>NC_090935.1:1058905075-1059520633 GCF_040938575.1 Ambystoma mexicanum | reverse complement strand
AACAACTTCCTTTATTGACTTACTTCTGTATCATACCAGGAATTGTGTAATGTTTGTCTGATTCACATCTATTTTTGAATAATAACTTTAATGTATTTCACCAATACCTCAACTACTGACTCATACGATGTTATACAATATTGTTGTTCCTTTTTGAAAGTGCAGATGTCTATAAAATAGCATAGTGAAATCTATATGTGTCTAGAGCATTTAAGACTTTATATGACTATATCATTATATTGTTTTCAATTATTACTGTTTAAAAGTCTTTTTTATTTTTCATTACAATACAGGTTTAATTTTCCAACTACCCAATGGTGGTAAATTTTCGAATGAAGGGATAAATCTCAAACATTTAACATATAAACATGTATCTCTTTTAATTAAAATGCAATGTATGATGGCTGTGGATTGATTTTTCCCAAACGTAAATTTGGCTGGATTATTCTTAGCTCATCATCCATTTAGGAAACTTAGATAATTTTCTTTGTTAATTTTCAATAATGTTATTTCTTTTTTGTTTTATTGTTATACAGGCTACGTAGTACCAGGAAATATGCCATGCATCATCTTGCATGTTCACATTTTTCGAGCCACTCTTTATTGATCCTGGCATTGAAGTCACCTAATAGGATTATCAGAGAATCTGGATGATTTGTATACATTGTTCATATTGTCAATTCCATATTTCCATCAAACCACCATATTTTCTACCTCAGGGTATATATATTGAAATGATATTCAATGCAATTTCGTGCAGCCTGTTTTTATTTTTATTTTTTTTGTATTAAAATGATTTAGTTTGTTACAAACTTTTCATTTCATTTTTAAAACTCAGTGATACACAAAATTATAAAATATAACAGTTCGATTGAGAGCTAGAGAGAGCAGATAAAATAAAAAAATTTAAAAAAATTAATAAAAAGGAATGTAGAGACAATAAGAAGATCTCTTGTTAACACTTTCGGCATCAATTAGGCCAGTTATCAGTATCTTCACTTGGCTTTCTGTTGAACTCCAGGCTGCAATCCCAAGATATGTTGTAAGTATTGAGCTATCGTGAAAATTAGTTTGTTTTCGCGTCCGTTCAACAATAAAGACCAGCGCATGTCTGTGTCCATCTGTTGACTCGATATTTTGAAAAAGTTACCAAAATTCAGTCTCTTGGTCGTTAATTCTGGTCAGATCATTACTAGATGATAAATTGTTTCTGGTACTTCTCTATCTTTACAGAAATGACAATAGTTGTCACTTTTCGGGATTTGTCGTATCATTGCCAGTTTGTCTCTTGTAGGTAAGTTATTTAAACTAATTGCCATGTACACTGTACGGATATTGTTATCAGGAAACTGTTCCATGTACTTCGGAATTTCGTTTAGTGCTCGAATGTCCAATTGACTTTGAAGATTTCTTAAATATAGTGTTTTGGCATGACATGTTCGGATCCAGTCGTTATTTGCTAATTTGCGTTTTGCATGTTGTGGTCTGTTCATGAGGGTTTCGAGTGATATTTCTTCATCCTTTAATTGTTGGTGCAAATGATATTTCCATTTCCTTAAAAATGTATTATGAAGAGCAGTTGGATTATTTTTCAAAATTGCTGTTGCTGGTGTTTCATCGTTTGTCAGATGTTTTCTTAGTAGGTTGAGCTGTTTCCATGTCACTATCGAAGATAGGGATTGGGTTGCCACCGCATAGCGAATTCTAGCCATTGGATAAGAATCTGGGAGCTTTAAGATCTTTCTCCAGAATATAGCTTCTAGTTTCGCCCAAATGTTGGATTGTGAGTGGATCATTGCGTCGCTGCCATATGTAATTACTGGCATTTCTTTCTGCCTGTAGAATGTTATGACAGGTTTAAAGGAAAATTTGCCATATTTCCTGTGTAGGACACAGCCTTGTCTGGCTAGTGTCTGTGTTTTAATTTCCAGGTTATTGAACCACTGTTTTTCTATTTTAGATTGATTTAGTATAATGCCGAGATATTTGAAGGTCGATACTTCTTCTAGACAAATGTTATCAATAGAGAATTTTAACGCTGGATGTTTCTTAAATGGAAGTTTTACTAATGGCATGATTTTAGTCTTTGCCGTATTGATCCTTAGGTTGTTGGATTTCATGTAGGTTCCCATAAGATGTAAGCTCTGTTGTAGACCCGAGATGGTTTTGTCTAATAGGATTATGTCGTCGGCGTAGAATAATGCTGGAATTGGGACAGAGTTCAGTTTTAGAGTGTTCAGAGCCGGGTCATTAAGATGTTCTTCGCAATCTGCTGTGTATAAATTATATAAGGTGGCTGCGAGAGGACAACCCTGCTTTAGTCCTTTTGTTGTTTTTATCATGGGTGTAGTCGTGCCATTCTTTGAAAGTCTCACAGCTATTGTTGTATCGGAATCTCATAGTTTTATTGGCTCGAGGATCTCCACTGGACAATTCCACGCCAACAGTTTTTCCCATAGTCGTGTTCTTGGTATGGAATCAAATGCCATATGTAGGTCCAAGAAAACAGCATAGATCTGTGTTTTTTTTCTATTGCTTCATATTTGACCAAGTTCATTATAAGGAGATTTATATAAGTACCAACGCCAGCAGTGAATCCCGTCTGTCTCGGTGCCAATCGCTTTGTTTTCTTAGCCCATTCCTTAAGTTTTTTGAGGAGCAATGCGGCGAAGATCTTGCCCAATGGGTCTAGTAGTGCGATCGGTCTAAAATTCTGCGGATTGTCCCAGGCCCCTAGTTTGTATATGGGGACGATTATCGCTGTTCCCCATGATGGAGGGATTGTATTCTGTTTGTTGATGGTTTCTATGAGTCTCATCATGAAGAGAATCCACAGCTCCGCATTTTGTTTTAGAATTGCGTTGGACAGACCGTCAGGACCTGGGGCACGTGAGGTGTTCAGTTTTTCAAAAATCAGGATCAGGTCTTCCTTCTCATAGCGAACATTCCATGCTTTATTTACAGTCTATAGTGCTCGCGGCATGGTATTATCTGGATCATTATATATATTTGCAAAGTGGTCTATCCATTTTTGCTTGGTCACGTTTGCTATCAAGAGTTGTTGGTTGCTTTCATTGTTGTTCAACAGATTCCACAGTTGTCTTGGGTTGTGATTCTTGTAAGCTTTCATCATGGTTTCTGCATCGTTTTGTATCAGTGTTGCCTGGTATGATTTCCTCCAGCTTGTGTATTTTTGTTTTATTTTTTTTCTTCTGTGCAGAAATTGAAATTCCATTTGTGAGTTTTAGGTTGTGAATGTCCTTACGCATCTGTTTTTTTTCTGCGCAACTACAGTATCGTAATAATGATTGTATAGTTTCGATTAGTTCTTCCTCGGCTTTAGGAAGGGAATCAGAAAGGTATCATAGTTAAGTTTGTCAATATCTGGCATTGTTGTCAAGTGTAATCGGTCTGTGAGATCTCTTATTTGCTGTTGAGTTATTCGCAGTTGGCGATTGTTGCCAGCGACTTCTGTCGGTATGCTGAAGTCAATCTTTTTTGGTTGTATGGATCTGGAACCAGTTACTATTAGTTGGTGGTGATCACTTTTTGTTGATAGATTGATTTGGATCTCTGTAATTGATTCCAGTCGATCTGTTGACAGATATACATAATCTATTATTGCTGTCGTATTAGCACCATACCATGTCGGTATGGTTATCCCTGTGGCATCTTTCGGTTGTTCTACTTGTTTCAGATTATGAATCGAAATTTCCTTGTGCCATTTCCTTGCCCGCATTGACAAATCGATGAACTCCATCCGTTGGCCTAGTTTATTATATAGGTGTATATTTAAATCACTGCATATAATGAATTCCACATGTTGATGCTCTATGAGTGTTTGATCAATGGTTAGAAACACACCATCTAGGAAATTGCTATCGTTAAACGATGCTGGATTCCAATACAGGTTCATGATGGATATGAGGCGGTCAAGGTTGTTATGTCCAGAAGCTTGTATTCAAATTATGGTATTTTGTATCCAAGGATTTATGTTGTTGGTCACGACAATTGACCATTGTGGTCGAATTTGAATTAATGTCAACAGTCCACATGCTGGTCTGCTGGAGGCACCTTTTATTGCAGGATTCAAGAGAGTAATATAGCCATCGCAGCTTGGAAGGTCCGTAAGCCAAGTTTCTTGTAGGCACACTACAGATGTTAATTCGAATTCCGGTTCTGCATAGTTGAATAGGTGGGAGTTTCCCCTTGTATTCCAACTGCATAATGACCAATGGAAATCTTTTATTTTTAGTGGTTATGATACAGAGGATATATCTCGGGTAGTGTCTAGGTCCTCAGCGTAATCACGGTGGAATGGATAGCTCTCGTTACTTTCGTAAGAAGTATCTTCTGATATAATTTCTTGAGATTCAGGATGGTCAGGAGGCCTATAGAAAGGATCATATCTTATATGAATTGAACGTTCACTCTCCTGGTTTCTAGCAGATGAAGACTTTGTGTAATTGTTCAACTTTCGTGGTATATCAGGTGTTGTCTCAGATGACGTTTGGTTGCAGCTGAAGCCCAGAACATCTAGGACTTCTGCTTGTGCAAGAATTTTTTCCATTGTCACACGATCCCATAATTCCAGTGATACTCTGTCAAGTTGAGTGTGGTCCTGGAAGATTATAAATTTGATGTCTCGAGATGAGATTGTTTTGAGATTGGGTATTGTCTTAAGAGTAAAAGCATGTTGGTTCGATTCAATATCAAACGTTTGTTTTTGGTGGTTTGATTTTCTATCTGCAGTATGTATTGGGATCGATCTGGTATTGGATTAATGAACTCTGGGCAGCTGATCTGATTAGTTTTTCGCAGATCTTCTATTTGTCCATCTCTTGATGTTTGTCGGGGAGTCATGACGTAGTCTGAGACATACATGGTTTCATTGGGGCTCCTAGAGCTGGTCTTGTGGGGTCCTCTGGTTCTTCTGGGCAATGATACAACGTCTGGAGAATCATCGCCAATCGATTGTTCGGTGGATGATGATATCCCGTCTAACATTGATTCATCCGATATGTCCTCGCATGTTAATTCAAAACTTTGATATGTGGATGGTACATATTCTGTCAAAAAAAGGAGTTTGCTCAGTGCAAGCCTCATCATGCTGGTCCGTGTACATCGTAAGATTTAGGAGGTCCTCTGTGGTGGTTGAGATGTACTCATTGTTGCCGTTTTGCACTGAAGTCGGCTGTCTTGAAGGTTTCATTTCTGTTAGTAGGGGGGTAGGGTTTTTTACACATCCTGTAAGGTGTGCAGGTTGAGTGATTGAATGTTTCACTGGCTGGTTCACTGTGCGTAGAAACGCCCTTGAACCGTTCTGTTTGGCGATTGCAGGTTTTTTTTCCTTGTGGTTGTTGGTGGCTTTCCTATTTGTGTGATTGTGGCTTTAGCTCCCCCCGTGCAAATTTTGAAGATTTCCGCACTTGGTTGCACTTCTTTGTTTGATTCTGAAGGTGCTATGGTAGGTTCTAGAATTGAAAAGTTGTCGATACCTCCGACTGGCATTTGTGATGCTGTGGGCAATACAGACGTGATAAGTATGTCTTGTGTGTCAGGTGTTATTCTAGCACTGGACTCTGTCGGTATCTGTGGCTGCTGTGCCGCTTGCATCCAAGCCATAACGTTAGTCGTCAGTCTATCTTTCTCTACTATGTCGCCTCTGGCAATTTCGCACAATCTCTGTTGCCATCTTAGTGATTGCTCTGCTTCGCAGTCCAATCTTTTTTCCCGTGTGGTTAGGAAGTTCTCTATGTATACTTTCTTTGTGTGAATTAAGGCTAATAATGTAGCTTGGTCGCGAAACGCGTCTTTAGAATCTTCCTGCAGTTTCAGAAACGGAATCATTGATTGGGATACAACTGCTATTAGCATGTTTTGTAAATCGATCATAGTTGTTGGGATTCTTGGTTGATTTGTTTGATCGTGAAAGGAGTGCTCCGTGTGCAGGTCGCGATTGTCATGTTTTCCGTTTTGGTTTATTGTGCTTGATTTCCGGATTTCATGGTCGGCTGGTGGTGTGTAATAAGATTCTTGAAAGTCATATGAAAAATTAGTTTGAGAGCGTCTTTTGTCAGTTTTTAGGTGCAAATCATGAGTTAATCTCTGGTTATGGTGATTTGTTGCTGGAATAGGTTGCTGTGATAGCAATAACATTGACTCTTGTTGTTTCTTTGCATTTGTTGCAGTAATCGGGTAGGGTTTATGAATTTTCGTTGGCGTGGATGTGGCTTCTGGACATCCAGATGAGATGTGGCCGAATATTGTTTTCCGTTTTTCAACACTGTTCATTATTGACTCAATTTCTGTGATGTCAAGTGAGAGCCTGTCCGCTTTGGCAGTCGCTTTGGCTGATTGGTCAATGTCTAAATTTTTACTTTGAGCTTTATTCGTATGAGATTTGAGCCATTTTAATTTTGCTAGTCTAGCTTGCTCTTTTTTAGCGGCTGTCCGTTCTGAGTTTTGCGGTATTGTGCACAAAGGAGTGGATAACAGTGGAAATGTGTTGGAACATTCCGCTGATTGTTGCTTCATTGATGGGATTGGATGTTCCACTTTAGCAGAGTCTATATTCTCCTCGACAGTTGAAGTGGAATTCGACTGCATTGGCCTCATTACAAGTACACCGGTCCGGAGTTAACGACGGCGGTAAAACCATACCGGCACCATTTCCACGTCCGCCCAATCATGACCCGCGGCCCCGGAAATAGCACCTCCTCAAACCGCCACCACGGAGTTAAGGGTCCCGTAAAGTCCACCTGCACGGAAACCCCTCCTTTACCGGCAACACGAAACACTGCGAGCATCACAACTAGCGCAGACATGGAAACACCGCCAGAAAAATGACGTTAAAACCGTGATCACGGTGGCGGTACCGCCGCCACTGCGAACATGACGTTAAACAGTGCCTGCTGAACAGAATCAGGGCACAGGTGCACCAAAGCAGCCCAGCCGGACCCAGCAGCACACTGGGAGCCCACAAAAGGGCCAGATCCAGCCCAACACAACACAGAACCATGCAGGCAGCAGCTCTAGTAGCACTTGGACTGGGCCTACTCAACCAACAGGCAGTACTGCACATGATGGCAGTAATGGTGCAGAGGAGTCCGGAGGCGGAGGAGGCGCAGGCGCCAACCAGCCAACCCTGCACCAATGGCAAACCCTATTGTGCAGCCGCCACTACCCCGCAGGCAGCCTGCAATACCACGCATCAGGGCCTCACCCTGGAACCTTACCTCAGGACAGATCCACACACTATACCGGCTGGACCGCCAAACAATCCTGTACATCACTGCCATGATTGAGGATGACATCAGCAGCCACATAGACACCCCCACTGCCACCCCCCCTCCTGAAGGTTGTGTCTGTGCTGCATTTCCTTGGCACTGGCACCTATCAACACACGGTCGGTGAGCTGCACGGCATATCACAACCCTGTTTCTCGAAAATCCTGGTACAGGTACTGGATGCCCTTTTGCGCCATGTGTCGGAATACATAGCCCTACCCCATACCCTCCCCGAGGTCATTGCCACAAAGTTGGCCTTCCATGCCATAGCAGGCATGCCAAATTGCATAGGTGCACTTGACTGCACCCACATTGAGCTGACAGTACCACATGCAATTGAGATGGTGTTCCGCAATAGGAAACAGTATCACTCACTGAATGTACAGATGGTATGTGATGCCACGCTACTGACTACACACTGCTACGCACGTTTCCCAGGCTCAACCCATGACTCAATGGTACTGCGGAATTCCACGTTGCCACGGTACATGGAACGCTATGCCGGACAAAGCACATGGCTATTGGGTGAGTACAGCTGACAATGCTCTGACCCTGTTGAAGTGTTATGTATGTGTCCAGGTCAAAGAGCAATGTGAGTGTGCCGCTGGACCGCACATGCATCACCCCCCCTCCCATCTACCAAATAGACAGCGGATACCAAACATCACAAAGGAAGACATGACAGGTCACCACAGTGTGCCTGTACACACCCTGCCACAGCCCATCCTCTCACTGTCCCATACACCTTGTGCCACTGCAGACACCCACCCACAAATGGAACACTGCCCTCCCAATGCACGAGATGCCTGTAAATGAGACGTCGTGCATGACTACTTCAGTACAGTGTAGTCACTCTGCCATGTGTGCACATCACTGCACTATGACATACTCACAATCCAATGTCACCCGCAGGGCACAGTACACATGCACATAAATGTGTAGGCCAATATCCAGTTGGGGACATCCACTGTGATGCCCAATGAACACTTCAAACCACTGCATGGCACATATGCATGAATGAACAATGATACAAGATAGCACAGCATCAGATTAAGACATGATACCACATGTCCCCCCATCTTCATCCCATGTAGGTGATGCTGGATATGCACTCACGCCATGGATGATGACACCTGTACGGAGACCAAGGAACAGGCATGAAGAGGCATACAATAGGGCACATGTCCGCACACATGGAATGATTGAGAGGACATTCGGACTGCTGAAGGCCCGTTTCCGCTGTCTGAGCAGATCTGGGGGATCACTGCTGTACATCCCAGTGAAGGCGGGTAAAATCACGCTCGTATGTGCCATGCTGCACAATCTGTGCCTGCGCAGGAACATCCCAATGCCCCCAGACACAGATGAAGAAGATGGGGATGGAGATGGGGATGGGAATGGGGATGGAGATGGGGATGGGATGGCACCACCTCCCCCTGGGGGTGCACTTGATGGCCAAAGAGCACAGGATGAGCTGATTCACATTTACTTTTGAGACACAGCACATTCACAGCAATGCATAGAGTGATGACAATAAATGATTTGTTGTACTGCAAATGAAATGATAGATGTCCACACATGTATGTTTTGCTTTCAAATGATGATATATTGATGAATTCACAACAGGGAAGGAGGTGAAATGGTTAGGGAAGCTGTACACCCGAGCCCACCCACCACCCAAACGTACCCACCCCCACCCAGGCCCCAATGTTCAAACACCCAAAACAACCTCCCCCACCACCCAAACGTACCCACCTCTCACACCCTTCAAGTCCACGTGTGTCCTGCAGTGCCCCACACACATATCATCACTTCCATGTGCGCTTCTGTGCCTGTGCATCCTTGCCCGAGAGCCCCGTTAGCCGACTTGAGCGCCTCCTTGGACTGGCAGTAGTGGAGCTTGATGGGGTGGTGGTATTTGATGGCACGGAATCTGGTATGGATGGCATCCGTGCAAGATTTGCCTGTTGCCCAATCAACATGGCCTCAATGAGCCTGGAGGTGTTGTCGTTACCCTCCCGCACATGGCGTGCCAGGGTGACAATTGTGCTTTCAAAGCGTCCAATAGACCTTGAGAGGCGACGCACTGACGTGCTATAGCACTCCCCCTGCAGCCTGGATTCTTCAAGCTGCCTCTCCACCAGCTGGGTGAGGGTTGCCTGCTGCTCCTCCATCCGCTGCATGCGGGAATTCAGCTCTGCCATGAATGGGGTGGGTGACCTCCTGGGACTTCTGAGTGAAGTGGGGCTAAACTCCAGCTGATGGAAGGAACCCAGGTCATCAAATGTGGGCGTCTCCCCCTGTGGCCCAGTATCAGAGTGCTCTACCGGGGCACTGTTGTCACTACAGGCCGCCTCCTCTGCAGTGCAGCTGCCTTCTGTGTTGGTTTGGGTGGGCATGGTGGGTTCCCGTGGCACTTGTCTTGCCTCAGGCAGCGTGGAGACAGTGGGGATGTCAGTGGTGGTGGCCGGCACATCTGTTGCAGTTGGTAGTGGGGGCTGAGATGCCGAACTGCTGGCAGCATCCTCTTGTGTGAGGGCGGTGGTTTGGGCATGTGCCGGTGCTGATTGCCTGGCCTGTTGTGCCGTGTCACTCTCACTGGATAAGGCTGTGGGGACACAGAGGACATGCAATCAGTGTTGTGGTGGTGGCTGATGGGTGCATCACATGCATCATACAGGTTGGTCATTGTATAGTGTTTGTTACATGCATCTGATTGCTGGGGGTATGCATTGTTGTGATATTGGGTGCCATACGGATCTTGATGGGTCCTTTGGGCCAGTCATGCACTGCCTGGGGGGGGGTTATTAACATGTCCTTTGGGCCAGTCATGCGCTGCCTGGGGGGGGGGGGGTTATTAATGGGTCCTTTGGGCCAGTCATGCATTGCCTGGGGGTGGGGGGGTTATTAACGGGTCCTTTGGGCCAGTCATGCACTAACTGGGGGGGGTTATTAACGGGTCCTTTGGGCCAGTCATGCACTGCCTGGGGGGGGTTATTAATGGGTCCTTTGGGCCAGTCATGCAATGCCTGGGGGTGGGGGGTTATTAACGGGTCCTTTGGGCCAGTCATGCACTGCCTGGGGTGGGGGTTATTAATGGGTCCTTTGGGCCAGTCATGCAATGCCTGGGGGTGGGGGGTTATTAACGGGTCATTTGGGCCAGTCATGCACTGCCTTGGGGGGGCGGGTTTAATGGGTCCTTTGGCACTGTGATGCCATCAACATATTCTCATATGGCATTCATGTTTGACCACTTACCAGCATCTGCAGGTGGGCTCACTCCTGCCTCAGCCTCCCCGATCCCATGAATGCCCTCAAGGTGGAGGACACTGCTGCAACGCTCCTCCCATGCTTGCAGCCTCAGTGGGGAAGGGGGTCCTCCACCTGTCACACTGCTGTGTTGGCGGTGTGTGGAGATGAGGTTACGAACCCTCAGCCTGAGGTCGTCCCACCGCTTGTGGCAGTCCTTGACGCTCCTCACTGTCACGCCCACAGCGGTGCACGTGCATGCTGCTTCTGCACACACTTCCTTCCTCCGCTGCTGTGTGGCACGCCGTTGATCGGCACTGAACAGCATCTCTGCATGCTCCACTATGTGCTCCACGAGCACAGTTAGCTCCGCCTCACTGAAGTGCTGTTTGCGCTGCCTCTGCGCTGGAATCCTGGCAGACATGCTGGTGGTCCCTTTTGCCTTCTCACAGTATGGATTGTGCTTGAGCTGACTCTGGATGGCCGCCTCTCTGTTTCCGGTTTTTGGCGATCATGGTATTTCCGGTTCCGTTTCTGTGGCGACGGAGGCGGACACGGGTTTTGCGCTACTTGTGGCAGCGCTATGTCCATTTCCGTGGCTTTTTCCATGACGGCGGTAACAATGTTTCCGCGTCCGTGTGGTGCGCGCGACCGACAGCACGTAATCGGACGGTCTTTCCGCAACCTTGCGGACACGGAAACTTTATTACCGTGGTCATGGAATCACCGCGATCCAAAGCTACCAGGTTGCAATGCGGCCCAGTATGTTGTTCTGGTGCTTCTATGTTTGTCTCTGGCACAAGAGTTTCGTGCAGGGGCCGTTTAATTTGGGGCTGGTTTGCATGTGCATTTCTAGTATCATTGAAAGTGTCCATATTTGTATCTTGGGCGCATGATGGTTCTGTGTCCCATTGAGTAAGTTCGATTTCTGTCTGGTTAGATGGCTCTCCTTTGGGATCCTTCGTTTCCTGGGTTTGTTTTAAAGGGCTTAGTTGGTGGTGCTCTTGCTCAGTTGTTTCCTCTAGATTAGATTGAGCAGGGAGTGCCCGTTTCTGTTTCTTGGATATAGTTTGTTCTAGGGTCAGCTGTTTTAGTTCGTTCGAGGTAGACGCAATTAGTGCAGAATCTAATTTGCAGCGCAGCCTAGTCTTGGGGCCTGGAATGGTCTTTGGGGTCTTAGTAGTCATGGCAGTATATGACAATCTGGCGAAAGCTGCTGGAAGCTGGGTGTGTTGGGGAGTCTCTGTATCTAGCCTCTTGATGGAATCTAGCTTTGTTATAGAGTCTCTATATATTGACCCTTGGCAATTCGCGTGATGAGATCAAAGGGCTCCTGCCCCACAGTTTCTCACACGTTACACAGGTGTCGTCTTGTGGTTAGATTCTTGTCTGTTTTCCAGCTTTTGATTTTATGGCAAAATCTCGAGTTGCTTGGTGAGCATATCAAGGGTGTGTGAGATCAAAGGGCAGATGCCCCGGAGGCTCTCACACACTAAGATGGTCTTTGGTAGGTCCGGTTGTTGAGTAAGTAAATCAGCAGCGCACAGGATCAAGGAGAAAATTCTGCAGGTTCTCAGACGGTGGAAATTAGAATTAGTTGCTTCCAGTGATTAGCGTTTTGGGTGCTGAGTGGGTGAGATCAAAGGTCAATTGCCCCGCAGTCTCTCACCGGCTGGGCGCTTGTTATCAGTTAGTCTGAGGAGTTGAGCATGAAATGCTAAGTTGCCAATTGGCGTTATGCGGGAAGATATGGTTGGAATTTATTTTGATTTACATTGTTGTTGCTGTCCCGTCCATTTTTGATTAAAGTTATTATACCCCCAGTTGGTCTTTCACTTTTGGATTTTCAAGCCAATTTATAGTTGCTACAATAATTATATCCAGTAGCCCCATTTCTTGGATGACGATTATTACATAAGACCTTAAAGATTTCATAATAGTGTAAATGATTTAAATCCGGCACTTCACCCAAGTCAACGCCTAGCGTGTAATGCACAACTGAAATCCTTTTTATTTGTGTCTAAAAGTTCTTTTATTCTGAACGATGTACCACTCATATCATGCCCCCCTCCTGGAACCGGCCCTCCGTCACACTGAACCAGGAATCAGGAATTTGCAACTGGGTTGCAAAGTTAAAATATTTATTTATGTATTTACAAATGAATCACACTATGTTTAATGGGTATACAATAATCACCAATGGGGTGATGTAACACTAAGCAATCTCTTTAATAAAAAGGAGCAAAACAATTCAGCACAGAAGTAATACTTTTGTGTGTGTGTTCAGAGCAGATAGCAGTGTGGTTACTATTTCCCCCTGCACACCCTCAACCCCCCAATAGACAATGTAAAGAGATTGGAGGAGAGAGAGCAGGTATTCAGGAGTGGCAGAATTCAAACAAAATATCAATCCCAATTTCCCCCCAGCAACACAAGAGAAAAACATAATTGATTGGTAAGCTGTCACAATGGTTTCAAAGTTATCTGAAGAATGGATTGGGTGAAAACACTAAATATGGGCTAAATTGCTGAAATTGTTTAAATTCTTATGGGAGCCGCTTTAGATAGTTACAGACAAACACTAGCAATGATTTGATAATAAGAAACAATGTGAAATCTTAAAATTGAAGTCGGAAACAATCAAAAGCTGTTTTACATGTGTCCGAAATTCCCTAATGGAAAATTTGCGGCAAACTTTTCCTTGCGCGATAATTGCGATTACGGGAGAACTATATGGATTCAGAATGTTTTAGATGCGAATTAAACCTGTGGATGTTAGCTAAAAGCAGAAGTTGAAATTTTGTTTCTAGCATAAAAACTGAAGAAGTTATGGATGTTTTAGCGGAGGTTGTTTTTCTGAGACAGGCGCAAAATGGGAAACAGGTCATTCACGGCCGCTCATAACAGTTCAGGTGTGATACTCTACTTTCTGTTTAGTTTGGAAATTACTTTTTTAATCAATCAATAGGAAGTTAGGGTTTAGGAACACATATGAGAGAAAAGTCCAAGCAAAGATAGTTCTAACAATACTGGCTCGGAAAGAAAGAGACGATGGGTTTAAGATAGGGATTAACTAAGCAATGTACATAGGCTAGTGATAGAGTTCTGTCTATAGATACTCACTATATGTGTTTCAAATGGAACCCCAGGGATTCTGGTCAGGGATTGGCAGCGTCAAGGCACTCTGGACACCGCATGGCACAACTGGACTGGATCTGATCTGCAATGGCTCTGGTCACAGCACGGCATAACTGGATTGGATCTTTTGGTTCTGGTAATAATTCTTTTAGCAGGCAAGCAGTATAGCACAGCCCGGCTGTCTCTTGATTCCCCTTAGGTTTCTGGGGTTCAGGTTCTGGAATTTTGAGGCCATGAGCCTTTCTGCCTTTCCAAGTTTCTGGAGTCTGGAGCAAGGAAGATGGATGGTTCTGCTTCAGGGTGCTCCGCCAGCAATCGGTTAGTGGGTGAATCTGTGTGTCCTAATTGAGTGCTGAGCTGTTTCTATTTATGCTTATGATAAAGGGGTGTGTGTGCTGGCTTATCATAAGCACGCCCCCTTCCCAGGGATTGGTCAGGCTCTCCTCACTTCCTTGATAGGAGGAGAAGAACAGGGTGTCACCATGATGATGTGGGTTTATGAGGCCTAGAGTCCACCCCTAGCCTCTTGAACACAAAATCTACTTTTAATACAATACATATTTACAAATGTGCAAACTCTATAACAGGCATATATACAGTTTACATATGTTGTGTAGGAGATACTCCTCCAAACCCCATTGCTGTAAGATCTTGTGTCTGCTTTTTACAGAATTTTGCCCTTTTTGTCCGGAACACAATGTCCAATTTCGGAGAAAATGTCTGCAAATGTGTGCATTCAACATGGGCATAAGTGTATGAAGTTTCATGCTTCTATCCAAAATACATTTTGTGTAATATCACTTTTTCTGCCATTTCTTCCTAGAACATGTCACAGAGTTCTGGCGCCTTTTAAAATGTGCAGTCAATATTTACATTAACAATGCTGTTATTTTTGAGTTTTTAACAATTTTACACAGTAAGTCATCCGTCTTTTTAAAATGTGTCTTTGGTCCTGGTTAAGCAACAACTGGTTGTTTGTCTCCGTCTCCTTCTTCTCCCTGCAGCTCAGAAGCAGTCTCCTCCCAGTTCCTCCAGGCCCAGGCCATTTTACGACCCTTCACACTTGACAGATCCTGTAGCCAGAGGATGTCCATTGTCCCCTTCCCACAGCAGACCAAATTCTCCTCTGACCCTATAATCATCACATAGGTGTGATTTCCTGGTAGAAAGAAGCAGAAGGGAGAGGCCCTTTGCCTCTGAGGGAGAAGCTGTTATACTGGTTTGGTTGCTTTTAGTCCAGCTTAAATGGAAAAGTTATTCTGTTGCATTTTTTCTTTGCTTAAAACAAACTTGTAATTTCAAAACAAGCAGCTGGAACACTTATTCCAGATCCTAAACCATGGGATTAAACAGTTACAATCTAGGTTACTCTCAATAACAGGCCACTTGTTTTCAAACATTAGATTTCAGTTGTACAAGTTTACGGTTTTAATGCAGGCTTCTGACAGCTGTCATTCAGGCGGCCGAGGGTACTGCGCCCAAATTTTGACAGATTCCACAGGCAGACAACTTTTGCTGTGGATGTTTTTTTTATGACAAATTCAGCTTTTCAGGATATTGTATGTTCACAATGATTTCTTGAACTCTGTGAATTGTAACACCCAGCAAGAATATTGGATGTTTGAGGGTGTTTTGGTACCAGCATTCTGCAGTTTCAGCAACCAAGAAAAAAGGATTTAAAAGCAAGATTTTGGATTTCTTTCAGCAAAGCACCGCTTTTCCCTCGGTGCTCCATTATTACTTGTTGTGAAGCCCAGTGACATGTTTCAGGAGTGAGATCTCTATTCCACCACTGATAACATGCATGGTAGATTTGGCAGCCATCTTTTTGGGTTGTAAAGCGCAATTTTCAAAGGTTTTGGTGCGCACAAGGGTTTTGCGGCCATTTTGATATTTCTGGCACCATCAGACACAGGGAGGCCACATGGCAGAGCAAAAGTGGGTCAATACATCCCACAATAGCTCCTCTTTTCAAATTTTTGGATCCTGCTATGTTCCAAGTGGTTATAAACATAGAAGTCGTTTTCCTGTTCTTTTCTTGATAGGGTCACTGGATGAATTTAGATTGTAGGATATATTGTCAGAAAGACAACTTGTGACTGCATGTGAATTCATAGTTTGTTCTTCTTTTTTTGTCATTTTGTCAGGAAAATGCATTTTCCCTTCACTGAATACAATTTTTAAAGGTTCTGAATTGTATTTGACATCTTTTCTCTCTTTTTTATTTTGGAAACTATTATCACTTGCTGATAACATCTTGTTCTTGTCATAGGGCCTCATTACGACCCAGGCGGAAGACCATGGTGCTATTAGCACCATGGTCAATGCCGGTGTCCGCCATGGCGGAATGGGGAATTACCACCACATTCCGAGGCTGGTGGGGCGGTAATTCTCCATGCCGCCATGGCCCTTCCCATTCCCATTTTTGCTCCATAGGGCTCAATGGGAATGGGGAAGGCTCTAATAACGGTACCGCAAATTACGGTACTGTTATTAGCACCAAAGTCCCTTTGCGGGTCCCTACTTTAACGGCTGGAAAAACCAGCTGTTAAGGTCGGGTCCTGCAAAGGGACCTCGTAATCAGGCGTTAAGGGTTTAACGGCGCCGACACCTTTTATGGCGTCGTTAAACCCTTGACGCCAGGGTCGTAATGAGCCCCATAGTGTTATATTGATTGTTTACAATTCAACTCTTTCTGTCGATGACCGTAGAATTGTAATATTATATATATACTGACTTATATAATATTGCACATATATATAATATTATATATTTATATATAAAATTATATATATATATTTTTTGGACACTCGTTCTTTGAATTATTTGGGGCACAATGGTATGATTTTGGATATGCTTTTGTTTTGCTTAACTAACAATGTGTTTCTTTTTGAGGGTTCCTTCTATCACCAGGTTAGGGGCACTGCCATGGGCAGTACCTTTGCGCCATCGTATGCTAACCTTACTATGGGGTGGTGGGAGGCTACTTTCTTGTCTGAGTTACTTTTAGCTTGTTTTTCCACACAAGTTATTGGTTGGTGGCGGTATATCGATGACATTTTTATTATTTGGAAGGGAAATGAGAACGAGTGGGCTTGTTTTGTGAACAGCATTAACACCAATGATGTGAATTTGAGATTCACTGAATGCCACAGTTTTACTCACATCGTGTATTTGGATGTTAATGTAAGATTGGACAATTTAGGCATCCATACTTCCCTACATAAAAAACCCACCAACACTGGTCTGCCACTCCATGCCACGAGCTGTCATCCGCTCTCCTGTAAAAACAGCATCCCCTATGGCGAATTTATTCGCTTTCGGCGCAACTGCACAGATATTGAGGAATTTGATCACTGTTGCAAGGTGGCTGCAGCCGATTTTTTACTTCAAGGGTACCAAAAAAAGATCATTGAGATGGCCTTTTTAAAAGCGCGGTCACTCTCAAGAGAAATGTTATTACATGGCTCTGCTAGCAGGAGTAAAAATAAGGACCAGGATGATCCTCGCCTTATTGTTACTTTTAATAAGGCCTCATGTGATGTCCGTAAGATTATTGTTAAACACTGGCACATCCTCAGGCTGGACAAAGATATTGGTCCTTTACTCCCCAAATGCCCCACGTTAACTTACAAACAGGCACCTTCATTAAAGGACAGACTGGTTTCCAGCTTTTTGCCCCCTGTCCAGAAAAATTCTATCAGGACCAATTGGTTACCTGGCTTACCTAAGGGTTTTACAAAGTGCCAAAAATGCAAAGCCTGCCCTCATGCAACTATTTGTAAATCTTTTTTACATCCTATTATGGGCATCGAATTTAAGCTGAAACATTTTATCAACTGTGAGACCCCGTTTGTGGTTTATGTTTTAGCCTGTCCCTGCCGGAAATGGTACGTGGGATCCACCACGTGTGTTCTTAAGCTCCGCATCCTACAGCATCTCAGAGCTATTAAGAACTTTGACCCCACGTACCCCATGGCCAAACATTTTAGGCAGCAACATGACAGTGATGTCCATTTACTTACATTTTTTGCTGTCGCTCATGTACCGATTGACCCAAGGGGTGGTGATCGCACTCTAAAACTGAGACAGCTTGAAACCAGGTTTATTTTGGACTTTGATTCTAAATATCCTAACGGGCACAATGTGGATGAGGAGTTATATACTTTTGTGGGAACTTAATTATTTTAATTATTTTGTTCCTTTATGCATTTGCACAAATCTTCCCCCTTTTATTCTTCTCTTGCTCAGTGTTATTTGATCTTGGTCTTCTGCCATTTACACACTGCTTCCTGCTCTCTTCTCGTTTGTACTTATTTGTAAAAATGTTTTTTTGACCTGGCCTGGAATTGTTTATTGATTTTACTCTTATTTTTTATGTCATCCAACTCTTTTCATTGTTTAGTTGGTGAATTTTGGCTGTCTTCCCTAAATTTTTCTTTTGTGTTTAGGGGGTCTGAAGTTAGTGAGTACATGATTATATCTGTACTGTGAAAGTCTGGTGGTCGATATTGTTCCTCCATGGTATGATTGCTTGTACTTTTTCCATAATAAGCTCCAATATTGTGTCATGCACTTGCACTTTATGATTACTTAACCTTCTTCAACTAGGCTATGCTGCTAGAGTGACATGTTTACGACCTCATGCCTTTGCACTTTATATAGCAGTTTACAACATGCTTTTATCCTAAAGGTTGTATTCACTGATTGCTAAATCCTCAATGAATAATGCATTTGCACTTTATGATTACTTAACCTTTTTAGATTAGGCTATGCTGCTAGAGTGATATGTTTACGATCTATTGCACTTGCACTTTAAATTGCAGCTTGCTACATGTTTCATTACTGAGCATGCATTCACTGACTGTTTTTAAATCCCCTATGAATTGTTTATGCCTATCTTGTTGACTAGGCTACATGGTTAGTGTGTTATGTTTACGGTCCAATGCACTAGCACTTTATATTGCAGTTTGCTATATGTTTCTATCGTGCAAGTTACATATAGGTTTGTCCAAGCTGTTTTCTACTCTGGGAGCATATATTACATACTGCCATGGTTAGCGAAGATATGCACTTGCATTTCATTCTTATACATTTATGTATTTAGACTTGCTTGCCACTGGCATGATTAGCTTTTAAGCTCTTATAGTAAAATATTTGTACCATGTTACAGCTACGGACTCTTTATTAATTCTAATTTTTGCTCATGTGTACTAATTCTTGTACAGCAATGTGTTTTGACATCCACTGTATTGTCTGACTTGTCTATTTATCAACTTTCCGTTTCAGCATTTATAGTGTGGGATTTTAATGTGCTCTGTATTTTACTGTTGTATCTAAACTTGCACTCTCTATGGTTAAAGCAGCTTTTTGACCACACTCTAAAATGGCCGCTATGGTTTCATGCAAGGTTGTGAGCTTAGGTTGGTTGGCAACATGGAAGAAGGACCAGTCTACAATATTAACTTTCATTTTCAACACGTCCTCCTAACGTGATCAAGCGCTCAGGGAAGCGCGAAACGCGTCGTTAAGGACACTGCCTAGGCGTCCTGTATTGCTTGCTGTGTGTTTTTTGCCATTTATTTTGTATTTTTTACCATTCATTAAACTCGACTTTTCCACTTATCTGGATTCGAGTTTTTTTTCATTTGTTGGGATCTACTGACCTCCTGCTTGGAGTGCAGGTTTTTTCTATCCTCCATGTGTTTATATACTATTATATATATACTGCTAACCTCCTTTCTCTTCTCCGCTGCTTCCCTCCTTCTTTCTCTTCCCAACCTGCTCAGTTTGCTGACTGGTCGCCTGGTACACCTCCAGTGCCTCACAGGTCCCAGGCTCCCCCTCCAGTTCTGCACTTGCCTCTGGGCCTCTGCACTCTGCCTGGCACTATTGCATTTGGAATTCTCTCCATGAGAGGGGCAAACACTCTGCACTTAACCCAGGCCCTTGCTTGACTGGTCGCACTTGTCCCCCCATTCCTCGCACTTCCTGTCTTCATACTTGCACGACCTTGAACGTACTAGACCTAGCAAGTCTGTCCTGTCCTCCCTCTGTCTCCCCTCCCTTGCTTGGTTGTACCCGAAATACTCGAGCATAGGCATATTAGTGCCAGGCCTAGTACGGTAGTTTATGGTCACTATCCCCCCCCCCCATTTCTCTCCCCACTCTTTGTCATGCACTTGGACTGTCTGACAAGCTGTTAGGCATAGTACGGTAGTGTATTGATCGAATGCTCTTCTCCTCCCCCTTCCTCCTTCTCTCATTCCTTCTGTCATGCACTTGCACTAGTTGAAATGCCTTGGCCTAGTATGCTAGTTATTTCTGTAAGATCATTCGGAATCTTCAAGGCCTAAGAATGACGATTGTATTCCTTGTCCCCTTAACGACTTGAAGCACTTTTAAGCACACTTGTGTATAAGCGCTTTACAAATAAACAATTACAATATATATATATTTGTTTTAATCTAAATTCTACATATGTTCTCTTGTGGTCCCACTTACTATCTTCATAGGAAAATGTTACTAAAGAAATATATTTTTATAGTATCAATTGTCATTGAGATATATTATGTGTATGTTGTAAGAGTCTTTATTTATTTTAAAAATCTGTTTTATGCTCCATAAATAATTGATGAAAACATAAAGTAAACATTTTGGGCCTCATCACGAGTTTGGTGGTATCCCGACTGGGATACCGCCCAACTTTATTTGCATTACCGGCCACCCGTTTGGCGGTATTACCGCCGGATCATGGGTTTGGCAGTAAACATTATTCCACATTCCCCATTGGGTCCATTGAACTCAATGGGAATTTTCAGCACAATTACCGCCGGTGGTGTTACCGCATGGTTATTGCACCGTAAAGCTGGGGGTAAACACGCCATACTCATGATTGGGCGGACCCTTAAATGCGGCGGTAACCCTGTTATCAACGCAATTAAGGGCTACCGCCCAACTCGTGATGAGGCCCTTGATCTTTTGTTTTTCGAGACCATACTGTTATGACAACAGAGCTTGTACTCACCAAACACAGTATAATTTTACCTGTCTTCTTCTACCTCAGATTCTGTAGTATATTGAAAGCCTTCCACATCCCACACTGGACCCTGAATAGTTAACTAACAATGTTGAGTGGGAGGTGTGGGAAACCCTCCTGGGGAAGAAAACCCATTCCAGATGCTTGAGACTGCTTGGTAGAGATGAGGGTGTTTCACAACTGCCAAGTATCCTTGGGTCCGAGATGGTTTCCTGTTCCTGATGTGTAGATAAATGGAAATGTTATGAAGACCAGAACATTAGTAGCCAAAGAGAATCCCATACAAGGATGATTTAAGAAACCTAATGAGGAGGTAATCGCAGTGAGCGGGCTGGTAGAACAAGGAGCGTTCTAGCTGCAATTTCAAAGAGGCAGGAGCAGGAGATTCATCAAATAGTACAGTGCGAAAGCACTAGATGGATTTTTGGCGGAACATTACTGAAGAGACCGTTGTCAAAGGGCTTGCGGCGCAGAAGACACTGGCGCGACTAAATGAAGAGAGAGATTCGGTGCCTGTTACGCGAGCATGTAATGTAAAGCAAAGCCAGTGTGCGAGCTGTACCGAGCAAGACATGCTAGCGAAATGTGCAGAGCAACACACACAAATGAGATGAAGAGGCATTTCTGGGGTCCACAATGAAAACCTGGCTCCGGTTTAAAAGGTAGCAAGGAGCGGGTGTACTTGTAGAACTGCAACAGCGGCACAGTGAGGCGTGCGGCAAAGTCAGAGATACTGAGGCGTTCGGGAAAAAACCGAACCAGGAAAAAAGGAAAAAACAAATGCACAATGCTTGCGTAGACTCCTGTGGTGAACGAGTTGCACAAGGAGTAGAACTGTAGATACTGGAGAGTGTGCAAGGCTGGAATAATGTGTTGGAGCTTGTGGTGACTTTACAGGGAAGGAAAGAAGGGAACAGAGACTAGAGAGATGGGAAAGGGGAAATAGGAATCAGGAATGCAAATGAGCAAGAGAGTAGAGCAACAAGTGTATTACTCACAAGGTATGGGTCACGGGAGAAGCCAGGGATAGAGCTGGCAGGCTGGATGCTTTTTAGTTTGGGCTATTAGGTAGTGCTGAAAGCGCTACCTTTAAAGGAATGGTTTGCCCAAAAATGTTTATTGCTAAAAAAGATGGGCAATAATAAAAAAAATCAATTGCCACTTTTTTTTTAAGTCCCTATGTAAAAGTTTGAGAAAATGCAGCTCAAAATTTTAAAAAGGAAGCACATAGGGGCATCCATTTTGTGAAATGGATGCCTGCCTGTGCTTGCTTTTGCGGCACTAATGAAGGAAAAGCCAGCCAGCTGTAGTAAACAAAAGCTACCACTGGGTGGCTTTTCTTTCATTGGTGCCGGGACTCGGAGGACGCAGACCGGAGACTACAGGCAGAAAAGCTGCAGCTGCATCTCGGTAAGTGCTATTTATTTTTAAAAAAATAAGCACCAGCTGCGTTTTTTTTCCTAAGTTTTCTGGGCTGGAGGAGCCCGAAAAACTTAGAAATAAGACCTCAGCTTTAAAAACGTTGTATTTATGTTTGCTGTAGCTTTTGAAGCTACCGCACACATAAATACAATGTTATTGTGTTTGAAAACGCTGCGGTTTTTCTTTCCAAGTTTCTTAGACTCCTCCGGCTCGGAGGAGCGTGAGAAACTTGGAATGAAAAACCGCAGCGTTTTCAAACACAACCGCGTTGTGTTTCTGCCTAAAGCTGCTTTCCCATTTGGGGCTTTCGGGGGAGCCCGAAAGCCCCAAATGGGAAAGCAGCTTCAGGCAGAAACACAACGCGGTTGTTTTCTGAAATGCTAAACGCTACAGTGTTTCTGCCTAAAGCTGCTTTCCCATTTGGGGCTTTCAGGCTCCCCTTGGGGAGCCCGAGAGCCCCAAGTGGGAAAACAGCTTTAGGCAGAAACACCGCGGCATGGAAACACAACCGCGTTGTGTTTCTGCTGCCTTGGCTTTCACTTTGGGTAGCACCGGAGGAGCACCGGAGACCCAAAGTGATAGCCACGGCAGCAGAAACACAATGCGGTTGTGTTTGAAAACGCTGCGGTTTTTCTTTCCAAGTTTCTCAGGCTCCTCCAAGCCGGAGGAGCCTGAGAAACTTGGAAAGAAAAACTGCAGCGATTTCAAACACAATAACATTGTATTTATGTGCAGAGAAGGCCGATGACCATGTCCGGATGGTGGTGGAAGGGGCCACGCCAAATGCGATGCCCCTGCCGGAGCTGGAGGCTGCAGTGGCAGCGGATGAGTGCTTTCAGATCTTAAAGAACTCTATGCAGCACGGCTCCTGGAAGTCCATCTTGGAGGCTCTGGCAGGGCGGACCCAGGAGGCCAAGACTGGACTCGAGCAGTTGTGGAAGGTGAAGGACGAGTTGTCCTTCCCGATGTCGGGCTTGCTGCTCCTAGGTGATCGCATCGTGGTCCCCCAGTGCAAGGTACAGGAGGTGATCACTCTGGCCCACCATGGACACCAGGGTGCCGCCAAGACCAA
Source organism: Ambystoma mexicanum (assembly GCF_040938575.1). Classification (NCBI taxonomy): domain Eukaryota; kingdom Metazoa; phylum Chordata; class Amphibia; order Caudata; family Ambystomatidae; genus Ambystoma; species Ambystoma mexicanum. The sequence continues at coordinate 1,059,497,424 of NC_090935.1, read as the reverse complement.
GGCGAGGCTGCGGCTGAAGGTCTGGTTCCCGGAATTGGAAAGAAGGGTGGATGACTTTGTGGCGGCGTGTGTGTGGTGCCAGGCGGCTTCCCCCGTGCAGCGAGAGCCGACCATCGAGGCGATGCCCCGGGGGACCCGACCCTGGGAAGTCGTCCATGCGGACTTTGGGTCAACCTCCGTGGGAACCCACTTCATCGTAATTGTTGATGAGTACTCATGGTACCCGGAGGTGGAGTTCGTGGAGTCGGTGGCCTTCAAGCATTTGGTCGTAGCGGTGGAAAAGATATTTGCGGCCCATGGGTTCCCTTTGACTCTGTGTTCGGACAATGGGTCGCCATTCCAAAGTGAGCGGTTCTCTGAGTTCATGGAGAGCTGCGGAGTCAAGCACAGGAAGATATCCCCGTTGTGGCCTCGCGCTAATGGAGACGCTGAAAGGCTGATGCAGACCCTGAATAAGACCTTCAGGATTGCTCAGGGACAAGGGCAGCCCCTCCAACGTGCCCTTTATCAATTCCTGCGGGTGTACCGCACCACTCCACATGCCTCCACCGGGGTCGCCCCTGCGGAGGCTCTGTTCAGGCGATGCCCCCGGGGTCTACTGCCCGAGGTCCGGGAGAAGGAGCCCGGGGTGATCGACAATCAGCAGGTTGAGGCCGATAGGAGGACCAGGATTGACCAGGAGAACCTGCGAAGGGGTCTTCACCCCCAGCGGCTGGAACCGGGGGACGAGGTGCTCATTCAAAACAGACACCCCCATGGGAAGCTCTCGCTCCCCTACCAACCAGAGCCACTGGGTGTGGTGGCTGTGAATGGGTCCATGGTGACGGCATCGGATGGAAGATCTGCTGTCACCCGAAACGTCAGCTTCTTCAAGAAGCTGGGTGATTCCCGAACTGAACCACCCCTGGACCCTGACATGGCGGAGGTGCCTGAGGACGTTGGAGTCCCTGTGGGCACCCAGAGCTCTCCAGTCCGGGGAGCTGTGGCTGATGGACTTCCCATGCCGGAGGTAAGCGGGAGGTACGACCAGAGGGCTGGGCGAGGGAAACCCGCTTATCTCAGCGAATACGCATTGGGACATGTGGAGAATCAACCGGAGTGAGGGGATCCGGGCGGCTGACATAAAAGGGGCATGGGCTCATCATACTGGTGTTATTTGTGTGTGTGGTTTGCAGTGTTTAATAAAAGCAATTGTGTTTCCTCCCGAAAATGGAGGAGTGTGGCGCTGCCCCGTGTGGGATGCGCACGTGGCGGCGTGATGTTGCACGTCGCCGCGTGCGGTTTAAATAAACGGGGCGTTCCCGGATGCAGCAGAGCGACCGGGTAGCCCGAACTAGATAGACATGTGTCGTGTGTGGTCTGTCTAGTGTGGGGGCTCACGGGGACGCATGGGGGCCAGGACACACCCCCAACAGTGATCACAAGGTTGAGCACGACTCCTAGTATTTGGAGAGAATTGGTGGGCGTATGTGCAGACACTAGTTTTGGGAAAAAAGCAGTATGAACAATGCAATTTAATTCCTGCACACAGCACAATTGAAGAAATTTGAAACGAAAGACATAGACATCTTGCATGGCTTGTGATTCTCCCTCGCCAATGTCCTGTCCCTAAAAAGTGTAAGCGCCGAAGAAATGCATTTTAAATAGTTAAACATAATTTCCAGATGTTATGTGCAATCCATACTATTGCATTGGAGTACAGATAGGGACACAAACGCCCAAACTGCTTGCATTGCCAATGCTTGTTGTAGGTAGTCAGAGTCTTTCTGATCCAATGACAAGTTTTGTTTGCAGACATTTTCGAAAACAACATCACAGTAGCACTAGGTTTCTTTCTGAGGAGTATTTGGGCGCCATGCTGGAAATGGAATAAAGGAATTTTATCCCCATGCGTTTCCATTTATGCCACAAGGACCATGAGGAATAATTCATGACATTTACTCTTTCCATATCCTATTTTTAATTGACCCCTAGTCCTATGATTCCTATAAACATATATACAACTGGATGGGTTTGGAATGCATAGGTGAATCTCTTATCATATACCAGTTAACATCATTTGTTATTACTTATCATCAGTCCTCTCTGATATTACCTCTTACCTGATCATAGATTTCTTTCTGCAGTTGTTAGAATTTCAGTGTATTTTTTTGCAGTTCTCACCTTTGATCTCCACTCTTCTATTTCTTGTTGTGTTTCGTCGTTTTGTTTGTGTGTTTTATTTATTTCCATGTATGCATGCCCTGCCTTATTTATGTATTTTCCTTACTAAAAGGGACTTCACATTTTTCATAATATCTTTCCAATTTTTACTTTCTTTGTAGATCATGGGGACGATCATTTATTAAGTCCTTTAATATATAATATATCATCAATTTCATTCTTCTGGATTTACTGCTACATGTCATGCACTAACTTTCATTCCTTTTTTTGTTGTGGACTGACAACTGGCATTTTCTTTTCCACTGTCTGATTTCTTATATTGGTTTTAATCCCAGACAATCTCTTTTCCGTACATGAGATTTCTTCTACTGTATTTCTTTTTAAAAAACTATCCTTCTTTTCTTTGTTTTAATAAGAATTTTGGCAAATGAGTTGGAAAGCTTGCTAGGTGATCTGAGCCCTTAAATGTTTAATTTTATAATCTCAGTATAGATTATAGGATTTAATGGAGACTTTTTAACAAAATGAACGTATGGGAGAGTACTTCTTATGGTGGAGCTTCATAGTTTAACAGAATTGACTAATCTAATAATGACTTCAATTTTTTGTATCTCCTCCATTTCTTAGAATAATTTATTATTTATTAAATGTTCATACGTTATTGTGCTGTAAAAACATGAACTGATCGCCATTTTCTTCTGAAGATGGAATTATATTGGTCTTTAATACTTTGCAGTCATGGACTGTGTACCCTCCTACGGAATTCTTTTCTAAATCTCCCTGATTTGTGTCTTTAGTTTCCTTTTTTGTAATCTTTTATTGTTCTACAGGCCACAGTCTTCTTTTAAACCCTGGACGGGGTCACAGTTTGCCACCTCATGGACAAGGTTTCAGCACTTTAAGACCACTATGATGGTGAAGTGTGCAATTTAAAAGTCAGTTAACATAACCTAACATAATAGAATGGGATCTACATAAACTTCCTTGAATCTTTTTGCTCCATAGTAGTACTATTTCATCTAGTGGCTGACTTGTTCCCTGTTACTAGGGTTTCTTCTGTTCTAATCAGGGTACCATTTTCTAAACTATAATATTCTTTATATACTGATTTTAATGGTTCATACAATCTTCCCTTTACTTCCGTATTCTTCTATCATTCCATATATTTTTCTTTTTTTAATCATTTCATATTTTGATCACTGGGCTCACTGCCTTTCTTTACTTTGAAGAAATGATGTGTTTTTTCATTTTTCATGTTTCTCATCACCTACGCTGTTTTGTTCCTTTTTATGTGGGGTCTGCATACTTTCCTTCATAGTGTTGACAGAAATGGGTATTTATGTATTAGTTATTTGAAACTCTGTGTAGCTAATTATGCTATTTTTTAATTGGGATTTCAAATATACAATTTAAGAGATAAGAACAACAGAAAATTCACCCCTGTCCATCCCATTCCTCCCCGCCACAACCCAAGAGGGTTCTTGGTGCTAAGCATGTCCCTAAAACTATTCAGTGTTCAACAGTTTCAATTTTTGAGAGCACAGTGGAGCTGCAAGGTCTTCTTTCAGAAACTACAAGACTGTGCCCCATGCTGTGTAGTCTTGTTGTTTTGTGTATGTCATCCACAAGCTAGCATGCTCCACAGTTTCTGTATTCATGCATGAGCAATGGGGACTTCGGCACTCTTCCGCTGCTGGGCAATCGACAACAATGCTGCCATTAACATGACAGTTAGCGCTTTCCTCAGCAGCTCAACAGGCAGTCTTTATCCTGGCTCCCAGGTACCCAGCAGGCAGGAGTTTGGTTAGATCCATCATGACTCTTTGTATATTATCTTCATAGAATCTTGGATCTCTGCCTAAAACTCATGTGTTTTCGGGCAGCTCCATCAAATGTGTATCCAAACCCCTCCTTCTCCACACCCTCTTCAACACCTATCTAAAGTTTGCATGTATATTTCATGTAGTTCCGCTGATGTATACTGCCAGCGCATCATCTTTTTGCACTACATTTCCTTTATATGAATCACCCGTGCCTATTTAGGGATGCTCCTGCGCAGCTCTTCCCACTCTTCAGTTGGGATGATTTGTTTCAGATTCTTTTGCCTTTTGGCCATATATGCCCATTCCTCTTTTGGTTTCCCTTCCAGGAACATTTTGTAGAGGGCAGATATTAAACCTTTGGACCCTGATTGGGTTGTTAAAAACATTTTGAAAGTGGTGAGCACTCGAAGTGCTGCTTCTTTGATGTCAGGAATAAGAACCCAGTGTCTCTGCTCACCATACCACAATCGCATTTTCTTGCTTGGGTTGAGCTTTATTGTTGGGCTCCTTCCCCTTCTCTGGTGGTCAGTGGTTTTGGGTTTGTCACTGACGTGAGGAAGCCTTAGCCCCAGATGCACACTTTGTACACTTCACTTTCCTTAACTTCGGCATCCTCAATCATTTTCTTATGAGTAGTGGGCTTATGCCTACCACCATGATGAGGATGGTCTCCGCTGTTGCTTATCTGAACTTGGTTATGGGTCTTTGACCCTTCGCTGGCAGTCAGTGGGCTTGTTAGTACGACCACTGGGATGAGGAAGAATTCCTTGGATGCGGTACTCTTGATGGTAAGGGTCCTCAACCCTAACGTGGTGCTCAGTGGACTTATTGGTACAGTCACTGGGATCAGGAAGTACTCCTCTGATGCAGTATTCTTGACGTTAGGGGTCCCCAACCCTTCCCCGGTGGTCAGTGGACTTATTGGTATGGCCGCTCGGACGAGGAAGGGGGCTCTGCTACACTTGGAGCCCTTCGGGGTCCCCTGGGCACTGCAGTTACCAGGGGGCTGAAGGGAGTTAGCCTTAGCCTGCTTTGCTTGTGCCACTGTGTCTCCTCCAGGTCTCCTGCACCACACTTTACCTTGATTTGGGTGTAGATGCATCGCCAGGTCTTCTGGGACAGTGGTCCTCCAGCTTGCTTCTGCGGGCGCTTCAGGCTACCTTCTGATGCTGGGTGGCAATTCCAACGACAGCTTTCCTCCGCTCCTCTGCTCACGTGGCCAACTGCTGGCATCCTCCGTGCTCTTGTTCCTCCGGTCTACCAAACGAGCTTGAACATCCCATGTCAGATGAGCTCTGTATTCCAGCTGGGCTTCACACATTACTTAGTCCATTGTCCGTTTTTATACAAAGTAGCAAGGTCTCATTCGACTAATTGTCCAAGTCCTTTTTCTCTCTCTTCCCTCCACGGAGCCACTTTGTACCAGTACGTCTATAATTAGTGATGTTCAGGGTTCCTATGTTCTTCTTCATCATGGTACTTGTGGTCACACTGAGGTCTTCCGCATTGCAATAGTATATGGGTCTACTGTCTAACAAGAGGTTAGCAGAGGAAAGAGGAGCTACAGTATGTGTTGGTGCAATGTTTTTTACTGGGCCATACCCCAGGTGGCAGTCCTTGTCCCCAGGAGGGGAGTTCCTCCCCATGAGGTCATCCCACATGAAACCACCCTCAAGAGGAATATTGGCTAGCAGCCGCACCTCCCTAGCCGAATGGGCAAGGTCTCCCCCCTGGGATGAAGTGACAACACCTAGGGACTCATCACACTATCCTGACACTTTTTTATTAGATTGTTCCCTGAGAGGAACTTCTAGTTTAGCTGTAGAAAAGCTCCTTAGTCAAAAACCTCCTAAAGTTCAAACCCTACTTATTGAGTCACAGGTTTTGTTGGTCCTCCACACCTAGTAATATGACAAAAGTGTGGAAAGTTAACTGCAACATATGTAACAAACTGATATCAATATGTATATTGTGTTGTGGAAGTGAAGTAGATCTACCCAGAATTTCCTGACAGTTGACAGTGACAACTTGACAACAACCTATTAATTATGTTGTTTAGTCTGTCGTCTGTTTTCATTGAGACAAATTCACTGTCCTTATGTCTGTCTCTAGAGTGAGGCACTCTATCTTGAAAGAAACAGCCACTTTAATTTGGAATCTATTAACAGCTATACATTTGTGATTGGATTTGTGCATAATTTTCCCTGACCATGGCAAACCTGGATGTAATCAATGAATTGTTTATGTGTAACATTTTCCTGGATGCATCCCTTTTATGACCATGGAAATTCTGATTAAACAGACATTACAGGCTATAAACCACACTGCTAGATATTTCCTATTCATATTATTAAGAATGACATATCTGTTTGATTTCCCCTACATTATTCAATCAATAATTTGGAATATTTTGAGAGGGGCCTCCAGAGTGCTAGGACAGAAAAAGGTCTTGGTGGTGCACACAGGTTTTTCTATCCCATCATCCATCAACTTCGGACACATTTATAGCCTGTGGCAAAACAAGATAACATTTATAGGGATTATATATCCGTCCTCAGGGTAAGCAAAGGTTTTGGTACTGGTTCATGAAGCAGTGTAAGCCATAGACTGGCACAAGCAATAGACTTGCACATTATAACATAAGTGAAATAAGCACATAAAGAGATAATACTTGAATGATGTATGGGATGAAGTACCTCTTACTGTACATTATAAGGATATTACAAGTCACTGAGGTATTCTGTGACCAAACGGAGGAACAAGGCTGAAGAGCAAGTTCCTTTCCAAGGTCCTGGAACGCTGAGGCGACGTGCAATATAATTTTTACGTACGGTAGGGCATATTTTATTCCTTGCAATATATGCACATACACTGTCATTCCCTTTAATGCCTGGCCTCCTGCTTAATGTATTTAAGAACTCTTCCAGTTGCTGATACATATAATCATTGTAGAATCTGTTTGGATTAAGACAAATAATAATAATGTGGTGGTCTGATGTGCTGGTGCCTGTGGAGGACCCGAAATCATAGGGAAACCCTCTGGGGAAAAAAACCCTAGTCGACCAGTTCAGCAGGGCTTGATGTCAGTCATGATGTGTGGAATAGAGAAGACCTCTAAGCCTATCCTGGAGCAATAGCAGCACAGAATTCAGTGCAGGCTGCCTATCGATGCCGGGCTGTGCAAGAGAAAGAGAGAGTAACATGGGTAAGATATGGCAAGCAGTAGCGAGTGCTCAGAACTCAAGGAAACCGTACATACTGGGTATTGCTAGAGTAATAGCTTACGCATGCGGGGCAGGCAGGCTTTACGCATAAGCTCTGTGTCGGGTCAGAAGAGAATCAAAGAGAGAACAGAGTCAGATATGTAAGTCACTTCAATTCAGCACTCCAACTAAGTCAATGCTTAGTATGGGATGCCCAATGGAAGCCCTTATTTATATATTTTTATGTCAAAGTTCTTTAAATCTGGATGATGAACACTTATATAACGCTCCTCTCTTTGGATCTCCTCGACCTCACTGAGCCAAGAAGTAAGTTTGTTTTGCAAATTAAAAGGTTTATTTGAGGAATCGAACAATATATATATATATATATATATATATATATATATATATATATATATATATATATATATATATATATATATATCACTTTTATGAACAAAATAATATCTGAATAGCACACTTATGAATATGGACGGTAATCAACAAGGGGTAATATTACAAAATCAACAATCTCTTTAATCACTTAGGAGTATGAATATGGAGGATACGGTAGCAGAGAATACTTTATGCGATTCCAGGAAATGCAATAATGGGAAAGAATGCAACACAGAAATAGACTCAATATGATTTCAATCAAAAGATAATATGGTCACCTTTTCCCCTGTGACTACTCGCTCCCCCCGTATGCAATATGAAGAGATGGAAATGAGGGCACACAGGTTTCAGGGATACATTCAAGAAGGCAGTTCAATACCAGTTCCCCCAGCAAGCTTAGAGAAACATGTATGATTTTAAAACAGGCAAAAATACTTTTGAATGTGATTGCAGTGAAAGTGAAAATATGCTAAATTGATTTTAAATCACTAAAGGAGATTCAGCACTAGTGAGAATAACTTTGGATTGGTACAGGTCAACACTGGCAATGATTCATGAATGATTATCAAATTGAAAACGAAATTCAGCAGTTGCAAACAAGAAACAGCTATTCTGATATGTGTTGAAATTGAGCTAAATTGCAATTCGCTGCACTTTTTCCACGTGCGTGAAATGCGATTACAGAAGAACTATAAGAAAATTGTCTTGGGTTTGCTGGAAAGGTTAAGATCTTAGCTTTAAAATGACAGTTAAATTTCGCTTCTAGGACGTGCAGTTCAAATGTTACAGAGGTTTTTGTGAAGGTAGATTTTTCAGAAATAGAATCAAGATTTCAGAAATGACAGATGCGCTTTACAGATTTGAAATCAACCGGATGGACACAGGATTCTATAATGCAGTTCTGAACAGGTTGAAATGGATGGAAGAAGATTACTTTAAAATAAGAGCTTGGTTAAGGACAGGTCTAGACTAGATACTCACTCCTAGGCTTTGGAATGGAATGCGCCTCGTCAAAGATCTGCTCAAGGGTTTGACTTCACTCGCCACCGGACAGGTCTCAGTCACTGGGTTCTGCTCACAGCACGGCCTCTGGTCTGCTCGGTCCCTCAGACTGGATCTGATGGGTTCCGGATGCAGCTCTGCTTTCTGGGTCTGGGTTCTAGCACAGGGTTCTTAGATAGAAGCAACCAGCACAGCCTGGCTGTTGAAGGTGAGAATTAGGTTGCTAGATTCTGCAGGCCTGCTGAAAAGAGTTCAGCTTTTGGTATTGGGCCTTTCTGCTTCAAAGTTCTGGAGTCTGGATTCTAAGTTCTGGTCTCTGGATCTAGATCTGGAGTCTGGAATCTCTGTCTGGATATTCTCTGGGTCTTGTCTGGCAGGGTGCTTCGCAGGAATCGGTGAGTAGTGGAAAAGAGTGTGTTTTTCGTCAGTCCTAGCAGTCCTTATTTATGTGTTTCCAAAGTGGGTGGGTAGGCTGATACTCTATGCCCAGCCCTCTAAGGATTTGATAGGTTAGGGAATTCCCTGTCCCCTGACTGGAGAAAGGATCAGCGTGTCAGAATGAGTCAGAGTGATGCTGTGTTTATGGCTTAACTGAAATCCCTCGCCTTTGTGTTTACATAGAAAATCAATGTTTCCCAAAAAACATATTTCCCAGATACACAAGTTGTTCATAATACATATACACATCACAGATTAATTAAGGCATGTCTCTGTTCAAGTCCCATGTTCCTACGAGCTTGGGTTCAGAAATGACCACTTATTCGCGCTTTTGTTGGGTTTCCCAATATTGGTTCTGCACCAAATTTTACACTGGCATACACACCCTCTCTGAGAATATTACTGTAAGTTTTTATGTTTATAGCCAAAACACTGCAACGGCGATATTAATAAATTCCGGGGTTTGGTCTCAGAACATCACACGGCGTCCAGTTTAGTCTTAAATTGTGAGTGAACTTTTTCATTTTAACCGTCTCAAAGTTTTACATTTTTGTCAGCTTGGTACACTTTGTTATAAGCAATTGTATAAAACATATATTTGCTGGCTATCTGAATCCACAATTGTTTGTCTCCGCCTCCCGGATCTGGCTGCCTCAGAGGTCACATGTCCTGTTCTCCCAGAGCAGTTGTTGACCAGTTACACCCAAATCAGCATATTCCTATTAATCCCAAAGCCCCCGTTGTTCATTCCTCCGGGCTGCAGAGAAAATCTCCTCCTCTCCAGATTTACATGTCAATGCAATATCCTCTCCTGTTGATGGGAAGGTCCAAGGTGTGAAGGGTTCTCATGAAAAGAAGGCCTCTTGAAGTTTTAACTAAATCAGATTACCTTCTGGTCAATTGCAACATAGTTCCTTGTAAACAAAAAATACATTTATACACTTACAATAAGCAACATATCTTTGAAACAAGTCTTTTTCAACAATGAAATCACTGTGTGGCACTCTATATGGCATTTTGATGGAATTCTCTTCTTTGGCATAGTTTGGGGTTCCATGTTCAACTTTACCCAAAATAGTTTTAAAATGCTGGCTTTCTGGTAGAGGTGAGCAACGGTACTACACCCATTTTTGCCAGCTGTCTTTCCATCAGTATCCTTAAAATAGGATTTTGTTCAGAGAACATATGATTTTTTCTGACATTTTATTTGTGTGGATTCTTGCAGTAAATGATGTGGAACACCCAACAAAGAGGTTGGATCTTTTAGGGGGGCTTGTGAGCCATGATTTTAGCACTTTGACACCCAAGAAAACAGATTTTTGAAACTAGCTCTGTTTCTTTTTCAATCAGCATGGCTATTTCCAAGTGGTTTCAGGCTTCTTTGTGGGTAGCCCAATGGTGGTTTTAGGCAGTGATCTCCTGTGCTCACTAAGATAGGCAAAAGTGACTGGCAACCTATTTTTCAGGTTTTCACTGCGCATTTTCTGGTGATTTCTGGCGAGCAGCATGCTTTCGAGTGGCCATTATGATGTTTCTGCTGCCAGCAATGCACAGTGATGTTGCAGGGCTTGGATGAGTGGGTTGATACATCCCACAAGCCCCCCTCTTGCGATGGCCGTTGATCTTTCCTCAATGGAACTTTGCAAGACTGGGATGTCAGCCTTATCTCTCCAGATTCAGCAAATGGCACAGTTCATCGTCTTTTCCTCCATCGAGGGTGGATCGCTCTGTTCTCCTCACCAGTCCTGATGGGAGTTTTGAGCGATACCCCAGGCCCCTCAGATCTTTGCTCCCGGTCCCCGGGTCGTCCTCCTTGGTCAGTCTCCCTGGTTTCTCTCTCCTAGGATGACAAAGCAAAAAGGCCAAAACATATTCGTAGACATTTCCCCACCACTATTAATGTAGTGGGGCGGGCATATACGTTTTATAAATCAGGAGACATTTGTATTTTTATTATTGTATTTTATAGAGTATATGTGGAAAATCTGGAGCGGCACCCTCTGGGGTTCCAGAAGACTCCTCCAGTTGCTGCATAGTGTGCCTAGGTTGGCAACACTTTAGCTGATTAATATGGACCCACTTATCTTCCCCCTCTGCCAAACTGCCTTTGGGGATGCAGATCTTGTAGGCGACTGGTGAGATCTTGTCTACAATTTCAAAAGGTCCCTTGCAGATAGGCAGAAATTTTCGCTGTTTGGCCTGGTTCCTTTGGAAATTGTATAGATAGACCCGGTCTCCTACATTGTATTCTTTCCTGGTAGTCTTCAAGTCATAGTGGGTCTTCATGCTATCGGCTGATCTTTCTAGATTTCGCTGAGCATAGGCAAAAGCATGTTGAAGGTCTTTTCTTAAATTTTCAACATACTTATGGGTTGTGGAGGCATTGATCAATGTCTGCTCCTGGGTTCTATAGAGCAGATGCTGGGCAGGCACCATCCTGCGTCCAGTCATCAACTCAAACGGTGACATTTTTGTTGCAGATGAAGGGGTAGATCTGATGGCCATTAGGACAAGAGGTAATCGGATATCCCAACTTGGCCCAGAATCTGCCACACATTTTTTTAATATGCTCACAATGGTTTTGTTGTAACGTTCTACTGCACCCCTAGAGGCTGCCGGTAAGCAATATGTAGCTTCCTTTTAACCCCAGGTATCTCCCACATCTTTGTCATTACTTCGCTGGTGAAATGGCTATCACTGTCTGACTCAATCCTTTGGGGTAGTCCAAAACGCGAAAACATGTGATTGATCATCAGGGCAGCTGCTTTTTCTGCCTTGCTGTTTGGGGCCGGGAGACATTCTACCCATTTAGTAAATAAGCATGTCACAGTCAACATGTACTTATTCCCCCTAGAGGAGCGAATCACTGGCCCAATAAAATCTACTTGCAAATCTGCCACGGCAGTGTCATCCTCCTCTTTTGGAGAGGCGCACGGTGTGTGAGGGATGTTGGCTGAAATTGTGCACACACAAGACACCTCTTCAAGTATTGGCCGAGGTCCTGCCCCATGTGTGCCCAGTATGCAACCTCTCTTAAGATTTCAAGTGTTGTATGAAACCCCTTGTGACCGGCTGTGGCCGCATCATGGGCGTGACTTAACATCAGGCTTCGAAATGAGGTAGGAACCACCCACTGATCATGGCCAGCTTGGGATTTCCTTACCAACAAACCGTCTTGGATTCGGAACATTTTTGGACATTTCATCAACACTCTGAGGTCCTCTTTCCCAATGTAATTGGTATCCGTCAAGAGAAAGTTCTCAGGGTCCTCAATGTGTTGATAAAACTTACCAATTATTGGATCCCTTTTCTGAGCCGTAATCAAATCAGCATCTGGGGTCTCCTTACTCCATTGTGCAGTTGAAAGATCATTGTGAGCATTTGTCTGGGACCTATTGATAGCAGTGACCTGGATTTCCCCCAACAGGGACTCGATCTCTATTAGATCCCCTTGGATGGCCCCGGTTTTGGCCAGCTGATCAGCTAAGTCATTTCCAGTTTTGTCTGGTCCCTCTACTTTGGAATGACCCTTGATCTTTTTCCAGTAGATGGTCATCCCATTCGAGGTAACCAGATCCTCAATATTTTGGATTAACTTCCCATGTTTCAAGGGTTTGTTATTAGCACATAGCATGCCTCTGGTTTTCCAGTTAACCAGGTGCTCCACGAACCCGTTCCGTACAAATCTGAATCTGTGATTATGACCAGTTCGTGGAGTTGATGTTGGACAGCAGTGAGGATGGCTTGATGCACAGCCATCAACTCTGCCACTTGACTACTTGGGGGACCAATCTTGTACCCAGCGGCTGGCTCTGGGAACTCATTCACCCATGCATTCCCTACGCCGGCCACAAGTTCTTTCTCCCCGTTGTTGTCAACATGGTAAGAGCATCCATCCACATACACAGTGGGCATTCCCTCACACTTGTCTTCTTCAAAGACTTTGTGTGGGGAATTGAGGTATGTCTACATGTCGTCCTTTAGTTTTAGACTTTCGTCCCCGAGACAGTTTTCTCTGGCACAATCATGCAAGTCAGCCAGACCTTGCGCGAGGGGACTTTTATTGTTTTGGCCATATCTGACCTCCACAGGAAAGCCTTGCATTGACAGAATCCAGGAAGTCATTCGGGAATTACTCACATTTCCGGCCCAGATTCTGTCACTCTGGAGATATTGCAGAGGCTGGTGTGGTCTCCACTATGATGTGTTCCCCCTGGATAAACGGGCGGTAATTCTTCAATGCCCACACCGTTGCCAGGAGTGCCTTCTCACAGTCGTTGAATTTTTCCTCCACAGAGGATAAAGTTTTACTCGCATAGGAGATTACTTTATTGACCGTGTCATGCTTTTGGTATAATACTGCAGTCAAGCATGTATTAGAGAACCCTGTCTCCAAGAAGAACTCCTTGTTTCTGACAGGGTAAACTAGGCAAGGCGCTTGTGAGAGGCTTCTTTTGAGTTGTCTTACTGCCTCGGATTGTTCTGGACCCCATTCCCACTTGACCCCCCCTTCAAAAGATGAATCAGGGGTCTGGTGATCTCTGCGTAGCCCTCAATGAACTTTCTATTATAATTAGTCAGTCCAAGGAGGCTCCTTAGTTCCCGCAGAGTTGTGGGGTCTTTCAGTTTCTGGAGGGCTTCCACTTTCTTTTCCTGGGGACAGAGACCCTGATGAGTAATCTCATGCCCCAAGAAATTAACACGGGTTCTACACCATTGTGCTTTCTGAAAGGAAAGTTTTGCTTCGGCGGCTCTCAACTGTGTCAGAACATAACAGATCTCCGCTATGTGTTCCTCCACAGTTGAGCTTTTGTTGAGGACATCATCTACATAGGCCAGGTTACCCTTCTCACCCAGGTCGGGCATGGCCTTATGTAGAAAAATGTTGAACTCATTACTGGAGTGAAGGTATCCGAAGGGAGTCCGGGTCCATGTGTACTGCTGGCCCCCAAAGGTAAAAGCCAGGTCTATTGCAGTGAATACCTATGACCCCTGGATCTGGGCCAGCCCTTGGTCGATGTAGGGAAGAGGCCATTGGGAAGTATGGACCTGTTTGTTGAGCTCCCTAAGGTCGGTGCTGAGTCTCCACTGGCCGTTTGTCTTCAATATCCCCAGCACCGGATTTTTGAAGGTGCTGTGGACTGGATGGATTATCCACAGGACTCAAGATTCTTAATGATTTCAGTAAGGGACTCCATTGATGCGAGAGGCAAGCAATATTGCTTCACAAGCACTGGAGTCATACCAGGGTCCGTGGGAATTGTGGTTGTGTGGATGTCGGTGCAACCACAGTCATATGATTCCACCGCAAAAAGATCTTGAAAATCCAAGAAACCTTGTTTCAACTTTTGCTTCTGCTCCAGAGTCACACAGGCATCAGCTAGGTTTACTCTCTCTTCAACCATCTGCCTGATGCCTGGAAAGACTTCTGCTTTCGCTATCTCAGCGGCCTCCTCCAGCTGGGTGGAGAAGACCCTGGTCAGAGTGCTGATTTGGACTGGTGGCTTCAGGTGGGAAAGGCAGCCCTCATGGACCTGGAAAATCACCTCATCCCTCCTGAAGTCACAAGTCACATCTTCCTTACCATAAGGGCAGGAAGTGTACACCAGGAAGTTCCCCCCATGCTGGGTAAAGATCCTCTCTGGTGTTGTGTTGTCACCACTGTCACTGTCAAAACAGTCATTCGGGATTGGTCCTAACAGTTAGTTTCCTAGATCAATGGAAAAATGTTGGTCATCAACCGCCATTCCAATAATGGTGCCTGCGGCCAGAGTGACTCTTTAAGTCGCTGTTATCCACCTCTATTGGAATGGTGTCATGTTCTACATTGACTAGTGGTGTTGGGTTTACCCCCAACCCTTGCTGTTGGAGAGAAGCATTTAGATGAATATAGGCATCAGGGTTTTTCAATTTCTGTCCTCTTTTAACTTTCACTTCCAGGAAGAATTGTCGGGTCCTTTCTGGGATGGTGACTTCCTCTCCAATCTGAATTTCAACTGCATAAGGTAGCAATTGAGCTGACCTAAATGCTTTCTCTGGATCTTCAAAGCCTATGGGATTATCTGCTAATCGGGACCAAGCTTTGAAGTTTATTAGGTCCAAACTAATGGCAAAGCGATTGAGAATGTCACTGCCTAAGTAAAAGGCGTCAGTGACGTCTCGCACAACCCAACAATTGTGGACTATGCTCTTGTTGCCTATGGAGATTTTGAGCATACACCTGCTTGGCAGGAGATGTTTGGAATTGGGTGCTTCCAAATCCATTTCCCATTTGTCTATCAGTTTGAATGTGGGAATGGCTGGATCTTTTGGGAGTTGGCGGAACATGGCTTCGCTGATGAAGCTCTTACCGTTGTTCACACACACTCGGGCGAGAACAGAGTCCTTCCCTTCATTTAACTGAACAGGGATGAACCACTGCTCTCCAATTTGCTGAATATCAGGCTCTGAGCTGATTTCACATCTTTATAGACTATAGGAGTGGGAATGTCTGATTGTGGATTGGTAAAGAATTTCAGAGTGTTTCCTTCCAGTGTGGAATACCACCTTAAACTGGAAGGAAGGTTGAATTTCAGAAATAGAGAGGACCCCCCATCACCAGTCTGTTGTCCTACTGCTATTACTGTCACGTCTGGAATTTGGTTATTCTGGAAGTGAAATTCGACTTGGTCAGATTTTTGTTCAACCATGTGGCATGTGCCGTTTAAACTAACATGGCTGACACTCTGTTTCAATTTTATGGGTCGGCTGGTCTGGGTCCAGAGGACCTTGTTTACACAGTCTATTAGGGGTGACAATCTTCTCAGGCGGTCATTCCCTAGTAAACAAGGGGTGCCCTCTGGAGTCACTACTATGATCGGGTGTTTCACCTTGTGTCGCCCAATTTTAATGTCCAAATCCGCAGTCCCCTCGATTGGATTTTCCTTCCTGTCAAAGTTCTGAAGTTGTCCAGGAAGAGAGTTGAGAGGAATTTGGTAATTCTCCCCCATTCCTGAATTTAGTTCATCAAAGGCCTTTTTGGACAGAAGGGTAGCTTGGGATCCAGTGTTCACCAGTGCCAAAATTGTACCCTGCCCCCATACTTGAACCGGGGCATAGTATCTTCCCTCCTTCTCCGCAAGGGGGCACAGATAATGTACATTTTTGGAGAACTGGTGGGTTAGTTTTTTAGTTTTGGACATGGAGAGAGAAGAGATTTGGGCAGAATTCTGTGGGGAGTCTTGGGAATCTGAAAGAAAAAGTTGGCAACTAGAGATAGAAGTTTTGAGTTCCCCTGGTTCCGGTTCTGGGCCGCCACCCCCCACCCCTCTTTTTGGAGGAAGTCACCAGGATGGGTTTGAACCAGGGGATTTTGTTGCTGGTGGTTCTGGGATGGGATGATGGGTGGCGCTAGCTCAGTCCCCACATCTACCCAGTCTGGATTTGAATCCATAGGGACCCATTTTTCTTTGGGAGGAGTTCCCCCATCTCTGAAGGAGAAGATCCTTTTCCCAGGATCCTCTGAGGATCCCTCTCCTTCAAATTGGAAGATTTTTACCTCCTCCTCAAAATGGGTCTGTTTGGGTCTTTTGTTTCTACTATCACCTCTCTGCTCCTTGGGTGGCAGTCTTTCTGCTTCCTCCAAGGCTTTACACCCCCCTTCCCCTTGTGCCTCCTCCCTTGGAACTGGTGGGTTATCGGGGTGCTGCCCCCATCATTGTTCTGGCGCACCAGGTCCAGAGTTTGGGGCATTCTGCGCCGGCATGCCCATCTGAGGGTTCTGCTGAGCCCTCAGCATGCGACCCAGATCCTGTGCCATATTTTAGACCTGGCCCTCTAACTATGAAACCCGCTCAGGCTGATTCAGGGTTCTGTTTTCTCCCCTGGGCTGATCCCGGGAAGGGTAGCTATCCCTTGTCTGGTTGGGAAGATTTGGGTACCACTCCACCCTTGGCCTCCCCTCTCCCGGATTAGGTGGTCTGGGCTCAGGGAAGTGGAGAAAGAAGGATGGATGATTTTGGGGTTGGAAATTTTGTGGATACCTGGGAAAAAGTTCTGTCCAGGATTTGGTGAATTTCCGCCCTCCTGGTGGAAGTTAGGAGGGAAGTTCCCTGGGTTAGGTGCTTGGTTGGATCCCCCCCCCTTGGGCTGGAGGAATCCACACATAACCCAGGATGGGTCGGTTTCCCTTGTAGCGGGGACTTACATAGTCAGGGGAGTGAGGGACCCCATTTTGGGGGACTACCTCCTTGACTCTCTGTCTGTCACTGGCCTGAGGGCCTTCTGGGCTTGAAATTATTTTGTGCAGGCAAGTTTTTAGGCCCCCCCCTCATCTCCAAATACAAAATGTGGGCAGCCTTTACCTCTGCCACCTTGGCAGCAGCAGGGGTGCTGGTCGGTTTCGGGTTTTTCTGAGCATTATTTTTATTTTCTATGGGCTTCTGCACCTCGTAGATTCGGGTGGCCTGTTCAATGACCCAGTCTAGTGACCTTTTCTCATGAAAATCTCTCACTAGCTGGGTCATGATGTATTTGGGTAAGGCATGGAAAAACGTATTGACAAATTCTTTACTGTCCATGTGCATCCTTTTGGTAGTCTGCGCAAAGGCACGCTTCAACTCCTGCACAAATTCTTGTGGGGCCTGATCCTCCCCACTTTGCCAATTGTAGGCTGCCTTGCGAGCCTCTTGGGGATTTCTATGAACAGAAAAGTGCTTTAAGATGGGCGCCCTATATGTGGACCATCTTGAATGGTTTTGGTCCTCCAGCCCCGCAAAGAAACTGGAGTATTCTGGGGAGAATGTCCATTTTACGTACTGAATGCAGCTACTGTTGTCTTTCAAATGGAAAGTCTCCATCATTTGCTCAAAGAGCTCCAAGTGTTCCCAAACAGAATACTTGGAGTTCTTATGATAAGGAGCGATGACACTCCTTATTGCTTTGATCTGTTTTAAGGGGTCCTTAAGCAGTGCCCTTTTTGCCTTATTGGCCTTCTTGGTTTGGGTAACCCTGGTCCATTCATCCTCTGACTCAGAAGCACTGCTCTCAGAGGTGCCCGTCTGATCTTCCAGGTTTTTCCGGATTCAGCGAGCCTGGGAAAGGCTGGCAGAATGTTGCGTTCTAGTCTCCTGTGTCCTGGGACACTCAAAGGAGTCTTCTGATTCCTCCTTGCTCCCAGGATTTGATGGGTACCCCCCCTACAGACCTAACTGGGCAGAGGTTTTCAGGGTGCCCTTAGTGGGCCTACTCTCCTGGGGTTCTGCACGAAACTTCACAGTACTTGGGTGCCCATACCCAGATGCCCGCCCATCCATGCCTGGGAGGTACCGGTCCATGAGTCCCATATTTCTGACTGGATAGTAATCTGCCATCCCTGTGGCCCTGGGCTCATGTGCACCAGGGGACATGGGGGTGGCAGAGTCCAGGGACTGGGAGAGATGAAGGCCTCTGGTACTAGGGCTCCTGAGGTTATGCTCAGGTGTTTCCCTTTCCCAGCGAACCTCATCTCTATCAGCCCCTGCACCCTTTTGCCATGCAAGAGCCTGTGCTTTCAGTTCCTCAATCAAGGCCTTACTAGACTCTATCAGTCTCTTCTGCATGGCTACCTGTTGCTGGAGCCTATCATTGTGCTGACAGAGAGCCTCATTTTCTCTCTGTGCTTACTGGTTGCTCCTTGAGTACTGGGCCAGTCTTTGCTGCAGGAGGGTTATCTCCTGAGTCCCGTCCCTCCTGGCCTGTTCCTTTCTTGCCAGAGCATCTTCCACCCTCCTGGTGTGCTCCAACAAGTTTTGATGCTCTTTTTGGAGGTCACCCAGTCCCTGGAGGGCCAGGTGATGTCAAGGAGTTCCCTCCTTCTCACCTGAGTCTGTTCTTTACCGGCGTCCTTGGTTGATGCCTTCTTACGGATGGAGCAGGTTTTGAAGAAGGTGGCCCGTGTCTCTGCCGAATCCAGAATGCGTTCAGTTTTCCAGGAGGCCGAATCCAGGAATCCAGGAGGCAAAGCAAGTTTGCTAGAACTCGAATCCAGGAGGTAAGAAGAAGGGGGAGGTCAAGGAAGGGAAAGCGGGTGTGGAAAAAGAGAAGAACTGTGAGCTACGGAGCACACATCTGGTCGCTACTTCGCAATAGCATTGAGACGTGCGGAGCCGCGGAAGGTGTGGTCTAGAAATAGAGAAAGGCTACGTCCAACGCATGGAGCGAGAAGGGAATACGCTGGACGGCCATATTGGAAGTATTAATTTGTACAAGCCCGTTGTGACAGGGACCATGAAGCCCAAAAGGTGCGCACCCTGCGATTCATGACAGGTGATTTTCTTCTAGCTTCCCTTTTAAGTTACAGACTTCCTGGCCTAAGGTATCCCTTTCCTGAGCAAGAGCCTGCCTCTGCCCCACCAGGTTGTCCCTCTGCCTTTGAAGGGCACCAGCTTTCTGGCACTCTTCCTCAAATTCTGCCTGGGTGTCCAGGTCTTTCAGAAATAATTTGTTGCACTCTGCCTTCTCTCTATCCAGGTGGCTTTGCAGGGTGGCTACCTGCTCTGTGCATGCCCTGTTGAAGTCCAGTTGTTGCTCCAGCTATTTCTGGCTCTGCAGTAGGGAGTGCATACCTTCTTGGTACTCCTTCTGCAAGGCCAGAATTCTGGTATCCTGGTCTGCCCTTTCCTGTTGCAGGATACCCATATCCTCTTTGACTTTAACCAAATACTGCCTGCTTTTGTTTTCTAACTCCTGGCTCCTCTGTAGCTTCTGCTCAGAAGATTCCAGATCAGATTGGGCCTTCTCTAATGCCATCAGTTGCCTACTTGCCAGATCTTGGCCTTCAGTACATTTGTCCTGTATGGCTCCCATATATAAATATAAATATGCCGCTACCCTGGCAATCCTGTTGTGCTCATCCTTGGCCTTAGGAGCCATATATAGTTCACTCAGGGCAACATGTAAGGGACCCTGATCTCTCCAGATATCTAACCCAGTTGCAGTGACCTGTTGTGTGATTTCCTGCAACCACACATTCTGGTCCTGCTCAGTCCACTCACCTCTCACAAATAGCTTATGTAAAAGGTGCTCTCTAGTTATCTTGATGTCTACCAATGTCGCCATTCTGGAAATTGATTTCCTTCCTGACTTACAGAAGTTTATTATTTTATTTTGCAAAACAGATCTTTTCCTGAGATTGTTCCTTTTTGAGGGGTGCTTTTACAGTGTAACACAGCGTAGTAGCCCAACGGGATTTATGTATCCTATTAGTTAGCACACTGTATTAAGCTGCACAAGTGGTAGATCTAATCCAGAAGTCCCGCAACGAGCCCCCAATCTGTAAGGGACTTCAATTCAGCACTCCAACTAAGGCAATGCTTAATATGGGATGCCCAATGGAAGCCCTTATTTATATATTTGTATGTCAAAGTTCTCTAAATCTGGATGATGAACCCTTATATAACGCCCCTCTGTTTGGATCTCCCTGACCTCACTGAGCCAAGAAGTAGGTTTTTTTGCAAATTAAAAGGTTTATTTGAGGAATTGAACAATATATATATATATATATATATATCACACTTTTATGAACAAAATAATATCTGAATAGCACACTTATGAATATGGATGGTAACCAACAAGGGGTAATATTACAAAATCAACAATCGCTTTAATCACTTAGCAGTATGAATATGGAGGATACGGTAGCAGAGAATACTTAATGCGATTCCAGGAAATGCAATAATGGGAAAAAATGCAACACAGAAATAGACTCGATATGATTTCAATCAAAAGATAATATGGTCACTTTTTCCCCTGTGACTACTCACTCCCCTCCTATGCAATTTGAAGAGATGGAAATGAGGGCACACAAGTTTCAGGAATACAATCAAGAAGGAAGTTCAATTCCAGTTCCCCCAGCAAGCTTAGAGAAACAGGTATGATTTTAAAACAGGCAAAAATACGGTTGAATGTGATTGCATTGAAAGTGAAAATATGCTAAATTGATTTTAATTCACTAAAGGGGATTCAGCACTAGTGAGAATTACTTTGGATTGATACAGGTCAACACTAGCAATGATTCATGAATGATTATCAAATTGAAAACGAAATTCAGCAGTTGCAAACAAGAAACAGCTATTCTGACATGTGTTGAAATTGAGCTAAATTGCAATTCGCTGCACTTTATCTGCGTGCGTGAAATGCAATTACAGAGAACTATAAGAAAATAGTTTTGGATTCATTGCAATGCTTAAGATCTTAGCTTTAAAATGACAGTTACGTTTCGCTTCTAGGACGTGCGGTTCAGAAGTTACAGAGGTTTTTGTGAAGGTAGATTTTTCAGAAATATAATCTAGATTTCAGAAATGACAGATGCGCTTTACAGATTTGAAATCAACCGGATGGACACAAGATTCTATAATGCAGTTCTGAACAGGTTGAAATGGATGGAAGAGGATTACTTTAAACTAAGAGCTTGGTTAAGGACAGTTCTAGACTAGATACTCACTCCTAGGCTTTGGAATGGAATGCGCCTCGTCAAAGATCTGGTCAAGGGTTTGACTTCACTCGCCACCGGACAGGTTTCAGTCACTGGGTTCTTCTCACAGCACGGCCTCTGGTCTGCTCGGTCCCTCAGACTGGATCTGATGGGTTTCGGATACAGCTCTGCTTTCTGGGTCTGGATCTGGGTTCTAGCACAGGGTTCTTAGCTAGAAGCAATGGTTCCATGTGATATTTTCGCCGCAAAAATATCGCGATGCAAAAATATCACCATATTTTTGCGGCGAAAATAACACATGGACCCTGCGGGGGACACCCCCGCAACCCCTGCATCATTTTTTTATGTGTGGGGGACACCCCCGCAACCCACGCAGCTAATATTTTCACCACCAGAAATATCGCCTATGGCCGTTCCCGACGACCATATGTATGGCGATATTTTTGCTGGAGGAAATATTACCTGATACCGAAGCAAACAGCACAGCCCGGCTGTTGAAGGTGAGATTTAGGTTGCTAGATTCTGCAGACCTGCTGAGAAGAGTTCAGCTTTTGGTATTGGACCTTTCTGCTTCAAAGTACTGGAGTCTGGATTCTAAGTTCTGGTCTCTGGATCTGGAGTCTGGAATCTCTGTCTGGATATTCTCTGAGTCTGGTCTGGCAAGGTGCTTTGCAGGAATTGGTGAGTAGTGGAAAAGAGTGTGTTTTTCATCTGTCCTAGCAGTCCTTATTTATGTGTTTCCGAAGTGGGTGGGTAGAGTGATTCTCTATGCCCAACCCTCTAAGGATTTGATAGGTTAGAGAATTCCCTGTCCCCTGACTGGAGAAAGGATCAGCGTGTCAGAATGAGTCAGAGTGATGCTGTGTTTATGGCTTAACTGAAATCCCTCCCCTTTGCGTTTACATAGAAAATCGATTTTTCCCAAAAAACATATTTCCCAGATACACAAGTTGTTCATAATACATATACACATCACAGATTAATTAAGGCATGTCTCTGTTCAAGTCCCATGTTCCTACGAGCTTGGGTTCAGAAATGACCACTTATTCGTGCTTTTGTTGGGTTTCCCAATATTGGTTCTGCACCAAATTTTACACAGGCATACACACCCTCTCTGAGCATAGTACTGTAAGTTTTTATGTTTATAGCCAAAACACTGCAGCTGTGATATTAATGAAATCCGGGGTTTGGTCTCAGAACATCACACGCATCCAGCTTAGTCTTAAATTGTGAGTGAATTTTTCATTTTAACCGTCTCAAAGTTTTACAATTTTGTCAGCTTGGTACACTTTGTTATAAGCAATTTTATAAAGCATATATCATCCCAAAGCCCCCATTGTTCCTTCCTCCGGGCTGCAGAGAAAATCTCCTCCTCTCCTGATTTACATGTCAATGCGATATCCTCTTCTGTTGGTGGGAAGGCCCAAGGTGTGAAGGGTTCTCATGAAAAGAAGGCCTCTTGAAGTTTTAACTAAATCAGATTACCTTCTGGTCAATTGCAACATAGTTCCTTGTAAAATAAATACATTTATAAACTTACAATAAGCAACATATCTTTAAATCAAGTCTTTTTCAACAATGAAATCACTGTGTGGCACTCTATATGGCATTTTGATGGAATTCTCTTCTTTGGCATGGTTTGGGGTTCCATGTTCAACTTTACCCAAAATAGTTTTAAAACGCTGGCTTTCTGGTAGAGGTGAGAAACGGTACTACACCCCTTTTTGCCAGCTGTCTTTCCATCAGTATCCTTAAAATAGGATTTTGTTCTGACACATATGATTTTTTCTGACATTGTATTTGTGTGGATTCTTGCAGTAAATGATGTGGAACACCCAACAAAGAGGTTGGATCTTTTAGGGTGGTTTGTGAGCCATGATTTTAGCACTTTGACACCCAAGAAAACAGATTTTTGAAACTAGCTTTGTTTCTTTTTCAATCAGTATTGCTATTTCCAAGTGGTTTCAGGCTACTTTGTGGGTAGCCCAATTGTGGTTTTAGGCAGTGATCTCCTGTGCTCACTAAGATAGGCAAACGTGGATGGCAGCCTATTTTTCAGGTTTTCACTGCACATTTTCTGGTGATTTCTGGTGAGCAGCATGCTTTCGAGTGGCCATTATGATGTTTCTGCTTCCAGCAATGCACAGTGATGTTGCAGGGCTTGGATGAGTGGGTTGATACATCCCACAGATAGAACAAGATGTGTTAGTAAATTGATGGTAAGAGAAGGTACGTACTTACGAGCGTCTGAAAGGAGAGTAGCGATTCCCTGTAGACTGCTTAAAATATGTTCTGTAGACTGCTTAAAAGATGTGATTGACACCACTAGGAAACAGGAAGGGAGCAGAAGCACAACACAAGACTCTATAATGCAGTTCTGAACAGGCACAACAGGCACCATCTTGGGTAGGGAAAGAAAGTATCATTAATGTTCCACAACCTGTGCCAAACGGAGCGCTGGTGGAACCCAGATGTGACACTGGCTGTGATGGCAGTGTGGAACTCTGGGTGTGTGTGATTGGAGATTCTAGGAGTGACCGATGGAAAAGGAGTGCTGGGCTGGCAGGGTATGAGTGACCAGTGTGCTGTTACATGTCATCTGGAGGAAATGTCTAACTTACCTCGGACTTACCTTGCATGTCAGTAATATCATCCACCAAGTCCAGTGTCTTCCATACTTACGAGCCTACATTGCAATATTTGGTGATGAGGTGGTCTTCAGAGAGGAGGTACAGGAGTACTGTGGTGGGAGGAGCAGCCAACAGGACAGCCACTGACCCCTTAATGGATCCATCCACACCCACCAGAAATTGGGTCTCAGCCGGAGGGTACCAGATGAATATAGGTGATACCAGCTGACACAAGGAACACTAACGGTACACCAACAATTAAAAGGTTTTGTTATGGCAGCCAAGCCGGTTTGGAACCCAACAGGATAGCAGCCGGAGGGAGATGGCTGGCTGCAGTCCAGGAGGTGCCTTGTTGCAGCTTGTGGAGCGGAGTGGGCGGCTGGAGCGAGATGCCTAGCGGCAGCCCAGGAGGTACCTTGTTGCAACTGGTGGAGTGGCAGCACAGCAGCCAAAGAGGATGGTAGTGCGGGAACCAGCAAAGAAGCACTGTTGCATGGTCTTGGTTTCACTTTTTTGCATGATGGAGCAATGGCCACAGAGGGTAGTGGTTGCTCCGGGCTGTGGCAGTAAACAGCAGCATGGCAGTGGCTCGAGAGTCTCCGGAGCTCTTAGGAATTCAAGAGCGAACCCAAGAATGATGATGTCTAGGGCCCATGTCGAATTGACGTCATCGCTCACTGGAGGGTGGAGCAATGGTTTTGTTGGGGCTGGCGTCAACATAGTCTGTGTGAACAAGTTATCGCAGTATAAGCAGTCATTACGCTGTCATGCAGCCCAGAAGAAATGGCTGATGATGACGCAGGTCTGTCATGTTTGGGAAAGCATGGTGGAATGGTTTACCCTGCAGAGGGTGTACCAAAGGGGCCGGCAATTTGTTTTTTATGTTTAAAGCAGAGTTGTGGGCAGTTTTGGATTTATGGGTAATTCCCAAAAGTCAAAAGGTATGACTAACAATTGACTGTTTTGCAATGTAACACCAGTTTCAGCCATGTCTGGGGAAGAGGAGAGTGGGGTTGGGTACAGTAAGCAACTTGACTGCACCAACGAATTGTGTCTCGATTGTGAAAAATACTTTTCAACTTTTCAGGAATTAGACCCTCAACTAAGGTAATAGTTCCAAGAAACAGGACATTTGACAGGTCAGGACGAGTAAGGGCAGTGACTGCTAGTTTGGAGGCCGGATGTTTATTATGCTGTTGTCTTTCTTATATGTGATGGCCTAGTGACGGGTCCAGGGTGGTTTAGGAGGGTAGACATGGGCTGATGTTAGGTTTGGATGCCTATTAAATATGGTGTTGCTGTTGATTTTCCTGTTGTGGCCTCAGGTTTAGGTTAAGGGGGACAGTAGTCCTCATAGTTTAGAAATAATCTTGGTCTGGATTTGGGGTTGGGCGGTCCGCATTTATGTAGATACTGTGGCGGATCAGGAGAACGACACAGGCATTCTGAGGACACTTGTAATGTGATTTTCATTAAATAATAAAATAATGCCTATCTTTCCCTATCACTATGTGGATTCCCTACCTATTTTACTAACTAAGGTGCTCATCAGTCGTGGATATTAGTCCAAAAAAAACAGTCCGCCATCCAAAGATAACCTAACTGACCCTACCACCGCTCAAGTTTCAGAGAGACAGTGAGGCTGTTCCAGAGGGAGGTGCCAGCCGGAGAAAGAGATCTGCCCCCAACTTGCTGCTTGGAGAGGCGACTGACCCTCAAGGAGTTGGAGGTGCAAAGAGCTTGAGTTGGAAGATATTTCCGAAGACAGAGTTGGAGGTATTGCAGTCCCAGCCCTCAGGCAGCCTTGTGTACAATGCAGAGGGTCTTGAACTTGATCCCTGCTACCACTGGGAGCCAATGGAGAGATTTCAGGGCTGGAGAGATACGATCCCTGGGCTTGAGGCCAAGGACAAGTCTTGCAGTCCTGTTCTGGATGAGTTATAGAGGACGGAGAGTAGAGGCAGGCATATTTAGAAAGAAGCTGTTGTTGTAATCCAGCCTAGAGAGAACCAGAGCTCTGGTAACAGTGAGCTTCTGTGGGAAGGTGAGGAACGGAAGAATACCACTGAGGAGGTGCAGCTGGAAGTTTGACTTCTTAGAGACGTCAGAGATGTGAGGAGAGAAGGTGAGTGTGGAGTCGAAGATGACCCTGAGGTTCGTAGCCTCACAGGTGGGAGCAGGAAGAGGGCCCAGAGAGGGCGGCCAGAGAGTGACAGGAAAGGAAGGTGCAGGTGTGCTGATGAGGTGGATCTCCGTTTTACTGGCATTAAGGCAGAGATCATTAGAGGCACACCACTCCTGGATTGCAGACAGACATGAGAGAGGGAGAGGAGGTGGCTGAGGAGAGCCTGAAAGCGAGCTGAGTCATCCGCATAGCACTGAAAGTTGGAGCAGAGAGTAGCAATGCGGTGGACCAGAGGTGCCAGGTGTTGGTTGAACAGTCAGGGAGAAAGGTTAGACCCCTCGGTAACACCACAGGTAGAGAGTGAGATAGAGGAGAGGAAAGACCCAAGTTGGACCTGGGAGGGTCGTCAGAGAGGACAGTGGTCAGCCAGGCCAGGGCCTGATCATTGATAGGCAGGATATCATGGAACCGGTTGAGCAGGATGGCATGGATGACCATGCCAAAAACAGAGGATAGATCGAGGATAATGAGGACAGAAGAGAGATTAGAATCAGGTTTGGTGAGAAAGGGCCTCATTACGACCCTGGAGTTAAGGGTTTAACAGCGCCGTAAAAGGTGTCGGCGCCGTTAAACCCTTAACGCCTCATTACGAGTTTCCTTTGCGGGACCCGACCTTAATGCCTGCTTTTAGCAGCCGTTAAAGTAGGGTGCCGCAAAGGGACCTTGGTGCTATGTACGGTGCCGCAATTTGCGGCACCGTACTTAGCGCCTTCCCCATTCCCATTGAGCCCTATGGGGCAAAAATGGGAATGGGGAAGGACCCATGGTGAATGGGGAATTACCGCCCCGCCAACCTTGGAATGGGGCGGTAATTCCGCCATTCACCATGGCGGACCTCGGCATGGACCATGGTGCTACTAGCACCATGGTTTAGCGCCGGGGTCATAATGAGGCCCAAAGTCTTCACAGATGTTCAGGAGAGCAGTTTCTACGCTTCTGGCAGCTCTGAAGCCAGACTGGTGGCCATGGAGGCAACCAACAGATTGAGTATGTAGATTAAACTGGGAGATGTCCAGCTTTTCTAAGAGTTTGCCCAGGAAAGGAGTGATGGAGATCGGGCGATAGTTGGCCATAGAGGAAGGATTGGCCGAGGGGGTGCACAAGAGAGTGCTGAAGAGGGTGCAGAAGTTCCAGTGGCAAAGGAGTGATTGCAGAAATCGGCCAAGGCTGGAGCAAGGTTCCCGATGTGGTTCTTGATGCTTCTGTATGATCATGCGAGAACCTGCTTTGACAAGACTTTCATAGATCGGACTTTGTCATGGGTGAACAGGGAAAAGGAGGAGAAAGGAGGAGAAGAGATGGCCTCAGACAGGCCAGGAGTGGTAGAGGAGGAGGTAGAGGAAGAGAAGGTGGACAGGATGTCCTGAGTTTTAGTAGTGAAATGAGAGGCCAAGGCTGTGCAGAGGGCCTGGTGGGGAACAGGAGAGGTAGAGACTGCCGCAGGATTGGATAGCTCCTTGCAGATTTTGAAACGTTCGGCCAAGTTGATAGACGCTGCAGAGATGCAGGCTTGGATGTAGGCTCTCTTCGTAGAGAGGACAGATAGTCTGTACTGCCTTTGGAGCAGACAGTAGGCCTGTTTGTCAGGGGGCGTGCCCAATGCCTTCCACTTCCTCTATGCCACCCTACACTTGCGTTTAAGGCTGGCACGGTTGGAATCGTACCAAGAGTTGCACTTGGATTTGGGCTTCGAGCTGATCCTCATGATAGTGGCAAGGACATCCAGAGTGTTACAGATAGAGAGAGGAAGGTCAGAGAGGGCTGTGTCAGGACGTGAATCAGCCAAAGGTGCAGGAGGAGAGAAAGTAGTGGAGAAAGCCTCAACTGACACACACTTCATGGGTCGGATGACTGCGAAGGTGGGTGGCAGTACTGGAGTCGGCTTGACCAGGGGGAATAGAGAGAGAGAGGTGGGAGGAAAGGCAAAAGGGATCACTCCAAAAGAGAGGAGTGGTGAGAGGGTTAGAGAAGGGGAGGTCTGAGGTGATCAGCAAATGCAGGGTCTGCCCGGCAGAGTGAATTGTGCCAGAGGGAAGAATAGAGATAGAGGTTGTGAAAGAGTCCTGAAGAAGGGCTGGTAGCATCCAGATGGATGTTGAAGTCTCCAAGGAGGAGAAGTTCAGATGTAGATCCAAGGAGCAAGGAGGATAGGTCAGCCCACTCAGAGAGGAATAGGGCGACCTGACCAGGTGGCCTGCAGATAGTAGCCATATTGAAAGTGAGGCCAGGAGAGATAGAGAGCCGGCACACCAGGCATTCAAAGGAGGAGTAGTGCTGCATTGGAATGATAGAAGCAGGTATCCAGTCCAGAAAAATCATGGCTACACCCCCACCATATTTCTAATGGACCCACTATGTCTATTGCCATACTTGAAAAGAGATTTAAATGATGGGTAAAGGTTGTGAGGGGGCAGGAGGGATCATAGTGGTTGCTGTTTTCTGACAGATCTCGCAAGTCAGTACAACATTCCTTATATCAGCGAAGACTCCTGGCCAATAAAATCAGGGTGTTATCTGACTTTGGGTCTTTCCAACCACCTGGTGGCTGGCTGTTAGACTGGAGTGTGCTTATTCTAGAACAATGCTCCTGTGACCTTGTGGGACAACTAGTTGTTTCCGCAATACTCCCTCTGTGGTTACATCACCCCAATAATGTAACCCCCTTTTTTAGAAAACAGAATGAACTGGCCTTTTTTAGTACCTTTTCTTCTGTGTTGACTTTACTGAAGGGCTCTGTAAGGATGGGGTTGTTTCTTTAGGCAAAGGGCAGATCCGTTAAGGGGGCAACTTCTAACTCGTCAAGGAATTTCTCTACTCTAGGAAAGTTTGCCTCTCTGAAATCTTTAGTTCCCCATTTTATTTCTGTTTCATCTAGTATCTCTTGGGGTACTGGGAATAATGTTTTTTCAAGAATCCCTTGTGCCACCCTTTCCCCTTCTTTTACGGTATATGGATTGTTCCCATGATTGTGTAAGAGGACTTTGATATCCCCAAGGAAGTTGGAATTAATGTCTCCCGCCATAATATCCAATCCATATCTCCAGGCTAAACAAGATTTGGATGCCAATCCAATATAGGCTGCTTGGGGAGGTATTAAGGTCAGTCCAGTGGGGATTAGGCGTCTCTCCCTTAGGGGTATTATAACTGCTTCAGTACTTTGTAAGTCGAATCCTATAGCTGCGGCTACGGAAGGGGGTTTGGATTGGGACTCAACCTAGCGAATAATATAGGTCCCCAACTTTTATCAGTTGATATACATCCCACTTCTGACATTATGTGTGGTAGATCAGAAGAAGGACACAGACACTCTGAAGACATATGTAATGATTTTTATTAAATAATAAAATAATTCTTATCTTTCCCTATCACTATGGGGATTCCTTACTTATTTTACTACCAAAGGTGCTCGTAGTGGGCAGTTATTGGATTTATGGGTAATGCTGAAAAGACAAAAGGTTATGACTAACAATTGCCTGTTTTGCAATGTAACACTAGTTTCAGCCATGTGTGGGGAAGAGGAGAGTGGGGCTGGTTACAGCAAGCAATTTGACTGCACCAACGAATTGTGTCTCGATTGTGAAGCATACTTTTACAACCCTTCAGGAATTAGACCCTAAACTATGGTAATTGTTGCGAGAAACAAGGCTTTTGACAGTTCAGGACGGGTAAGGGCAGTGAGTGTTAGTTGGGAGGCCGGATGTTTATTATGCTGTTGCCTTTCTTATTTGTGGTGGCCTAATGTCTAGTGACGGGGCAGGCTGGTTTAGGAGGATGGTCATGGGCTGATGTTAGGTTCGGATCCCTATTAAATACGGTGATGCTGTTGTTTTTCTGTTGTGGCCTGTGGTTTAGGTTAAGGGGGACAGTAGTCC
Source organism: Ambystoma mexicanum (assembly GCF_040938575.1). NCBI lineage: Eukaryota > Metazoa > Chordata > Amphibia > Caudata > Ambystomatidae > Ambystoma > Ambystoma mexicanum. The sequence continues at coordinate 1,059,467,261 of NC_090935.1, read as the reverse complement.
TTATAGTTTAGAAATACTCTTGGTCTGGATTTGGGGTGGGGCAGCATTTATGTGGGTAGTGTGGCAGAAGAAGGACACAGACATTCTGAGAACATGTGTAACACGTTTTCATTAAAGAATAAAAGAATGCCCATCTTTCTCACACTATGGGGATTCCCTACCTGTTTTACCTACTAAGGTGGTCGTCAGACATGGATAAATGTCCAAAGAAACAGTTGGGCGTCCAAAGCTATCTGAACTGACCCTACCACTTTTATAATCAACTAAGGTCAGGAGAATGACTCCCTTCTCCTGTTGATTGTGCATTTCTGCACTTGTCTTCTCTTCTTTCTCTTTTCCTGATTAGTATGCAATTCTCAAATAGTCTCCTGTGATCCCTTGTATTAGTTGGTGTTACTCCCTTATGGGTGTCATGTGTTGACACCCATGCTGCTCCGTGGAGTAGGGAATCAACATAGGAGATACCATGATATGCTAGAATTATAGAATTATTCTCATGTAAGCAAAGTAGCGTAGGCCAGACAAGGTACTGTTAGTAGAATATAGGCCTTGACGCTATTAAATGAGTCTTGTGCTATGCGCTTAAAGAGCAGTGTAACAAGATGTATTTAGAAAAGTATTATAGTGACTTGAATAGTAGGAAACACTAAAAAGCGCTAGATGCCTGAATTAACCTGTATATGCTTTTACTTGCAAAACTACCTCTCAAGTTATGTGTGCGTTTTTATGGTAAATTTTTACTTATGAATGAATGAGTATACATTACACAGCCACGCTAGTGGCTGTGTAGTTATGGTTAAGTTGCTGTTTCCATAGGAAGAGCACTTTTTGGGCGGCTTATAACTTCGCTCCCCCTGGTGGACGAATCCACACTAAACCTTGCAAATAAAGTTTATGGGCCACTCTGAATATTTTTGCAAAGTTTAGTGATGTTTGGTCCAGGGGAGAAAAGTTATAGGGAGGTCCCAAAACGTCTTTTTTCCCCATAGACTGAATGGGACCTGCTTTTGTAAATTTGGTGACAATCCGTCCAGTAGTTTCCTTTAAAACGACCAAAAAGTATGTCTCGAAAAATGTGTGATATCTATGTCCGCTCCACGGTCACACTTCCCTGTTTGCTCCGCGGACAAGAAATTGATTGGCTAATCCGTAGCATAATGTCCGCGGACATGTGACACGTTCACTGATTGGTTGTGGAAGAGCGTGAAGTGCGCCAGATTCTGTTGCTGAGCCCGCCATCTTTTGGTCGTGTTTTCGTGTACGCGGATATCGCCGGTAACACATATAAAACAAGACACCATTGCACTTGTTACACTTATGAAATACAGTTTCGGAAGTTGAGCGTTAATGAGGTTGGGATAGGATGTGGCAGCTGGAAGTCAAAAATTGGTGTTTTATTGTCACCAAAGTCATACAGCAAATTTGAAGTTGATGCTCAATATACGGTGAAGAATTACTGCGTCTGTGTTACAATGTATTTTTAATAATATTGCAGTCAGACTGGCGTCCTAGAGTTTGAAATCTGAAGCAGCCACCTGTACTGTTTGATGGAAACAGCGGTTCTGCAAGTGTATGGGAGTAGCGGTTCTCAGGAATGGATTCTCATATGTTGTTGCAAAGTGAGAATGTATTTGCATTCTGAGTGAAGGTCACTTGCCTTGCTTTTTTGGTTGCGAGCTCAGTAGGCCCACGCATCCCACTAAACCATAAGGGTCAATTGTTTTTTTAACCTTGAGCGCAAGGGAAAATGAAGCAACAATGAAGGGAGTGAAAGTTTGCAAAAAAATACCATTTGATAAGGTTATGTTTTAAAAACGTTTGCAAGACACATGAAATATCAGTTCACGCAGAATCTTTGTTGCAAATACATTGCTGTCTGACTTTATCCAAAACCAATGGAGGTGGTTAATATCATGTAAGTTTAATTTTGACGACTCTACACCGGACCGAGTTTAAATGTCATCAATGATGACATGACAAATATCATTGATGACATCATTGATGACATCACATGTCTAGCTCCTTCTTTTTTGTTCACTGCCATGTCTAGGCCAGGTGGTTTTATTTACTGACAGTCAGAAACTTACCTTTCAAAAGGTATTACATCTATAGATATTGCTATTCTCACATGTTCTTAAACTACTTTCCTTTGAATTTAATCGCATCTTATGATGTACATATATAGGGGAAGAAGCAGGCTTGAAACACAGCAATCATTTTTGTGCATGCATATAATTATGTAGATTATACACTGTTGCTAATGAAACTGCCTCTCGTATGCTTACTTTACTCTCCATACATAAGCCCCATATTTGTATGCATTTTAGTATATTTATGTTTTGCGTATATTAGTAGAAATATGTAGTAAGTGATGCATTATTAGCTACTTACTACATGTTTGAAAGTACAGAAAAGTCTAATATTGAAGCATTCACTGTTTTATTATATAACTTTGGAAAATCACAAATATAGCACCTCTGTGGTGTATGCTGCAGCCAATACCTACATTTCTGTATGAGTAGGTTCCTATACTAGAAAGAACACTGCAATGGAATGTTCTTTTTGATACTACATTGTGTGATGAAGAATGTAGTTTGTTTCACATCTCCCGATAATCCCTGATACTTTTTTGCCAACATTACATTCACAACCCCTTGTATGAAAAGTAAATGCACATGTTATGTCATCAGTGATGTCATCAATGATATTTGTCATGTCATCATTGATGTCCTGGGTGTTACACTTAGAAGGGCACGGTGGTGGCGCGAGTTATGGTTGCTTAACTTACCATAACTGGCGAATTTCAGGGTTTTTTAGATTTTACTTGTAACCATAACGTCCTTTTAACAACGTTTTCTTACTGAATTTCATAGGTTTTTATTAGTGCAACTTAACCATAACAACCATTTAACAAAGTTGTTTTTACTGAATATATATATATATCACGTGATCAAGCGCTCAGTGGAGTGCGAAACGCGTTGTTAGCAGGTCGTGCCCCACGGCGTCCTGCCTCTGTCTGTCTGTCTGTATTTTGCTGCCTCATGTGCATTTTCTTTTTTTTGCACAGCTTCGTTTTTTTGTTTATTTAATAAAATACCCCCTTTGTATTTCTTACATGGTGGGTTTTTTTATTACTGATTTTGGAGTTTGGCATTTGCCTCGGCCCGCGGGTGTGCGATTAATTCGTTCCTCCTTTCTTCTTGATATATATATATATATATATTTAGTTCCGCATTGAATCCTGTAGCTTGCAGATTGAACTAGAAAAGAAAACTAGCAGCATAATTTTGATTCCCCATAAAAAAAGGATTAGAACAGCAGTCCTCTATGGATGCACTGTGCAAAGGACCTTGCACTTTGTACATACAAGCATTTGGCTGTGCTATGATAACATGACGACAGCACAGGGGAACAGAGCTAGGGACTGATAAAGCAACAAGACAGTTGCTTTGGAGCATCCTGCCGCAAAAACATTATACTGGGCACAGATAATGTGGCCCCGGACATGTTGGGCACTTTTTGCTGCAAATTGATTACCAGACAGACAATGTAAGCATTTTGCGTGTGACAGATATGTCGCCGGACATTGAAACTAGCTTACTCCAGCATTAAGCTGAAGGGGACGTACTAATTAGATTGTTGATACAATTCACTCCTTAGGACAGGACTTTAACTTCCCTGCGACATAGCTCTGCATTAGACCTATTTGAACCAGGGAGACTGTCCATCAAGTGCATGTAATAAATAGGGGGTTTCCATAATGAAGGTGTATACATGCCATGCAAATCTGAATGGGGGGTCTGGCTGATCAGATGGGACAAGCTGAGGAGTTGCTGTCAAATGGTCCTGTCACAACAGACAAGCCACAGCCACATGGGATGCCTTGCCTGACTTAAAAAGCAGGCATGATGTAAGGTACTCTACTGAGGAATATCTTGTCTTAAATTTGTGCACTTGCTGATTATTACATTTTTCATTGTGTTTTCATTATTGCATTTTGCTTTTTGCAATGTTGAGATATATGATTGAATCATTTAACATTGTTTTATTTCATTGTTGCATTTAACTCCTGCAAATAGATGTTATGATATGTGCTTTTGTTTAAGCTTTTGGCTTTTTGAGGAGATTTGTTAAATGCCCATACAGGTATGAACAGACCAGCTTTGTTTTGGGTTTCTTCAAAGAGGTTTCTTGCAGCCCGCTCATGCAGGTGATTTGATAGAAATGTGACCTATACCCTGTAACAGCGTTTATTTGATGATTTGAGGATGATTCAGTAGATAGCAAACTGAGGGATATTTTTTGTAAAATAAACTGTATTTTTCAATACAACGATAGTCATTTTGACTCAATGTGCAAATGTTGTGCTGATGTATTATGTCATCCTGTTTGTTCTTCTCTACCCCTTTCTAAGATGCGTGTGAGGTAACAATGTATGTAATAAGGTGTCAGGGTCGAATACAACGTGCTTATGTGTAAGGGATCGAGGAGGTCACATGATTTGAGTTCCCATGAACTAATGAACCCAATCAATGCATACCATTGTAGAAGTGCATAAATTGGTGTTGGAATCAGATGTCTTCTGGAATCTCAAGCCATCGACCATTTTCTACTGTGTCACATGAAAAGGTGCTAGGCCTGGAGCAGGGGGCTTCCTTAAAGGCCAGCCACTCTTAGTCTAGCCCAGTAGTTCCAAGGAACCTGTGACACAGGATTGATGGTATTTATATCTCCTTTTATCAATGGTTGCTTTATTCTGGTCTGAATCCTTTTCTCTTTCCTATAGGATTCTGAGATTTCTGATGTAGCGTCTTTTCCGCTGAGACTTTCGATTTCTATGCAGTTGTGATTAAACGTTTCCTTCTCTGTGGTTCTTTATATACAATTCATTGTAGGGACCCCTTGGGTCTTTGGTGCACAATTAGTTCTCTCTATTGTGTTCCAATTCGAGCTTCTTAGACTCTAGGTATGTTCCCCTTTTCCCAAGGTAGCAATGTTGCAGTTTTATTTTCCCCCTCTATGTAGGTTATAGACTTCTCTTTTTCACATTAATAGAGTTCCATTTCATGGATTTTCACAGTCTTGTCATTTGTACTGGAATGAGTATCTCTAATCCTATAACAAGTTCCTTTTTTCTTCCCATTATTCCCGTTCTCCCCTTTACCTTCAGTCTCGAGGGGGAGTGTTTCGGGTACTGGTAGGTGTGTGGCACTTTTTTTTCCTTCTCTTCGTTTCTGTGTTTTTTCTCTGTGAATCCACTTCGGACGCCTTTCCTTCTCCTTCCCAGTGTCTCTGTATCGTAAGGGGTACTCGGGCCAGTGAGTCGGTTCGTCAGTGCGCTGGTATTGGTGTAGATGAGTGAACAGCCTGCACATCACTCTGCCTGCATGGTCTTGCCACCACCAAGCTCTATGTTCCTGTGTTCCCAGCTTCTGCTTCCTCCCACACGCTGACCTTTCAGCGTCTCTTTCTCTACTCAAAGCTATTCTGAAACTTGTGGGCTCTGGGGCTTGCGTTGGCTCTGCCTTCCTCAGATGTTCTCTGTACAGGCGCCTTTCCCTGCTTGCGCTCACCTCCCTAGTCTCACAGGAGTCCGGGGGGGAGGGAGGGAATTCCCTCGATTCATCACATTACAGACATATTGGTGCAGGGTGGCCTCATTGCTTTGAAGTGGAATTTGGACATGGGGGTGTGGGGTGGTCCGAATTGGAACATATCTTCATGTGTCAGTTTTAGAAATGATTGGACTTGTGAGTGTGGGGTAGTTCGCACAAGGACTTTGGGACTGATGCATTATCACATTGGGAATACTTGCATGTAGGTGAAGATTTTCATGCGGTGTTGCCTTGTTTTGTAATGTTTGCATGTTTTAGCTTGGGAGAATACTGGTGAGTTACTTGGTTGACGGTGAAGTGTCGATGGATTTGTGTGTTTGTGTGTGCATTTAGAAGTTAGTTGTTTTCGATGTCTGGTTTAGTAATTATTGTTGGCTGCAGCTGTATGCCACACAGAACACAGACAGACTTTTGTGTCTGGTTTATTAGAAGTGGTTGTCTATTTTATTGTCGGGTGCAGCTGTATGCCACACAGAACACAGACAGTGTGTTTAGTGTCTGATTAAGTACTTATTGCTGGGTGCGGTTGCATGCCACATGGATCCCAGGCAGCAGATTGTTGCCTGGTTTAGTTATTGCTGGGTGCAGCTGTGTGCCAGACAGATCAGAGGCGGCAGACCGGTGTCTGGTTTAGTTATTGTTGGGTGCAACTGTATGACACACACAAACAGGCAGCAGATTGGTGCCTGGATGCGTTATTGTTGGGTGCAGCTGTATGCCACATGGATCGCAGGCAGCGGATTGGTGTCTGTTTTACTTATTGTTAGTTGTGGCTGCATGCCACAAGGACCGCAGGTGGCGGATTGGTGTCTGGTTTAGTTATTGCGGGGGGCAGCTGTATGCCACACATATCGCAGGCAGTGGATTGGTGCCTGGTTTAGTAAATGTTGGAAGCAACTGCATGTTGCAAGTGCATGTTGCATGTTTTTATTTAATGTTTTTCTGAAGAGAGGCGGTATTAGTGCTTTGCTGGTTACTGGCACCATACTGTGGTAGTGTTTTATTCTGGATATACATGTACTGGGTTGGGCTCGTGGTATGGCTTTATGGTTTATGGCATGCAGTCTGGAAATGCCTTATGTTTTTCTCTGGTTATGTGTAAATCCTTACACTCAATTCATTGGGTGGTCCCTTGTGAGTTTTGGTGTGGGGATTTTGTGTTAGGTTTAAGGTGAGGTACTATAAGCAGTTTGTATAGGTGTATGGATGGTGGTGTCATTCTAGTGGTGTTTCGGTTGGAGGTGAGGTGTGGAATAGATTTTATAGTTTGCTTTTGGATTGTGTTTGGTGTAATGGAGGGAGCAGTGTAATTGCCTGATGTGCTCGGTGTCTGTGACGTCAGTGTCTGTGATGTCAGTGTGGAACCCTGAATGTGTCTGAGGGGAGATTCTAGGAGTGACAGTTGGACAAGGAGTGTTGGGCTGGCAGGGTGTGGTTGGCCAGTGGTCTGTTACAGGTCATCTGGAGGAAGTGTCTAACTTACCTTGGACTTACCTTGTTTGTCAGGAATAACATCATAAAGCCTACTGGTATACTGAAGCGTGGATCCTGTGTCTTCCATACTTACAACCCTGCATGTCAACAAATAATTTACAACTGCCAATATGTTGGCGATTAACAAAATGCATCTTAAAACCTTTTCATTTTTTTGCGCTTTAAAATAAGCAATGACATGCAGATTCTTGCTCTGATGTGTTAAACGTCCAGCAGTGCACATGATAAATATACTACCATAAACAGTTCCTTATCATTTAATAGCTGCAAAGTGTTTCAAGAAGGAATTTTACAAGAAAGGTATTTGTAAATGTTTTCGTGACTTTAAGTTCTGCAGTGACAGTTGGAATTCTGCTTGTGCTGGCTCAAGCAGCAAGCATTGTGGCATCACAACCGTACCATAATACCTGATTACAGAGGAGTTGTGATGTAAAAACTAGCCTGTAATAAGAACGTTATTTACAGGCTTTTATACTGTTTTGCCAACTGCCATGCATTATAACGTCATTCTGGGTGATACTTATTCTGATTTCTATATATTGTGCATCTTCGGTTTCTACTTATCCTAATGTCAATGTATCGTGCAGCTCTGGATAGTCTGTTTGTGACATTTGTGATCATTCTGTAACTTTTCTCTCTAATAGGACGAAGAGCCGACATATTACAATGATTTTCACATGTTGACAAGTGAGTAGTTATTTTTTCTACTATTGTACAGAGTTCTCATTAATGTTTCAGTTTCACTGTGTCCAACTTCCCTCTATAATATGAGATGGAAAGCACTCCTTTGTTAATGCATAGAAATTACCTAATATGATCACGGTTTTCTGCCCCTTTGTATCACCCTGTTACCACTGCTTAACAGCCAATCAGACTACAGAGGACCGGATGGCTTTTGTGGCACTGGCATATCTGGTCTGTGAAAAACTGCTGAATGAGCGCCTGACCAATATGTCGACCAAGGGAGAGGAAACATGCTCACCCATTTGTCTGCATCAAGACTGGACTTCTGAGTCAACATCTGTAACCTACTTTGGCACTTGCCTTGTGATGAAACTCCACTGGAACTTGTGAAAATGAGCGTTTGGAGGCCACAAGTTCAGACCCCACCTAAACCAGCCAATTACAGGAGGCCAGGTGGGTGAGCCTTCAAACAGCTGCACAATGTCAGGACTTATACTGAGGTGAGACCAACCACTCATCCCTTGTGAGTGAGGGCACAACACTTTCGTCCAGCATCCAGCTTTTAGGAGCTCCCTTTGTACTCTAGGGCACATTGGGGGTGGCTAATGCTGAGGAGCAGGACCTGGCACTCTGCTGCAAACCTCTCTAGGCTGGGAGAGCGGAACCTGAAAGAACTGCCCTGTCTTAGAACCCCTGCAGTGGGTCTCACAGAATCCTGAGTGCCAGAACATTCAGGATCCCTGTTTTCACGGCATCAAACCGATTGAGCAGCGTTGGTACCATGTTCACTTCATTCGTACCAGAAGGATCTGCTGGTTCTGACTTTGGCACTCACTCGCTCTTCAAACCACCGGGCTCACCTCATCTAACTGGCTTGCTACTGCATAGCCCCAGCAGTGTCACCTGTCCGGGTAGAGCACCAGTGCCCTGTGCAGATGAATTTTACCCACCAAACCAAATATCGAACCACCAGGACTTTATATTGCAGCTCGACTGGACCCAATGGACCATCGCATCACTCATCGACCTGAGCCCCATTCTGAGAGTATAGCTGTCCCTCGGTCCACATTACCAGAAAAGGCAAATAAGGTTTATTTCTTGGCTGTGCTTGTTTTATCTTTATGATTTGGATCACTGTTGATTTGCAGAAGTGTAGGAACAGAGTAAGTGGTTTAGCACAGCAGAAGTCATTTTGTCACACACATAGACTTCAATTTAACAGTTATCCTTATTATTCAATTTATCCTGCAAAGGTTCGCCTTCTACGTTTCCAGCAGAGAAAAACCCATTCAGATGTACATCAACAGATTCCATTGCTGCACAGTAACCTGCAGCGTTCCCCACAAGGTTCCATTGTGTTCCTGGTCTTCTTCTGCTGCTACATTGAACCTCTGGGGAGACTCCCCACCAACACTGACACCAAGATATCCCAATAAGCAGATGACATGCAGTTGTACCTTAAGATCAGTTGCATCGACAAGCACGGTTGAGTTTTGTTTATTTTACCAAACAGTACTTTGCAAGCTGGTACTTGTTGTTTTGCTTTTGTCATCATTGTTGACTTAAAAGATCCTGCATGCAAAGCAATATTGGATAAAAAGCCAGAAGTACAACATATGGTTCCTATTGGCTCCTCTCGGCCTTGTCTGCAGCAATGCGTCAGAAACAGCCTTTTGATGTTATGACTAGAATTATTATTATTACCTAATTTAATGGTGCTCACCTTATTGATCTTGGAACGATATAGAACTCTTGTTTTTCAAACTTGATATGTGCGGCCTGGGACTATCTCTGAGGTGAGCAATTATCTTGAGAGCTATCCTCCCGGTCATTCTATATTGCTTATTGCAAGCAAATATATCAGACAGTGTAGATTTCTAAATGCACAGACGTATAAAAAGATGACGCGATTCACAGAAAGATATGTGTCTGGAGTGTGAATCCAAGGCGCAGAGACAGGCTTTCTCGTGTGCAGGCCCTAATTTTTGGAATTCTCTTACTGGATTGCTTAGTCTGTCCCCTCCTTTGTTGGCCTTTTTGCATGGGTTAAAGTCGTTTCTCTTCTCGTAGTGAACTGTTGTATGGAGCTCACAAACTATCTTGCTTTTGTTTTACTGTTAGATTGTCTTGCTCTCTTTGCTCCTTGGGCACCGCTGGTGTCTGCTCTTGTCTTTCTCTTTTAATTTTGACTTATTGTTTCATATATTTTTTTGCCATTAAACATACATACAAAGATTAGGCACTGAACCAATGTAGGTGGAGGTCGGTCAGGGTGCATTTGCAGTGACTGATATTAAAGAGCCGTCTATGTGAATGCTATAGAAATACAAAGAAAGAAATGCATATGCCATGCTGGAGTGTTTCTATTTGGGGCATAGGGTTCTCTTCAGGCCCCTGATAGCATTGTTCTTCCCTCTGCACTAGTATTATAACACTTGTGGCAGACCAACAAAACATGTGTCATAAGAAATATGTTTGAACTTGTTGAATTGAAGTCAGGAAGTGGCTGGTAAAACTACCTGTATCAGGATGGGCTAAACAATAAGGTATAAGGAGTTTCTCACTAGTAGGGATGTAGGTGTCCCCTAGGCTCCCTACTCCCAACACAGTCTCTGGGATCTAACAACCAGCATGTTTATTTTGTAGTTTCACAGGGATATAGCCCCGAGCCACGTCTTGGGTCACAGGTTTGCACCTGTCGCGCCTTGAAACACTTGTGTATAGGCGCGTTATAAATGCCAAATCATATCATATCATATCATATCATATATCATAACAGGCATAGTCACCAGGATATAGAGCCTAGGTGTTTCTTTGCTCAACTGGCAGTCACCGGGGTATCATACTTTGGACCTCCCAGGGGCTGGAGGCCTAGTGAGAGGTCCGAAGCCAAACCTAACCGAAAGATGACTGTTGAAAGGGCTCCAATTTGTGACCCTCCCCCACTAGTGCCAGCATGTTTCTCAGCAGTACCCCTCTGTCTCAAGCCATGCCTCCTATACAAGATACTTGTCAGTATTTCTCTGCTTCTTGTAGAGACACATGCTTCAAGCCAGAAACCAAGAAGAAGCATCACAGTCTTAATCCTGAGCCAACACCATACATTCGTGCAAAGAAGGCAAAAACCCAACCATCACCCAGATGCAGCAGTGATCAGCAGCTCAGAGACCCACAAAGAGAAAGGGAAGCCGGGGGGTCCTACGTTATTACAACGAAGTAAATTACTTCATGATCATTTACTTTGTTGCAATTACTTCGAAGGTTTTTTTCGAATTTCTTTTTTTAATTTGGGGCACCCCCCAGGCCCTCCATACACCTTCACTACCACCCATACCCCAAACCCCCAAATCCCCAGATTAACCACTTAACCCTTAAATACATGTACCAAATTCGAAGTAATTCGAAGTTCTTACAACAAAGTAAATTACCACAAAGTCATTTACTTCATTGATACAACGGGAGACAAGTCGCACCACCAATGTGATCATACGCCAGAGGCGAGCCCCAGTGAAGAGATAAAGTGCCACAAACAGAAGCTGCTTCCATTCGCAGCGACTAGAAGCACCGCTCAGTGCTGGTGGGGGATATGAGTGAGCATGTGTAATAACTCAGGCAATCCCTAGACCAAGGGAAACACCAGGTACCCTGTCTCATTGTACTTACCTCAAGGGCACCTGGAATCGGTCCCCGGGCTGCCCTTGTTTTTCTGCAGCAGACCTGCGTTGAAAAAGTGGGCAGGCTTAGCACGCTACTTGTGATTTTTGTTTTCTAACACACTTTTGGTGGGGAAGACATTGCCATATTGGCCAGGTGTTGAAGGCTAATAACAGCACAGAAATGGGCATATAATGAGGCAGCAGGAGATACGTGGGTTATTTGGGTGTGATCAGAGGAGGAGGTGTACGACCAAGAGACCAGTAGGAGGAAGGAAGGGTGTGGAGGTATTTTCTGGAGCAGGCGAGATATTGGCTAATGAGTGGAAGTGCAACTACAGTGTGAGTTTGCATGTTAGTGTGGCGAGTGTGATTACAAAAAGTCAGTGTATGGAAGGAATGTGAATTGCATGGTACGGTTTTAAAGAAGAGTGGTTGAGAAGCAGCTATAGGGAGGATGCTAATCCTTCCAGCTGCTAGCCAGCCACTCCTCTTTTAACCTGCACCACACAATTCACATGCAATATTTAGATAAGTTTAGGAGGATGTAATAGTGTGCAGGAGGGAATTGAAGTGTGGAAGCATGAGAAGTAGTGTGAAAGAGGCAGGAGTAACATGAAAGGGTGGAGCCAATGCCTAGAAAGAGTGGAAGACACCAGAGGGACATATCTTTGGATGGAGGAGTGAGAAGGGGTGATAGAGAGAAGAGTAGGAGACACCAAGGAGAGCGTGTGTGTGATAGTATGGGAACTGAATCTAACCCAGTTTCTGTAAGAAACGATTCTCAATATTCCAGTAGAGCACTAACAACTGGTTGGAGTACGGAAATTTAGGGAGTTTAGTTAGAGAAGTCAAAATCTGGCTTAAGGTCATTGTAGTGGTGAGTAGCTGCATGTGCGATGTTAGAATGAACGTCATCTATGGAATGCGGAGAACTGCAGAGAGCGTGGTGAGTGCCGACGGTTCCAGGAGTGATGGTTGGGTAGAGTGAAGGAAGGTGCCAGCCTGAGTGGTGGGTGCCGGTAATCTGAAGTTTCTGCTGTGCCCTCCGTGGTACATGGATAAGAACAATAAAGAAGCCACTTGAAATACTTACTTGTGTCTAGTCATCCATCCGACACACCACAGTGTCACTTCAACCATCGGCGTGCAGAGGACATAACAGTCATCATATCTAGAATGAATCAGAAAGTTAGACGTATTTACTAACCTGGGTCAGGGACACCTTAGCATCCTCCCCATTCCCATTGAGCCCTATGGGGGCTCAAAAGGGAATGTGAATGTACCGGGTCCAGGTTCCTTGAATGAGGAATTACCCGGCCCTCCAAAGTAGGAATCGCCCGGTAATTCCTCATTCAAGGAACCCAGACCCAGTACCAAGTATGAGGGGAGCCATGCCGCTAATTGCGGCATGGTTCCCTCCATACTCGGAATGACCCCCATTGACTTTCTGAGAATCAATACAAAAGTGTCAGCTCCTGTTGGGTATGAATAACGTAAAGATAGGAGATGTAATCCTTGCATTTTCTACTTCTTTTGACTTCTCTTCTTGCTTCAGGTATTCTACATGAGCCCAGACAAATTAGTTTATCAAGGTGTGTTCATATCCGAAGATAGAACCCTTTCACACGTCTACGGATTTCTGAGACGATGTCTTGAACATGCCTCAAGAGGTCTTGTAAATCTATTTGGATAGAACTCGATAGATCAGCAGGAATATTTGGCTTCTCTAGTTTACTGTGGGAGTTCTGGAACTGCACGTACTGGTCACTCATCAATGAAACAGGGTTGGTACTCTTTCAGGCCATCAGCCAGTTTATATGATAAACATCGGTTCTTTCTTCCTCTCACTCCTTAAAGTATATGGGCCCTCATCACAAGTTTGACTTTGTGGGGAAAAAGTGTCGGTAATTCCTTTTGTTGTTTGTAAATCCTCCATTTTACCTCCAAAAACTGCCCTATTTACCATGCAGTAATTCGTCTGGCAAATCTGTCAAAAATCCCATTGGAGTCCTTGGGCTCCAAAAATGGGGACTTACCACCACTTATAATAGTGTGTAACTCCACAAGGCTAAGTGGCAGTAATTGTAATGAGATTTGGCGGTATTTCGGCGCATTTACATCTGGATATGCCCATAATGCCCATCTCACTATTCAAGGGATATAGTGCCCCTCATCTCTCTTCCTCTGCTCCCATGTCATGTCAATGCAGTATCTCTCCACAGGGATCCCTGGGAGCATACAGAATCCTGCGGCACCTGAATTCTTTGATGCAGCGGTTATGCTCAGGATCTCTGGATTTCCTTCTAGATGTGAATGCAGAAAGGGTCCATGGTCTCGTGGTGTGAGGCCCTGCATCTCCATAATTTCATTGTTATTCGATCCTAAATCCTATGACTCAAAGTCTAGGTCACTCGGAATTAAGATGGGACATGGAGCAGTAAGTCAACTCCTACCCTCAACAGCCTTAAGGTAGCTGGCAGGGCTGGTGTTAATGCTGTGGTAGACCAACTTTTCTTATCTGCCCAGCCCCCTCCATGACTTGTGATGTAGTCGGGCATCTGATTTTGTCATACACGCAGAAGAGGCCCTGGGGAAACAGTCATAAGTACTGCGACCCATGGAAATAATCCACTTGTGCTTGGATAGGCTTCCACCACTACACCCGTCGCCCACATAATAAATCATTCTGCAGGTGGGGATGAATCTGACCACAGAAAAACTTTAATTTCAGTTTATTGATTCACACCATCCACAAAATGTGGGGATTTTGTTCACTTGCAAATTACATATTTAAGAGAAAAACTCTTTTGTGAATCAGTCCCAGACTTTGAAAAGTTTACCACAAGTGAGTGGGAGCTCAGTGCACAAGGGACCTATTTTTACACTAGCACCTGCTCCTCGTACTTACCTGTTTTTCCGAGGACAGTCATTATTTTGGTGAAAAGATGGGCTTCTGGTAGTATGATGATGTGGGTTTGCAGAGCTGAACTCACCTGATCAGTGGCAAGAGAGAAGCAGTCTCTTGCAGCCGAAGGGCTCCTTTGCTACTGGCACTCATGTAACGCACTTGAGGGGATGGGAGTGGCTGCATGCAGCAGCAGAGTGGAAGGGACATCCCTTTGACTCTTGCTGTGTGAACAAGCTAATGCCAGTATCTACTAGACTGTTTTAATTTGGCCTGTCTGAGGCTTCACTTTTGTACCACTTTCTTGATAACTGCAAGTGGTTGTGTTTTCCATCTTTGGCCAAACATCTATGCAGGCAGGCAGAAGCTGGTACTCCTCGCCAAGGCCCTTGTCTGGGCCTGTCCGTGGCTGAGCCGATGAGAGTTGATACTCTGTGCCTAAAACCTAACTTTAAACAGTCGCCTCAACACCCAACCTCGTGGTAAGAAGACCTGGTCTTACCTGGGCCTCCATCCGACACAATCCCTAACACGGCTGCAACAGACTGTGCAGCTGTAAGCCCATGTATTCCCCTCCCTGGAGCCGCTTAGACTCATTGCCAGGTATATTCAGCCTGCTTCTATTTTCTGCAGTTGCTTTGTGCCCCCTCTCTATGATTTTGGCGTGCTTGCTGAATACTATGTATCTTCATTTCTACATTGTATATGCTCATATTAATGTCTGTAGAGGAAATGTTCCAGTATGACTGTTATCGCAGTAGTCCATATTGAAATGTCATGTCTATTATTAGCACACAGTAATGAACCGGAGCTAACACAACCCCTTTCTCCACGTGCTCACCTGCTTCCTGCATGGTTACCACTTCTATGCTTCTGATGTGCTTGCGAGTAACCACTATTCTCGATTACCATACCTATGTCTCTTGCTGCTAGTTTATGCCAGACTGAGTAATATCTCGATGCACAAGTAGAGTATGCACTTTGCACCTAAGCGTTAGTTGAAAACCTGCTTCCTGCATGGTTACCACTTCTATGCGTCTGATTTGCTTGTGAGTAACCACTATTCTCGATTACCATACCTATATCTCTTGCTGCTAGTTTATGCCAGACTGAGTAATATCTCGATGCACAAGTAGAGTATGCACTTTGCACCTAAGCGTTAGTTGAAAACCTGCTTCCTGCATGGTTACCACTTCTATGCGTCTGATTTGCTTGTGAGTAACCACTATTCTCGATTACCATACCTATATCTCTTGCTGCTAGTTTATGCCAGACTGAGTAATATCTCGATGCACAAGTAGAGTATGCACTTTGCACCTAAGCGTTAGTTGAAAATGTATATTTGTTAGGACCCTACACTACTTCTGATAAATTGTATCCTGACACTATTTACACCGCACCATACACACTTGCCCCTCAATTTTGTGGCAGTGCTTGCAATCTGTCTTCAATACGCCCCCAGGTATGCTGAGCTGGTAACTCCCAGGATCTCATTTTCTGCCTTTTTAATTATTTAGCAGCATAAGCCCCACTAGATGTTTAGCCCATTGCTTGTAAGCTCATTAGAGGAGTGGGTTTACCCCCCCAGGAAACACTTTGCCAACCCTTCCCCTACAATGATCACTGCCACTGATACTCCCATACTGGCGACTGGAATATCCCAGGACTATGACTGGCCCTCGCCCACTTCAACATTTAGACTTGGCTTTCACCATACGGTGAAGCATGTAAGTGGAAGTAGGAAGGTATTGGCTAAGGCCCCTCACCCTAGCTCCCCTCAGCTTACCATGCGTACCGGTGGCCAACACTGATGGTAGATACTACACGCATCAAGATAAGGTGAGCACACTGCCCTGTACGGCTGGCGCATTTGTGCAGTTCGGAAACGGTCTCCCTCGCCTCCTCTGTCCACGCCATCACCCATGCCCTTGTCCCACACCCTTCCTTCTGCCACACACACCACCATCTTACGCTGTGATAACAATTACCAATCCCAACTGCATAGCAGCCCACAAACACCCTTTTAGCCACCTCTGCGATACCCTAGCCACAAGCACTAATCCTGCACACCCCCAGCACCAACAAACCATTCTGCCCCCCTCTTTCACCCAGATCCATATTCCCGTATCTCATCCTCCCAAAAGGTTCACCACAACATTGTGCACAAAAGGTCAATCAGGACCTACCGACACGTGCCTGGGCATTACGCGTTGCAAGAACAACAGCAGCTCCACAACACATTACTTTACCCATATTAGGGAATGCAAGACAAGTGAGACTTTCCTCACGCACAGGTCTGAACTACCACCATCACTACCCTACCAACCCCCTCCACATACTGCCAATTCCACACTACAGCAGGATTAGGGGACGACAACGCATAAGGATCCCATCTTCATCGCACCCCCCCCAGCTTTGGGTTGATGAAGCGCTCACACTCCTACGCCGTAACAAAAGAGCATTGGAACACCTTCACAAAAAGAACCCGTCCACCAGCACAACTAAGACGCTTACTGCAGCTAATAAAACCTACCAATCAGCTGTGATAGCCCACAAAGCGAATTCCCTCAACACCCGCATTACTAATGCGTCTTCAAACACCAAAGAACTAGTCACCATACTTCGAGAATTAAAATCACCAATACCCTCAACAACTTTTGCCAACACAGACAAAGCCTGGTGCACCACCATCCAAAATGCTCTAGCACACAAAATCCTTACCTTACAAGAGAAATACAGAATAAGAGAATACTACTGGCTGACAAAAGTATGCCCTCTATTGCACCTTGCACAATTGCAGATAACCATGAGCCCAATTCAAATTTAGTGCTGTATCCCAAGACCAGGTTTTGGCTACTATCACTACCCTGAAACCCTCCAATTGCAAAAGTATGATATGATAGGTTATTTATAGCGTGCTTAATACCAAGAGGTTTCTAAGCGTGAACCCGGGGATCAAACCTGTGTTGCTGCGTGCCATCTTGCTTCCAAGTTAAGCACGTTGCCCCTGAGCTATCCTTCCGAGACTAAGTGACAGTTTCCCTGTGCAGCTGGTCAAACTTTGTGCACCTGCCTTAGTACCCATTATCACTGACTTCATTAAGGCCTCCTTCACCATCAATTCAGTCCCTTCCAGTATCAAAAGTGGCATGGGTAACCCTATTACTTAAGAAACCCTCCCTGGATCCTCCCACCCCCACTAACTATCGTCCCATCACTACCGCCCCATTCCAATTAAAATAGTTGATCGAATAGCCTATACTGAAATCCGAAACCACTTGCTAGGAGCCAGGTAATCGGGCTTCCGCCATAAACATAGTACCGAAACGGCGCTACAAGCCTTAAAAATCCAGATTGATAGCATCTGAGATTCCGGCAACAAATGCATTCCCCTCCTACTGGACTTGTCAGCCACTTTCGACCTGGTAGACCACGACAAGCTGTTCCTTGCTCTGACCGAAAACTTCAGATTCTCCCCAGAAGCTACCCTGTGGATTAAATCATTCCTGTCGGTACGCACCTCCAGAGTCTTTATCGGCAATGAGGCCACTAAGCACATCACAATACCTTTAGGTGTCCCTCAATGCTCCTGCCTATCACCCACACTGTATAACGCTTACACCATACTGCTATTTGCAGCACTGGATTCCATGGGCGTCATCTACACTAACTTCGCAGATGACACGCAGATCCTGATTCCCATCACTGGAGACCACAAACAAGACTTGGTCACCATCAATAAGATCAATGCAATCATCCAAAACTGTATGACCACCCATAGACTCTGCCTGAATGATGAAAAATCAGAAATCCTCATTGTAGGTTCTCGCACCCACCAGCAATCCCTACACGTCAACTATTCTGCCATAACCATTGATGGAAAATCCATCCCAGACCTGAAACAGGTAAAAACACAGCGCGTCTACTTAGACGCTAATCTTACCATGACCAAATACCTTAACGCCCTTTCCTCCTCCACTGCCTATACCTCAAAACTCATCTCACTCAACCGACAATTCCTCACACCCCAAAATTGCCTCACACTAGCTCGAGCCCTCATCCTTTCAAAATTAAACTACTGTAACACCCTCCTACTAGGTACCACAACGACTAATCTTGGCAAAGTACAACTACTCCAGAAAAAAGTCTTATGTGCGGCCTTTGGATTAAAAAGTAAATTAACACATCTCACATATTAGAAGAGAAGTCCATTGGCTCCTTATCAAAGCCAGAATCCTATTCAAGACCCTGATCGTTGCCCATAAATGTATCATGAACGATGCCCCCTTCTATCTGAACAACAGTGTAACCCAAAAGATCTCAACTAGGTCATTACGATCTTGTACCAGCACTCACCTGAACGTCCAGAGGTTCAATAGTAAAAGGGCGGGAGGCTCTAGCTTTCCAGTAGTTGCACCAACTCTCTGGAATATTCTACCGACTCACATCAGAAATGAGCCTTTGCACCAGCGTTTCAAGAGTTTGATCAAAACTTGGCTATTTGCCAAATTTGACTAAGGCCTTTCCTTTTGTGACATTATCCACATTATTTTGTAATATATGATTGTATAACTCTATGACTTTATGTAACCTAATCTGTAACTAGCTAAGTTTCAAGGAACCAACTCTGTGATACCTCCAGGTTTGGGCGTGTAACAAATGCAATGCATACATAAATCTTAGTAGCACAGAGCTAATACCTTGAGATGTGGAGGACCTCTATGAATTATCAGGTGTTATAAAGCTTTCTCTATAACCTAAAGAGTCCTTAATTCAGATAGGAATTATGTGTAGCAATGGGGACATGGCAGGCTGAAAAATGATGATTAATTCAGACTGTACTGCCCTTTTTGGTGTGGGACAAATCTTGATTTGCATAGGATCTGCCCCTTCTGTCATGACTTGGGAGGCTGAAAAACAATGGTCTTGAGGGTTGCCCAGAGGAGTCCCAGGTGTTAGGGTTAACGTAAACCCTTGCAGCCATCACCCTTGAGTTTTGCTAATATCCTGACAGAAAACTATAGCCTTCCCACAAATTGGGCCCTTTAGCCTGTCTAAAAGACCTTTAACTACAGGTTGGCAGCAACTGCAGGGGTCACCTTTTAAAAGAACACTTCTCAGTGGCAAATCAGAAGGCCCCATACATAGAGCTGTACCTCATTGGAGATCTAACTGTGGATCTTGCATTGTTCATTGTTCCAGTAACATGCACCTGCAGCAATCTGTGTATAAGAAAAGTAGCCAAAGGTAGTTATATTTATTCACCTACTTAAGAGCCTGCAGATCCAGGAAGAGCTTTACTGGCTTTCCCCTTCACGAGAACACCATTACTATTAGTTTTTCCCATGTCAATAGTTAGAACAGGATCCCTACTCTAGGCAGTCAACTTGTCCAATTGCCTTTATAGGTCGATTTTAGTTTCATCCAGAATCACGATTGTTGTCAGTGTACCTGACAGCTCCCCCCCCAAACCCCCCTCCCACGTAGAGAAACCCTGAACGGACTCCAACACAGAGGTCCATAAGTAGGAAAACACAAGTGTAAGTGTCATCTGTTTAGAAAAGGAGGCCTTTCAGAGATGTAATCATTCTTTTCAAATCGAATTCTAACCAGGTGTCCTCATGCAAGAAATTAGCTGGTAATATCAACCAGCCAAGAACGCAGATCTTCATCCAGAGGGTTTCCCAGTAACAGCTATCCAAAGAAGATCTACAAGCTACATGACAAGCTTACAGGGGCTCCTCCCTTGTAAATCAGCTGCCTTACCACTAAGCAATGCTGGCTAGTTGGAAATAGTGAGTGCTCCCATTGCAGCCATGGAGTCCACCTCCTGGATGGGCAGACAGCCAGGTAGTGCCATCGCTTCTTCTGTGTCATCATGCCGGCGCCCGTTACTCAAGAATCTGCTGTGCTGACCTTTCGCTGATGAACGTTCGCGATCTCGACATTTACGCATTTTTCATGCATTCTTTGAACAAATTTCATTATCATAAATTAAAATACCAATTCGGTTATGCAATGAACTTTACTGTTGCTGCTGCTTGATACGAGGCAGGACGTCCCCTCCCCCGCCTCCCTTGATCCTCTCCAGACACCCATTTATGCAATCCGCCCCACATGCACCTACTATCCTTAACATACCAGTGCACTTATATCCAAGTCCCTTCGAGCGTGCGCCATTTACTAACTTTACACCACAGTAGAGTTTCAAGTGCGCCGCCCGGCTCCCGCTGAACTCCCATCCTCCCATCTGTAAACACAACCTTCCTCTCTTGATATACACGCACCACTCACCTCACGAATTGGACACAAGGAACCTGCACACGCGATATTTGTTTCCGCCTCCCCCTCGCACACCTCAATCTGCCTCCTCTTGTTCCCCGCCATTCCCTTAGTACACATCACTGCTGCGTCATCCCCATGCTGCTTCACCTCGTGCCTGCACACTGCTCTCATTAACACTTTCATGTTGTCCATAAAATGACTGTTTGGAGTGCACTAATTCATGACTGCATCTTCTCATCGTCAGAGTTCTCAGGCACAGTTCATAATGGCATAAGGGCTCCTACTACGCACTTCGACTAGGAAATGCCACGCCCACCTCCGCTTTCCTCTTCGCCCCCAGTGTTCTAATCTATATGCAATTCTATGAGTCCTTGTAGCATATCTTCTGCCCCTAACCTCCAGAAAGTCCCATTTTCTTGCTGCTCCCACATCCCACTTCATGTAAGTATAATTCCAATATTATATGACATATGGGCATGGATTTGCATGGGATTGTGTTTGATAATGATCGTGGTAAACAAATGCTCCGTATATGTCAAGTTTTGTGAGGAACATGGAGCACCATTAGCTATGTTATGGATTAGGTTTGGGCGATAGCATGGAGCCATACTCCTTTTTAGTTTGGGCTTTGACTATAAGCTGAAACTATGCATTAGAAGTACAGATATGTAGAAATGGCCTATGAGGAGGGACACACAGACTGTATGTGTTGTTTGGTTAATTGCCCACCCATTGACTGCCCCTGGCCATGCTGATTCCTGTGGCCAGTCCCACCCAGATCCGACCCCTCCCTGCTCAAAACACCTCCTCATGGGACCTCTTTGAGGCTCCCAGAGGCGTAGCCAGGATTGTCTAACCAGTGGGGCTTGGAGCTAATGTAGTTGGGCAAACTGCAGTGACATTAACATCTGTAAATGCCCATACTGCACTGCTGAGTGGGCATTTACAGATTTTGGGTGGGCCTTGCCCGCACAGCTCCTACCCTGTCTACCCTCTGCTTTGAGCTCATGTTATTCAAGCCATACCATCAAACGTAGCACTGGAAGCGCCTGCCTGAGTTTTCTCAAAGCAGTCCTCTGGTAGCTAATGACTTTTAACTGGGTCTGTAAACCTGCTACTGCTGTAATACAACATGCCTTAACCAGGCCTGCCTTCAGCCACTGGATTTAGAAGCACTCTGTGTGTCCTTCACCAAAGTCCTGTTAAAAACAAGCATTGGTAAAGCCAAGAGTGTTGGCTTGGGTATACGTATTACGCATGTGCCAGGCACTGCTATTAGAAGCCGAGTTACTCACACCATTTTCACCTGCTTCCATCAATGGCTTGTTAATACCACCATGGCTGTGCCTGGCAAGTAACTTTGCCATTCCTACACAAAAACTCAAGCTGTTGGCATTGTCAATGCTTCTTCCAGTTGCCTTGGAGAAAAACAAAGTATGTCGATGCAATGCTTGTGCTCCGCTTTGTGGGGATGAGCAGGGCGGTTCGCTGGCAAAGACAGGGGGTGGACATCAGCCTGGGACAAGCGAGCATAGTAGGGCGGCCAACTTCCGGATTCTGACATGCCAGCGTGAAGGTCAGAACAAACGACCTTAGACTGTAGTCAGAGGCTTCCCACAGCAGGCATTTTAAACTCATACATTGTTTCTGACACCATGATAAAGAAACAAAAAAAAAGCCTGGGGCATTTGCAAAGAAAAAGAGGGTGAGGAGGAGCACTGGTGGGCACCGCTGGCAGCATTCTTTATTAAGGACACGGTGGCATCAGCTGCTAAAGAGAACGCAGGATTGCATGATGGCTATGCTACTAAAACGTCTATGGCCAATATGTCTGAGAGTTTTGGTATTGCAGTATCTCCATCATTCTCAGAGGCGTTGCCTATCGACTACCAGGGAGGGCTGGTGCATAAACAGTAGTGCCAACCCCATACATAAAATGCAAGCCTAGAAACAGCCCCATATTGAATATAAATGTGCCAAATAATGGGCTTGTGGCCCCATTTATTTAGATGCCATAGAACGAATGGCTACCCAACCACAACAGCAAAATAGGTTTAGTAGAGTATACATGATTTAAATGTGTATACAGATAGTAAATTCATGATTTAATGTAGGACAAAGTTAAAAAAGATGACGTCCATAATGACAAAATGTGTCTGGGGACTTGGGGCCTGATCTACAAAAGTGCTTTCCTATCGGGAAACCCCATCCAAAAACGCTTTGTAAATCAGACCCATAGAGAGAATCTGTTGTACAAAAATAAATATCAAAAGTCAAAATTCCAATGATCAATATATGAATGATTTGTGCATAAACATCAAAACATGTTGCTAGTGCTAATGTTATGAAAACATCTATATGTTATGTTATACAGGGGTCAAGTCCTAAAAATTAAAGTGGGGGACTCATCAACAAACGCAATGGGATGCGAGACGTCGCCAGAAATTAGCATATCAAGGTGAAATATGCACATTTCATTACATTTTTTTTTTATAACCACCCCATTTATTTTAACAGGACGAATGGCATTTGCCTTTCATAAAATCAACACACACACAAAATCAAGAGAGGATATTTTCTTCTATTAGTGTTTTTGAAAGCTTTAAAAGGTGTGCATGATTTAAACTGTAAGAACCAATACAAATGTTTTCCGTGGGACTTGCAGTACCAAAATGGGACATTTCACCTTTAGCTGTTTGTTATTTTTTCTCAGGTTATATAGTGCAGTGGTGAAGTGTCCGGCCTACAAACCTGGGCGGCTTTAATTCATACATTTGAAGAGGATATTCAATGTTTCTTATTTTAGCTGGGGGGACTGAGTCCACCCTCTAAATAAAGTGGGTGGACTCCGTGCCCCCGCGTGTACCCTCGACATGACCGCCTACTGTCTTTAGTATGTCTTTGAAGCACTGAGATGGATGTTCGCCCTTTGAAGACCGTTGTCTGCGCAAACCTGGATAAAAGCAGCAATACTATGTGAGCGACCAGTAATTGACATTCCACGATAAGCAGAGATGACTAGGTTGACGAATTTTAAATCGTGCAGCGCATATTGCAGAGGCATAAGGAAAGACTGCTATGTCCGCGGGTATGTGACAGCTGGACCGATTTTTTTGTGGGACTCAGTTGTATTGTATGGGTTGCAGCACGAGAGGGGGCAAGGGTATTGTAAATAGTCTATCAGCCTCTAGGGGAAATGTGTACAGTTGAGGCCTTTGCTATACTTTATATGCAGAACTCATGCATCAATGGCCAACATGCAGTCAACATGCAAATTACATGCACAGTTGTAAGAAACAGATCCACCAGCATAGGTCCTCTTGTCTGTACCATCTTGTTATTGAAGTAAATGTAGTATAATGGATTCAAACGTGGCAGCGATAATGCGTAGTCACCGATCAAAAATACAGAACTGGTTGTGCTATTGCCAGTCTCCAAGCCACCCTGTCCTCTAGCAAGAAACTGATTGCTACGCCCCGGGCCCACCCACCCGAGTCCTCTGAATGTCCAATTCCCACCTGGAAGTTCTGACTGCCTGATCCTTTCGGCTTAGCATGGTAGGGGAGCCTGAGGGAGAAGCTGAATCTACCATCTTCCACTCTGCGACCCCTCCAGCTTATCCAGAATAGGGCAACAAGACTTATCCTTGGTCTTGAGCCCAGGGACCGCATCTCTCCTGCCCTAAAAAGTCTTCACTGGCTCCCGGGTGCTGCACAGATTAAATTCAAATCCCTCTGCATCATCCACAGGCTGCCTGGGTCCGGGGACCACACTATCTTCAACTATATCTTACTAAATACTCTCCCTCTAGACCACTACGTTCCACTGGCTCCAACTCTCTGTGTGTAAAGCGTTTTGCAAAACAGAGGGTAGGTGGTTGTTCGCTTTCCTCAGCTGGCTCCCTCCTATGGAACTGCTGTGTCTTTAGCAGGACTTTCTTAAATTCGGGAAGCTCCTTAAGATTTTCCTCTTTACCTCCTCCTTCCCTTCCTCTCTCCTCTGCTAATCTCACAGTTGCTGTGATTGGTGTCCGGGCCCTTATGCATTCTCGGGCCCCTGACCTCCCACACTGTATCGGCCCAGCTCCTATGTACCCTCAGCACTTGCATTGGCACACCCTCCTCTTTGGAGGTTAACACTTACACCTAACGTGGCTGCAGGCAGTGTAGCACTCAACAATACTAGCACTTCATCTGTGGCTCACCCATGAGCTCGGACTCCCAGCACTTACCCCCTCTGCACTCCTCCTGGCTGCACTTGCACGTTCTGAATACTCACAAGACATAGTAGGTTTGTCCTTTTTCCTTCCCACTGCTCTTAAATATTGTGTTCTGTAATGTGTTCTGCTCCCTTGTTCCCTCCCTTCACCCTGTGGGCGCTTTGAAACTGTATTTTACTTGCTGTATAAGCACCTAACAAGCAAATAATAACGAAATAATTACATAACATAAATGGGTGGGGATTTTGGAGTGAAAGTCACAGAAGGCTTTAGTATCTGGTGGGGCTTTTGGATGGGGTAGAGAGGCTCATGTTAGAAGAGTCAAATTTCATAAATTCAGAAGCTATTGATCTCTGTGAGGTGCTAGAACGGTTTAGGTTAAGCGGGCCTAGATTCATTGAAATTGAAGTAGCAGGTGGGTTATGTCGGGGGGTTGGAATAACTTAGCTTGCGAAAGCCTTATTCCATTCAATGGCAATCGCTGGCACACCGGCCAGATCTGAAATGATTAAATAAAAAAGCTTATGGGTTATGTAGGTTGTGGGAGAGGGTAGGGGTGCTGGGTTTGCTTTATTGTAGAAGGCTCGATGAGTGATACACATCACTTTGAAGGTGTCGCGCTGACTAATCGGAAGCCATTGCAGAACTCCGAGGTCAGGATAGATGTGTTCTGTAGGACCTAATGCTGGGAGGAGTATTGCAGTAGTAGTTTGCACTTGTTGGTGTTTTCTCAGATGCGAGGTGCGGGTTCCTAAGTATAGTGCATTGGCATAGTCTAGACGTGATAGTATGATTGCAATAATTGCAGTAACTGTGTGGAAAGGTCAGGAAAGGAAAAATGCGGCATATTATACGGATCTGGAGGAAATTGCTTTTTACCACAGAGTTGATATGATTTTCATGGGCACTTGCGGAGGGTGTGGGGGTAACAGCAGATGGGTCAGATGAGTGGGGGTGGAGGCAAGTAATGGTTGGAAGGTGCCTAGTGATGCAAGGCTAGGGTTTGTTTGGAGTGACCGTGGAAAAGCTGGGACGGTAATGTTAGTCGCAGTGAGGGGGTGGTTTATGATAGGGTGGTCTAATTGGGTGCGACAGGGGTGGACTGATGGGCTACATGGGAAATGGTTGTTGGTCAGTGTTGTGCTGGTATGTGGATCTGTGGGATTGAGTAGGCAGAGGCGATTCCTTCAGGCATGCTAGGTTCCGGCAGTGAGCAAAAGGAGTCAGGGTTTGAATGAGAGATCATGTAGGAGTAGCAACTGTGGAAATGCTGCATTAGGTGTGCTGAGGCAGTCCCCCATTGATGGTAGGTGGTTTATGCAGTTAGAAGAGGTGGCTTTCGGAGCTTTGACTGGTGTTATTTGGAGTAAAGGTTTGAGATGGGAGGAGTGGGGAAGGAGTGGGGGGTGATGGTAGGTTTGATGAAAAGGAGTGGGCAAGTGGTTCAGGCAGGCATAAGTGCTAAGGTGGGAGTTGGAGTGGGTAGAGAACCCAATGGGTGGTGGAAGGGGAGAGAACGTGTTGGATAGGAGGCAGGATGTTTTGGGAAGGCAGTGACTGGAGTTGGGGAGGCTGGAGTTGTAAATTGTTAGCAGTTTTGAGCCTGAGTGGAAAGGTTAGATGGGGATGTAAAATTGTTGCTCTTGGTGCGTATATAGCATTGGTGGGTTACGGGTGGAATGTGTTGGAAGTATTTGATAGGCGATGGCGCTTAAATTCTGGAGGTCGGCGTGAGCAGGAGAACTGTGTGTCGTGTGTCCAGTGAAGAAAGAAGGGGTGTGAGATGAATGGAGTTGTATTTTTATCAAGGAAAGGAGGTGGGGGGTGAACAGCTGTAAGAGGCTTGGGTTTGTGTCACTGGAGTAACGGGCCCCTGCAGCCCCTGCGTTGCGGGGGCCCCCGCCAGCACATGTCATGGGAGGGGGCCCCACTTAAAAAAAAAAGTTTCTTTTGGAATTCACTCTGCCTTCATAAAGAAATGATTTCTGTAACAGAAATCATTTCTTTATGAAGGCAGAGTAACTACAAAAAGAAACTTTCGAGGGCTCCGCACACCCCATGACATGGAAGACCCTATGCTGGAGGCTTCCATGTCATGGGACGGGGGGAGCCCTATGACTTAGGAAATAGAAAATAAATTGTTTGTTTTTGAAGTCACTCTGCCTTCATAAAGAAATTATATTGGTTATGGTTCGGTCCTTAACCGAAATAATTTCTTAAAGAAGTTAGAGTGACTTAAAAAGGAAACAATGGGGCTCATTATGACCATGCCGGTCCGGAAACACCGGTGCTGGTAAGCTTACCGGCACCGTTGTTTGCGGACCGGCATATTACAAGTCTGCCTGCTGGGGCCGCTGTGCCCGACAGGTCTGACCCTGCCAGGCACAGCAGCCATGGTAGGCAGACCCGTCACGGAAGCACCGGCACCGTTAACAACATGCAGGTGCTTCCGTGTCCCCATTCCTGTGGAGTCTCCACGGGAGCAGGGATTAACGAAATTACCGGTGCCTGATTTCCCAGCTGCCGGACTTGAAATAGCCCGGTGGCACGGGAAAGTCAGGTGCTGGTCATTTTCTACGTGTTCGGCGGCAACCCGCTGGTAGCACCGGCACAGTTACCGCTGGACCCATATTGAGCCCCAATTTCTTTTTCAAGTACTAGGGCTTCCCTTAACCCCATGACGTGTGCGTGTGTGAGTGTATGGTGAAAGGGTGCACACTCAAATGTATAGCTGGCTGCCTGTGTGTGTATGGTGAAAGGGTGCACACACATGTATGGGTGGCTGGGTGTGCGTGTGTGCGTGTACGGTAAAAGGGTGCACACTTAAATGTATGGGTGGCTGCCAGGGTGTGCCTGTATGGTGAAAGGGTGCACACTTAAATGTATTAGGTGGCTGCCTCGGTGAGTGTATGGCGAAAGTGTGCACACTTAAATGTATGGGTGGGTGCCTGGGTGTGTGCCTGTATGGTGAAAGGGTGCACACTTAAATGTACGGGTGGCTGCCTGAGTGTGCCTGTATGGTGAAAGGGTGCACACTTAAATGTATGGATGGCTGGGTGTGTATATGGTGAATGGTGTATGGGCTTGTGTACAGGGGCACAACAAAACCTACATTTTGGGGGGCAACCCTTCAAATGTGGGAGAGGCGCTTACTTCACAGGCAGTGGGGAGGGGGAAACGTATTTGTGTGGGGGCATCTAACATATTTACTCATTTTAATGAGACTATTCTAGTGCAGATTCAATGTTACAAGCAGTTAACTATCTCCTTTAAGTCTCCTGTTCCCTCTCAACCCTTCCAACCACTCCCCTGGCATGCAAGTACTAAACCCACATCATGATTTCATTTGCCTAAACAATCTAGCATTTGAATGCAGGTACTAACAGTGAAATGCTTTACATTGGTAATTGCTGGGTTCTTGTTCACAGCAAAAACTAGGAGTCGTTTAACATCTGTGTCCTGTTCTGTCTGGCAACTGCTCTAAAGGTCAGCGAGGTAGATTCAACATAGCCCAACATTTCGGTGGGTGGGGGAGTGCTGAAGCCCAGTCAACTCAATGGTGTTGGGACACTACTTGGGTTTAATGCCTTGCTTACTTCTAGCCCTATTCTTCCTCGTCCCAGTACTTATGTATGAGGCAGTACTTGTGCGTGTGTCACTCTGCCTCATACAAAAGTACTGGGATGAGGTAGAGGTAAATGGAGGTAATGCCTGATTTAGCTACCTGTAATCTTCATTACTCTTAGTTCCACTCTTCCACATCCCAGTACTTACCTATGAGACAAGGAGCCTCATACGTAAGCTCTGGGACAAGGAAGAGGGACGTGGAGGTAATTCTGGGCCAAGGAGCTGATTTTGGAGGTTGGGATAAGGGGTGGGAGGGAGAGGGGATGGGTGGGGGAGGCGGGATTGTGTGATAAATCATACTAGTTGTCCATGTCCGTGCTAAGCAGGCATAATATGTGGTATTAGTGGCTAGAAAGGCATTTTGGTGCAGCCAGTCTAGTCATTCCTCAGTTTGGTATGACTTTCTTTTAACTGGGCATTTCTGATAAAGCAGTCCTGCTAAGTGTAATTACCTGGCTAGATTGGCATTTGGGTGCTGCCAGTCTAGCCATTTCTTACTGCGGCATTGTATATTTTTCTGTGCATCTGTGATAAAATGATATAATATGATACAAGTAATTTATAACGCGCCTTTACACAAGTGTTTCTACGCGCGACAAGACAAGGGAGGGAAGATAGAGGGAGGACAAGACAAACGATCTCACTAGGCCTTGTGTCATTGCGAGAACGAGAAGTGCAAGGGGAAAGGGGGGGGAGTGCAAGGGAGAGGGGAGGGGAAAACAGGGCAGCAATGCTCTGAGTAAGTACAGCCAGGGCAGAGTGGCTATCGGTTGTGCAAGGGTAACAAGGGGCTGCAGGTTACAGTTACAGCCCATAAGTGCATGGTAGGCCCGGAGGCAGTGCAAGGGTGACCGATCAAGAAAGAGCCTGGACTCAGAGAGACTCTGAGGGTAGCCAAGCAACCAGTCGGTACAGCAGACAGGTAGGTCAGCAGGGGAGGGAGAGAGAGAGAAAGCAGAGGAGAAGAGGAACTTTTGAGGTGCTTCCGAAACTCAGGTTGTCTGGCTCAGGTTTGAGAGGGGCAGGGAGGCCATTCCAGAGGGAGGCACCAGCAGAGGAGAGAGATCTACCCCCCACTCTCTGCCTGGAGAAGCATGTAAGCCTTGGAGAGTTGGAGGTAGCTGAGCAAAGGGCTAGAGAAAGAAGGTATTTTGGAAGAGAGCACTGGATTTAGTGTGTGCCCTGGCCCCAGAAAGTCTTGTGGACAATGCAAACATTCTTGAACTTGATCCTTGCAGCTACTAGGAGTCAGTGGAGAGATTTCAGGGCTGGAGAGATACAATCCCAGGGCTTGCGGCCAAGGGTAAGTCTTGCAGTCCTGTTCTGGATTAGTTTCTGATGATGGAGAATAGAGGAAGGCAGATTGAGAAATTGGCTGTTGCAGTAGTCCAGCCTAGAGAGAACCAGGGCTCTGGAGACAGTGAGATTTTGGTGGAAAGTGAGAAAGGGAAGAGTCCCTTTGAGGAGGAGCAGCTGGTAGTGGGACTTCTTGGCGATGTCCGAGATCTGAGGTGAGAAAGAGAGAGTGGCATTGAAGATGACACCAAGGTTTTTTGCCTCGCAGGAAGGTGAAGGAAGAGGGACCAAGGCGAGCGGCCATAGTGAGAGAGGAAACACAGAGGCTGGGGTCCCAATGAGAAGGATCTCCGTCTTACTAGCATTAAGCCAGAGAGTGTTGGAGGCGCACCAATCCTGATCGTGGATAGACAGTCAGGAATGAGCGAGAGAGGAGAGGAGGCTGAGGGGAGCCTGAAGGAAAGCTGAGTCATCGGCATAACACTGAAAGTTAGAGGAGAAGGTACAGATCAGGGGGGGCAAAGTGGCCAAGCAGAGGTTGAAAAATCAGGGTGAGAGGATAGAGCCCTGGGGAACGCCATAGGTAGAGAGAGGCGGATGAGAGAATAGGACCAAGATGGACCTGGGAGGGTAGGTGCGGTCCAAGTGGAAGGAGGTCACTCACTCCAGGGTCTGATCCGTGATGCCCAGGTGCTCATGGCATCGATTGATCAGGATGGCGACGTTGACCCTGTCAAAAGCAGAGGAAAGGAGAAGGATGAGGACAGAAGGAATGCTGGAATCAAGGTTAGAGAGCCGATCTTCACGGATGTTCAGGAGAGCAGTTTCCATGTCTCTGGTAGCTCTGAAGCCCGACTGATGGTCATGCAGACAACCAACAGATTCAGTGTGGAGAGTAAGCTGGGAGATGGCAAGCTTTTCCAAGAGTTTGTCCAGGAAAGGGGTGATGGAGATTGGGCGATAGTTTGCCGAGCAGGTAGGATCAGCAGATGGCTTCTTGAGGAGTGGGTGCACAAGGGAGTGCTTAAGGGGAGAGGGAAACGTTCCAGTGGCAAAAGAGTGATTACAGGAATCGGCCAAGGCTGGAGCGAGGGTGTCAATATGGTCCTTGATGGTTCTGGAGGAGCAGGGGAGCACCAGTTTGGACGACACTTTCATAGATCGGACTTGTCTAGAAGCCTTGTCAGGTGTTGTCAGAGAGAAAGAGGAAAAAGGAGGAGGAGAGGTAGAGATGGCCAAAGGGGGCAGAGAGAGGAAGAAGAGATAGGGGACAGGATGTCCTGAGATTTAGCAGAGAAGTGAGAGGCCAGATCTGTATAGAAGGCCTGGGATGGAACAGGAGAGGTATAGACTGCAACAGTATTGACCAGTTCCTTGCAGATTTTAAAGAGTTTGGCCGTGTTGTTAGAGGCCGCAGAGACGCAGGCTTTAATGTGTGCTCTCTTCTTGATGAGTGTTATTGCTTCGACTGGAATTTTGGTGAAACCAGTCTAGGTATGTCTAAATGTGGCCTGGCATGCTTTACTGTACTGTTATTTTGTGTTTACACTAGTCCACATTGTGCAGCCAGTTGGACATGTTTTCATTGTAGCATGGCATTTTTAATAGCAAAGCATTAATGTTCCTGTGCGCTGTTGGTGACTTGCATGTATTGGATTGTGTTACCCTACAAAACAATTGCAAACACTCTGGCTTTATAGCCAATTTATCTCAGAAAATGTTCTGTATATTGCATCAAAACACATATTTATATCTTTCTCCTAGTGCAGTGTGTGGCATACCCCTTCAGCAGCACGTTCATGCGTATTGTACAAGCATGACAATCTAGGCCGGCCCAGAATTTGGCGCGACCCAGGGGAGTTGCTAGGTCTGGAAAAGACCCGGGGCTACGTTGATGTTGGAACTGTTGGGACTGGGGGCTAGCTAGTCTTTTGGCTGTAGCTCCTCAGATTCTATCCGGGGCTACAACCAAAAGAGCAGGGGCTATAGCCCCCTTAGCCCCCCCCTAGCAACGCCCCTGGCGCGACCCGTGATTTATTGCCGAGTTGGGGGGCCCCCTCAGCATGGCTCGCAGGGGGGCCCTCACATTTTGTGTTACGCCACTGGTTTGTGTTAAAGGATGTTGTGAGGAACTGGAGGTGGTGAATGGGTGATGGTAGGGGTGGTAGATAAGGAAGAAGTAGAAGGTGCTACTAATTGCGTGCCTTGAATTCTTGGGTATCTGACTGAGTGATCAGTGTCATTTCTGCAGCGCCATTTGTAGCCTCCAGGGTCGGACTGGGGCATAAAATGGCAAAAGCGGCACACAGTTGCAAATGGCAATTCACTCCTTTTGTGACAGACTGTTTGAATACTACCCAAGGGGGCGTTTTTTTAAATAAAATGTAATGCAAATTGTGGAATATAAAGAATGTTTATTCAGCAACAATGGTTAAAACCTCTAGCCACATTTGAAGTAACTTATCAAACTGGCCCACTTTGGCCAAAAAAGTGGCCCACTGTACCCCAAAACACTGGCCCACACTAGCATTTTCTGTTTTTGTTTCGGGCATTGCCCTATAGGCCAGTCTGAGTCTGGTGCTATTGGCCATTATTGGGGGCTAGATAGATATATACTAACTTATTGTGGAATGGATGTAAATCTTTATTCGGAATTTGGAATCGCAAGTGGTATAGACTGAGACCCAGACCAGTATTGAGTGTGTCCGAATTCAGGGACGGATCATCGCATCGGGAGAGGTGGGTGGATTGGGATAGCTCAGGGGTCACAACACGCTTGTCTTGGAAGCAAAACAACGCAGCACAGCGCAACACAGGTTCGAATCCGGATCCCCGCGCCTGGAAACCACACGCTGGTATTAAGCGCATTATAAAAGAAAAAATATACAAAGTTATCACCAGCGCAATTTTAGTTTTATCCGAATAACATCTGTGAATATGACTTTTGTGAGTAATGTAATCCTCAGACTTATTAAATGAGGAAGAAGGTATGTATATTTCTTTTTACATCGTATGAACATTATAGTTGTTCATTGGTACATACATTTTCTCTTAAACAGTCACCCCTGAAGATTTAACCTGGGAAATGATACCTCAAAATGGGCACGTTCCCTGCGCAAGAGAAGGCCATGCACTTTGGTAAGTGGAGAATGCTCGTTCCTGAACTAACAATGAAACATGCATTTCTGTAGCAGCGAGGAGCGGCGTGTTCCTGCATGCCAGCGAGCTCCAGCTCTCTAAGCCAACGCGTGCAACGTGGCAGGCGAATTCATGTCTGCGTGCATTTCTGTAGCACCGAGGAGCGGCGTGTCACTGCAAGTTCGCGAGCTCCAGCTCTCTGAGCCAACCTGCGCACCGTAGTGGGGGATGATTTCATTTCTGCCTGCATATGAAACCGGGCAGTGATTGGAGCGCTTTTGCTCTTCAGACTGCTACAAGAAGCGATACATATCTCCCTATTCAGCGTGACTCAAAGCCAGTGCTTCTGGGAAATGTTGATCAGGTTACAAAGTGGGAACCATTTCTGTTGTGGAAAATCTGCCACGTATACAGTAAAATCAGCTCAAAATATATTTGTGAAATAAAGGCTGTTGTGCCTGAGCACGGCACGTGCTTTATTTACTCTGTGTCAGTATTTTCACACAATAGAATCGTAATGATCTATAAATCTGCAAACTCAGAATGCACCCACCCCCCTTAACGAGACCCAGCTAACTTGAACGGTGATGGTTAATTCTGGTTGAATTGCCAGATCAGTTCTGCTTCTGGTTAATCAGTCATTTAGATAGTTCAACGAACCAACCGCTTGATAAGGCCATCAGATGTCCAAAAGGTGTGCCTGTCCGGTAAAAATGCTGGAGCGGGTATTACCAGCATTTTTTCCAGCATTTTTACCAGACCGGCACCCTCGTAATTACTGCGGGCCTCATTAGGACCCAGGCGGTAAGGGGTTTACGGCAGCTTAAACAGCGCCGACCCTTACCGCCTGAGTACGAGGTCCCTTAGCGCCATGGAGCTTTTAACACCTGTGTTAAAATCCATGGCGCTAAGGGACCATGGAGTTAATTACGCCACCGTAATTTACGGTGGCGTAATTAACGCCTTCCCCACTCCCATTATGCCCTATGGGGCAAAAATGGGAATGGGGAAGGGTAAATGGGGATTGGGGACTTACCGCCCCGCCAAGGTCGGAATGGGGCGGTAAGTCCGCCAACCACCATGGCGGAATTGCAACCTTAGCGGCATGGACCATGGTGCTAATAGCACCATGGTCCTCCGCCAAGGTCGTAATGAGGGCCTGCCACTTTTAGCACACCTCCGAATTAGATGTTGGTGCTAATTACGACCAGCGCAATTACTGCCAAGTGGGGTCATTACGACCCAGGCGGTAAGTACACCAACTTTACCACCATGGTGTAAACTATGTTTACACCATGGTGGATGGCGGATTTAGCGCCCCATTCCAAGGTGAGTGGGGCGGTAAATCCCCATTTCCCATTTACCCTTCCCCATTCACATTTTTGCCCCATAGGGCATAATGGGAGTGGGGAAGGTGCTTATTATGGCACCGTAAATTACGGTGCTGTAATTAGCACCAAGGCGGTTTAGCGCCATGGATTTTAACGCCTGCTGAAAGCAGCCGTTAAAATTGGAATCAGGCGTTAAGGGTTAACGACGGCGGTAACCCTTAACGCCTGAGTTGTAACATATGTCAAACGTATTTCCGCTGTACCAGAAGTTAAAATACCCCTGCAAATCAGCAGTAATTCTATCAAAAACACAGTGGGCCTCATTACGAGTCAGGCGTTAAGGGTTTTACGGCGCCGTAAACAGCGCCGACCCTTAACGCCTGATTACAAGGTCCCTTTGCGGGATGGTGATTTTAACGCCTGCTTTTTGCAGGCGTTAAAAACCATGCCGCAAAGGGACCTTGGTGCTAAGTACGGTGCCGCAATTTGCGGCACCATACTTAGCGCCATCCCCATTCCCATTATGCCCTATGGGGCAAAAATGGGAATGGGGAAGGGCCATGGCGGCATGGGGAATTACCACTCCGCCAACCTCGGAATGGGGTGGTAATTCCCCATTCCGCCATGGCGGAGTCGGAAAGTTACCGGCATGGACCATGGTGCTATTAGCACCGTGGCCAATCCGCCTGGGTCGTAATGAGGCCCAGTGCGTTAATTCCTCTAGCTGTGATTTCGCCGGCGGAATTAGCACTGAATGTTGCGGCGGTAATGGTCATTCTGCTGATTCAGGGCAGAATTACCATCCAGAAGTCATTTATGGCGGTAAATCTGCCGGACGGAATTACTGTTACTGCCAAGGGTGTGTGCATGCTCCTGACAACTTGTAATACGGCTGTAATTCCACCGGACATCACAGTGGCAACGGTTATCAACCAACTCATAAGGAGGCCCTTAGTGTCCAGCTTCTGCATTTCCTAATGTCTGTGCTTTGTACATAGGAAAACATGTTAACATGATTGATTTGTTTTTTTCCTATAACTGTATGGCATAACCTAATATGACGCTTTTTTTCACTTGCAGTGTTGTGAAAAGGAATATGTTTCTATTTGGAGGCAGGGGAAGTACAGATTCCGAGGCATGCCTACCAGGAATGTACTGCTTTGATTTAGGTAGGTTTAAATTCTGTTTCAACGGTAATCTAGTCTCATTAACGTGTTATTATACCTTACTCAAGTGAACATGACTTAATCGTTCATTGGATTTTACGATAATAAGTATTTTCCATTTGAAATGTCTACGAATAGACAGAGGGCACAGGCTGATTGCCGAAGCAAATGCCTGCACATTGCAAGGAAATGTAACATTCCTTTAACTCAATCAAGGATTCAATGAAAAAACGTATCAATCCACTTAGTCATGTAAGTACCTCGGCTTTTAACAATTAAGCAATAGTAGCAGCTCCACTCAGGACAAAAGCAGATTATTTAGCAGCCCATCCCTGATTCACAACAAGCAAGCCAAACTCACTTCCCTACAGCTCAGAGTAGATGAGTGCCGGTACTACTAAGGGTAATGTTTTAGTTTCAGCTATTAAACTGCACTCAAGGGCCGCATATATGCCAAAACCTTTAACATAGGAAGAGAAGATGCGGGTTAGACCGCATATAAGGTAGGACATACTGCCTGCAGGCTTTTTTTGTTCACTTTATGTGCACCTTTCCACCCCATGGCAATATAAGGCCTATGGACGTTACCTCCCGCTGTCTGCCCAGCCCCTCCCAAAACCACACCCCTTGGGGTGTTTATGAAAAGCATTAACTGTTGTTTTCAATTTTCACTATAGGATTTCCTTTCACTTGTCACTATCCTAACATGATAAAAAAAATCCTCACTGTTCTCTGCTTGTACAATCGCTCCTTGTGCTGCTCCTCCCTTCAGTTGACTTTCCTTCCCAGTGACACAAAATGGCTTCCTGCAAACGTTGATTGGGCCTTCCGAATTGCCTATAATTACTGTTTGATGACTGTCTGATATCTCTTAAGCCTCGACTACGTAACTGCATCATTGCCTTTCTTTTCAACAGTGTCATGGGGCACTCAGTGTTACAGAGGAAAGGACGTGGCCCCTTTAAGAAGAAGGGCCTGCAACGGGAAGAGGGAGCTGGGGGAGGAGGGGCAAAGGGGAGGGGACATGGGAAGGACAGTACACAAGTTGTAAGGAGAATAAAGCAGAAAAATGTGAATCGCTGTTGTCCCGTGTCTTTCTTGAGAGCACATGGGAGTGGTCCACAACAACTGGTGACGAGGCCAAACAACCCACGTCCCTCAGCCAGCTGCAGTCCTAAGGAGGAGGCGACGTGTACCGAAAGGGGCAGGAGAAGTGCTAAGGTCGGAGGAGGAGGCCAGCACAGACGAAAAGAGACAGGTGTGGCTGACGGAGGAGGCCAGCACCTGCTAAGTGGACCGCTGCAGCTGAAAGAAGAGGCCAGGAAAAGCAGCTTGGACCAGACAGAGCCGACAGAGGACACCAGCGCACTAAACGCTTACAACAGGAGGCCTGGTAAGATGCCATGGAGAGGCTGAAATGGAGCAGAAGTTGAACAGCAGTATGCCACTGCTGCAGCGTGCAAGAAGGGGCACGACGAAATCAGCAGTGACCGACCCGTCAATTAGCAGCCCGCGCACTGGTAAGGAGGCCCATCCAGCGGGGGGAGAACTACCATAGGGAGTCAAGAGCCAAGAGCATCATACGCACCACGTGACCTCGCCCCCTATCACGCCACTAGAACACAAGGACGAAGGAAAGTCATAGCAATAATAGTAAAACACAAAAGAAGGGGATAACGCAACAGTAAAAATCTGGCACATAGCATCAAGGACACACACAAGCAAGCGTGGCGACCGCGCTCTACCACACCCTGGGAAAGGGAGAAACCAATTACTGCAGAGAGGGCAGTGGCACCCCACGCCAGAGCAAATAGCACGTGTCCCATGCAACGTGTGCCCCTCTCCACACCCCGACAACAAAAGGGTCTCACAAATCAGGACAACAAAACCACCCATGGCTGAAGAACAAGAAAACAGTATGGTTAAAGACACAGAAATAAAAGAAGAAGAAACACGACAACAACATAAGAAGAAACATGTACAGTGACCACGTGAGATCTGAGAACCTTCACCACGCCCATCACCATGCACCAGAGGAACACATGACAACAACTACATGTCGCAAGGAGTAGCAGTAGACGCAGGAGTGCAAGTCGCTGCAGGAGTAAACCCCACAAACCCAGTGACATTTCTACGACACCCTAACCCGTTACCGCTACAACCACAAGAGGACCAGGGTCAGAGATGGGAGGAGTGGATGGAGGAATTCAGGGACTTCCTGAGGGTGGTAGGGAACCAAGACGCACCTAACAAGATAGACATCTTTACAAACCTCGTAGGGAAGGAGAGGAACGGGATCATAAAAACCAACCCGATTCAAGAGAAAATGACATACCAACGCCTTACGGCCATGATCAATGGAAAGTTAGTCGTCCTTCCCAACAGAGAGCACGAAAGATGCACTTTCAACCAGTGCATGCAAGTACCACACGAGACGATCAGCGAATTCACACTCCGACTTCAAAGGAAGATAACATACTGTGATTTCGCAAACTTCAACGACAACAAAGCCACCAGGCTGAGAGTGATAGAAGGATGCATATCCTCGCAGTTTAGAAAACAGCTACTAAAAAAAAAAATCCTGCTACAGGAGACAGCAGAACTCGCAAGGGTGTACGAGAGAGTGGATGGGCAAGCAGCCAACATAGAAACTCCGAAGAAAACGGACACAGTGGTTGCCATTGCCACCACCACACAAGGACAGACCAGATATCCCGGCACAACAACTCGCCAAGAAGCATGGAACACCACCCGACGTCCCCCAACAGAGAGACAATGCTATAGGTGCAGCTTCGAATTTCCCCACAAAGGCCACTGCCGAGCCATTGGACAGATGTGTATGAGATGTGGCCAAGAGAATAATTTCCAAGCCATGTGCCGAGAAAAAACACCACTGCTGCCCGCATATAGGCCAATCTCCACAGCGAACACCCAAAAAGAGATGTGACCCACCGAGATCACCCACCCTGAGACCATACCAAGAGAGAGATGGATGGAGAATCACCTAGAACAGGAACATGGCGAAATATAACCCCCAACCAGGGTTCACATGAGCTGTAGAAAATCTGAATGTCGATATACCGGGTAGACACCCTGAGGTACCAGAATACCTCTCCTCCACACAACTAAATCAGGTGGAGGAACACAGATTCTGATGAGAATACATCATGGGTGACCCGTATGAAAAACTCTGGCGGAAGAGGAACTTTCCACAGCAGACCCCTATTATGAATTCGACAGATACAGCAAAGAATACGTCCGACTGATATACACCTCAGATGACAGTGCTGCACCAGAAATGACAGTGCAGATGGGAGGACTATATATTTCTCATTGATACAGGGGCCACGGTGAATGACATGAATGAAAGAGCCTATGACACCATTGCAAGTGCCTCTCCATTACAAGCATCGCAAGTGCGCATCTTCCAGTGTGGAGCAACAGTTCCTCTCCAATTCAAAGGCCAATTCAGCTGTGATCTGATGCACAGAGGACGATGCATATCCGCCACGATCCACGTCATACACAGCCCCATGATGGGGAGATGTATTCTCAGTTACAAGACGGGCACAGCCTTAGCGCTAATCAACATCCAGTATGACCAGTCCGAGACCATACAGGGCCTACCTCCAAACGTCCAGGCCCTACAGACACTCTCACAACGAGAGTTGGACATTGACGAGCTGAAGGTGATGTTCCCGGAACTATTAAAAGGAGTGTGACAGCTAAGAGACACCGTTATAAGACTCCACATTGACCCAACAGTGAAACCGGTACCACAACACCCTCAGAGAATAGGGGTTCACTTACAAGCCCAAGTGATGCACGACCTACAACTACTTCTTGAAAATAACGTCATTGACAGAGTAAAATGGCCACACCGTGGGTATCCCCCCTAGTAGTGATGCCCAAATCTGACGGTCGCTTATGCCTCTGTGTGGACATGCAGATTCCCAACACCGCAATCCAGAGGGAGAGACATCCAGGACCAAACATTGAAGATATGCTGGTAAGACTTAACCAGGCCACCCAGTTCTCGAAGCTAGATCTAAACCAAGGCTATCACCAGCTGCTCATCGACCCAGCCTCAAGACCGATAACCACATTCACAACACATGAAGGATTGTTCCGCTACAAGCGGCTCAATTTTGGAAAATCGTACGTGGCCAAGTTCTTTCAGGAAACAATACGGAGATTGATTGCACTCGTCACAAATGCCTTAAACTATAGCGATGACATTTTAGTATTTGGCATCACCCAGGAGCAGCACAATGATGCCTTAAAGTTAGTGTGCAACACCCTACATAAAGCCGGCCTCACCCTCAAGGGCCTACATAAAGCCGGCCTCATCCTTAAGGGACCAAAGTGCACTATCAATAAACGTTGCTTACATTTCTTCTGTCATATCTTCTCCGACAAAGGGATCATGGCCGACCCTGACAAGATAAGCTCCATCGTAAACCTGGAGAGCCCGGACGATGTGGCAGAGCTCCGTTCCTTCTTAGGAATGGCGGGATACTGCGCCTGCTAGCTGCCCCATTATGCAACACTCACGAACCCCCTCCGGAAACTCCTTAAAAAGGACTTCACCTTCGAATGGGACGAGCATTGTCAAAGGGCTTTCTGCACCATCAAGCAAGAACTGGCCAACAACCGCCATCTGACATACGTTAACCCCAACTGGGACACCGAGATCACTGTCGATGCCAGTCCAGTGGGACTAGGCGCCATACTCGCCCCAACAAAACCGACACAAGGCGGAGTGTTAGCAGAGTGTTTGGTGCCTGTGCCTGGAAGCTACCCTGCTGGACCTGAGTATCTTTTCTCTTTCCACTGCCTGGAGGTGGTGCCTGGAGGTGGTGCCTGAACATAAGCTCACTCTAGACACGGAGCGTCCGCGGAGTGTTAGCAGAGTGTTTGGTGCCTGTGCCTGGAAGCTACCCTGCTGGACCTGAGTATCTTTTCTCTTTCCACTGCCTGGAGGTGGTGCCTGGAGGTGGTGCCTGAACATAAGCTCACTCTAGACGCGGAGCGTCCGCGGAGTGTTAGCAGAGTGTTTGGTGCCTGTGCCTGGAAGCTACCCTGCTGGACCTGAGTATCTTTTCTCTTTCCACTGCCTGGAGGTGGTGCCTGGAGGTGGTGCCTGAACATAAGCTCACTCTAGACGCGGAGCGTCCGCGGAGTGTTAGCAGAGT
The DNA here is from genome assembly GCF_040938575.1 of Ambystoma mexicanum. Taxonomy (NCBI): domain Eukaryota; kingdom Metazoa; phylum Chordata; class Amphibia; order Caudata; family Ambystomatidae; genus Ambystoma; species Ambystoma mexicanum. The sequence continues at coordinate 1,059,426,650 of NC_090935.1, read as the reverse complement.
GTTTGGTGCCTGTGCCTGGAAGCTACCCTGCTGGACCTGAGTATCTTTTCTCTTTCCACTGCCTGGAGGTGGTGCCTGGAGGTGGTGCCTGAACATAAGCTCACTCTAGACGCGGAGCGTCCGCAGAGTGTTAGCAGAGTGTTCGCAGAGAGGGCGCAGAAGGCGACATGGACATAAGACAAACAGCGTTAAACCACCCAAAGAAACAAGCACCTCATACACGGAGCCGCTCAAAAATGACCGATGCCTTGTATGAAGTAGATGAGGCGCCTTACCCTGTGCCTTCTGATGAAACGCAGATGGACAAAAACAACACTCGGAATGAACATGTCACTGGCTTTGGCATGCCAATATGCAATGGACCCCTACGCGTCAGCGTTGAACACAACAGAGAGCCAGAGGATACTATCTCCGCCTCCGCAGCTGGCCTGTCAGAAACAGGTGCCCTGCGGCTGGCGGCTTCTCCCAATACGGAAACTGCGGTCAATGGATCAAAAGGTACGTGCCAAACAACCTGTTCCCCAGTTTCGAAAAACTTTAAGGCCTCCTCCCTTACGAGGTGCCTCCCCTCACCAGCGGCTGCCGTGCGGCTCGTTGAGTCTGGAGTGGCTTCGCTGGCCCACTGCTCCGGCCGCTCGCTGCAGGGGGCGGGTGGGGGTGCCTCTGGGAGCGCGGCCGGTGTGTCGGGGGGTTTTCTGGACCCGGTGAGCGGGCCTCCCCTGCCGGGGGTTTGTGGGGAGTACGTCCTCAAGACCCTTGGTGCTAGGGTAGCTGTGTGCGCTCAGACAGGAAGGTCGAATGACCGCCCCCCGAGCACTGGTGGTGGCGGTGCGGTGGGGAGAGAGGGAGTGGGCGTGGCCAGAAGGGCTGTGTGTTTGGACGATACACCTACTGACTCGCGGATCGGAGATACGGCCCCAACAGTGTCGCAAATGGAAGAGGACAGGATTCAAACCTTCGTAGGAGTCGAAGAGCCAGAGAGCGTGGGAAAATTTGTTTTCTGCGCACCTCGTGAAGAAGCCTTTTTCACGTTTCCACAAACACAGCTAAATAAAGGAACTGAAGAGTTATGTGAAAGCCCAACTTCTCCTGCATATGTGGATGCCATGGGAGACCTCTGGAACGACAATGAACTTTCCCCGAACCCCCGTTCTTCCACTAAAAAGCAAAGTCTGGCTCTTTCTCAAAAAGACCACGCCCCCCTGACCTTTGAAGAGCCCCCGTTTCAAAAAGGACAAAACCAAAACTGCAGCTTAAAGCAACTAGTAAAATCAACCACGTGCAAAAGCATTAAATCAACAAGCCCACCAGCCGCAAAAAAGGACTCACTCAGAGCAAACAAAAGCCATACTCAAAATTTTACTCAAAAGAGCAAAGCAAGAGCAAATTCTCTCACGGACATAAAATCAATTAGATGGCACTTTAATAAAAAAGACCTCGGAACAGCAACAAAAGTAGCCTCCGGTATCAACGGAGAACAATGTTCAATGACAGCTGCACTAGAAGTCACTGATCAAGAATTACTTCAAGCGTCTGGAACCGGAGAACCAGTTGCAAGCGTAACGAACCAGACATCAGTAAAAGATGGAGACCGGAGGAGTCTTCTTTCAGAGAATCACAGTCCATGCAATCCTGCTCGCATAGAGCTACCGCAAACTGTAGCTGGTCCAGTCCCCAGCCAAGACTGCTCCTCGAAGCCACAAGATGCACAAAATGGACAAACATCAATCATTTCAACTACAGAAGCTGAGGCCCTGGCGGTGTTTACCAGCCCAACAAAAACCTCAACTCCTCACCCAAATAGATCGAAACGAGGTTTGGGAGAAGAAGTAATAACTCCAGCTAACTTCAAAACAGCCCCAGAAATAAAATCTAAATCTGTATTGACGCAGCCAAGCCAAATGAAAGAGTTCTACAATGAATTGCTGTTCTCAGCTACAGCAAATACCAGTTTGCAGAAACAAGCAGGGCAAACGAAAAGAAAGGACAGTGACATCGAGCCAACCACAATTGAAAGTACAGATGACGAAAACGATATCCCGCCTGCTAAAGCGTCTTCAAAGCGCAGTCAGGCAGAGATTGCCTATGACAAAATTGCACCAGCAATATTAAAAGCTAATGCAGAAGCCTGCGCTAACCTGCAAGCTGCAGTGGGATCTATGATGACAATAACCATGGCACCGTTCCTCAAATTATACGAAGTACTTTATGAAAACTACAAGGATCAATCAACTCTTTTGGCTCTAATTCAATCCAAATTAATATACATAGAATCGTATATTACGACTATTAAAGTAAAGAGAGCAAGAGAGGAAGAAACAGAACATGTCATTTTTAAAACTCTCATCGATCTGATGAAAGATGCCAGAGAAGACAAGAAGGCGTTTCTCCACTGTTTCAGTGATACAATAACAATGATGAAACCGGATGTACTCAGGTATCAAGGCCAAACTATGGAAAAATATACGTCCACAGAAAACGCATGGAGTTGTGCGAACGAAATTGATAATATGTCAGATAAAACAGCGGTTATTGACAGTCATCCAGAACTGGTGAGGCCGGAGTCATCAACGGGACAACAAAACACCACCTGTAAAGAAAGACCCGTGAATGCCCCAGCAACTGGTCCTGCTGCACAATCGGATATACAGGACTTGATAATAAATCCATTGACAGGCCATGTTGACAACTGTCCTAAGGTAGATAAAAATAAAGCCCTATTTCCTTTATTTGCCACAGAAAGTCCACTTGCAACAAAGGAAAAGGAAACGGGTGGCCAACCAAAACAAACTGCTGTGAAATTCTCCAAAAAAAGGAAATTGCTTTGGGGAAAACAGCTAAGAAGTTAAAAAATCTTCCACTGCCAAAACACACCTCGGCAGAAGGAACCCGTTACTTCATTCGTAATTTGAAACCTATTGGAACCTTGCCGCATAATGTTGAAAGAGGTTTTCAACTAAACGGCTCACAAAAATGCCAAAACTATAAAAATCGAGAATTCGTTCCAAAACCGATAACTGTAGATACAGAGGAAGACGAATCAAATACTAGCGAAGACATAGATGCCCTCCTGCAACTCTCGGTCCACGAGTGCGACAGATCTGTAGACTCTGCCAGTCAAGAAGACCTAGTGAACGCCGACCAACAGGACGACGAGAACGAGGAACTAAATCACAGCGTGACCCAATCACCAATATTCAAAACTTTACAGGAAAAAAGAGATTTGCTGGAACGCAAAAGCATAAACGAAATGAGACAAAAACAATTATTGGACGCTATGTTGGACCATTCAAATCAGGAGAACCAGAAAAAGAAAGATCTGCCTCGACGAGAAACCATAAGGAAAGAAACAAAAAAACAATCTGATCGACTCGTGCGGAATGCATCCACGGAAAAGCGAGGTAAAAAGGAGGAGCAAGGCCATATAATCATAGTCGAACGAGTGTTGAAAGCTAGAGATGGTCTGATCTTAAATAGATCAAATCTTATGAGACTTTTGCATAACGTACCACAACTACGAGTCATTGAGCCTAAAGACATCAAGATAGTGGCTTTTCCTAAAGAAGACGAAACCGATCGAATTTGCCTCCATCTGTTTTCAAAAGCAATCATGAATCTTATTTGGTTAGCTGCCGATGCACTCAGATCCCTTGGCTTTGACATCAAATCGGTTGAATCTAAAAACCAAGAACAAGGATTAAATCAGTTGCATAATTTGCCACGGTCCCCGAGCCACTCTCCATCAAGGGCCGCCCTGACAACAGACGATTTGAATGCAAAACCAATAAGGTTCTCTCCAACAATTTTGCGAGGACCCACCGCTCTCAGAATGAGAATAAAAGGAAACGTAGGATGCAAGGCGTTGTGTCCTTTAGCTGGTAGCGAAGCAGCTCTTGTGACAAAAATCGACACAACTAAACCTTGGAATTGGCTCGCTGGAACATTATCCACAAAAAACAACCTTTAGATCGACTGCGGAGACGTCTCAAATAACCTGCGAATAGTGTCATGGAATACTCGTGGGCATCGACATCTGCTAGATCATCTGAATAAGGAATTACAATCGTCAGACATTATTTGTATCCAAGAATGCTGGCTTTTAGAACCCCCAGTCATGGGGGGGTCCACATGTTTGCTTAGCAAAGGATATAAAGGTCTGAAAGGGAGACCTTCCGCAGGACTGTTGACAGTGATAAAAAACGAATACAAAGGAAATATATTCCGGGTTATGACTCCCTCACCACTTATACAAATAATCATAATTCAAGAGTATAACGGAGGCTTTCATCAATCCAAGAAGCATTATCAAATTATTATTAATCTTTACTGGAATCCTAAAGCTAAGGATGGAGAGAAGTTCCTAGGAACTGTGCTTCAACACATTGACGAACTGAGAGCCGAATTTGAGAAACCCACATTAATCATTTGTGGTGATCTCAATATAGACTGTATAAAGAAGTCTCATGTTGAACAAAGAGGAGTCTCACAACAGAGAGCAACGCGTACGAAAAGATGGTTAGCGGAGATGAATAGTCGAGACCTCTTGCAGGTAAATGGAAATGTGAACGGCGACCGACAAGGAGCAGTCACATGGGCTTCATATAATCAAAACGCAACCCTTGACTATTTCTTTGTGGATAGAGAAACGTTCAAAACAATCTCTTCGCTGAATATAATTCCAACAAGCAAAAGCGACCACAAAATACTTCTCCTTACGTGTGTACCTACAATCAAACCACAGGAAAGTGCATCGGCCTACCAAAAAAACTGGCCTTACAAGGTTGAAACGAACAATGGCCTTAACAGATTACGAATAGCACCAAAAATGACATCGAAGCTCAAAAAAACCATAGAACGCTGGAAACTAACAACTAACATGGGAGTTGAATACGAAACATGTCTTTCCACCTTCAGAGTAAAATCGGGCCACAAGATACAGCCAAAAATTCCTCGACTGCATAAATATAACTCTGAACTGGCTGAAAGAAAATCAAAGCTAGCAATAAAGATAAGAGCTCTAAACAAACTGAACACCGAGGGGGCATGTGAAGAAAGGGCAATGTTAAAAAAAGCCTACCGGAATTGGGCCAAATCTCACAGGGCCTTACTGTTTCAAAGAGACTCTGAAGAGATGCTGTCAGCTACCGCCAATAAAAACGTTAAATTCATGTGGGCCCTAATGAATCAAACAAGCGTACCACAAGGAATAGAACAGATAAACCCGATTCACGAAGGAAAATGGATCCAATATTTCCAAAAAGCGTATAGCCAAGAGATGCTAGAAGAGGCTCAGACGCAAATAATCACGGACAAGACTCCTTGGAACATTCCATTCGAGAAATCGGAAATCATTGTACTAATCAACAAGGCAAGCAGTTCGCGGGCACCTGGGCCCGATGGCCTAACAAACGCCATATTAAAACAATCACCTGAAGTGTGGGCCGACATGTGCTACGTACTGTTTGAACGAATCATTAAAACTAAACAAATACCGGAATCTTGGACTAAAGCGATTATTATTCCCATTCACAAAAAGGGAGATAGATGCAAGCCTGAGAATTATCGTCCAATATCTTTGTTGGACGTAATAGGCAAAATATTTGCAGGTATCCTCTTAAAGAGATTAAAGGAATGGATCATAGACTCAAGAAACTTCGACCATCGGCAGACAGGGTTCGTTGAAAAAGTTGACTGCGGGCTAAATCTGCTCATACTCAACCTATTAAAGGCTAAAATCATCTGCGAAAAACAGAAACTTTACCTGGCGTGCATAGACATGGCTGCCGCTTTTGATAAAGTGGATAGACAAATCCTGTGGAAAAAGCTAAAGCAAAGGGGATGTCCTGAAGATCTCGTGGCCGCTATTAAAGCCATGCATACTGACACATGTATCCAAGTAAGGTTAAACCAAAAAGGTAACCTAACCAAACCGATCCCGACAACAAGAGGCCTAAAGCAAGGGTGCCCTATGGCAGCGATCCTTTATAACTTTTACATTCTGGAGATAAAGGACCGGCTTGTCATACCGAGAGGCTGTTCGCCTAAAATAGGCACCTTAGCAGTGGGCCATCTGTTGTACGCAGATGATTTGATCATCATAGATAAGACCCCAATCGGTTTGCAGAAAAAACTGGAAGCCCTAGAAACATATGTCAAAGAAAATAATCAAGAAATAAATCCTGAAAAAACTGAAATCCTAATAATGAAAACATCAAGAGCTAGAGAGAAAAAGTCTTTCAAATGGTATGTCGGGAATAAAGTTATTCCAATAACAACGAGCGCAAAATATCTGGGAGCAATAATAAGTGCAGACTGGAATGACCGACCGTGGATAGAGCACATAATGCGTAAAATGAGTCAACTAACGGCACAAGCGCTTATATTGAAACAAAAATTCGGAAAGTTTTCGATCCAACCAACAGTTGACTTTTATAACACAAAAGTTATTCCGTCTGTTGCTTATGCCGGAGACACAGCACTCAGAATACCATCAGAATTTTGGGGTAAGGTCGAAGCTACATTTTGGAGAAGACTAATGAGACTGCCTCAATGTGTCCCAATGAGTATAATACGACATGAACTGGGCTTGTACTCCTTGCAGGCCACAATCATATGGAAAGCCCCATTAACATTCAGAAAGACACTAATCAAAGACTGTCCACCTCAATATGAAATCTTAACGGACGAAAACATAAAAGCGCAATTCTGGCCACTGTCTAGTTGGAAAGAAAAATGTAAAGATCTCTTACAGAACTTAAATATTCCTGAGGACACACTATGCAATAACCCTAAAAGGGTGAAGATTGCGTTACTGTGTGCTGACTGGGATAAAACAGAAACTGCTCGCGCCAATTCCAAATCTCACACTCTCTCAAACAATCTCAGATCAGTACCAAAAACTCTACCGAGCTATCTGAAAAAGAGTGTGAATCCTATTCATCGGGATCTAATCTTACGATTTAGATTAAATATCCTAAGAACAAAAACAAATTTGAAAAAATACGGCACAGTAAGTGATAACATGTGTCGGCTCTGTGAGCAGGAAGTGGAATCTCTAAAACACTTAATAATGTTTTGTCCTGAACTAAGATTAGCAAGAGATTTATTCCTACACCCAGCATTAACTCCGACGTGCGGGGTGGATTCTGATTTATGGTGGGAAACTTTGTACGTTAACCCTAATCAGAAAACCACGAGAGCTCTTGGAATTTTTCTCCAAACGATGATGGTCAAATTGGAAAACAAACAGGAATTACACAGTGAAATAGAAAAGGATCTCATGACGAAGGAAAAAGCATAACCTTTGATATATGTCTATACTTAGGCCAAACCAAAGAGGACTTGAATAAACAATTAAAAAGTGGCAAGTATGGGGGGAAATGCCATAGAAATATAAGGAAGACTTCAAGATATGGTTTGGCTTTGTAAGTGAGCGAAACAAGCAAAAGTTTGTATTTATTTACTCTATATGCTTAATAAAAAAAAAAAATAATAAAAAAAAAACCGACACAAGGGTAGTTGCTTATGCCAGCAGAGCACTCTCCACTATCGTATAAGCGTACTCCCAGGCTGAACGTAATAGCCTGGCTGCGGTCTAGGCGTGTAAGAAATTCCACCACTTCATCATTGGATGGATGTTCATCCTCATCACGAACCATCAGGCACTCCTCTTCCTGTTCGGGAACCCCAAGACCAAGATGCCACCATGCATAGAACGGTGGGGCATTAGGTTACAAGAGCACAATTATACCATCATCCACAAACCCGGAGGACGAGGCCAACACAGCGGGCTATTTCTCATGGCACCCTGAAGGTCTGGCGGAAAACATCAAGGAGCATGAGGCAGAAGCTTACATTGCCTATCTATCCCCCAATGCCTTACCCCCACCATCACAAGTATCCTCTTTGCCGACAAGAGTAGGACAGATACTACCATCCAGGTGGGAATTCAGCTGACGAACAACAGGAGGTGGCACCACTTGACGATGGAACACTTTGCGAGTGGGGAGGTAGACAGGAGAGAGACCTTCAGAGAATGGCAAAGATCCAAAAAGAACTTCCCACGACAGACCAAGGGACACTACTGTGAGTATATCGCCTAGTGGCCCCAAGAGCCTAAGGAAATCCATGGTGATTTTTGCACATGAAGGCCACAGGGGGGTCACCAACACAAAAAAGATACTGCAAAACCAAGTGTGGTTTCCGTATATGGACATGATACTAGAGGACATGCTAAGGCACTGCACACCATACCAAGTGACACCGGCAAACAGACCCGCATGCCCGCTCCAAACAGTACCCTTACCAGAAGGACCTTGGCAAAGGGTAGTGATGGACTTCTACGGGCCCCTAGAAGAGGGAGGCCATTTGCTAGTGACCATCGATGACAGTACCATGTGGTGGGATAGATCAACTGTTCAGCACGCGGGGAGTCCCCAACGCGGTAAAACCAGACAACGGTCTGCCGTTCCAGGGCCAAGACTTCCGAAGGTTTGCTACAAACCTTGGGTTTCACCACCAAAGGATTATACCACTATGGTCACAAGCCAACGGCATGGTGGAACGGTTTATGGCCACCATCAAAAGGACACGCCAGAAGGCAACCGCAGACCCGATGCCCCAAGCCATATCTCAAATGCGTAGGAGCTACCGGTACATGCCGCATGAAACAACTGGACGGACACCCACAGAGCTCATGATAAAGTACAAGCCGAGGACTTGGCTACCACAGCTCGAAGACTACACCCCTGCAGAAGATGCAGAGATTAGCGAACAAGAGGCCGAGAAAAGGAGGAAAGCCAAATAGTGGATCGACTGGAAAAGGAAGGCGGAAGAAGATCAACTCCTGATTGGCAAAGTAGTATTCGTCAGGCAGAAGCAACAAAGAAAGACAGACGCGAGGTACGGTCCCGAGCTGCTTCGGGTCACTGACGTCAAAGGACTGATGATCACGGCCCTGGGAGAAGACAGAGAGATAACTCGAAATACCTCATTCTTTCGCAAACTGTTCCAAGAGGAGTCTGACGGGGATCCACACATGACAGAAGAAGAACCCAGGATGGAAGGGACGAAGGATCCCCCACTAAGAGCCTCAGAAGGGGGGACCTATGAATCACCCGGACACCCGCAGCAGAACATACGGAGGCCCCCCCGCGTCACCGAACAGATGTAGGCCAGGCACTGCAACGGGAGGAGAGGAGTTGGGTGGGGGAGGGGAGCGGACATGGGAGGGACGGGACACAAGTTGTAAGGAGAATAAAAGAGGAAGATGTGAATCGCTGTTGTCCCATGTCGTCCTTGAAAGCATGTGTGAGTGGGCCGCAACACTGGGCAGCTACATCTGGCCTTTTACTGGCAACTCTGGCCTCTGCTTACTCCGAGTAGCATGCACCTACCTCATTACCCCTTCGTCCGTCTTCCTCGTCCCAGTGCAAAATATATGGTGATTAAACCTCCCAGACAGGTTTTAAATAAAAAAATAAGGAGAGTAACACTCCCCTATCCAATGAGGAGAGGGCTCGCCCCCCTGACTCCTTACCTGGATAAGAGGAGCCACCGCCCACAGAACGTCCTGTTTGTTTCATGTATCTGAACAGGTAGGTATGTTAGGAGGCTTCTGTGGTTTTTTCCCTCAGGGCAGACCCTTGTCCCACTGGCAGGACACAGCAACAGACGCCCCCATTGCAGATTGCAGGTACAACTGTAGTCTGATGCCATCTTCCTACATGCAGAAGCCTTTCGAAGGCACTTCACCTGGAAGTGCGCATCGGAGGAGCACTGTGGAATGAGGGTTCTGCGTGGAGGTGAGGTGCAGGCCCAGGTAATGCTTTGATGAACACAGTATTCATTGTGCCTTATTTTTGACTTCTTGTGCCGCATTTCAAACGCAGCGTCCACGCTCCACATGCAGCTCCCATTCGTGTTCAGGCTCTAGGTGCAGGAACTCAACACACCAGCATTCCGAGAGGAGCCTTAGTAGGTGTTCTTCCCGCCGTGAAGATCTTGAAAAGGGTGGGTAGGGGGGCGCTGTGGGGCCAGCAGCATACTATTCCTCCTCCCCAGGTCAACATGCGTGTAGAGGAGCTAAAGCTGCTCAGTGTTTCCACAGTGGAGGGGGCTCTTGATAGAAGATTTCCTCCTGCTCCCAGAGAGCCCAGTCTCTGCCAGCATTACCAGTGGTGGAGACCCAGTGGGCCTGAAGCCCTTGGCAGCAAAGGATCCAGAAGTCTGGGATACTTTGGGAAAGTATTTAAAGGGAGATTTATTGAGGCAGTCAATGCCCACCTCCTGACAACTTGGATTTGGTGGACAGCAAAAGTCCCGTAGTCCACCATCTAGAACCCCAGGACTCCACAGCTGGTAGGTGGTGACTGAGTTCCAGGCAGTACCCATTTTGCAAAGTATATGCAATATTATTCAAAGGGAAGGGAGAGATCCGGAAAAGATGATGATCCCCAGGTATTGGCCTAGGGTGTACCCACTTCACAGTTTCCAGGGGGGAGTTCCCTGATCATCAAAAGATTGTCTCTCTTCTGCCTTGTGTGACAGCCAAGACGTCCATATCTTCAGAAGAAGCCTCGCCTCCAGACCAGGTTGATAGATGAAAGGAGGGATTTCTCAAAAAGGCCCATGCAGCTTCCACCTTTGGTCTTTGTGCAGGGATATATGCTGCTTACCTCTCACACTCTACGGTATCCATTCATTTTCTCAACAGGAATTCTGCTGAAGTACTTTACTTCGACAGAATTATGCAGAAAAAACTCATCGAATTATATGGGGTAAGGGGTTAAAATGGGTAGGGAAGGGCCTGGGGTAGGGGAATTAGTGAAAGGGGGGGAAGGCTGTGACCCCCCCCCAAATAAAACAAAAACATTGAGTTTTTTCGTCAGACTTCAAGCGAAGTAAAGTACTTCACCAGAATTCTTGTTGAAAAAATAACATAGAACCCACTCTACACATAAGGATTTCCAGGCCCTCCTGACATCCATGGAGGAGGGATCTGATGTGTCCTTCCTGGTGCAACTACTGGTACAGGAGCTAATGTTGGGCTCTGATATCTCCTATGATATTTTGCGCACCTTGGCCTTTGAAGAGGTTTCTGTGGTGGCCGCCAGAAAGACATTTTGGTTTACAGGGCTCAAAGGGGGAGACTTCGGAAAGAGCAATCTTGCTCCATCTCTCTCTTCCTTGGTCAGGTGTTCGGACAGAAGTCGAGGGGACTTGTCAAGAAAGCCTCTGTGAATTGCCCTTCCCATTAAATCCAGATCTATCTCTTCTCAGAGGCCCTAGAGATGACAGCCCTCCTGCCCTACATCTGGGGCTCAACAAAGGGGCTTCAGGACAAGGGAAGAGCCAGAGGAATTCCCCTTCTGCATGACTATCCAGGAATTTTTCACTCCTGCTTCTGGCGTGACCTTCCAGTGGGAGGACGCCTATGTGTTTTCTCTCAGAAGTTTCAGATGACTCGGCATGCACAGCGGTCCACGAACATCTGTCCATAGAGTTAATTTCATGTCCCCCAGAATCTGGAACCAGGGCCACTACTTGTCCCAGGGAACCTGTGAGGAAAACTGTGCTCCAGCATGGCATGTCATACCTTCTGGCAAAAAGAGCCATCCAGCCAGTTCCATTGTTGGAACAGGGGCAGGAATTTACTCCATCCTATTTTTGGTTCCAAAACCTTCCTTTGACTTCTGCCCCATTATTAATGTGCAGAGGGTAAATTATTTTTTCACCAAAAGGTAGTTCAGAACAGAGACTCTTCAGTCCATTATTCCTCTAATATCTCTAGAGGACTTTCGATCCGCCTACCTTCATGTTCCTATCAAGAGGACAGGCCTGTGTTTCCTGAGGTTTACTATCCCCAAGGGGCACTTTTATTTCAGCATGCTCCACTTCTGCTTGACGTCAGCCCTGAGCATCTTTGCCAAGATCCTGGCCCGATAGTGGGGATACTTCATGCTCAGGGAATCCAAGTGAATCATACCTGGGCGACTGGGTAATCCATGCGCCGTCCAGGGAGGAGAGATTCCTAAGCACACATTTTGTTTGCCAGACCCTTCTGAGGTTTGGCTGGAAATTAAACTTGGCCAAGAGTCACCTGGAACCCTGCTCCTTCCTGGAATTCATAGAGGTGGATTTCAACACTCTCGAGGGTTGGTTATCCCTTTCACTCCACAAGGCTATCAAACTCCAGGATCATTTGAAATGCCTCCTTGCCAGATCATTAGCTCTAGCCCAGACTTGGCTGCAACTCAGGGAGATATATCGGCTGTCATCTTCATCGTCCCCTGGGCCAGAGCTAATTTCCAACTGCTGGTTGCTCACAAACTAAGGTATTGGGATCCATCCTCTCATGATTTTTCTCATCAAAGTCCCCTAACCAGGTACATCAGTGCAGATCTTCAATTGTGGCTGGCCCTTCCCAACCCCCTGAGGGCGTCTCCTCTGCAACAATCTTCCCATCGGTTTCTCACGATGCACACTAGCGCACAGTGTTGAGGATAAATGCTGGAGAACTTGACACCACAGGGAAGGTGTTTCCATCAGAAGCTTGGGCTTGGGCTTCATCCAGTTGGAGGGAGCTGTCAGCAGTCCATAGCGCCTTACTGCACTGCACCGTCATCACATGGAGGAACAGGCAGTCATAATACGAATGGACAATATGGTGACCAAATGGTATCTCACCCGTCATGGTGGAACAAAATGTGCTCCTGTCACAATCCTTGCAGCCATGATGATGTCTTGTTCGGAAACACATCTCTAATGTCTGGAGTTGCCTATCTCACAGAAGTGGATACTCTGAACAGTGTCTTCCCCCATCTGGGGGAGCTGACTCTCATGCAAGAAGCTTTCTAATCTCTGATAAGGAGGGTTAAGGTTCCAGTTATCAATCTATTTGCCTCTCACCACTCTCATCACCTTTCCACATATTGCTCCTGGGAACGGGATCCTCCAGCCTGGGGTTAGGATTCTCTGTCCATTCAGTGGCCTGATGGTATTCTGTACGACTTCTACCTTTAGCCCATGCAGTTCAGGTTCCTTCTCAGAGTAAGGAGGGAGGGGACGCTTTTATGCATAATAATTGTCGATGTTCCGGAGTTCCTCCTCTACTGGATGAGTTCCTGAATGGAGCAGTCAAAATTGTTCAACTTTCTGTCAGGGCATTTGTTAGTGGGAGGACTGAGTCAGATGCAGGTGGCCGGTGGGGACCTGAGGAAATAAACGTACCTGCATGAAGAATACCGCTGGTGCGCCTCGGTTTCACAACAGGCGCTGGTTGTCCTGGTGGATGCCGCCTGGCTGGCACTGGAGAGGGTGGGTCCCTCTGATCCAGGATTTGGTGCCAGAGCCTCTCTGCACATTTCCCCCATTCCTCTGTCCTTTGAAGACCCCTCTTCTTCAGTTATCCCTGAGCTCTTTCCACCAAAAGCTGTGGAGATTGAACTAGGAGTCCTAGTAACGAAGGGTATTTCCTATGCCTTAGCAGTGAACTTTCAGGGTTGTTGCAGGCCCTCCACTCTGAAAGCCTACGACAAACATTGGGATTCCTTTAATACATGTGGCTCTTCTTGGAGTTTCCTTCCTTTTACATGCCCACACCTTCTGATTCTGACATTTTTAAAAGAAGGATTCTATCTGGATCTTGCTGTTTCATCACTTAGGGCCCAGTTGGCAGCTATTAGAACATTCCGGGAGCCATGGGGTGGTATAGGAGAAGCTAAGGGCTTTGCTGCCCATCTCCTTAAGAACTTCTCCTGGGCCAGGCCTCCTATTCAACCTCCAGGCCCTCCCCGGGATCTCCTCAGGCTCCTCCCCCGGCTTGAGCCTCTTGAGTTTGTAGGATTAAAGTTCCTTACCTTGCAAACTGTTTTTCTGCAGGCCACTACCTCGGCTAGACGCCGGGGGAAACTGGGGGCTCTGCTGTATGTTCCTCCTTACCTTAGTTTTCTTCCGGAGGGTCTAGTTCTTCGTCCCTCTCCTTACTTGCATTCTACGGTACTCTCCTCCTTCAATGTTAACGAGGATCTGCTGCTTCCTTACCTTCACGAGGAATGTTCTCTGGAATTGAATCCATCCCTTAGCCTACCAAATGTGGGGAAGGCAGTTCGGATATAGCTGGACAGAACGGCCTCCTTTAGGTCATGATACTCCTTCCTGATGACCTTTGGGGCAGATCAGGTGGGATGCAAGCCTTCTATAGCGTCCATCAGCTGTTGGGTCATTCTTTTGTGTTAGGAGGTGGCTGGTCTCCCTCTGCCCAAGGGGTGTGGAGGAGGTAGGGATCTCTGAAGGAGTGGCTACGTCTAAAGCAGCCTTCTGTGGTTTCTCCATCAGTGACATTTCTTTGGTGACCACTAGGGCTACTCTCTCAACGTTTGTTCGACACTACCGCTTCACAGTCCCTGGGGAGTTCTCTGCTTTTTGTTCTCATGTGTTAAACATGCACCACATGATGTGGTTTTTCTGTAAATCAAATTCACTAGTGCGCAGTACCCTGGGTGTGTGGTTTTTCTTGAGGTCGACCAGGCCCTGCTTATTTTATTTTATTTCTTTATTTTATTGAACATTTATGGCGCCTATACACAAGTGTTTCCTGCTTGCCATGTCCTCATAGGTATTGGACTGGGACGAGGAAGAGGGACGAGGGGGTAATGGCCTAATTACTTACCAGTAATTTTTATTACCCTGAATCCTACTGTTTCTCATCCGAGTCCAGCGTCCCATCCCTCGCTTACTGCCATGGGTCGGTCTGGTTGAGGTCTTGTGTAAATAACAGGATGTGGGAGGCAGCTCCTTTTATCCTGGTAAGCAGTCAGGCGGAGGATCTTACCAGTAAATAATTAGACCACCATGTACGTTTGCACCCCGGACACCCTGCTGCTTCCACAAACAGATACCAAATGCGCTCCCTGAACATATCGAAGTTTGTACCGACATTCTTTATGGATATAACTGAAGAAAACCGAAATGGGACTTTAAGATGAGTGGTGCCTTTTCAGAGATGGTATGATGGGCCCTTTTCTAGCCCACTCTTACTGCTGATTTTGGAGTGGGTCATGACACAGACGAATGTACATGTGGAGTTCATAGTCTCTATTTCTGTGTTGTTATAAATATTTCAACAGTCACAAAGAAATGGCATTGAAGGTTAAAAGACATGAAAAACATACCAGTAAATTGACATTTTTAATAATATATTTAAATGGCAGAGGCCTATCATTCCCCAAAGTAATGTTATGTTATTGAGATTTATAATGCACACCACTGCCATTTTCATGGTCTCCAGGCACTCAGGAGTTTCTGAAAAGGAAGGAGGGTTAGTGGGATGGAGTGGGAGAGCTCAAGAGAGCTTTTGTTGTGCTGTTGGTAATTTCAGTTCTCAAGAACCGGTCACTGTGCGTTATATTTGCTTCTAGTTGGTATGGGTTTGGTGTGTATTTGTCCGACAAGATCTTGAAAGCACTGGTATTTCCTACTGTTTGGCTTTGTCAGACTAATGGAGATTTCTGGCAGTTTAAAAGGAGGGCAATTTCTTCGAGAAGCAAGCTATGTACTTCAGTGCCTATTGCCTTATCTGTCATTGTAAAGTTCAAAATGTTGTTCAACACAATTTCTTTTGTAATGCATGCTATCTGAAAATGACAGAAAGAACTGAGGGTCAAGAAACAGGCAGGAACAGGAAACAGAGCCCTAGCCAATTCCACACCAGCAGGCAGACCACATGGACCACTAGCCTTGATAAAGACCCAGAGGGGTTGAAACACTTGTCGGCTGACCACAATAATAATGCTATTAAAGTAAACAAAATCACTGCAAACAGAATTTTATTTATTGTTCTCAAGCGCAAGGTAACTGTACCCAAAAACGTCCTAGTGTCATGCCCTGGAACAAATAGCCGATCTGGGATCGCTGGAAAGGGGGCCGCCATTAGTTGTGCCAGCACGTTTTTCTAGTTGTTCGTCTTCGCGTCCATTCCGGAAGTATTTACGCATTGCAACTTTAGGTTTCCCTGTGTTGTTACGCTCTGAGTGTTTTCCCTTGCGGATTTCGCTTGCTATCCTGTCTTCAGCTGCCTTCTTGTGTTACCCCGCTTACCTCCTGCCTTTCTGCTCTTACCCGCTGTCTGGCTCCTCCTTCTCCTTCAGTCCGCCTGGCTTCCTGTTATCTTCACTGGCCCTTCTCTTTGCTCTACTAGTACCTTTACGCCTTTGCTTACTTACCATGCTTCCTCCTGATTACATCTGGTGCTCTTGTTGTTCCATCGTTTCCGATACCTTCCATTTTGTGCGCATCTTGCCATCGGTGCCTTCGAACCTACCTGCCTTCCGTTGGGTCGATCAACAGCTGTCATCCATCCTTGTGGATTGGGTTTTTTTATGCCTCTGTCTTTTTCCCCCATTACTGACAGTCACGGGGAATCGACCACAGCCCACTATCCTAGTCGCACTATGGCGTCCTTCCGTGGCCGTCCTTACCTTCTTAAAAAAAGGAGAAACCAACCCTGAGAGGAAAGAAGAAGAGAGACCCCAAGCCAAAGGTTAAAGGTGAGGAGGAAGGGGAAAGAGGGGAGACAGAGTTTTCATCAGAGGAAGAGGACATTACTGAACCATGTGATAGATAGCAACGCCCTGAATCTAACATGGCCACACCACCACAACTCCAAGAACTAGTAGTAGCGGTCCAAAATCTGAATTTGGAGGTTCAGAAAGAGCGCCAATGCTACCTTGCAACAGAAAATGACTGAGAGGGAACAATCATCCACCGATCTTCCTCCACTACCATTGGTCTCAGGGAAATTCGATGGATCACCCAAAAGGGTTAAAGAGTTTTTTGGATGCCTGTAAACTACATTTTGCCTTCCGGATATATACCTTTTCCTCTGACCATGCCAAGGTGGGTTCTATGATAACACACATGACTGGTAACGCCCTAAATTGGGCCACTCCTATGGTGAATCAAGCTGATCCGGTCCTCCAAGATTACAGTGCCTTCAAGACACTTCTTCAGCAGACATTCTTGAGAACCGAAAGTACTTACATAGCTTCAGAAGATCTCTTGGATATCAGGCAAGGGAACACTGACCTATTATCCTATATTACTTCCTTCAAGCAAGTTGCATCTGAGGCAGGATGGCAAAAGCAGGCACAATATACCATACCATTTTTCGCAGAGCCTTAAGAGAGGATCTCAAGGACAAACTTGCTCGTATTGCCCGACCTCAGACATTTGCAGACTTACTTACAGCTGTACTCTGCATAGACTTCCGCCTTAATGAACGTCGCTCACAGAGAAGGAAGAACAAGAATTTACAGTCGTTTCCAGAAGCACTTCCCCCAGCCTCCTCACCCATTGCATGACAGCCTAAAGAGGAACCAATGCAGATCGGCACTACTCGAACTGCTCTAACTCCTGAAGAGCGTAAGAGGCGAAGGGAATGCAGTTTGTGTATGTACTTTGGGTCCTCCACTCATTTGTTAAGAGACTGTCCGGATGTTCCTCCTAGACGGTCGGGAAACGATCACCCTCGGTAAGTGTAAGGACTAACTTCCGAGGGGCTAAATCAAGTCCTTATGCTACCCTTTCTGTGACATCCCCCATAACTTCTGAAGACTCCCGACTTATGGTGATTGTTGAGTCTCTGAAGGTAGGGGACTCCGACATCCAGACTCAAGCTCTATTGGATTGTGGAGCCGCCAGGAACTTCATAGACACACAGTGGGCTGAGAAGATGCGATTACCTCGCGTTGCCAAGACTGAAGATCAGAAGGTCGAAGGGGTAAACGGGGAACCCTTAAGTTCCCGTCTCATCACCCATACCACCGAAGAACTCACTATGAACATCCACCAGCATTCAGAAAGGATCGTGTTCGACATCATCCGTGCAGCTCATTTCCCTCTTATACTCGGCATAGGTTGGTTACGAAGGCATAACCCTACCATCAATTGGACCAAGAATATCCTCAGCTTTCATTCCACATATTGTAAAGATACATGCCTTCCCGAACCCCATTTTGAAACCATCAAGGCAGTATGCATTTCTGAATCAAGTGCCATACATTGTCTGCCAAGTTTTCATAGGGACTACTCGGAAGTAGTTACGGAAAAGATTCCACTGGAGCCACCACCTCACCGGGCTGAAGACTGCTGTATTGAACTCACTCCTGGAGCATTAGTACCCTTTGGCCGTATGTATCCTCTGTCACTGGAAGAAAAGAGATACCTTAGAAACTATCTGGATAAGAACCTCTCCAACAAATTGATCCAACCATCTAAATCCCCGGCAGGAGCATCCTTGTTCTTCATCCCCAAAAGGGGGTCTCAGGAATTACGAGCCTGCATCGATTATAGGGGTCTGAACAAGGTGACCATAAAAGATTGTTACCCGATGCCGCTGACATCTGAAATAATACAAGCTGTTCAAGGGGCTACAATCTTTACTAAATTGGACTTAAGGAATGCCTACCACCTGCTCTGTATTACCAAGGGTGATGAATGGAAGACGGCTTTCCTTACTCCATTCGGGCTATACGAATACCAAGTAATGCCCTTTGGGCTAGTCAATGCTCCATCCAATTTTTCAACGATTAATGATCGTCTCTTCTCAGACTTACTATGTCAGACCACCATAATCTACCTAGATGATATCTTGGTTTACTCACAAACTCAAGAAGATCATGAGGAACATGTCAGAAAAGTCTTTCGAAGACTACAAGCAAATCATCTCTCTGTCAAACTTAACAAATGTGTTTTTTCTGCGACATCCATCCCTTACTTAGACTTTATCTTATTCGAAGTTGGTATCTCAATGGACCCCCAGAAGGTTTCCTCCATCTTGGAATGGCCTTCTCCCAAGACGGTCAAAGTTGTTCAGAAGTTTTTCAGACTTGCGAATTTCTATCGAAAGTTTATCCCAAACTTCTCTCAGCATGTTTTGCCCATCACCACTCTTCTGAAGAAGTCCTCATCCCCCTTTTGTTGGTCTCAGGATGCAGAAGACAGCTTTTGTAATCTTAAGCAGTCTTTTTGTTCAGCCCCACTATTACGACAACCGGATCAAAGTCTTCCGTTCATTTTAGAGACTGACGCATGGTCCGCGGCGGTAGGAGCAGTTTTACTACAGCACCATCAAGATAAGGAACACCCCATTTCCTATTTTTTCAAGACACTTACCATCAGGCAAAAGAATTATTCCGTCATTGAGCGAGAACTTTTGGCTATGAAGCTAGCTTGTCTGGAATGGCGCCATCTACTTGAGGGGGGAGAGCATCCCTTTACCATCCGTACGGATCACAGGAATTTACAGGTCCTGAGACAGTTTGAGTGTTATAACACACGTCAGGCCAGATGGGCCCATTTCTTCGCGCAGTTTGACTTCAACATCTCATACATACCAGGTCCTCAAAATCTCTTGGCCGACGCCCTTTCTCGGCGCAGCGACTACGTTTCGGACAACGAACCTACAAAAGAACTCATGTTTCCCCAATCTAAGAAGATCTGTATACTCTCCACCTTTTTGCGGCCAGTCAGAGAAGCCTCAGAAGGATCGTTTGAAGTCGAAAAACACCTCAAGAAAATACATTACGATATCATTGATGGCCTCTATACCGTGGATGGGAAGCTGTACCTACCTACACAATCGTTAAGGAAGGTTGCGTTCTTCTGGTGTCCCGATTCGAAGATGGCTGGTCACAGAGGACTCAAAAGTACGTTGGATTTCCTCCAACAATATTTCTATTGGCCTACCATGAACAAGGATATCACCCAATATGTTCGGTCATGTTCTATCTGTCTTCGTAGCAAGAACCTCACACAAAGACCTTTGGGTCTGCTAGAGCCCAGCTCCGTACCATCCGGGCCTTGGAAGACCATATCCACTGATTTCATTGTGGACCTACCGAAGTCCCAAGGATTTACTTGCATCATGGTAACGGTAGACTCCTTGTCGAAATTGGCTCACTTTTCTCCTTTGCCGGGAGTACCCACTGCTACCGAGATGGCAGAGGTATTCTTAAAAGATGTGTTCCGTCTCCATGGTATCCCTACTAAGACTATTTCTGACAGGGGCTCCCAATATACCTCTCACTTCTGGAAGGCCTTCTGTCAGAAATTGGGGATAGAGAGAGCCCTGTCATCCGGCTTCCATCCCCAATCTAACGTCTAAACAGAACCCTTGAACAGTATCTCCGTTGTTTCATCAACGCACAGCAAGACAACTGAGTGGCACTTCTACCTACTGCCGAATTCTCCTACAATAACACCACCCACTCAGCGCTAGGTATGAGTCCCTTTTACTGTACTTATGGCTATCACCCTCACTCCATTCTGCTTATTTCTGGATTATCATCAAGTATCCCCGCTGTTGATTCTTCTTTGGCTCTCATTCATGAGGCCCAGGACAAGGCTAAGACAAGCCTTCAGGAAGCTGCCCACTGCAATAAGACTCAGGCCGACAAACATCGCAAACCAGTGCAGAGTTGGGAAGTCGGTTCCAAGGTCATGCTCTCCACCAAATACCTACCCAGATGGGTACGACCCTCTAAGTTATCCCCCCGTTACCTTGGTCCCTATGAAATTCTTCACAAGATTAACCCTGTGGCCTTACGCCTCAAACTCCCAGAGGGTTTACGGCGGGTCCATCCTGTATTCCATTCATCCCAACTAAAACCGTTCCAGGCTGATGAATGGTTACAGACTTCGAAGAAGGTCCCTATACCTTCTGGTTCCTCTGGTGATGAATACGAAGTCGCCCAAATATGTGATTCCAGATACCATCGAGGAAGATTGGAATACCTTGTACATTGGAAAGGATACCTTTGGTCTGAAAATTCCTGGGAGCCAAAGTCCCACATACATGCCCCATTGTTGGTACGCAGATTCCATCGGATTCACCCTGGTAAACCCGAGGGGGGGTACAGTTTCGGAGGGGGCATTCTGTCATGCCCTGGAACAAATGGCGGGTCTGGGACCGCTGGAAAGGGGGCCGCCATTAGTTGTGCCAGCACGTTTTTCTTTTTACGTGCCTTGCCGGTCTAGTTGTTCGTCTTCGAGTCCGTTCTGGAAGTATTTAGCCAATCTCTTCTGGGTTACGGATGCGTTGCAACTTTAGGTTTCCCTGTGTTGTTACGCTCCGAGTGTTTTCCCTTGCGGATTTCGCCCACTATCCTGTCTTCAGCTGCCTTCTTGTGTTACCCCGCGTACCTCCTGTCTTTCTGCTCTTGCCCGCCGTCTGGCTCCACCTTCTCCTTCGGTCCGCCTGGCTTCCTGTTATCTTCACTGGCCCTTCTCTTTGCTCTACTAGTACCTGTACGCCTTTGCTTACTTACTGTGCTTCCTCCTGATTACTTTTGGTGCTCTTGTTGTTCCATTTTGTGTGCACCTTGCCATTGGTGCCTTCGAACCTACCTGCCTTCCGTTGGGTCGATCAACAGCTGTCATCCATCCTTGTGGATTGGGGTTTTTTATGCCTCAAGCTTTTTCCCCATTACTGACAGTCACGGGGAATCGACCACAGCCCACTATCCTAGTGGCACTGTGGCGTCCTTCCGTGGCCGCCCTTACCGTCTTAAAAAAAAGGAGAAACCAACCCTGAGAGGAAAGAAGAAGAGAGACACCAAGCCAAAGGTTAAAGGTGAGGAGGAAGGGGGGAAGGAGGGGAGACAGAGTTTTCATCAGAGGAAGAGGAAATTACTGAACCCTCTGATACCTAGTACCCTAGTCTAGGCCCAATTATTTAAAACTGGGAGAACCTGAGTCTGAGCATGAGAGAGGGGCAGTAGCCTATACTGAGGTTTGTTCTCCGGGTGCTCAGCATGCGGATTCGCGAGCGATTGAGCAATTGTTAACACTGCTCGCTAATATGCAAATTAAATTAGTGACAGTGTGAGACAACCAAAAGCAGGGGTTTGAGGGCCCTGATAAGACATCTAGACATAAACCCCAAACCACAAGAAAAACTCTAAATAAGGTGACAAAGAAAATTCTTGGAAGAAGTATGATAATGGAACAATTAAAAGAGAGAAGTTGCATAGGCTCAGCAAGTGTGATGGGGACACGGCCTTGTTGTTGGGCCTGCCAACATGTAGCAAACAAGATGTTTACAAAGTCAATGGCCCGAGTTTGGTTTCTAGACAATCTGAGTCATACTGTGGAAAGTTGGCAGTAAAGTGTATGACTGATGGAAGTATCCTGGAGGCAATCACTCAATTTACTGAAGGAGTGAAGGAGAAGAAATTAATCTCCATGAGACAATGTGCAAATCAGCAAATGTCCAGGCAGGTCTGGAAGGTAGGTAGGCCATCTCTGAAGGGCTTGCCTCAATACTCACAGAACATTTGTCACCCAGTCCCATTCCCCCCGCAGGTGTCATCCTGGATCAAGGCCGAGGCCTACAAGAAACACTACAGGAAATGGACGATAGGGTAAAATTGACAGCCCCATCCATTTCAGCTCTAAAAGTGGTGTTAAGTTCCCTTATAAGTTTATATGAAAGCATACAATGAAAGCTTTAAGAAAATACTCTTTAACTAAGTGAAATAAAATTAGCACTATTTCTGTTGAAAGACTCAATAGAGAACAAAGAAAAGGAGGCTGCGTAAGCACAATGAGTAATCATTAACCATGTCCTAAAACCTGATGGAGAGCGCATTGAGATCCAAGAGATAGCCTCAAACAGTCTGTGCCTGCCAAGAATAAAGAAATGACAGATGTTGGACCTGCAGAATCTCTAACAATACCAGTTGGAGCCAGCCGGAATGAGGAGCAGAACCAGAAGTCAAAGTCCCCTATGGAAAAAATAAAGTTCCAGAAGTGGCAATTATAATAGATGTGCAAGTGCTAGAGGCCCCAGTAGTTCCTGATCGAAATGGAGTCAGCGACTCTTCTGTGGGCAAGCCAGGGAATCAAGGCATGCAAGAGTTGGGGGCTCGTGACGGTGTAGTCTGTGAGGAAATATGCTCATTGTATATGAGTGAAAATTGAAGTGCCAAGGATTGGAAAGTACCAGAGATAAAGAACAATCGAAAAGTCAAGAAGGGTAGAAAGAAACAAAACCAAAATTCGAGAAAGTATCTAAGAAATATTGACTTTGATGTCGAACTGGTATGGAAGTACACAGACTCCAGTAGTACATCAAAGTGAAAGGGAGTTGAACTCTGACACACACAATCAGACTCCTAAAATTAATAGAGATCAACTATTGTCACGAGTTACTAGTGTACGTGTTTTACGTGAGGTCAATATGAACTTGCCAAAAACTAAAGACGGCGGACAACAAACAGGGGGACTGGTGATTCCAGGAGTGCCAATCTCAGTATTGTTGCCCAGCAAACAGCAAGTAGCTAAAAACAACATAGATGTAAGAGTTAACATAATCCCATCTGCTTGTGCTGCAGGTGATACCGTAAGAGCTAATGACATTTCTCAAGGAAATGGGAACCGATTTTCTTTAGACAGAAAAGATCATTAAATGAGAAGGCTAGGCAAAATAAACGTGAATTCAACTCAAATGCAAACTGAGGATACCTGCCTGAATGATTTCCGTGTCGCAGATCAGATTAGGAAAATATGCCTTTCCTTCCACCAGTATTATCAGAGCCTATTCATTCTTTTGACCCTAAATTGAAAGATGTAAGATTTCAAGATGAAACAAATTCCGAACTTAAGAAATTAACATTTGACAGTAAAAAGCTGTTTGCAGCTCCGAGGTTGTAGATTGAACAACTAACTATGAAAGGCGGTCCGAGTGTCCTGAATAGGAACACAATTTTGAAGATCACAATGGACATTCCTGACCTCTACCTCCTGTCATCTCAAGACATTGATTATATCCACTTCCCTTTTGACAATATTACTAATACTGTAGAAGTGGGTTTAAAGACTAGACTGGGAGCTGAGGCATTATTAGAAGCCAGAAATATTTTGGGGAATCTGGGTTATAATATCAGGGACTCAAAGCATAAGAAGGCGGTGTGGGTATGGGGACAAAGGTGGGTCGGCAGGAAACACTGGTATGAGTAGGCAAAAAATAACTGGAAAGCGAGGATGGAGTAAAGAGATCTTCAGGAGAAAGAGATGGCCAATTAACTAGTGACCCTACGGATGGTAGGAACAAAGTGTGGTCATTGTTACCTGAGATAATTGGTGAGGTTTTTCAAAAACTCGGGGATAATGATATGTCGCTTTAGTTGACAGAGACATTAGGACGCTAAGCTGGAATTTGTGGGGTTACAGAAGCTTCACTAATACTACCACTAGAAATTACATATTTGACAATTACAATATGATACTTTTACAAAAAACCTGGTGTATTTCAAGTTTGGAAATGGATGGGTTTTCAATCTTGACTCAGAATGCACTTAATAGTAACGGGGGACAGTCGTCGAAGAGACTATTAAAAGCCTCTTGCAATTCAAGAATAACCCATTTAGAACTGTGACTGGTAAATAACCAGGGAATTCTAGCAGTAATTGCTGAGTATGTGTCTGAAGGGTTGAAGAAGCTTCTGTTGATTGTTCATTTATATTGGAACCCTGCCTGTACCAACTTGTCCATTTTTCTTGAAAGCTTTTCAGAAATATTGTTAGAGGCATCGATGGGGAAAGAGTTTATAGGAATTTTAATAGCAGGAGACATAAATTCACACATTTGGCCGCTCGGAATAATGGCAAAAGATGGATGGATTATTTTAGGGACTGGGATTTGTACCTGGGAAATGGGAACATCAAGAGGGAGATACAACAAACCCCTATGCGAAAAAATCTGCAGTCAACTTCAACCATTGACTACCTGATTTTGTCTAGAGATTTGTTTGACCGCTGTTGATCTATGAAAATCAAATTCACCCTTAATAGTGAAAATAATATGGTGACAGCTATCCTTGGTTTGGAAGTAACACGAGCTGAGCAAGTTTTAAAACAACGTATAGTGGTCAATAAGGGGGGAATCGCTTGTCTAAATTTAGGAGGGATGGTCATAGGCTGAACAAAAAGCTGAGTGAAACAATACGGAATATGTCGGCTAACGTCCTTGAAAATGTTTGTGCCCCATATAATTTGTTGTCCTTTATTTGGAAACAAGATATGCCACAACATATTAAGATTAAAGCCAATCAGTATCATACATTTGCTTTTGATCAAGATACATGGGATAGGAAAAGGGAATTGAGAAAGTCCATTTGAACACTCAGCAGGGTTTTTTTAAATCAAAAAATGAAATTAAGGATGAAAAAAAGAACATTAAATTAAAAAATTAAGAAAATTTGTTATTTCAAATCACATCTTAAAAAATCAGACACAGTGAACAGATGTTGGGAATCTTGGTAACCAGAAATTCAAGACATTTTGGGACTTAATACATCAAGACCAGGGTCGACAGGCAAATTTGCAAGGCAACTCGGTGACGGAACATGCTTGGAGTAAACACTTTAGAGAGCTCTATGAAAGTCTGACAGGGTCAACACTGGTAGGAACAGAGAAGGCACCGTGGGAGTTAAAGGTGACTAGGGATGACATAGTCTACCTTATAAAAAAGTCTTCGACTTCAAGAGTGGCAGGGCCAAATGGCCTTTCGAACAACATCTTTAAGTCGAACATAGAATTATGGGCCTCAATACTTTATGCAGAGTTCAGGGCTGTGATTAAGAACGGCTATTATAGTCCCAATTTATAAGAAGGGTGATAGGGCAGATCCTGTAAACTATCGCCCTGTCGCCCTCCTGTATGTGTACAGCAAGCTGTTCACAGGGGCTGTTCTTAGAGAGCTGGAAGAGTGGATAGAACAGAGGGGCATTCTAGATAAGGCACAGATTGGCTTCAACTTCTTTGAATGGGCTGATTGTTAATACTGTGCGAGAGAAAGCTTGGTCCAAGGGTGGCCAGGCCGCATATGGGGCATTAATTGATCTCTCCAAAGCTTTCAACACTGTTGATAGGGGGAGCCTCTGGAGTAAACTAAAACAATGGGGTCAGCCAGAGATTCCCCTGACCAATTATAATCCAGCTGCATCAAAATTCATCTATAAAAGTAAGAATGGATGAACATGGCCATGTAACAAAACCAATAGACACAGAGAGGGGGATGAGGCAGGAGTGCATTTTTGCCCCCGGCCACTTCAACCTTTAATTAGCAGATCTAGATGAGGCCCTCATTGCACAAGCTTTTGCATCGCCGAAAGTAGGTAAGTAAAAAATTACATGGATAGCATATCCAGACGATATTCTGCTTTTTGATCACATCCACCAGGGGATTCAGCAATTGCTAACCGCTTTAGGGAATTATGCAGAATCAAATTATTTACTTATAACTCCATCTAAGTCAAATAAAATTTGCTTCTCCTTGCCATCAAAAAAAGCGGTTGGCTTTAACTGGTTTTTAAATGGACAGGAGATAAAGCAGACTAAAGAAGCTGTATATTTGGGATTTAATATCGAGCCCCATCCTAACATTGCCTTAGTTGAGGGATGATTAGAGGAATAAATAGACCAAATTATTTGTCAAATGCCGAAATTATTAGGGTCCTAGTGTACATTTCTGATCATTCCCCTGATAAACCTTTAGAAAGGCAATTCCTACTCTTTTGTACGGCATGGATGTTGAATCTCAGGCATGCAATATCAACTGGGTAAGATTGGAAGGCAGGTTGTGGCGTAAAGTTCTAAACTTGCCGCAATCTCTCCCAATGGCTAGCTTACACTATGAATTGGGTCTGAGTTCACTTAGATCAAGGCTAGACTGGAAGTTGGTGGTATTGTATAGATCTATCTGGGTCCCGCAAAAAACAATCCCTGTATGAAGATCTGAAAGTGATATTGTAGGATGGCTCTAGTGCCTTCCTTAGGAAACTAGAAGAAATAGTGTCAGGAATCCTAGAGAAATGTTTAAAAACAGTGAGCGACTTAGCATCCAATCTGGTTAGCGTAAATCGAGCAATAATATGAACTGATTGGGTATTAACAGTTGACACTGTGCGGGCCTATAAAGTGCATAACTCATTCTCATGTATGGATAAACCTAGGGCTGCCTCTCAACCTATTTGAAACAGTTGCCGAATTCAAAGTGGAAAATGGAATGTCTGTGATTCCGCCTAAATATACTACCTATGGGAGAAATGTTAAGAGTCAGAAAGCAACTCAGTTTGATTGGTGAAACGTGTTCTCTGTGTGGCAAAGAGCTGCGGCAGACAAGGGAGAAATATTTGGAATGTTTCGTTGACAGGAGGGGGTGGTTAAATAGGGAGGAATTGGGGGCGAGATTATCCTTGGATCATGGAGTATTTTTAACGATAGAAGCATTGAAAATGGTGGACAGTTTAGGTCTTATAGTACTAGGGGGAGGAGCAAAGGTACATGACCCGAGGTTTGGTTAGGTTATGATTTATTTATGTAAAGTTTATAGTTGAGGAAAATAGATTGATGTATTTTTGTTTTCTTGTTTGGCCTGTTGGTGTATGTACTCAATAGTTTGCTCTTCTTTTGTACATGTGATAAAAATTCATAAATTATTGATTAAATCACAATAAAAATACACTGTCCAAAATGTGACAGCTGAGAGGCGCGTGGGTGGGCACCAGGAGACTCTGGGGACCAGGAACTGCTGTCCAATTCATGATGCTGGCTCTGGCGATTGTACACAAGGTATCCCGAGGGGCTTCCATGACAACCATAGCCTCACATCACAGTTTGCCCCAAACACCAGAAAACACATTTTTTTAATATCCACAGACAAGCAAACCAAGAAAATAAACACCTGGTCAATAGGAAGCAGCATTTGTGAGCCCGTGGCTGTATGGCTCCATGAACCACAGGTTGCCAGCCATACATGCCGGGTGACAGTATCGGAAGGTTCACAAATGTTATCAGTGGGAATCCATGAGACACAGAGCGGCAGCAATACCCAATACCGTGCAGGCATTCACAGGAAGTAGAGAAGTCCACAGTCAGAGGAGTACAGAAGCAGCAGACCATTCCATCACTATATGGTACTTAGGTGGTCATAAAAGAAAGGCTATCTGACTAATAAATGACAAAGAGGCATACTATCCCCTTGTCCCAGAGAGCAGTGGCACAGCCGTAAGCCATACAAGAGCACCTGGGAAAATTGGAAGTTCACGCTGATCCCTGCCAATCCAAAGGCTCTCCCACATAGTGCTCAGTTGCAGCCTTGGGAAGAATATAAAAGGATGATTAGCCAGAGAGTGTGGGTATGGGATCTAGGAGACTGTTGGGAACCCAGAATGAGACAAGTGGAGAGGAAGCTGGAGGTCAGATGAGGGAGAGGTTGCGGGAGATCAAGGGAATAAAAAGGAGGAGCAGGACGATTAAGTAGAACATGAACAGTAGCAGAGAAGGAGAATGACCTGCAGTGGAGAGGAGGCAGTGAACTGTCTAAGAGTGGAGGATGGAAGGATAATGAGGTGAAAGATATAAGGAAACAGAAAGGAGAGGAAGAGGGAGAACATCATGGAAAAGAGACATTTAAGGTGAAATTGTGAGGTGGGGATGAAACATCTAATAGAAAAGAAAAGAGAGAATAAGGAAGAACATCAACGAGAAAGACGAGAGAGAACGGATTAAGTGAGGAAAGCAAAAGCCATAAAGGAAGAGGCGAATATCGACCTGGTGAATGAGGGGGGAGCAGATATTCAAAGGGGAGGCAAGAGAGTGTTCCGCTTTATATCCTGGATTAGAGACTAGTTGGTGGTGAGGGGCCTGACATGAGCAGGAGAAAGAAGATTAGGGGGAGATGATTCATAGTACAACCTTAAATTAAGAACTTGTGATTCCCATACCTCCAGAATGAGAAAAGTGGAAGCAACTTGTGGTTCAATGATTAATATATACATATTTCCTGGCTCCAGACATCTGCAAGAACACCTAGGACATGGGTGGTGGTCTCTGGTAGTTGAATCCTACAGAACAAACCCAAGGTCCTGACAACCTCTGCACCCACCAATGTAAACACAGAAACAAGAAAAAAGTGTTCAGAACAGTATAAAAACCAAGTGACTGTGACTGTTTGACTCATCCAGGAGTGGATAGAGGTCAAATGGAGAGAAGCATGGATTTATGTCTACTGTCCTAAGAGAAATTATAAATTCAGCCAGAATACCAATTGAATGTTTATTACAGTTTCTAGTCCAATTACCGTTGGTCCACTTAGCCTTAATCCCTTTGATAATGAGAATAATTAACACAAACTGAAATTCACATTGGTCCCAGGTTTTCTGTTGAAACGCCACGACTGTGACATATGGCGTGAGATGTGGTATCACAGGCCCTAAGGCATTCGTTTCCATTCGAGCACCCACACATCCTACTAGAGCACTGGCACAGTATGTTAAACGTCTCTTTTTTCCGTAAAGCTCCACGGGGGAACGGGAGGACTGGGGTAAAAAGAAAATCTCCTGGCTAAGGGCATTCCCAACACAGACCGTAGTACCTGTACTCCCCGTGGCTTTCTGTCAAACTGGTCGCCACCACAGAGGAAGATTTGTCCTTATCTACTTATGAGGATCGGAGGGCAACAGATTAATTCCCAAAATGGCAGAGAAGCTTTTACACCAGAGAGCATGTGAGCCACATCCCCACTGGGAACAATGACATCTACAAAGGATTAAACCATCCCTTTGAGCTAGATGAGCTGTCAAGCTACTGCTTGTTGGAGTCAAACCTGGAGATTTGGGAAGTTCTCAAAGAATCTTCTGAGCCACTGGAAGAGTGTGCCAAGCTCTTCACTGAAGTGTCCCAAGACCAGAGTAAGGCAGACACCACTTCCACACCCGAAACCGAAAGTGAGATGTCATTGGAGAATCTCTTAAAATAATTTTTGGATGGCCAGCTCATGGTAATTGGCAAGTTGAAAGCGGTGGTGGGCCAACCCAACACTCACCACAACTGACCCTGGCTGTCCTTCAGAGGTATTGTGAAGGAGAAAACCGGTGAGCCTCCTTTACCAACTTTGAGTGGGTGATAATAATGGCTAAATGAGACAAAGAGCATTGTGGAAGGTTCAATACTGTATTACTAACTTGCAACGTAAAAGCAGCTAATCACAACTTAAACCCTTATGGGAACAACCCTTACGACAAACTGAAACAAGGCATCCTTCCTAGAAATGCTGAGTCACAACCCTGAATGTATTTGACAGAAGTTCTGAGACCTCCAGATACAGACATCCGAAACCCAGTGAGAACTCCCCCTACAGGAACCAGAGCCTGCGCAATAAGTGGATCAAAAGAATGACAGAGCAAATGAAGGAAACCTTTCTGTTAAAAAAGGCTGTATAACTCCTTACCCCCAAAGCTCCAGAAAGCTATATGCCATCAACACTGGCCCACTCTGAAGCAGGCTATCCAGTTGACCAACTGACATTAGAGGCTGTACCAACAAAGCCCTACTTCTCCTGAAAAACTGGTCCTAAGGGGGACTGGCAAGGGGACTCAGAAAGCCCTAGGGATTTTACGAGTCGACTGCAAAGTCCACCATGGTTAGCACCTGTAAACCTCATCTCTTAACTGGCGGTAACATGGAGGAGCGGAATCAGCAAAATCTGCCCAGAGGAATGGAGAAGCCACCTCACAGCGGGTTTGCCTGTGGGCAGATGGGACACATCACTCTTGACTGCCTCAAAAATCTTCAGCGAAACCAATAGATAGTAGTGTAACAAGGCAATACAAACGACATGGAGACGGAAGGCTTTTTTAACAGGATGTATTTGCTTTTCAGAATGGTTGATGTTTTAAAGTGTCCTCGACACAGTAAAACTGTTTCTACAAGGTTTTCGTCTTCTCTCTGGTTTAGTACCCAGGCCCATCTTCTGGGTTGGCTCTCTTTTTCCCTGATTTTTAGTAATTTTCATTGGCACAAAATGAGGCCCTTGTCTAACTTGCCCTTCAACCATACTAAACTATACCCTTGTGTGTTACTTGCCCTAGTTTGCGCTGATTGCTCCGCTTATCTAGGGTTAGGGGATAGTAGAGAAGAAGCTTGCCCTATCACTAGTCTTCTACCACACTCTGAGAGAACGGTATCATTGTTCAAAATAGATTTAATAGGCACATGCCATAACCATGAGGGCATGTGCCTTCTGCCTTGCAAATGAAGAAGCTCATATATTTTTAATCACACTATTTTGAACAATTATACCATTCTCTCAGAGTGTGGTAGAAGACTAGTGATAGGGCAAGTTTCTTCTCTACTATCCCCTAACCCTAGATAAGCGAAGCAATCACCGCAAACTAGGGCAAGTAACACACAAGGGTACAGTTTAGTATGGATAAAGGGCAGGTTAGACAAGGGCCACATTTTGTGCCAATGAACATTACTAAAAATCATAAAAATTGAAGACTTTATTGTGTGAAAAAGTTAATGAGGGAAGTCTTCAGATTGACACCCTGTTACGCTCACTTGGCTCCCACAGGGGTGTCGAGCGGAACTGGACAGCCACGGTCTCCACCAACGTGATGCGTAGTGCAGAGATGACTGACTGGACTGGCCCACCTAGCTTCGTCTGCTTGACCCGTAGAATTAGTTCCTAAAGACGGGGAAAGGGAATTAGCCACCTGTGGATTTGAGTAGTAACACCTCACTGCGTCCCCACTTATCACTTCTGACATTCCCTTTCACAAAGCTCACCTTATAGTTTTGTATGATGAGCTCTCCATCCTGCGAAGAATGCAGGGGTGCGTTGATGGCCAGTTACTTCACTGGCTTGAGGGTATTGGAAGAGTTCTGGACAAATCTTGGCTCCAAACCTCTGGGCAAAAGGCCGTAAGTTTATAGGTCTAAAGAGTTAAAAATGTCCCAATAATCACTCTTGTCCAATTCCTTGTTTCTTTTGCAGCTTAGACCCAAAAGATGATCGTCTTGTGGCAGCTGAAAGCGTTCAGGTAAGAGTCTGTGTTTTGTAACACTGTCCGGTAAATGATGCCAAGGTTTAACTCGCTGCTTTCTCTTTTCTTGCAGGTGCAGCGTAGGAAGATTTGGCGTGCTGGTGGATAATACCTCCTGCGGTAAAATCAGGTAAGCATATGGTGGCAAGAGATTGTCCTTGTTTGTTCCCTTGGCTCACCTTGTTGTTTTCTTGTCCCCCTTAGGTGCTGGAATGCGGCAACCTGATGATGGAGACAGCACCGGATCGTAGAGCTGCTGCGAGGAACGGTGAGTATGGCGCGGCGCTGCGGCTGGCTATGCGACGCGTTTAAAATGAAGTCTGTATCTGGTTCGAAGATGCGCTGAATCCGTAATCAGGTAAGAAATCCATTAAAGTTCTTGTTCTAACCTTTCTTCTTCTTTCCCTTCTTTCTAGGCGCTCAGGATTCGAGGCGGGCGTGGCAGGATGCTGGATGCTGACTGCAGACACGGTGAGCGTTACGCTGCTGGATGCAGAATAACGCAAAGCATGTGCTGCTCTTCGGGCGTGGTTTAAATAGCCTTCAAAGTAGTCCCAGGTAAGTATTTCTCCACAACCACACCCGAGTAACAAAATAGTTCCTAAGATAAAATAGTCCCTTCAAGCCTCACATGGGCTTGGATGCTTGGATCCCTTGCAGCATGGTCTGCATCAGGTAAGTTTTAACATATGAGCCTGGCGCCTATGGCGCCAGGACTGATGTCCAATATGAGCCTGGCGCCATAGGCGCCAGGACTGTACCCAGATAGCCCCTAACAGGGGTTGCTGGGTTTGCT
This sequence comes from Ambystoma mexicanum, assembly GCF_040938575.1. Taxonomy (NCBI): domain Eukaryota; kingdom Metazoa; phylum Chordata; class Amphibia; order Caudata; family Ambystomatidae; genus Ambystoma; species Ambystoma mexicanum. The sequence continues at coordinate 1,059,393,966 of NC_090935.1, read as the reverse complement.
CCAGGTAACATGATGCCTGCTTCCGGGGTTGATGGACTTGGTCTGGATGCCCGGGGGTAGGCATCATGACACATTCAGAACAGTCCTTAACGTGTTTTGGTCTCTTTTTCCCTGGCAAAAGCTTCACCCTTTCCTTTCTCTGCCCTTTCCTTGCCCTTTTCTTTGGCTTTTCGATGCTATGTTCTTTCCCTGGCCAAGGTGTCAACCTTTTCTTTCCTAACTTTCTCATAGTTTAAAGACTGTACATCGTCTCTTTCCACTAGTCATATCTCTCGTGGTGGCTGGTAAATGTTTAAATTGGAGGGGCGTAAATGTTTCCTACAAATTTGTGAATTCCTGAACAAGTGAACGAACAGTGTCTAGACCTCCTTCGAGTCACATGGAAGAAGGGACATTTACAATGGCATGCTAGTGTGACTGGCTAAAAGGCACAGAGAAGGATCCCTGGGAATAGCCCTGAGACTTTGAGGATGAACCCTAAGAAAAGGCCATTTTCTGTATGAAACCAGATAGAAGGCAAAGTACCCTTAGATCGTCATGTATGGCCATGAACCCCAGGGAAAGCTCCAATGAAGTGGGAAGGTATGGGACACAGTCACAGCTAAGAGGCTATGGGATGACAGACATTGGGGGGCTGGGGACTATCACCTGCTCCACAATTCTGTCCCTGGAGGTTGTACAGTGGTGCTTCCCCGGGATTTCAAGCACATCCCGAGCCTCATATCTCAGATCAGCCTTAACCCCCAGATAACCTAATTGGTCAATAGCCACTGACAGGTAAACTGAGAAAAAAAAACAGCTGGGACATAGCAAGCAGCTTTCGTGATCCTGTGCTTGCTGGGATCCATGAACAGCAGGTTGCCATCAACACATGTCGGGTGATAGCACTAGGAAAGTGTATGAACACATCTAGCAAGAGACAGCCCGTGAACAATAATGGGGACCTTGCAGCATTCGCAGGGAGGAGGAAAGGCCACGACTAGGGGAGTGCAGCAGCAGCAGACCATCTCCACCCAGAGGTCAGGAGGGCATGACAGAAGAGCAGCCTGACTCCAAGAATGTAAATGGGCTTGAAACCACCTTGCCCAATGGAGCTTCAGTGCGGCTAGCAAGACAAACAATAGGTAATTGTAGTTCACACTGATCCCCGCAAATCCAAAAACACGCCCCCACGTAGAGCACAACTGCATTTCATGCTCTCATCATAAACCAAATTCCAATTACAGCTAGAATATAATAGGAAGATTTCCCACAACAGTGGTGTGGGCATTAGGAGAGAAATGGAAAGCCCAGTGCACAGCGACTGGAGAGTAAGTTGGAAGCAAAGGGGCGGGAGAGGTAAGAGCGAAGCAATGGAGTGAAAGAGATAAGGTGGAGATTAATACATGAGTAGAGAGGAATGAGAGGCAGATAAGGGAAAGACCAAGAAAGGAAAGGTGCGAGTAAAGCATCCAAGAGAGGTTGGAAAGGAGAAAGTGGGGAAGCAGCTAAGGGAGGAGCAAGAGAAGCAGGAAAAGGTGAAGCTTCTAAGGAGCGTGAAAGGAGAGTAGGAGGTGAAACATCAAAAAAAGGAAAGCTGGAAAGAGGAGGAACATTATAAAATTCAAGAGGAGTAGGTGCAAGAGCTGAGAGTGGAAAGGGAGAGCCAGGCAGGAAGAGGGGACTGTTATATGGTGGGGGCTTCCCAGGGCCCCCAATGGCACTCACACGCAGGCACGCATACACACGTTAGGGACCACACAGGACGCGTGTGTTCGGCTCGGGTCCCCAGCTCCAACTGCCGGAGGACCGTCTTTATTGCAACCGCGCATGTGCAAGCCTCCATCACACTCGCGCATGCGTATAACTGCGTAAACACTACGCAACATCCCTCCTTTTCCCCCAAACAAGAAGCAGTTATAACAGGTGCACTCAACAATAACAGTTCAAACTTATACTAACAGTCTGCCACCTGTTACGAGGCAGAGTCCATAATAAAGTCTTGGAATCTCTGCGGCGGCTTGCACCCCGCCCGGCTTGTGTACCTTCATGCCTCCTCGGGGGGCATCTCGGGTGTCTCGGGAGCCTCTAGCGGTTCATCGTTCCTTGGTGGAGATCCTGTGTCGGGCCCTGGTCCCGGCGGTTCGCTCACTTCGGGGTTGGGTGTTGCCTCAATCCGCTTAAAGAACGACGCATTCCTTGTGACCGTGCCTCGGGCATTGGCTGCTGTGACCATGGACCCCTTGACGTGGGTCCCCCCCAATGGCTGTGCTTCATAGGGTAATGATAGCTTCCCTTCCGGCCTCCTGTTCCGAACCAGCACAGTGTCACCCACAGCAATCGCCTTATCCGGCAGGTTCCGCCTGACGCTCTCCCGCTCATTCTGGGCGGCCCTTTCCGCTCGCACCAGGTTGTTATCAATCACCCCCGGGCAGCAGCCTTCGACTTCGGCAGTATACCCCTCGGAGCCCGTTTGAAGACGGCCTCCGCTGGCGCGACCCCAGTGGACTGATGCGGGGTCGTGCGGTATTCGCGCAGAAAGTCAAACAGGTTGCGTCGGAGTTCCTCTTCTCCATTCAGCGATATTCGGAACACTTCATTCAGCGTCCGCATGAAGCGTTCCACCTCCCCATTTGCCCTCGGCCAGAGCGGTGTAACCTTTCGATGTTTGATCCCTCTTTCCTCACAGTACTGCGCAAACTGCTGCCCCTGGAACGGCGATCCGTTATCCGAGCAGATCTCAACGGGGAACCCATGGGTGGCAAACATCTTTTCCAGGGCCAGAATGGTGTGGTCACTGGCCGTGGATTCCACCAGCTCCACCTCGGGATAGCGCGACCACTGGTCCACCACTGCCAAAAAGTACATTCCTTGGCCTGTGGACCCAAAGCCTGCATGCACTGTCCCCCACGGGAGTTCACTTCTTTCCATGGCCTGGATGGGCGGCTCTCTCTCCACTGGGCTCGCCACCTGCCAAGGTATGATCACTCTCACAAATTCGTCCACCCTGCTCTCTAGGTCCGGGAACCATACCTTCAACCTGAGGCGTGCCTTTGTCTTCGCAGTTCCTTGGTGCCCTTTGTGGGCGAGCTGCAATACCTTGCCCACCAGTGTTCGTGGGACAACAATCTGGTGCCCCCTCAACAAAAGACCATCCTCTGCCCCCGACAGCTCGTGGCGTACCCTCCAGAGAGCCTGCAGATCCTTCCGTGCCCCCCAGTCTCTCCTGGCTTTGTTCAAGAGCACTTCACGCCACCCTCCACTGGCCACGGCTTCCTTGATTATCAGGAATATTTCGTCCGCATTTGACTCATCTGCAATCACGTGCCAGGGCTACAGGCAGCGCCGTCTCCACCACCAGGTGCACCGCCTCCACGCAGTCTGCCACCTCCGCAGAGTCTCAGGGGCGCCCCCCCCGGGTGGCGGGACAGATAGTCCGCTGGATTGTGTGGACCGGGACGATACAGCAACTTTACTCCATATTCCATGAGCGAGAGCATCCACCTCTCGATGCGCGGCAGGGGCTTGGACGATGCCCTGGACATGATCGGAATTAGGGGCTTGTGGTCAGTCACGACAACTACAGGCTTGCCTAGAATGTAGATCTGAAAATGCTTACAGCCCCATAAGATGGCCAGGGCCTCGCGCTCAATTTGCGAATATCGCCTCTCAGTCTCGGTGAGCACCTTGCTGGCATAGGCAATGGGTTGCATGGTCCCTTGCGGGGCCGCCTGCATGAGGACCGACCCCAGTCCCACCGGGCTGGTGTCTACCATGATCTACGACTCCTGGTCTGGATTGAAATACGCCATCGTCTCTTGCCCCTACAGGGCGTTCTTGATGTCAGCGAATGCTCTTTGCTCTTTCTCCGTCCAGTCCAGGCCACATCATTCCTGGTCAGAGCCCGCAAGGGTTTCGATAGCGAGGCCAAGTCGCAAATAAATCACCCACAGTAATTGACCATGTCCAAGAAGCTCCTAATTTCCGCAGGTGACTCCGGCGGGGCCGCCTCTTGAATGTCCCGTACCTTCTCTAGGTCAGGTGAGATGCCCCCGGCCTGGAACACAAACCTGAAAAATTCAATCCGGTCTTTCAAGAATTCACACTTTTGCCGGTGCAGGGTTAGTCCCAGGCTTCGAAGTCTCTCAAGAGTGCTCTCCAGGCGCTTCAGGTGCTCAGCTTCCGACCTGGCGAACACCAGGATGTCGTCCGACATGTTCATCACCCCTTTCAGCCCGACAGAGCTCCCCGGATGGCGTTCTGAAAAACTTCCGCTGCCGACGAGACCCCGAAGCTGAGTCTCTTGAACTGGTACAGCCCCTCGTGAGTCGTAAAGGTGGTAATGTATCTCGACTCGGGGTGAAGCTCCAGTTGATGGTAGCCAGACCTCAGATCCAGTTTCGAAAAGACTCTAGCCCCCTGTAGCTCACCGACAATGTCATCCAGGGTGGGCGTGAGATGCCGTTCCCTCTTGATTGCCATGTTCGGCAACCTCATGTCCATGCAGATGCGGACTCCTCCCGGCTGTTTGGGCTTCGGGGCAACCACAATCGGAGAAACCCAGGGGGTCGGGCCTTCCACTCTCTCAATGATGTCTAGGTCAACGAGTGTCTGTAGCTCCATCTCCACCTGTGCCCTCAGGTGGAACGGGACCCGGCGATGTTTGAGTGCTGTTGGCCTCACTGACCCGTCAATGTGAAGCCTGATGGGATCCCCTTTGAGCTTCCTGAACCCCTGGAAGATGGTGTCGAAGCGCTGCAGTAGGCACTCTAGGTCAGTATGATAAACAGCGAGCATGAAGTGCACTATATGTAGGGCTTCGGAGGCGGCACAGCTTAGGAGAGAGTGCGGGCTCACACTTGTCATGAAGAACCTCACCTTAATCCTGCTCTGCCCATGGGACACTGGCGCCGCAAACACTCCTGGATTGGGAGCGGCGTGTTTCCCCCAAAAGCATATATCAGCGCCTTGGATTCCGCCAACTCGGGAGGGCCTGGGAGAGCTTCATAATGTTCAGTCACCAGCACACACACTGACGCCCCCGTGTCTATGAGAACTGGGGTGGGAACCTCCCCGATGTTTACCGTGCATGTCGGTTGTCAGCTTCCTCTGGGACCAGTGGCAATACTTGAGATGAAGAAGATCTCCTCTTTCTCTTCTTCCTCCTCCGCAATATATAGGTCCTGCAGGCCTTGCTCGACTGACGACACACCCCTCACTCTCCGGGTGTTGCTCCCCCCAACTCTTGCTGGTCCCCTCAATGCCGCTACCGGGGTGGATGCCCTGCACACCCTCACGTAGTGTCCCAGCGTGCCACACCGGCCACAGACACGCGTCTTTGCTGGGCACTCCCCCACATGTGGCAGGTCATAACCACAATAGGGGCACGACTGTGCGTTGCCAGGCACAGGAGGACCATCCCCCCACCTTGGTGTCCATCGCGCTCTCGCTGGGGCAGAGCGCCCAATAGCGAATGCTTCTTTGCCCTTTCCAGGGTGTGTGGCCGCATCCATCTTCGCCCCCCTGGCCTCCGCCAGTTCGTAATCTCTCCCTGTGTCAAGGATTTGTTGTAGGGTCAGACCAGGCTCTCTCAGTACTTGCCTCCTTAGCTTCCCCGAACTGCACCCTTGCAGTAGCTGGTTCCGGACCATCTCCTTCTCATTCACCCACCTGCAGGAGCTTGCTAGGTGTCTCAGCCTCGCACAGAAATGGTCTAGCAACTCCTCTACTTGCTGCTTTTCCGCACACATGACAAATCTGTCAAAGTCTACATTTGCCATGGGCAGAAAATGATCTCGGAGGGCCTGCTTCACGGCATCATACGTGACCACCGGGATGTTGAGAGAGTCATAAATTCTGTGGACCTCCGTGCGTGCGGAGTACACCGTGATGGCTATTTTCGCGTTGTCATCCTCCTCCTCAGAAGCCCTGAAAAACATTTCAAGTTTCTTGACCCATAGGAGCCATTTCGGCCCCAATTTGGATGGTGGGCCCGTAGTGTCAAATTCGGGCATGGCGGCCAATGTGCTGTGCATCCTGCGTGGAATAGGCGCAGGGGCGCCCTCTCCTTCATCTTCCTCCCCCATGACGAAGGCCAGGCAGAGTACTCACAGATTGTTTCTTCTTGAAAGTGGGGAGACGACCCAGTCACCAGATGATCTAGTGGGAGTCCAACACCAATTGATGTACCATGGAAAGTTCTAGGCACCCCTTATTGTTGTTCTTGTCTTCAGGGTTTTTTTTTCTTCTTTTTTTTTGATGCCACAGCCCTGCAGTGAGCTAGGGCTGTGGAAAGTTCCAAAAATGTCCTTATCAGGCATTGGGGATCGCAGCCGGTGCACGAGCACCCTCCTGGGCCGCAACCGCTGTGATCCTCGATGGAATCAAAATGGCCGCCGGCCGTACGCGCGAGTCTGTGCCGACATGGAGCAACGCTTCCGCCTCCGATGTCTTCGGAGCGTTGATGTAATGCTCCGGAGTTGCCTCGTCTCCAGTGTTATATGGTGGGGGCTGCCCAGGACCCCCACCGGCACTCACACGAAGGCACGCATACACACGCTAGGGACCACACAGGACACGTGTGTTCTGCTCGGGTCCCCGGCGCCCACTGCCAGAGGACCGTCTTTATTGCAACCGTGCATGTGCGAGCCTCCTTCCCGCTCGCGCATGCGTATAACTGCGTAAACACTACGCAACAGGGACTAGCACCTGGTGAACGAGAAAGGGATGTGATATTGGAAGGAAAGGATAGAAAGCCTACGTCAGAGGCATGCTCCTCAGTTGGTGGAAAGGGGAACAAGCCGAGCAGGATAAACAAGATGAAGGGGGAGGTATTTTTCAGTCACACCCGAAGTTAAGAGGGCATCATTCCCAGGCCACCAAGGGGGGCGGGGGAGAATTGGAAATATCCTGTCAGTAAAAGATTAGTACAATTGCTGACGGCAGATCCCCATCAGAAGAGTTAGGATACTGTGTGTTGGTGCGTAGCTAAGTGTGGAAGGACAAAAGCGAGGCCCTGATGAACCCTGCACAAACCGAGTAAGACACAGAGACAAGAAAGAGGTGCTTTAGAGCACTATGAAAACCCACACACACAAACACACATGCGCACATGCTTGCACACACACACACACACACACACTGCAACTACATGCTCACACTTCTCATACACACTGACACTGTGCATATGGCCACACCCTGTCTAACACTGGCTGAGTACCTGGACATTTGATTTCAATCTCTGGTTCTGATACCTATACCAGGGCATTTAAAGACAATAGCTGGAAATGTTGTCGGTACCTGGACATTTGATGGCAATATATAGTAATGTTTTTAATTGCTGGGTTTACAATGACAATACGTGGACATTTTGTGAATACCTATTCATTTAATGGGACTCCATATTAGTGGTGAAAGTACCCGGCCATTTAATAACAATACTGAGCAATGGCGCGTGTACTTGGACATTTGATTTCAGTCCCAGGCAATGAATCAAGTACCTGGCCATATGATGCTCATACATGCCAAAAGGTGTGAGGAGCTGAGAATATGATGGGAATGGCTGACAAATTCTTATACAGTGCCTTTCCAAAAATCAAAACTATTGGCTTTGCCACTGCTTGCCTTTCCTTGGTGTTCACCAATCACAGTTGAAAGTGAATGATTCTCAGAAGATAGTACACATTTCTGAAACGAGTATTCAGTACTATTTTTGGCACTTGCATAAATAGCTGCACTTGATCAACCGTCATCCCCACCCTCCCTATTGTTACTACCTGAGCCCTGGTTTCACTGCCGGATGTAGGTGGTTGGAGATTACCTGGACTCCTGAGAATGTGGCCTGTACCACTGTGGACAGTGTCAATGTGGTGCGAGCCTCCACACCAGTGGCTAAGCAAGTGGAAATGTGGTAGGCCCATTATTTGCCGATGGATGCCGGACAAGGCAAAGACACAAACGCCTGTTAACCAGAAATGGGGGTGCTGTGCCTGTGGAGATAAGAAGAGGCAGCCAATGTTCGCCTGAGGTAAGAAAGATTGCCAGGTTCCTTGCAGAGGTGGTCTGGTTCCTATCATACCATGGATCCTTTCAGTGCAAGAGGGTCTGTCAGTCCCACATTCATACTAGGGAAGACGGGTAGGCTGTGGAATGCTTGCCATGCAAATGTGTGCGTTCCAACCTGTAACCGCCTAATTCCTCTGGTTAGAACAACATCAAGGCAGTAGTGCAAAAAGGTGTCCAGAGCTATTGGGGTAAACCCTGCCAGGAACTTTAGTTCTGCTGGAGTAGCAATAGAGTGCTGATCTGATTTCCTGGCTTCCATGGCACCTGAGTGAAACTGTAAGCTTATGAAGTATTATTATTACCCACTCGAGGTTCTACATCTAATGGAACAGTGAGTTGTCATAGTTTCCAGTGAGAAATAGGCAATAAATAAATAAATAAATAAATAAATAAATAAATACATGGGGGGTCTCACATGGATCCTTTTATGAATATCTGACTTCCAAATTGTCTGTTCTATGATCAAAATGCAAAACACTTCCCTGCTACTGTGTTTCCTGCCTCAGCCCAGAGAACCTGCCATTCCTTGAATACAATGGTATCTATGCCTTGTTCCAAGTTTACTTGACAGCGGCAGCTGGTTAAGTGAACATGGAGGACCACAAGCAAACCCCAATATGACATAGTGTAGGTGCACACGGATTGAGGGTGTTGGGGCATTCGCTGGCGGTGTATAACCACGACGATGAAGGCAAAGACCAATGGAATTCCAATACGACGTTAACCAAGTTAAGAAACATTTTGACCTGATAATGAATGTAGGACGGGAACGCTGCCTATTTTTATAGCATACACAAATGCCAGGGGAATCATTTAACAATTACGTGGCTGCCCTGTATGAGTTGATTGCAATGTGCACTTTTACGGGAGCACAGGGTGATTACATCAGGGACTAGCTCATGCTAAATCTGCCAACTGAAAAATTCAAGAGAGGTTAGTACAGAAAACCATAGACTGAGATTGTTCAGTGGAAATGTCTTACAAGCGCGTGAAGATTGTCAACAAAATCAAAATCTAGGAGTTTAAGGCAGAGGAGGGCTGGCAACGTTTGGCCTGGGGAGCAAGTTTACTTTTCTGGCCCACAGTGCAATGGCCAAAGCCCACAGTGCCGCTGCCCCAAGTTTCAGAACACGTAAACTCAATACCAATTTATCCCCCTCCTACACATTCTTAAGTATGTACCCATACTTATCCCACTTACCAAACATAGTAAAATGATTTCACCAGGATAATATAATTGGTGAAATAGGAAATATGAAATTTTTGCTGTTTTCAACGTCTTAGAGTTTATAATTTGTCTTACAGTTATATAATTTGACAGCAGGCTACATCTCCTCCCATCCAATCCCATCTTTAGTTTTAGAATAATGAAACGTGGTGGCAAAGCTAGAGAATTCACTGGTAGAGCAGAGCCATTGCTGAACCAGGGGTCTGTGCTTGCTCTGAGAGACAACATAACCTGGCATGGCAAATGACCCATACGTGGGTTCCTACCTCCCAAGTCACCAACACAACACTCATGCCTTCACCCTGTGTACCTACCCCCCCACGCCCCCACAACATAAGGCCCCCACTTGTCATCCTGCCTCTTCACCAGTATGCTTAACATACATTGTTGAAATTATAATTTTTTATAGAGTAACACTATAGAGCATACACCTATATGAGTGATGCTTTCTCTACAGATAGTTAAGGAAAATAAGGCACAGTGATGAAAAGTGATTTACTCAGGATCACATAATTTATGAAGTGTGGAAGGTGGGGATTTGGGCACTGTCTTCCTGAGTTCACAGTTTCCAATTCAGAAAGCAGGGGAGACTTCATTTTATCTTGTTCCATTCTCAGTATTAGAAACAAAACAAAAGTGTTCTGCAAAGTTGTTATTCAAGGGTTAACCTAGTATACTTGTAACAAAAGCATACACAGGATGCAAGGTAAGATCCAAATATAAATCTTTATTGTCTTAAAGGAGGCCCACCACCTGTCCAGATTGTAAACTGACAGCCTGAACAATATGCATACCTTTTATACACTATACACTGGTTCGTTATATGTTTCCTAGGAGACCATAAACATGTTATGCCGGTATCTAACATAAACATGGCAACAGGATAAACACATGCTCACTTGAAATTGTGCACCTGAACAACATGTTTACAAAGGACCATTAATTACCTGTTAAATTACAAATGCACATTTAATATAGTGAAAGTTGATATCCAAATTGTCAACATTATATATAACACACCTTCCTCCCTATATATTCAGAACATTGTGAGATGATTTCTAATGAGATCACCACACCTCTAACCTGTCATTGGTCCCAATGCTATTCTACTTTTGTTCCACCCGCGACCATCTTCCAACACCACCACATCATCCAATGATTTATTCACTTTGAGGGGCCCAGTGAACTTACTTTCCCTTTTTATCACTCCACAAGGTCTATGCACCCAAACGCGATCACCAGCTTGCACCATAGTGAGTCTAGCTCCATGTTTGTCACCATACACTTTCTTCATTTCAGCATTCCTTGTCACAATGCTCTACCTTAGGTCAGCCTCATCCCATTCTACAAAATGCATCCTACCCAACCATGGCGGACATACACATGTGGCAGCCTTTCTTCTTCTCAACACTTTAAATGGAATCAAACCTGTGGTTGTGTGGGAGCTAGCCTGTAGGCCCACACTAATTTTTCCATGCATTCCTCCAAGCACTGACCAGAATTGTTAGCCATGCGTACAATCTGCATCAGAGTTCTATTAAACCTTTCTACAATTCCATTGTTGGAAGGATTAAAGAGTTCTGTTTTATGATGCTCAACTCTCATTCCTTGAAGAAAACTTGTCATAATCCTAGAGGTGAATCGAACACCATTATCCGTCAACATGTTATTAGGAAATCCTTCCCTCTGAAATATTCCATCTAAAAATTGCACAACTGCATTGGAGTCTGCCTCTTGCACACATTTGACCTCCACCAATTTTGAATAAATATCCACTAGCACCAATATACATTTATTATGCCACCTCTTGATCATATGGGTCCCGAAATGTCTAAGGCAACATATTCCCATTGCAGCTTTAGGGATTCCATAGGCTTTAGCGATTGAATATGTGTTTTCAGGCCAGAGGTAGCACACAGGGTGCATTCCTTAACCATATTCTCCACCTCAGAGTCTAATCCGGCCACCAATTGTCAGCTCTCAGTCGACCTTTGGTTTTTGAAATACCTAAATGCCCACAATGAGCCAATTCCAACTATTTGTTTCAAACTCCCACAAGAGGCACTATGCTGCCAGCACGTAAAATGTGACCGTCCTCTATATTCAACTCATTCCTTACTCTGTGGAAAGCCCCAAGTCCCATGCCACTTGACCATCCTAACCAGTCACAGCAAACACAGTCCTTTATCTTACACAGTTCTTGATCCTCCCGTATAGCCTTTTCACAAACATCCTGCGCGATGGGGTTTTCACACACCCAACAAACATCCTGAATTAGTTCTTCAGCGTCTTCCTCATCACAACAACCTACATTCCTAGATATAAAATCTGCAATTAAATTGCCCTTCCCAGGGGCGAATTCAACCTTAAAATCATGTCCTTGCAAGACCGTAACTCAATTAACTATGCGTCTTGAGACCCCATCCAGACCCTTTGAAGCAAACACAGACACAAAGGGCTTGTGATCAGTTAACACAGAAACTGTTTTAAACTTCTTTATAGCCCACATGAGACAGATAGTGCCTCTTTTTCAATGACAGAGTATTTCGGTTTGACCCCTTTAAGAATTCTTGAAACACATGCCTCCACTCTCACTTCATTGTTCTCTATCTGCAAGAGAACAGCATCCGGTCCTGACTCACTAGCATCTGTCATGACATAGGTATCCTTAGTGGTATCAAAGGAAGCCAGCACTGGCGCATGCAAGATTCCTGGTCACATTCAGGCGACCAATCAAATATCACATTCTTTTTACATAAAGTCCTAATGTTCCTGCACTTGTCAGCAAAGTTTTTTTTATAAATCTAGAAAAGTATTCCACAACGCCCAGAAATGATAGTACCTCTTTTTTTAAATCTTTTGGTGGTGTCATTTGAATGATGGCATTGACCAAACCTTCTCTAGCGCTACCCCTTCCCAGACAATTTGTGACCGAAATAGTCAATTTCAGAGACCCTGAAACAACACTTGTATTTTTGTTAAGTTAAACCTGCATTGCACAATCTGTTTAACACTGTTTCAAATTTACAATCATGGTCCTCCATTAAAGTACCCATGACCAGAATGTCATTTTAGTAAAAGAACACCCCTTTAATGTGACCTAGCCTTGTCCATTGCCCCTTGAAAGAATGATGCAGCTGGGATGAACCCAAACGGCATCCTATTAAACCTGAACGTTCCTTTGTGGGTAATGAAGGTAGTGAGATCCTTGAAATCAGGATGTAACTTGACCTAATAATATGCTAAAGCCAAGTCCAGGACAGAGAATAGCTTGGCTCCAGAGGTAAGACTAATTAGTTCCCCAATATTCGGCAAAGCAAAATGATCCACAATGACATTCCTGTTGAGTGCTCTTAAATCTGGGCTTAAACGAGCACTACCATTTGGATTTCTTACAACAACCACAGGAGAGCACCACTCTGATGCCTCCACAGGCTCAATTATATCTTCAGAAACTAACCTAGTAATCTTTTTTGATACCTCTTCTCTCACAGCAAGTGATATGCATCGCATTTTAGCCACTGCTGGAATGGCTCCCTTTTTTACATTAATTTTATGACAGATACCCCTGAGAAATCCATGTTTTTCCCTGAAGACCTCACTCATGTCACTATGTATGGGGTTTTCATTTGAAGTAATGTCGCCCACACTTCCTGGAATCTTTGGGTCAATTATAATTCCCATATCACTTTGTTGGTACCATCCCAACAGGCGTCCACCTTTATCCGACACATACATTTTAGCTTTGGTAGATTTGTTTTTACATTCAAGGGTCACAACAAAACACACCACCATAACAATGTTTGCACCACCATAAGCGCTCGCATTGATATGAGATGGCTTCAAATTAACATTGTAAAATATGTTTTGCCATGTTTCTCTATTGATGAGGTATAGTCTGAACCAGAATCAACAAGTATCTTGATTCCAATACCATTCACCAGCACTACATCATGTGGTTTCTTATGTATACCTCTGTTGAGTCCTACTCCACACACTGACCAACTCACACCACATGCTTCACAATCGTAGCCTGTGTCCTCCACATTGTCATACCCTGAGTTCTCAGACATTTCTTTAACAACTTTATGGTATATATTTTGGCAATATCTTGTGAAATGTCACTTTCTGCCACACACTTGCTGCATTCAGCATGATGTCCAAGACATTCAGGATTATTGGAAGAATGGGAGAGACTGCCACACCTAAACATGTTTTAGGACCATTCCCCGGAACTGGTTTGTAAACCTTCCTGTGATCAGTATTATCCTCCCGCTCATCCTTCTTGGTGATTTGGTTGTTAGCAGCAATGTATCTCTTTTTGTGAGGTTTCTTGGGCTTTTGAGAACTCATGACATTCACCCTGTCCTTGCCTTCTTTGCAATCCAGTTCTTTTACACATGCAAGCATGTGTTCAAGTCATTTAGCAAGGTCCAAGACCTCCTCTAGACTGGGATCGCCTCTAGCCCATATTTCTCTCTAATCTTTGTCTCCCTGACCTTTAACATGAACTGGTCTCTGAGGCGTTCATCGTAAAACGGACAAAAGTAGCATTTATTAGCTAATTCCCTAAAGGCAGTAATGAAGTTTCTCAATGAATTCATCTTTGTCATGCTCTCTAGTGCTAATATGGTAGCATTGTAAAATAATACTTATCCTCTTCTCATGTTTGTCTAACTTTTTAAAAGTGACCTCATAAGGATCTGGTATCTCCAGACCTTCACCAGACCCTTGCAGGGTGTTAGTAAGCTAGGGAAGGCTTTTTAAAATCTGTCTACCCTCACACCTGAGGAGGGCATCAGGAGCCCCCTGCGATGTTCCATATTGAAATTGGGGCCATGGATAGCAGTGAGATAGTCCAAGAAGTCGTCCTTCCATGTGTCCCTTGGCACAACAGGCTCCCCAGGGGACTGCAGAAAATGAGGAGGAAGATTGCTCATATTTGTGAAGTGTTACTGGGTGTGACCACCAATATGGAGCGAGTAAACCTTTATTCTCCAAAATTGGTGAGCACCACCCACAGGGAATACTTTTGCTCATATGAAGGCCAAGGGTTTCAAAGCAGTAGTTCAAGAAAGCAGGGTTCACACAGTAATAGGTATGCCAAAGCAAAGTTTCCCTCTCGCAGTACGCTAGACAGAATGTGCAAAATCAAAACAAGAGTCACACACAGCAGTGAGGAGGCTTACTAAAGTAATTCGGTGTATATATCAATCAGAGTAGAAGGCACAGCCAGCTCCTTAATGTGGAATTTAGCACAACCAATACTACGAATAATAAGAGAATGCAAGTTATCCAGTATACGTACCTCTGTGCGCTCCCCAGAAAAACAGAAGACAAGTGACGTTGTTACTCTCACGGTCAGCTGACCATGCAGTCTTGCAGGATCCTTTACTCAGCAGCAGACCAAAAGGACAATGCCAGCACTGCTGCAGAAAGGCAGCTTAGAAGTCGCTGCCAGTTGAAACGGCATGCAACACAGGACACCAGAGGACCTCGGGCAGGCAGCAAGGCTGCCGTAGTCCAGACCAGGCACCAACCACAGTGCTCGATCAGCGAGGCGATCACCAGGTAGGAAGAAAACCCTGGGTTGCGGACAAATCCATAGGCAGCTCAGCGGGGCGCACAAGGCGGTGAAAAACATCTCATGCCATCTGAAGACCAAACAGAAGTTAATGAAGCAAAAAGGTGTCAGGAATGCAGGGAACAATGAAAATCCAGACAGCTGGCGAACATGTAGTGTGGAGGGCCTCCAGGGGTTCAGGTCGTCTCCATTCTGTAATAAAAGCATGCACAGGAGGCAAGGTAAGATCCAAATATAAGTCTTTATTTGTTAAAAGGAGGCCCTCCTGTCCAGATTGTAAACTGACAGCCTGAACAATCCTCAAGCCTTTTGTACACCATAGCTTGGAACACTGGTTGGTTCTTTTTCTTTTTTATTTTTTTTTGTTTATTAACCTGTTAGGGTTTTTTACAAATCTGTGTTGTGGCGAACTGTGTTTGTGCTACTTTTGGAAGTTGGAAGTTGGCCCAGGACTCACGACACCACTCTCGAATTTCCTTGGAGGTCTCTTACTGAGGTTGCAGGCGATGAGCCAATGTCGCTAGCTTTTACCAGAGCTACTTCGAGAAATTTAGCTGCCGCTCTGGACCATCTAGTGGAGACGCCTGCAATTAGACGGAACCATATTGTCTCTTCGTCGAGTGTAAAAGGGCACGTGATGAGTGGTGTCAAATAAGCCCTTCTTTGCTGCGCCAGTCCAACACATGAAGTGAGTAGATGACAAACAGATTCTATTTGATCAACTAGGCCGCAGACCCGGCAATAAGAAGAATTAGCCAGCTCTCTTTTGGCCAAAATTTCTCTTGTGTGCAGAAGATTCAGGCGGGCCCGCAGGAGAATTTTCCTCAATTTTTTTTCGGGAAATTTTTCACAATATTTCAACGGAACCTTTGGGCGATTGTAAGTGGGTGGCAAGTCTTTTAGGGATTTGTACGTTAGGATTTTTTCATTATTACGTATCCAATCTTGTTCTAGAAGTTTTTGCTTTAAACGCCCAGGATTTGAGATGAGGAGGTCGTCCGTACAGTGGACTTCTTCTAGTTTTTTTCAATTTTCTTCGCCCAGTTAGTAAGTGGTATGCACTTCCCATTTTTCAGTTCATTTTCTAATATCCGAAAAATCGGCAAAGAGTCAGAGGTCCGTATTTTTCTATAAAGTAGAATCGCACTTTGCATAACAACTGAGGCTAGTGAGGGAAGGCCAAGGTCGCGCCGAATAGCTGGCATGGGGGCTGAGGTAGGAAGCCCCAAGACCGATTTCCATAGAAAACCTTCCAGTCTCAGCCAGAATTCAACAGGTAAAGTTAAGTTGGCTGCCATGCCGTATGTTATGGCCGGTACTACCTTTGTTTTATAGAATTGTAGTACCGGGGTCCAGGAAAACTTGCCGAATTTTCTGTCAACAGCTCGGGATTGGGCTGTCAAGTTCTTGATTTTTGACCATAATGAGGCTTGTAGTGAAATGTCATTCAGAGTGTTGTCTAGTTGGATGCCCAGATACTTAAACTTGTCTACTACTTCGATTTTTTCTTCATCGAGAAACCATGCCGGACATTTCTTTGTCTTTTTTGTACCTTTTGAGAAAGACAGGATTTTGGTTTTGTTTTTATTTATTCGCAGATTATTTCCTTCCATGTATCTGGTTCTATGTTTATTAGGAATCTACTAATCTATAAACATGTTATGCTGGTACCTAACATAAATATGAAAACAGGATACACAACAGGATACACAAATGCTCACTTGAAATTGTGCACCTCAAGAACATGTTAACAAAAGACTGTTAATTACCTGTTAAATTAAATTAAAATGTACATATAATATGGTACCAGGTGATATTTCAATTGTCAACATTATATATAACAGTACTGTTCAATAAATCTGGTTTTCAAAGCACCAATGTAACTCAAATATATCTGAACATCAGACTAAGATTATAAATATAATGAAAATGTACTATAATTATAATATTAGTCTATACTATTGTGTGTACTTTCAAAGCACCAAGTAACATGATAAAGAAACTTGAAACAATACAAGAGAAATAGTAATTGAAACATATGTTGATAAAGCAAGTATGCACCACTTACTCAGAATAAACAAAGTGGCTTAAGCCAGTCCCACAATCAATGGCATGCAGGTCAGACATAGGTCTCAGAAAAAAGCTAACCTGCTGATCTACTGTTCCAGATGTGCATCTCTGTCTTGTTACCCTATTTTCCTTACCCATCATCCTCTGGTGTCATTCCCTTACACCACATTCTCAATGCACCCCTGTTTCTTGCAATTAACTTTCAGACCTCCATTCCCCTTTTGCTCCATCCTTTAACTATTAACTCAGTCCCATTCCCTTACCTTGCACACACCTCCTTTCCTTGCCCACATTGGTGAGTCACCAATTCCTTGCCACTCACACTCTTTAATTGCCCATCACACCAAGACCAATTCTTGCCCCTCACCACCTTCCGTGCCCTGGTTTATAGTCGGACAGTAGACCACCTTGATTTGTCAGTCAGCCTCTGCCAGACACAGCAAGAAGCCGTGGTCAGGGGTCTTGCTGGTAATTGTGACTAATGGGTCTGCACTTGGACAATGGCAAACAAAAGATGGCAACGGGACATGGATTTTTTTGTGCTCCCCACTTGCACTTTCTTGGAAAGTGAGCTGCATATTTCAACTCACGGAAACAGAGAGAACTGCAAGGGGAATAGGCCCTGGATCTGGTGATGGAGAGTGAGCAAGAGCAGACTCATATATTTATGTATGTTTCCAAATAAGGTGGAGTGCGTGTGTGTGTCTGTGTTTCAGTTTCTGTGATTGGGTTAATGTATTTGAGTGTATTTCTGACAGAGTAAAGTATAAGTGGAATGATGTACCTGTGTTCATGTGGCTTTGTATCTATATATCTGAATCTGGTGTTGATTTGCATGTGTGTCTTTTGTTGGTCACATAAAAGAAGAGTGTTCTGGACAAGACAATGAAAACCGATTACAGACATAGGGGGTCATTCAGAGTTGGCTGTTGTGATGAATCTGAAGTGATCATCCCAAAGAATCTGGCCGGGGACCCTTCTGGTGTGGCCAAGGAAAGGGAGACGCTACCTGATCCTGACCCTGGTGGTGGTGTTCTGTGGGAGGATGACATGGGAGGGGACTCAGGTCAGGAAGAATGGGAGTACCCTCTGAATAATTTCCCTAATGACTCCACAGTATTGATGGCTTATTCTCGTATTGAAGAGTGTCATGTTAATTCAACTACAAACATTATGGACTTCCAGTCCCACAAGGCTCTTAGTACTGGGACGAGGAAGAGGTGTCTGGAGTTACCAGATTGTAGTATGCGGTCTAGTGATTGTAATATCCCACACCTGAGCGGAACCTTTAAATATTTAAAGGACCTTCAGGTGTGAGTTGGAGGCAGGCAGCAGGCGCATCAGAAGCAGTGTAAAGCAGAGGACGGCATCACCGCTGTACTGAGTGCGGAATGCTGTGAGGTGACTGTGGCTGAAGTTGTGGTGCCCAAGAGATGCAGAGGACGCGCAGCAGGAAGCAGTGCTGAGATTGGCTGTCCTGAAAGAGAGAAGAACTCGCCACATCCTGCATCTCACTCCGGTGTGGCCTACACACGGAGTGCGTGTGGAGCAGGGGGAGCTCCATTGACAGACAGCACAGCCCGTTGGAAGCTGACTGCAGCTGTCAAATGCGTGGACCGACCCAACAAGCAGTGAAGCAGAGGAAGCGGGTCGGGAAGAGACCCCAGCATCAACCAGTGAGTTCACCTAATCGAGGTAATCCCGGGGTGCTATAAAACCGAACAGTAAAATTCAAGCAAAGTGAATCTAACAAGTTAAAAGAGAAAGGGCGAACAGAAGACTGTAATCCGTATTGCCCAAATCAAAGGGGGACAATTTTGAAACAAAGTGAATATGACTTATGTGAAAGGAGAGGCCCAATAAGAGAACACTATAACCAGCATTGCCCAAGCCAAAGAAGGGCAAATATAAAATGAAAGAATATACTTTTCCCAAAGAGGGATATCCAAATACATGGCCTTGTTTCCTCCATTCACAAAGTCAAGAAATATCAAGGCAGATTGAATGTAACAAACATAGAAGTTGTAAATCACATTGGGCCTCATTACGACCCTGGCGGAAATCGAAAAACGATGGCGGAAATGCAATACCGCCATCGAATAGCGCTCGGTGCGATTATGACCCGTCACCGCAAAGTACGATGCCATTAGCGACACCGTAGTGAACGCCAACGCTAACTGCACCAAGTACGCGCGCGCGCGCCATGCCAAACCGTAATTACCACCATGGCGCAACGGTACGCGAATTCTGACCCTAGCGGACATGCACCTAACGCCATCAAGCACGGCGGAAAGTACCATTCCGCCATGGTGAGAAGTACGGCATCGCGAACCAACCGTAAACGGCCCTACTGAGTGCCTGTACACCGCTCCCTGGCCACATTGTACAACTCCCCGTAGGTGCAATGAAGTCACACAATGCAACCAGTGAAATGTACTAGTCATCCATGCCTGCCAACGAACAAATGAATCTCAAGAGGGGCCAATGGGAGCTGCAGGGCACAGATGGCACGAATACAGAAGCTATACAAATGGACATGACCTCAGTCTCCCACCAAGAAACGCACGCAAACACAGGCACCTGTGACCAGCCATATTCCGATAATCACATCATTCCACCAATCCAACTGGCTGACCGGCATCTGTTACACAAAAGCCAATCCCCCGCCCCTGAGCATGACATCATCAAAACAGTCATATTGGCAGCCCTTATCCCTGACCTCACTGGGCTTCGTAGGCAAACGCGCCCAGCACAGTACCACGCAACTATACTCCGAAGCTGGAACCCAATGCAGATCTCCACACAATACATCGCTCCCCAAATAGGAATATGCCACATCACTTGCAAAGAGGAACGCTACACGGTTCATATCAGAATAGAAATTTAATGCACAACAAATTCACCAAGCCCATACAGCCATTAGGCCATGAACTCCAAAATACATTTCACCATTGTGGGCTGCATCCGCAATAAATGACCAGCTTCTTCTTGTGTGACGCCCTGTTCCTTCATGGTACACAGGGGCTACATTCTCGTACGAAAAGGCAACATGGAAGCGCCTAGAACCGCAGGGCCGTCCCAATAGGGAGGCACTAGTCCAGCTGAAAGGCCGAAATGTTGCTCCTAGCCACTAGTACTGCGTAAGGGCATGTGGCCCATTGGCGATCGTCCCATAAGATCGTAATGCTGCTCCACTGATTAACACGAAGCAGCAGGTGTCGGGAGTAAAAGCCATCTGCAGGAGTGGCATACAGATGGCAGTGGCAAAAGGGGAGGAGATACCTGTCACCCAAATGAAATGAAAAAGAATAGTATGGCCATCAGAACTACATTTGAATTACTCACTTCAATGATCACACCAAATCCACAGCCATATGCATGCTAGCCCACTCCAAAGGATCATCACCACCCAAAAACCACTTGCGAATCATAACTATCTATATCGAGGTGAAAACACTATCACAAACGAGTGTACCTGTGCATGCGTCTGTTAAAACAGAATCCATCAGATGGGATTGGTAACGTGCATAGACACAAGTGTCTGAAGGCGCGCCGAGACAGGGAGGGCTCAACAAGGCCAGATAGACGATGGTCCCACTATGGCAGCCCTGCATCACATAGTGCAGGGGAGGCGGATAGATTCCAAGAAGCCCTGTACATGGCAAACTCTGTATCAAATCATCCGTCCATGCATCCATACATCATTCCCTCATCCCGTAATGAAAACGCCTGTTTCCATACTCACATAACATGTGAAATTTCCATTGAGTCTGTGCGTTATGCAGCCTGCAAAATCCACTGTGCCCCAGCCCGTAATTCCAGTGTTGTGCAGTAACATGTATTTGGGAACGTCCGGCCTTATCGCCCACTTCGCTATTGCGCATCCCAAACTATTCATATCAATCATTGCATCCTCGCCATGGCCCCTGTCCCAAGGACATTGAACAATAGAACGTTATATTTGCACTCAGACCTGTGGGCATCTCCTCGCCGCTAGCTGAAAACCGAAAGCGCCGACCTTCGAATTCCTCATTTGCAACATCACGTCGAAAAGGCATCTGTGGCCGCTTGAAATCACAAATTAATCCATCTAGTGCGGCTGTGTGTGAAAATGGCAACTGCCTTCACTCACAAATGGGACGCCACGCCCGTCGGTGAACCTCGGTACAGTGTTGCATGAGGGTCCACCGTTACTCGAGTACTACGTTCCACTGACCCTTCACAAGTCTGTTCGCGACTGCAAAGATAGTATGTGAAACAATGGGACCATAGCAGAATGTACATATCAACCAATGTTACACTGCCATCGGGTACAAATACATGATTGTAATAGCAAGATGCCATTCGTCGAATTGCAGCGTTGTGTGCGGGACGTGCTCGCCCAAAGGGGAGAGCAGCTTGCACAGGTGGAATGAATCACCACAGGTGGAGGCCATACAGCCTGAAAACACATAAATTGCACACCCAGCCTCCTCCCACAACCACACCCACTCCGAAATGCTACCGGCAGGACTAGCTATGTTGGCCCTGTGGGACCTGATAGCACTGCAAGTACTCCAACTTCAAGAAGAAGACGAACACCAACTACAACCGGCCGCACGGAGGAGACGCAGGAGGAGGAGGAGGGCAAGGCAGGGCCAGCAAGGGCCGCCAGCACAGCCACTACCACCACGCAGGCAGCCCGCAATCCCACGCCTCCGAGCACATCCGTTCAACCTCACTGATGAGCAGATCCACACCCTCGACCGTTTGGACCGGGACACCATAACCGCCATTGTGGACATGACACAGGCTGACCTTGTCAGCATGATAGATAGCCCAACCGCCATCCCACCCCTACTGAAGGTGGTGTCTGTACTCCACTTCCTGGCCACAGGCACCTACCAGCACACAGTCGGACAGTTGCATGGCATATCACAGCCACTGTTCTCACGGACACTATTGCAAGTGCTCGATGCCCTCCTGCAGCACGCAGACGACTACATCTTCCTACCACGCTCGGAGCAGGAAATTACCAACACAAAAGTGGGATTCCATGCACTTGCCGGCATACCGGGTTGCATTGGTGCCATCGACTGCACCCATGTGGAATTGGTCGTCCCACATGCCATGGAGGCCCAGTACCGCAACCGAAAACAATTTCTGAATGTACAAATGGTGTGTGACTCCAACAGGATCATTACACATTGTTGTGCCCGATTCCCTGGATCAACCCATGATTCTATGGTCTTGAGGAACTCTACAATACCACGCTACATGGAGCGACACGCAGGGAACAGATCCTGGCTACTCGGTGAGTCTCATTTCAAGCATGGTGATGTGGGGTATGTGATGCGGCAATGACCTGGCAGGAAGGGGGGGGGGTGCGTACGTAGCAATGGCATTCCTCAAAATTCCTTTATTGTCCACATACAGGTGATGCCGGGTATCCACTGAAGAGATGGCTCCTCACACCAGTCCGGAACCCACGGGACCAGCATGAGGAGGACTACAACCATGCCCACTCACGTACCCGTGTAGTCATAGAACAGGCATTCGGCCTACTGAAGACTCGTTTCCGCTGCCTCAGCAGGTCTGGCGGGGCACTCCTGTACCGCCATGTGAAGGTTGCAAAGATGGTCATGGCATGTGTCATGCTCCACAACATGTGCGTACGTAGAAATGTGCCCATGCCCCCTGACGCAGAACTGCAAGCACCTGAAGATGGTCATGATGAGGGTGGGGATGTGGCAGCACCTCAAGGAGTCTGCGAGGCACAGGAGGGCCGTGACATTCGTCAGCATCTCATAGATGCATGCTTCTAGCACTCACGCCTGGTGGCTGATACATGGACACGGGACTCGTGGCACTGTGTGTGTCTGGAACATGCACAATATGGACTGTACGCCTATAATGGCCTCGTACACAAAGATCAATGTCCACACATCTCATTGGATGATCGTGCATTGTTTATGGCATATGTGATATCATGTTAAACACCCTATCGACCCGCCACCCAAGTGAGCCCAACACACCCCCTCCACCCTCCTACCTCCCCCCCGAACACCAGTGTCCAAAGATGCTCATTGTCAGTGGACAGTCGCTATTGCAAGCCCCCTCTCTGGGTATCAGGGGCACCCCTGCCTGTGGAGCGCAGGTTCCTCCCAGATCTACGTTGGGGGCTGCCCTGGACGGAACTTGCAACGGATGATGTCTCTGCCTGCTCACGTCCATGCATGTCCCTAAGGGTTTGTGAGAGCTCAGTGAGCACACGGCGCACTGCGGCAAGTTCGGCACATACGTCTTTGGACGTCGCATGCAGTTCCCCCCTCAGGCTCTCGGTGCTTCTCTCCATTTGTACTCTCAGGCTCTCGGTGCTTCTCTCCATTTCTACTCTCAGGCTCTCGGTGCTACTCTCCATTTGTGCCCTTAGTGTCTCTGTACTTCTCTCCATTTCTGCCCTAAGTGTCTCAGTTGATGTTTCTATGTCTGCCTTAGTGCCCCCACATTCATCGGCATGGTCCTTGAGGAGCGTGGCCAGTTGCTGCTGTTGCACGATTACCTGGTCGAGGGACTGTTGCCTCTGCTGGGCCATGGCCATTTGCGGTGGTGTCACAGAGTGGCTGATCACCTCATGTTGCCTTGCCACAGGGCTTGTGGGGGATGGCCAGTCGTCGTCTTGTGGGTGCCCCTGCGTGGTATCCTCATGGTGTACGGGATGGAACAGACAGGGGGATTGAGACAGGTCATGGATGGATCTAACTTCGACATCCCCGTTTTCTGTGTCGGAGCATGCTGCCATTAATGCAGTGTCACCTATGGTGCTGCTGCCACCAGAAGCAGTGCCTACTGTGGCATCCATTGGGGGGACCTGTGGTGGTGCTGTTGTGGGCATGCTGGCTGCTGGGGTGCCTGTTGGAGTTCCCTCCTCTGTGCTGCCACTTGATTTGTGCTGCTTCCGTGTCTTGATGCGTGCAGCTGAGGTGGAGGGTCTTTGGCCATTGGTCTTGGCCCTCTTTGCAGGTGTGCTGGTAGGGGTGTCCTGGAGCTCGTCGTTTGAATCGGACCCTGTGGTGGGGTAAAGGAGGGCGAGCGTTATTAATGGGTCTGTGGAAATTGGAATGGCAATGTATCACATGCATTTGGGTGGTACCTGAGGGTGATTTGGGTCGGGGCCTTGGAGGTGGTTTCATTTGTGTGTGGAGTGAGGGTGCAGTTGTTTTGCAGCCTGCAGTTAGGGTGTGCCTGCTGCACGTGTAGAGGGTGTTTTTAGGATTTTTAATTATTTATGTATTTGATGTGAGTTTTAAAGTGTGCTATCAGGCCTATGTATGTGGACGTTCTCCTGGACATGTGTTACTGTTGCACTATGTGGACACGTGGTACTTCACATGATTGGACATTGTGGTTTTGGCATTGTTTTATTTGGCCCACCTACCTGATTCTTCGGATGTCTGCACTCCTTTCTCCATCCCTCCGACTCCCTCTATACTCTCCATTCCAATGGTGGAGGCACAGATTTCTTCCCAGGGGGTCAACTTGATGGGTGATTCCGATCCTCCCCCGGTAGCTGTGGCAATGTTGCGGTTGGCAGAAAGTATGCTACGGACGCGTATCCGCAGGTCGTCCCATCGCTTTCTGCATTGCTGTGGGTTGCGGGGTGCGGTCCCCACCGCACTTACCCGCTGTGCCACCAGGGCCCATATGGCCTTCTTGTTCGCAAGTGCCGTCCTGGTCATTTGCGTGGAGAAGACGGCGGCAGCATTCTCCTGGAGGGTCTCTGTGAGCACGGTGAGTTCCTCACGGGAGAAGTGGACCTGCCGCTTGCGGTCGCACGCTTTCTTCGCTACTTTTCCCATTTTTCTTGGTTTCACTAGGGTGGATGACGGGCTGGGATGTGTCTCAGGGTAGTATTTTTAATGGTTGTGTGGAATTTGTGGTTTTATAGGTGTACGGCGTGATGTTTCCCGTTCCGGGACCATGCTTTTACTTCCGTTTCCGTATATTTCCGGTCACCGTACTTTCCGGTTGGCGCTCACTGCGGTGTCCGCTAAAATGGGTGGCGGTATTGCACCTAGGGCGCCGTACGGCGGCGGTGTGGGCCGTTTTGGGGTCATTTCCGCCATCGCGGACTTTGCACTTCCGCCATGGCGTGGTGCTCGTGCCCGATGGGTCGGAATGAGCCGCACTTTGCTCCGTCGTGCAATGGCGGAAACGCTATTTACGCTATGGCGGTCCGGTCGGTTGATTTCCGCCAGGGTCGTAATGAGGGCCATTGTCAGTAGCCAGTAGGTTGTGTGGAAAGAAGTCAGAGACAGCAGGGGAAAAGCCCTCCTCACAGAAAGGATCAAGGGGGAGAGAATTGCAACCTGCATTGCCAATGGCAAATAAATAAATGTAAGAATCATTGTCCTCTTGTATATGAAAGAAGTCATACGTCAAAAGACTTATACCAGAAGATGTTGTTTGTTTATCTTTCCCCATTAATGATTTAAATGTTGAAAGTTGGGAACAAGCCTTACCACAAAGTATGAGTAGTAGCAGTCGGAGTTTTATCCTGGCAGGCAAGTATACCAGGAAGGGGACAATTAGTGATTAGTCCTAGTAGGGGAGTGGACCAGGAAGAAAATAAGTGCAAGTACCGTAACTGTGGTAGAAGGTTGTGCTTGAAGTAGAAGGTGGAAAAGAATTGAAATTCCACCAAAGTGTCTTGATGAACTGTTGCATAACCATCCTAACTAAAGTAGAATTTTTGAATGATCTATCCTGATTAAGGTGTTGTTTATAAACAAAGAATGTAAAGTGGTGAAAACTGATTTGATCTCCCAGAAAGGTATATGTTTGTCATTGACTTTTCAATTTGATAAATGAAGAAAGAGACTTTTAGATTTATCAAGTGGAAACCGGAACTATTGTCATAAGAGTGAGAAACTGTGTGGGCATAAGGAAGTCACCTTGCCAATTGAAAGACATATTGGATACAAAGAACTGTTTATTTCACCCAGAATTAAACTTGGTGTGGGAAAATAACTTTTCTGAAATTTAACTTGAGTTTAATATATTCCGAATTGATCTAGGGGAAGGGGATTCATCTGAGATCATAAGCATTCTTGCTTTCTTTATATTTTCACATATGTTGAAGTGGCCAAATAATACCTGTATGATTTTGTTGTATGTATTAGTGTGAGGGACAGACATTTTGGACACTAGTTCCTTTTCTTTTAGTATATGTTGACAGGCAGGGAAATCCTTGTTATTTTAGGGAAAGATGGTTGTTTATTACACTTTTTATTATTTAATAAATGGCATCTTGTGATAAACCATCACCTATATGTCCGCCTCCCACGTCTGACTCCTCACATATGGTGTCAGTGGTGGGATACAAATTGGCTAACCCTTACATTAAAAAACGTAGCAAAAGAGCCTCCAGTCCCACAATTGCTACTGAACGGTCTATAGGATTTGATAGCTATAGTAATAGAGGAGATAGAGCACTGATATTCACAGACTTGGTTCTTACTCCTCCCCCCGGTACATATATCAGACTTGCCTCTAAGTCAGGCCTAGCCTGGCAGTATGGCTTAGATGTATTGGGGATCCTGATTACAGGGGATATATATATATAAACATTCAGATAAAAAATAATGGGAAGAAACACTACCAAGTCAAAGCAAGAGAAAGAATAGCTCAAGGGATATTGGAGAAAGCTTGGTCTTCAAAACCCCAAGAAATGAAGAACAGTGACCAAACTAAGATGGGAACTCAAGGTTTTGGGGAAGCAGATATACTCCCCGCTCCATCCCAAAACTGTTTCCCTAACTCCCCATTCCACTGTGGTGAGGCCTGCGGCTGCCCAGATAAACCACCTTAGCAAACCTGCTCTCTAAATCCCAGCCACAATATTTCAACACGTTACCCAGATAGCATTGCCCGCCCCCTCCCACGCTGAACAATTGGATTCATGCTCCGCAATCCTGCCACGCAAATCGCACAATTCCCACCCTTGCACTCAACCGCCACCTAGCTACTCAACATTATCACTGAAGCCACATGCGAGACGAAATGCCCACCCTCTTCATTTTCAAAATGCCATTGTTATACCCACGTCGCCTCGCCCAGTGTAACTGCCCCCAAGCCTGTCACCACAACACCCGGCCCCGACCGCAACACTGCCCTGAGAGCCCGCACCAATCCTGTTCTGCTCTTCACTGCCCCAAGAGATCCAAGAGACCGTGTTCACATGCTCACGTCTTGAACCTGGTGCCCAACTATGATCTCTCATCACTGGCATCTCAGTTATGCCGCAGTCTTAAGCCCTACAAGCAGGATGACGAACAATTCCAGAACCAAACAAAACAATTTGTACAATGAGACTTTGCCTGTTGTCCATAATGTTTATATTGCCTATGCTGCCTTGAATGTTATTAACATCCCTAGCACTGTTGCACATAGGGCTGTCGATAAGCAGGTGATGAATATACCTGGCTCTACACCATTTGTCTGCCCCTTAAGTGAGGCAGCCGGATCTTTCTCCACTACAGTTGGTGCCACTCAGTCTGTATCAAGCGACATAGATGCACTTGCCTCCACCCACGCTACCAAGGCCTCTTCAGCTAAATGCACTGATAATACTACTCACTGTAAGGCTTCTATGAACAGTATTCTTAACAAAAGCCCCCACCTCAGTACTAATGTTGGCCCTTCTATCCCCGTAACCCACCCCAATACACCCCCCACTGACACTAACGGATCTACTACTATTCACGTTCATCCTAACTCTAGCACAAATCCTCACACAAGCTTGAATAAGACACCCCTGAACTGGTCCATTATTAATGCCCGCTCCCTCCCAGCTCATGCTATGGACATCAATTACCTCATATCCACTCTTAATCATGATGCCCTAGCCATCTATGAGACCTGGCTCCAAGACACCTAAGGCCCATACTCTCCCTAACTCTCCCTTCGGGATACATGATTTATCGAAAAGACGTCCCTCCAGCAGAGGAGGGGGGGTGGCCCTCTTGGCTAAGGATTCACTCCCCTTCAGGCAAATGAACACCTCCCAGGATGGAAATAGCAACATCCTCTCCCTTAAACTGGCCATTAACCCCACTTTCTCTGTTACATTCAATATCATCTACCGCTCACTGTGCCACTGACCAACTTCCTCGAGAATCTCCCCCACAACATCAATAATAATATCAAGAATTCTACCAAAATTATCTTAATGGGTGACATGAACGTAGGCCTTAACGATCCAAAGGATGCCCAGGGCTCATCACTTTCTAAATCACTGACAACCTTAGGCTTCATTAACCATATTAACAACACCACACATTGTAAAGGCTGATCACTGGACTGGATTGCTGAGCTCAACTGCTCTTGACAATCGAATCTAACTCTCCGTGCCCCTGGTACGATCACCATGTGATCGACCTCTCCATCCATCATCCCAACACACCTAAGTGTTTCATTTCCCCACTACATCCAGCACCAGCCTGCAGTTCCCACAAGCTGACCAAACAAAGTCTACTACCCCTCCTTGACACACCATTGCTCAAACCTCCTTTCTCAAAGGAACCTAGCGTCCTCGCAGACCTTTATGCCCCATTCACCACAAGAGCAGTGGACACCATTGCCCCCCTCAAACTACGCAGAGCCCAATCTATCAGGCATTCCAATGCTTGGCCCACTTCTGACCTTCTAGAACTTTGTAATAAAAAATATTCTGCCCACTCCACCTGGCAACAAAAAAACTCAACCACCACAAGACTAGAGTTCTCCAAGACCTCCACAGCCTACAAACAGACAATCATATCTGCCAAAGCTACCTCCTTTAATTTGAGAATCACTAATGCTAAGTCAGACTCCAAAGAAATCTTTGTGATATTTAGAGAATTTGAGATCTCCGGCCATGCCCCACAACCCATCACTAAAAATGAAGCCGGTGCATCACAATTCAAACAGCAATGCTAAAAAAAAATGATTTGATAAACAACAAACTTGCTACCCTGCAACGAAACCACACCACCGTTCCAGCTTCCACAGCTAACCCACTATCCTCCAAAGTCCCACTTTTTCAATTCAAAGAGCTAATGCAACTAGAAGTAAGCGGCATCCTAAAAAACTTAGAAAACCATCCAACTGCAAAGGTGACACCTGCCGCATTCTTCAAAGACTGTGCAGAAACCCTGGTCACATTCATCACCAGTTTCATCAATGCCTCAAGTAAGTCTGGGTACATCCCCTTCTAAAAAAAGAACCTTGTTAGACCCTTCAATCCCCAACAATTACAGGCCCATTACAACAGTCCCGTTTCTACTGAAAATGTTAGATTGAGCTGCCTACCTGCAGGTTCAACAATTCCTTGAATCCCATCACATTCGGGGTCTGCGTCAATCTGGGATCCGTCCAGGCCATGGGATGGAATCTGCACTGTTAGACCTAAAGAATCAATTGGATATGTTCAGAGACAAGGGCAAACCAGCCCTGCTCCTCCTCTTAGACCTATCTGCAGCTTTCGACCTGGTGGATCACAAACATCTTGCCACCACCTCATCACCTCAGCACACTTCTCCCAGGAAACATCTAACTGGACCTCCTCCTTCCTTAAAGGAAGGCCCATGAGAGTCTTTTATGATCAGGCCAGCGCAGCCCACATGCCCATTCCTTGCGGTGTCCTGCAAGGCATCTGCATCTCCCCCACTCTCGATAATATCTTCACTAGACCCCTCTTTGACATCTTGGACACCATCGGCATAGCCTGCACCAACTATGCCAATGACACTAAAATTATCATACCGTTCACTGGCGCCTACTCAGAAGACTCCAAAACTCTTAATGCGGCCTATTCCCCAATCTGGCCTATTCCCGACAAACTGCCTATGCCTAAATGGAGACAAAACCGAAAATCCTTTTGTTTGGTTCTCCAGCAACATTAAAAAAGCTCAGTGGTCAACATTGACAATATCAGGATCCCCGTCTCGTCCTAGTCAAAACCTTAGGTTATAGCTAGACAATACTCTCTCCCTGTCCCAGGTTAACACCATAGCATCTGCTGTGGCCTATTCAACTAAATTACTTAATGCTTCCAAACCTTTCTGTTCCACTGATAGTTGCCTCACAATTGCCAGGGTGGTCATCGGCTTGAGGCTGGACTTTTGTAACGTCCTCTTCATGGGCACCTCATCCGAAAACCTCCCGAAATGACAAATTATTCAAAATAATGCACTTTCTGCCCTTAGCATCCCTAAAAGAGAACACATCTCTGCAGCCAGAAGAGCAGCCCACTGGCTACCCATCAAAGAGCACGTCCTTTTCAAAACCATGGCTATTACACAGATGTGCCTTGCCAACACTGCCCCTGTACCTCTCCCAAAATTTCACAAGAGCTTGCTCACTCCGACCCACCAGAATTCCCTATGCACATCCCCTCACAGTCCCTAAAGTGAGAAGAGCCAACACAGGTGGTTCCAGCTTCCCCTACATGGCAGCTAAGCAGTGGAACTCCCTGCCACCCTCCCTGAGATCAGTATCCTCAAACTGGACCTTCCGTAAAGCCCTAAAATCTTGGCTCTTTGTCTAACCAATTGTTGTCTATTATGTCTATTATGTCCACAACCTTCTGCATTAATGCTATCTACTGCAACTGCTGCAACTGTATCTAACACTTAACCTGTAACAGCGCTGCGATGCCTAAATGCAAAAATAAAATAAATAAATAAGATATAGTACTTCCTATGGATCCAATAATGAAACCCAATGTTGAAGAAGAAGAAGAGATATTATTCCTGACTTAGCTTTTGCTTAAAGGAATGACCTTTTATTAGCATAAACCTTCATTCGGGTAATATCAGAAGATGAAGGTAGGGTAACGACTGCACCATTTTGTTTTCTAAAATCTGGATTGCTATAAGAAGAGATGTGGGACCATCTAGTATACCCCAGTCATAAATTGTGGTTCCTAAAGGTCATACAAACATTGTTCTGGAAATAGCTCATTCTCACCTGACAGGAGGTTATTTAGGAATTGCAAAAACTCTGGTACAATTTGTGAATAGATTCCATTTGCCTGGAATTTATGCTGACATAAAGCTTTTTGTCAACACATGTGCATTATGTCAGTACTCAGATTTCTCCTCCAATTCCCCTTCAAGCTTTGCCTATTATAGATACTCCTTTTTCGCAATAGGAATGTATATAGTAGGCAGGTTCTTTAGAAACCTCAAAGCTTTGCAACAAATATGTATTGGTAATTCTAGATTACGCAACACTTTACCCTGAAGCTTTTCCTTTGAGAAATAACACTTCCCAACAGATCTTGAAACGTTTGCTCCCTTTTTTTTCTAGAATTGGATTCCCAAAAGAAATTTTAGCAGATCAATGATCCACGGTAATGAGTAAACGAAGGGCAGGGGTTAAGGAGATTATTCAGTTTAAAATGTTATATACTTCTATTTATCATCCCAAAACAGATGGATTAGTAGAAAGATTTAATCAAATGTTAAAACATATTCTAAAGGAACTAGTAGAAGCAGATGGAAAGAATTGGGACTTTTTGATACCTTGGACCTTGCTTGCCATTAGAAAAACACCTTAGTCTTCCACCAGAGTCTTTACTTCTTAATTATTATATGGAAGAGAACCAAGAGATGTTTTAGAAATAGAGAGAGCTACCATTCCATTATTCCAAACAGCTCAGAGATTGAAAGAACATATGGCAGCTTTTCAGAATATAGTGCAAACTAATATGGCACGAATTCAAGAGCATAAAAATGACTATAATAAGAAGGAAGTTGTGATGAGAACTTTTTCTATAGGTCAAAAAGTATTGGTTTTACTTCCATCCTCTGAAAATAAAATGCTTTCTATGTGGCATGGCCCTAATGAAATCATAGAAAGGACAGGACCTTCTAACTATAAAATCTCCCTGCCTTACTGAAAGATTAAAACTCCTATTTATCATATTAATTTACTCAAAGAATGGAAAGAGGCCCCAAATAAAATTGTCTCAGCAGTGATATTAACCAGTTTATCAACTGAATAGAATGAGACCAACATATTAATTTCTTCAGATCTGGCACAAAATCAAAAACATGATCTAATGGCTCTCTTACAAAAATTCCTCTTATGAATTTAGAAATGAACCATGAATAGTTAAAGTTATATACCATTATATTCGTTCCCCTTATGGGAAGGTTACTCATCAAAAAACATTAAAGTATTCCTGAAAGTAGAAAGAAGCTTACTCAAGGAAAACTAGAGGCCATGTTGAAAGCAGATATTATCGAACCCTCTCAATGCCCTTGATCTTCCCCTATTGTGTTGGTTGCGAAGCCTGACAATTCATGGAGGTTTTGTGTTGACTTCAGAAAGGTTAATGTAGTATCACACTTTGATTTCTACCCCATGCCCAAGATTGACAATCTTATTAATAGATTGGGAGATGCATTATATCTTTATACTATTCACTTAACCAAATGATATTGACAAGTACCAGTCAATCCCAGAGACAAACCAAAAACAGGCTTTTCCACTCCAATAGGCTTATTTCAATTTAAGGTTTTGCCCTTTGGTTTACATGGTGTCCCAGCTACCTTTCAAAGACTAATGGACCACATCGACTCCCTGGCTCCTGCCCTGGCTGACTTTTGCAACCACTCATTCGCCTCTGGAGTCTTCCCATCCCCCCTCAAGCACTCCCTTGTGCACCCCCTCCTCAAGAAACCCTCTTCCGACCCCTCCTGCCCGGCCAATTATCGCCCAATCTCCATTACTCCCTTCCTGGGTAAGCTCCTGGAGAAACTGGCCATTTCCCAGCTTAACCTCCATGCTGAATCTGTTGGTAATCTTCATGACCATCAATCCGGCTTCAGAGCGGCCAGAAGCACGGAAACTGCTCTCCTGAACATCCGTGAGGACCTGCTCCTGAACCTCGATTCCAACACTCCCTGTGTTCTCATTCTGCTCGATCTCTCCTCTGCCTTTGACACTGTCAACCATGCCATCCTGCTCAACTGTCTCCGTGATAACCTGGGTATCACTGGTCAGGCTCTGTCATGGCTGACTTCTTTCCTTTCCGGTCGACCCTCCCAGGTCCAAATGGGCTCCTTCCTCTCTGACATCTTTTTCTCCACCTGTGGTGTCCCCCAGGGTTCCAACCTCTCTCCCTGGCTTTTCAACCAGTATCTGGCACTCCTTGCCCACCGCATCGCCGCTCTCTGCCCCTACTTCCAGTGCTATGCCGACGATACCCAGCTCATTTTCAGGCTACCCTCGGCCTCCTCCTCTCCTTCCCTCATCTCCGACTGTCTGTCTGCTATCCAGGAATGGTGTGCCGCCAATGACCTCTGCCTCAACGCCAGTAAGACTGAGATTCTACTCATCGGTACACCCACTCCCTCCTTCCCTGCAGCTCTCTGGCCGGCCTCCCTTGGCCCCCTTCCTGCCCCTACCTGCAAGGCTAAAAACCTCGGGGTCATCTTCGACTCCACACTCTCCTTCTCTCCTCATATATCTGACGTCTCTAAGAAGTCACACTACCAGCTGCACCTCCTCAGAGGTATTCTTCCCTTCCTCTCCTTCCCCCAGAAGCTCACTGTCTCCCGAGCCCTGGTTCTCTCAAGGCTGGACTACTGTAACAGCCTCTATCTTAATCTGCCTGCCTCCACTCTCCGCCCTCTGCAACTTATCCAGAACAGAACTGCGAGACTTGTCCTTGGCCTCAAGCCCAGGGACCGTAGCTCTCCAGGACTGAAATCCCTTCACTGGCTCCCAGTGGCTGCGAGGATTAAGTTCAAAACCCTCTGCATTGTCCACAAGGCCTTCTGGGGCCAGGGACCTAAATACCTTCAACTCTCTCTTCCTAAATATCTTCCTTCACGAGCCCTTCGCTCATCCGTCTCCAACTCCCTCATGGTCAGCCGCTTCTCGAAGCAACGAGCTGGGGGTAGATCTCTCTCCGCAGCAGGGGCCTCCCTCTGGAACAGCCTTCCTGCCTCCCTGAAACTTGAGGAGAACCATCTCCGGTTCCGGAAGCACCTCAAAACCTTCCTCTTCGCTTCTGCCTTCTCTCTCCCTCTCCCCTGCTAAACCTGCTTAACCCCCCACTGAATTCAGCACTAAACCTGCATCTGGGCCACTCTCAGCAACCTCGGTCCAGGGCCCAGCCACTCTCCACTTGCACTGCCTCCCTGGCTCCCCGTGCACTGTGGGACTGTCACTGTACCCTACAGCCCCCTTCCCAGCACTTGCTCTGCACTTACCTCGCACTTGCCACCAGCTGGCCCTTTTTATTTATTATTTATTAATTATTATTTCTTACGCTACTTACCTTGTACTGCACTTTCCCCCCCACCTCCTCCCCCTGCACTTCCTCCTTTTCCCCTTACCTCTGCACTTGCGCGATCTGAATGACACCTGGCCTAGTAGGATCGTTTGTCTGTCTTCCCCTTGTTTCCCTCCCTCCCTGCCTCGTCGCGCCTTGAAACACTTGTGTATAGGCGCGTTACAAATACCATATCATATCATATCATATCAAGTTTTTAGACCGCATGCTTTATTGTGTGGAGCGTATATTGATGATATCATCATTCATAGTAAATCATGGCAAGAATGTATGCGCCATTTATATATGGTAACTCAGACTCTAAGAAAGGTTGGATTTACCACTATTCCGAAGAAGTGCCACCTTGCTAGATCTGCAGTAAAATATCTAGGCTTCTTTGTGGGGAATGGATTGGTTCAGCCACAAATTGAAAAAGGTGAAGAAACCCAGGCTCCAAAAACATATCAGATGCAAGGGGACTCAGGACAGGAATAATGGGAGTACCTTCTGAATATTACATCTTGCTATGCGTGTTTTTCAACTGTTTCCAAAAGTAAGTACCACAAAGAGTCCAACAACCATTTCTATAACCACTATATACGTAACCTCCATGTATGATATTGAGGGTGCTATTAAACCCTTTTGTATGAACATACTGGTGCTCAAGAAATTCACCAGAACATAGGGGAAGCAGCAATTGGCCTACTCATACCACATTAACATGGGTGGAGTCATGGATGAGCTCACATCTTTAGCTCTTTCAGACCCACCCAGCACACACCAGTGGCTAATCCTCGTGTCCCAGTACTGTCATTAAATAGATCTTTGGTTCCCCCATCTTCATAAAACCCCCCAATACAAACCACATAGAACAATAACCTTCAGCCACAAACACTTCAGGTTTCGCACATGCCTCCCCCTCTACCATATTAACACCCCAATGCCTCCTCTTTTCATGCAGAAACGCACGCATAATTGCTGCCATAAGAGCAGAGGTGCACCAAAGAAGACCATGTTATATTAGGTTTCCATAAAATTACTTTGCATAAGAATTTTACATGGGGTAAAATATCTGCTACTGTAGGTTATAAGGATATTGCAAGCTACTGAGGATTTCCATGGCCAAATAGATGAATAATGCTGATGGCCTTTATAAGGTCAATGAACACCAGGCAGGAGAGTATTACATACCCTTCAATACATGGTCATTCCTCTATATCCTTTAATGCTTGATCTTCTGCTAGGTCTGATAAAAAAGATATTCTGATTATTGAAATGTGAAATACATGTAGACTGTGTTCGGCTTGAAAAACGTGCTAATATGCAGTTTGTAATGTGTTGCAAAGCAATATTTTACGCTGCTTAACATTAATGAATGAACAAGCCGGTGTCACAAAATAAACCCTCCCCCATAATAAAGTCTCAGCCGGGAGACTTTAGGGTTTATTTCGTGACACCGGCTTTGTGCTTAGAATAGTGGTACCATGCTGACGATTTCTGCTGTTTACACTTAACTCGACCACACTAAGTACACATACTACCATAACTGTCTCATTATTTATCAACAAATGGCTTTGAATTGACAAAGAAAGAGGCACAAAAGCATGGAATCTCACAACTCATCTGTATGAAGTATATTAATGTAACGTCCTTTTTACAGGTGTTGCCTCTAACAGGAACATGATTTAAAGGATTTCATGGAGGTCTTGCAAACTTCCATGTATTATATATTTTTAGAATTATAGATGGGTACTTTGGGGATATATTCCACTGAGGCTTTCCAAGTGAGGAAACCTGGCGTTGTCTGCGATGTCCTTCAAAACCAGAGGTGGAATATTCCCCGGAGGTGAAAGGTACTCACCTGCAGTTTATGATGTGAATGGCTCCTTCTGTGACCCCCGTTTTTCCCTGCATTGTCCCTGTTGATCATCATTACAGAAGGGGTGAGATGATGAAAAATAAGTGCATAGATCGTAAGAAATCCTCCCAACGTCAAACAGGAAATGAAGTTGGTGGCGTTCACCCTCTTCTATCCCCTCTTGTGTACTTTCCTCCTCTTCCCCACAACTAAAGTGTATACATGGGATTATGCCACTCTCGTAAATCTCCCTCACTCATCCTAAAAAGGAAACGTCATGTCTCCATGCACTCACTCTCCCAAACCAAAACAGTGAATACCTGCCATCCTACCACTCACCACCCTCCTTTCCACCACAACCCCAGTCTTGCTCAAAGTGGCTCCATTACACTGCAGACGGTGTGATTCTGATCTTTGGCACCGTGGGAGCTGTGACTTTGACCACCTGCGAGAATCGTGGCTCCAGCACTGATGGGGAGCTACCAATTGTGCACCCTGAGCTCTGGTAGCCCTCTGATAACATCTGGTGTCAGGAGAAGGGAGGTAGAGGTAGAGGGAAATGGTGTATCCGCTTGCTGAGACATAATAACAGTGAATTATGCAATTGATAATCCCCTGTGGTGATGTCACGGTATGGGGGCACAACATTGCAGAATGTGCTTTACTCCATGACAGATCAACATGGTGTAAGGAGGGGCGGGGGCACTCGAGAGCCCAATCAAGACGGGCGCGGGCTAACGGAGCTCCTGCACAGATGGAAGTAACGTCAGAATACTCCCCTTCAGGATGCATTTTTCACCCATCTGCAGATCAGAAATGTGATCGCTTGAGCAGAAGACTAAGCAGTGAAAGTTTGGAAGCTCTGCATGAACGAGAACCATTGCGGCGGCGCTTTCCATAGCCTTCAGCCCACCTGAACTCTCTCCGGCAGCGCCCACACAGACATTGCTTGCCACCGCAGATGAAGATATGCTGCAGCACTAGAGAGAACTTCCCATATCTGCCAAAAATGGATGATTCTCTTGAAAGAAGGACGTGGCCACCCGACTCCGGGATACGAACCACAAGCATGTAACCCGGCTGCTCCTAACAAATACCAGCAATGAAAGCCGATCGTTGGGGAACCTCCTAGCTAATACGAAACTGATACAATACCCACATTGGATGCGGAGCATGGCGGGAGGGCCCGCAACCACCACTGAGTCCAGGAAAAACATCCACCAGACCCGGCACCGAGAATAATAGGAAAGTGGGGACTGGGGGACAGACATCAACAGGCGAGCGGCCACGCTATCAGCAAGGCACCTGAAGAGATGTGCCTGCACAGTCATTGACTCCACCCCCCTCCTACATGGACCATAGCGGTTTCTAAACACCAGGAGGAACGCAGGGGACCCCAGACAGAGAGAAAACAGTGAGTACACCCACACTGGGGGTGGGGGGCCACACAGACTCTGCCAGAAAGGCAGCCCCATCCTACCATTAAATTAGACCCCGGGGCCTTGTCCTCGCTCCTCTCTCCCTGATTGGGCGCAATACACATGTGCAAACTCTGCTATCAGTGGCACGTATGCTATCAAGATAAACAACCCTGGGCAACCTCCTTCCTAGTGCACCACTGAAGAGGACGCCTCCTTGCATACCCCAAACAAGAACCCAGGCAACACAACTAAAGGGAGGCCCCCTATGACGTCAATAGAAAGAGACGGGGCCCGGGCGGGTCACCATGCTCCTATGACCACCACCAGATTTTGGCAACTGATGCGCAACATGCAGCGGAGCTCAGCTCGGTCACCCTGAACATACATATGACTTAACTGGATTCCCCCCCTATGTAAACAAAGGAGGCAAACCACTACTCAACATCAATAGTGGGGACATGCTGCAAAGTGACTAATTCCAAGGCCTAGAAAACACATCCAGCGCCAGTATCCTACCACGACGATCCAACAGGAATAAACCAGAGATGGATGTCCAGACACAACACCAGACCATACAGGCCAAAATGAGGATTATTGGCCAAGGAACTCAGGAGATGAATGTGACTGTTTAAGACATTAAGAGGGACCTCCAGGACATCGAGACTCGCCTTACCGCACAAGCAGAGAGAACGATGGACAACAAACTACGCATCAGTGCGGTTGAGGCTACGACAGCGACGGAACTGGACGGGGTCATAAGAGAAGTGCAAAGGCTGCCAAAAAGAATCGAAGATCAGGAAAACAGATCCCGCCAACACAACCTTCGCCCGGTCTGCCTTCCGGATAACTCAGAAGGACCAAACTTGGAATCCTTTGTATACAACTTCTTCCAAGAAACGCTGCACATAGACAATGCATGAGATCTTGTGATTGACAGAGTACATCGGGCCCCTATTCCCAAACCGCCCCCAGGGGATCGCCCACACATAATTGCAATGCAACTCCTGAACTTTCAACACAAGATGGCCACCCTGAAAGCGTACAGAGCCATGACCTCAATACTCATTGAGGAAGTCGACATCAGAATCTACACCGATTACTCAATGGAGGTGTCCAGACGGCGAAAGGGCTTCAGCCCAATCTTTGAGGCACTTAAGACTTATGAACACAGGCATTACCTCAAGATCCCGGCAACATGGTGCATTCAATAAAACAGGCAATGGCACTTCTATGACGATCCGGAGACAGCATGGCACTTTTTGCGGCAACAAAATTTGGTCACAGCAAACTTCGAATGGCCGGCCATAGAGACTAAAAGACAGGACCATCCCTCCTCACCCATCTCAGGCAAACAGCAATCGAAGGGGAAATGGCAAAAGGCCAGCATAGGCCCAGGGCCAGGACCCCAAACAGAAAAAAACATTGGGATAAATATGGAGACATTCTAGCCCAGCAGAATAGATATGTAAATAATCCATATCAGCAAGGATAAACCCTTTCTTCAATGGAAGCTTCATACACATAGGAGAGAAGCACGGGAGAGAAAGCCAATGACCACTCCACTGCTAGGAACCTGCAGAAAGCAAGCAAGACAATGATTAATATAATATGAGCATCAGGAACGTTTGTACCCAAGACAGAGACTGCACATCTGACGCTCTTGTCAATGACAAAGGAAGGGTACCACAACATTGCAATGTTTGTCACCTGCGGCCAGCGATTGCCCCGGCAGGTAAAACCTGTCCATGGAACTACCACAATATGTGGTGAAGGGCAGCCACCCCTTGGTCAGCACCCGCAATCCCCACATATGGGCTTGTTGGCCTGGTATTGGGGAGGTGCTTTATGGTGGGCCTCCCCAATGTTTCAACTTATGTTACTGTTTATGATTATGGTTATGTTTGTGTTCAAGCCTTTGTTTCAATAAAAGGCCAGGGATTATAATTTATGACGTGCTCGACCACTGCAAAACCAATAACACAGTAAATCTATGTGAACACTACATGGCCCCGCGACAGGACTACCCACATTAATGTGAAATGGCTCAGCTCACACTGATAACTCTCAACATACAGGGATTGGGACACCCAATCAAGTGTAGATGAATGCTGAATCACATGAGGGACCTGCAAGGAGATATTATATTCCTGCAAGAAACTCACCTGAACACAATTGAATCAGAAAAACTAGAACATGGATGGATGGGAATAGCAGCACACTCACCATGCCAAGGAAAAAGGGTGGTCTCCATCCTGACCCATAAACAGGTCCCGTTCTAGGTAAAAAACATTTGCAGCGGTGGAGAGGGAAGATTTGTCTTGGTCCAGGGTCAGGTGCATCAACATCCCATAACATTACTATACATATATGCCCCGAGGACGATAACCTGTCCTTCTTTACCTATACATTCACAACATGTGCACAATATATAGGGAACGTCACCATCATGGGCGGAGATTTAAACGTTGCCCTAGACCCCATCAAAGATTGCCAGACTGCTGCACCCTGAACCCCACCAACTCAAGAAAATGAATAGCCCTTCAAGCAATAATTAATGACGTATGGCTAAGAGACATATGGCGACATCTACATGATAATCACCATGACTATACATTCTACTCCCATAGACACCACAGTTACTCTCGAATAGACTACTGGATGATCTGTGCCATCATACTGCATATTGCCACGTATTGTACGATCCTTCCAACCACTCTCTCAGACCATGCCTCTGTACTCCTGCACATAATACTCCCAGATATAATACGCAGAATCCCGACTTGGCACCTCAATCTATGCATGCTTAGATACCCGGATCTCATCACTCACTTACAGGGAGACATAGACCTATTCTGGGAGTCAAACCTCACCCGGGATACTCACTGTATAAGTGCTGGGACACTTTCAAAGGGGTCACGTATCTCAGGGGTCAATGCATATCCCGATGGTCGCACAAACTAAACACCTGGGGAGAGACAGAAACCCAACTGATGGAAGAGCTCCGGAAAACAGAGCTGAGACATAAACAGACGCGAGATAAACAACTCCAACCCCAGCTCAAGAAATTGAGAGTGGAAATTAAACAACTCTCCGCCGCAAAGTCACAGAAATCCTTTACAAGCTGGTCACAGGCATACTATGTAGAGAACGACCGACCACTCCATATGATGGCACTAGTACTGAAACAGAGAAACAAATGATTATTTCTATTAGAGACGCTGGTGGCCAATTATTGGTAGGAGATGACTGTATAAACGCCTGGTTCACAGAATAGTATCGAGAGCTGTATACAGCATCCGACTCTTGCTCCACACAAAACATGTCAGCATTCCTCGATTCTGTAACCCTGCCCCGGAGACGCCCGGATCGGGTGGACAAACTAGATGCCTCCATTACAGCCTTAGAAATAATGCGTGCAATCTCCTCGCTATCCCCAGGGAGGGTGTCGGGACCGGACGGGATCCCCAACGATTTTTATAAATCTATGAGCAAAGAGATGGTACACAAACTAGAAGCGCTATTTTAAGAAGCAAAAGACTGTGGACACTTACCACCATCAATGCTGTCAGCGAATATAATAGTCTTTCATAAAGGAGGTCGAAACCCAGAGATCTGCAGCTCGTACCGACCAATATCGCTGATGAACTCAGATGCTAAAATATTAGCAAAATGCCTAGCACAACGGATAAAAGGGACTCTCTCATACCTGAACCATAAGGACCAAATGGGATTTATCCGCAATAGACACTCAAGCTACAACATACGCCAACTATTACATATACTAGCCGAGGACAGAGACCCGGATGACATGATCCTTGCTGTAGACGCGGAAAAAGCGTTTGACAAAGTAAAGCGGGAATGTATGTTCATAGCCCTGTGCAGATATGGCTTTCCCCCACACCTCCTACGGCTGATCAAACTGCTTTATAACGGTCCCACAGCCTTTATACTCACCAATGGCATAGCCTCCCCCAGTTCAATCTCCAATCGGGAACACGTCAGGGATGCCCACTATCGCCTTTCCTATATGCGCTCTCTATTGAACCAATAGCTATTAAACTACGTGCTGACCCCAGATGGACAGGCATATTTCAAGGCACAGAAGAACACTGCATCTCCCTATACGCAGACGGTCTGCTTTCATATATAAGCAATGGCCCCACATCCTTACCACACATACAGACCCTACTACAAGAATTTGGCCCAATGGCAGGCTACAAGATAAACTGGAGCAAATCGGAGGTGCTACCTTACCCTTAAAACAAGTTACCCCATGGGACCCTGGAGGAGTAGCTCCATTCACAATCCACACGCATAATTGCAAATACTTTGGGATTAACATTAGCGCTGCTCTAGACGACCGCCGAGATCTAAACTATCCTCAGGTCTTAGAAAAGATCAGAGCAGATCTGGGTTGGTGGGAGACCCTAACCCTCTCCCTAACAGGCAGGATCAATGCCCTAAAGATGAACTCACTACCCAATCTGGTATACATCGCTATGATGCTGCTGGTCAGCCCCTCACCCAAAATGCTCAGGGAACTAGACAAGGCTATTGCTAAATTTATAAGGAGGGTTAAGAAGGCACTAATCCGCCTCAGTGTAAGACAGACGGCAGAAGCTGACGGTGGATTGGCAGTACCTTCATTAAGAGCCTATTTCCAGGCAGCTCAGGTTTGCTGGGTAAAACTCTGCCTGGATACAAGCGACGATGCAAGCTGGATGGCCATAGAACTGGCCCTAATGACCCTGCTGTCCCCTATAGAAACTTTGAACATTCCACCGACTAAACTCCCACAAAAACTCAAGTTGCACCCGATCTTAGGACCAACACTTAGACAATGGCATGAGCTATGAGCCGCACAAGGGGTCCCAATACAAAAGACACCATCATGGCCAAGAATCCGGGCGGTACTGGTATATGGGCATAAGCAAAACATACACCCCAGACAAGATGTAGAATGGACAAACATGAGGATCATGGACATATGTGAAGGGGAAAACCTACTACAATTTCAAGCGACATGACACATATTGGGCCCAGACCAGGGCGTGTGGCTCCAATACCACACAATACAAGCAACAATCCTCAAACACACAACGGCAGAAACCCGTCAGACCCCCTTGTCCCATGAGAATTGGAAATGGAACAACATCTTACCTCCTTCCCACACCTTCACACATTTTATAATATGTCAGTACCCAACAACATGAGTAGGAACTAAAGACTGGTGACAGCATGGACAGAAGACCTGGGTATGCCGGTTGACATGCCAAATATATACGACTATTTCATGGCTATCCTGACAGTCTCTCTGAACCTCGAAAATAGGGAAATCCAATAAACAACGCATATATTACACCCCGAGCAAGCTTTATAGAATGGGCCTTTCTCTCCCAGCGACATGCTGGAGAGGCTGCAACAACTTAGGCACCATGGGTCATGTACTGTGGTCGTGCCCCGCGCTCACCCCATTGTGGTGCATGATACATCAGCAGATCTCAGACATAGATGGAGCG
Organism: Ambystoma mexicanum; assembly: GCF_040938575.1. Lineage (NCBI taxonomy): Eukaryota > Metazoa > Chordata > Amphibia > Caudata > Ambystomatidae > Ambystoma > Ambystoma mexicanum. The sequence continues at coordinate 1,059,350,935 of NC_090935.1, read as the reverse complement.
GATAAATCATACACTCCCACTACTATGCTGCTTGGAGTAGACGACAATGAATGGCACCCAGATGCACTGACGTGCAGACTAATGGGACTAATGCTCTTTACCACGTGCAAACTACTGATCATTCACTGGAAGGCTACCACACCACCCACCACAGCAGAATGGCCCACACTCCTCTCAAAAACATGCCTACTAGAACGCACCGCTTTGAAACGTCAACCAAGAATGGACGCTGCAAGGGGGGAACGTTACTGGGAACTGCTAGAACTAGGAGCAACCCCCCATATCATCTTATATATTCCTAGCCCCCCTCCGTGCCATGCCCCCCCACACAGCATAGATGTGAACTAGCACTCACAAAAAGGGAGAGGTATCCAGTTGAGTGGGGGTACTAACCAATACCGACTTAGAAGAAGAGTGTCACCATCTAGTTTTCACACTAATGATCTTGCTCTAAAAGGTTTGTGATAACCACGCGGTTGAAACCTAAAGAAAGAGAGTACATCAGGGGGGGGTGGCGAGGGAGGGGAAATGGCCAAGTTCAGCCACAAGGCTATTGGGGAAAGTTTCAATGTTTAAAAGCAACTAAAAAACAAGTAAAGTCTAAAAATGGGGCTCACCCCGATGAAGTAAAAAAGCTATGTATGTCTGTGAAGATTCTCAAAATAAAAAACAGATTTTACACACAAAAACCATGGTGTAAGGAAACAAGCTCAGTAATTTAAATTCTGGTAAAAGTGTAGCAGTTTTGTAACTCCTCAGCATTTCACTAATACTTTGTGTCTTTGGTCCAAATAATAGGTAGTTTAACCTGGCAGAAACTAAGCACCAGTGGGATTGCCCCTCGCACCCTCAAGCACAGCGCAGCAGTCGTGGGTGAATTTATATTTGTTTTTGGTGGCATTCAAGACGGCAAAGTTGTTGATGATCTCTACATGTTTAACACAGGTATGTGAAACTTCAAAGGCTCTACCTTTTCTTGCTTCCAATCAATGCACTTCAAGTCTGCAGGTGCTAATGCTGTTGATTTGCTCTTCGACTTCTTGTTCAAAGGGCGTAATTCTGCTAGATCATATAATGACAGATGATGAAAGGGCCTGCCCGTTAGGGGCCATCGGACAAATGCTTTGGGATACATACACTTGCAATTAATAATGATGGACGCGTTTAAGCAGTGGCATTTTCAGATCCTGCAATTTAGCGCTCATATATGTGGAGAGGGGGTAATGCCTAGAACTGCTCATTGTGCCCCCGCCTACAGTGTTGAGATCCTTAAAAGTGTCTGCGCACAGCAAACTCTTAGTAAGTTTTGTTGTACACAACTGCGTGGTTATTTGGAGTAATCGTACCTCTCTCTGCAATTAGACGTTGCTCAGGTCATTTTAGGGTTTATTCTCTCAAGCTGTGTTCCTTGGTTGCAGAGTGTGAGGTTGAATGGGCAAGTGGGCAGGGGAGGCATGAAGGATGGGGAGATAACAGTTACATAATAACTTCCTTCAATACATTCTTAACGAGTGCTCAGACAGCTGGCACCCTTTAATTTACCCAAAGACGCCCTCTGTGACTTGTCAAGATAAGCCTTTTCCGCTGGGTATTCATTATGTGTCCCTCCAGTTGTTTAGGATGCCAACTTCCTTGATCCCTTGCCAGCACAGTCCATGGTGAAATATGATGATAGTTGTAGTCCAAAACATTTCAAGGTCCAAATGACGAATAACCTTGATACTTTTCGGGGTAAACATAACAGGTGCATTTGTAGAGTGCTCGTTCACCCCCAGAGGCGCTTCTTGGCCTGACAGATAACAGATGTTTATTGTTACCCAACTTAATGGTACTCATTTCATCGACCTCAGAAGGATGAAGGGCTGAGTGGACCTGTCAGGATACGAACCTGTGACCACGAGGTCAAACACAGGCCCCTGGAGTGGATGCATTAGTCCACTGAGCCACAGACACTGGCATAAACGTGTGCAGCATTACGACTATCCTAAATCTAATTGATTTCCAACTCCTGATACTCATGGCCATGTTTGCTCAAAAGCTTGCCATGTGAGTGGTAATTACCACCACTATAGTATCTGAGCGGGAAGTGAAGTTAGAATGTTCCAGGCCATTATTACGAGTAACATCATAATCACAAAATCCCATGCACCCACAACGAATTCCATCCCATTCTAATTTACCGGACAACATCTTTATTTATTGGTTGCCAGGAACTGGTAGATCTCCATTGATCTGCTATTTACAATCAAGGCCTTCCGAGGATGTTGGATCCTGGATGTGGATGTCCTGTGAATACCAAGGCGCAAACAAGCAAGCCAGCAACTACTCGGCTGCATTGCACCCTCTGACAGTTGTTGGGGTAGTCAGGAAAGGTCCCACCAAGATAGAGGGGTTCATGTTGCGCATGCCATATTTGTGATTGAGGGAGCGGCGAAGATGGGGCGATGTTGCAGTTTTATATGTATCAAGCGTAGTTAATGAGAATGGGATATGTGTTACGGTAAGTGTTACTTTGTGTTTAAATTGATACATTTAAGAATTTCACGCGGCAAAGGAAGATAAATGTCAAACTCACTAATGAAATAAAAACTCAATCTAGATATGGTGTGCAAAGAAGTGCCTAGAAGCTGGGACACAAGGAGTTTCATGCTGCGCATGCAAAAAAGGGGACTTGTCATGGAGAACCCACTGCGAAGACACAGTAGTTATTACACATACATGCACAGTGATATACATGCACAGGGAATTTATAAATCTACATATAAAGTGCTCTCTTTATAAAATTGTTAAACCTCTGCAGTCAGGGGTCCGTGAGATGAATTCTGAGCGACCGGGAACAACTGGTTTGACAGGGTTGGAGGCTGACGGAAAAGTAACGATTAACCGAGCAGATGGTCAGCCAACAAACCAGCCAGAGTTTCTATGGCTTGGTAGTATTGCAAAGGGAGAAGTAATCTTTTTAAGTGCATGCAAGCTTGCAGAGGGATCTGGCCATTTCCTTTTGACCAACAATAAACATGGGGTGAAGTGATGCTCAAGGCCAGAGTGACCGATACTGATGGGTTTCATTGTTTCCTCAGGATGTGCGATTCTTGCTGAATTGGTAGTCGTTTAGTTTAGAAAGTTCCAGAGACGCCAGTCAGTCGGGGTGGGTGAAATAGTTACCGACAGTTCAAATGGAACCTGTTTATTCTGCCCCTCCTCATGTCATTTGAAGTACTTGTGCAAGCCATGTGCAATTACATTTAGGTTTAGGAGGTCTCAGACGAGCTGGGACTTGTAGTGAATTATGTTTTTATGTGAATGTCTAACTGTATGATGATGTCATGACCTGGCCAGGACAAATGCTAAAAACGGGTGTGTTGTACACATGAGCTGAAGATGGTAATTAAGATAACTGCAACCAATGAGAACGGGGGATTTGGAGAAAGATTGGATTTATTTGTGTAGGGTTTAACCAAACACATAGGGAGGGTGGTTTGCAATAAAATATATGGGAGTGTATTAACTGTTGCAAAAATGTATGTAATGTGTCAGCTTGTGTGGTTCAGGGAGACTTGGGATAGTTTGACTCTACAGCGTCATCTGGCCCCCTACCTGGACGATTGTACAGTAAACTTGCTTTAAGTACAAACGTGCACTTGCTTCTTAAGTGGTGAGCCTGTTTGGGTTAAGGTGATTAAAGGCCCATCCGCACAGAGTGCTTCTTCTGCAGCTGCCAAAAAAAAAACACACTTAAGACTTCATAGGATCCCGCAGTTAAGGGACATTAAAAAATCCTTGACCCGAATTTGCCTCAAGTTACACTATTTTTTCAGCACCATAAATTCATTTCACAACGACCGTCTTCCAAAGCATATATACTGATATCTTAGTGCTGGAAATGCATGTATGGGCCACTGATATGCTCAATCACAGGGCTTGGAGTATATTATTTGACAAGTGGGTAGTTTAGAGCTAGTTTTTTGAGGTATTATATTGTACTTATTACTTTTAAAAATTGGGCCAAAAATTTTATTTTATGGAGTAAAAAATTAGTTTGCATTCCCGATTGGGTAGAGGGTCAGTTTGGGATATAGGGCTGGTTGATTTGGCAAATGTGGGCCACTTTTGTAGGACAACTGATGATGCACTGAGATGATGGAAGGTTTGTTCACTTGTATTAACTTAATCCTGATTAAAATTTCCTGTTTACTCAAATTGTACCAAAAATGTGCCCCTAAGTACGACTCAAACAGTTTATCGCAAAAAGTAATGAAAAACAATTCACAACTTTGGGACAGTTGTAGTGGTGTCAGGCCTTTATTTTGTCCCAGTTCGATGCTGCTGGTAGGGGTGCAACTGGGCTAAAAATTTCGGGGTGTGGGGCAATCCATTCAAATGTTGGAAGAGGCGGTTATTTCAGATATTGTTCGAGGAGTGTAATCTTACCTTTATGGGGGCATCTAACTTATTTACACATTCTAAGGATACTAGCGTATTGCTGCTTCAATGTTACAAGAAGTTAACTCTCCCCTTTGCGTCTGAAACCACACACTTAAGAACTGCAGTGAGAATTAGCTGTCTCCCCCCCCCCTACCTTTCCAATCCCTCCCCTGGCATGCAAGTACTAACACCCCATCACAATTTGAATTGCCTTAACATGTAGGCTTAGGTGCTAACAATGAAACACTTTACATTAGTCATTACAGGCCTTTGTTAACTGTGCAGCCACCGGGAATGTTTATTGTCCATCTCCTGTCCTGCCAAGTGTGATGAATCCTGCATAGTCATTACTGAACCCCAGCCTAAAACCTCCTCCCATGTGGAGAGGGGAAGGCAGTTGCTACCTGATCCTGACCTTGGAGGTGGCATCAGGAGGGAGCATCACATGGGAGGAGATGGTTGTCAGGGGGAAGTGGTAACTCCCTTCGGAGAAACGCGGTATTCATCTTCTTATGAGAATGAGAATCCGATAATTCCCAAATATCTAATAGCATGCTGTCACTGTGCAAGTCCCTCCCATTAGAACATCCAAAGAACATTCTATGAAAAGTCACCTAGACAGAATAAGTTTTAATTACCATGATTCTGTCTTAGGTAAAAACCTTAACCCAAATACTAAATCACATATCATTCATTCATGCTTTATTTCGGTAGGTTTACCATAAAAGCCAAAACATAAAAGTTACTAAAACACAGTGTTAAAATCATTGTGGGATCAAATAAAATCACAAAGATCTGAAACGATACATAAACAAGCTTCAAACAATTTTCGCCCACTTGGGAAGATCATTGTGGTTATAGCAGAAAATGATCATAAATAAAATTCACAAAAGTGCAAATGTGCATAAAGTGATTTCATATAAAGGGCCCAATGAAGTCAATGTTAAAATCACTGTGAGATCTGAAAAGAAATCACATAAAAAAGCAAAGATGCATGAGCAGACATCAGATGAATTTCACCTGTTTGGAAGCAATTCCTGCATATTCAGCAAACAATAATCATTAGTGCAATTACAAAAGTGACAGTGTGCATAGAGTGCTTCCAGGATTACAGGGCCCAACAAGGACACATATGACAATCAAATTAATTCAGTTGGAACAGGTGAGAACAGGTGACACTTTTGATCAGCGGACCCCTCTGCTTCACCTACAGAGGGGGTTCATGTAGATACTATAACACCCCTGGGCCCACCCTAGTACCTTTGACTAAATTACATATTTAGATCTTCTTCGCCATGCCGAAAGTAAATACCATCACATTGCAAAAATGGCAAGTTGATCCTTGTCTGCTAAGCACAATGTTATGGCCGGAGTGGTGTTGTTAACTGAGCACAAAAAAAAGAGGTTTTAAGGATCCTTTTCTTAGATCACCATATTTAGGACAGACCAATACGAAATGGACCATATCTTCCACACTATCCGGGCAGTAAAGACAGATAGGGGTAACATTAGAGTCCCATCTGGACCTCGGATCTGCGAGAGGAAGTATGCCAAGACGTGCTTTGGTAAAGAGAGATCTCATCTGCTTCGGATGCATTTGGTCCAAATAATTTTCATAGCCCTAATTTTACTTCAGGGATTCAAATATATAAATCTGGGTCGAAGTCAACAGTTTCCTACCAATTTCAGCGTCCCTTGTGGCCATGAGTGCACACTGCACATTATCCTTAACATCACCACCAATGGTATTCAAGTTAGACCAAAAGTCATAAAGCCCAAGTGCTTGGAGTTAATCCTTTAAAAATAGGAGCCATGGCAGGGTCATGGCTCCTTCCTGTGTCATTAAATCCCCCATTGCCTCTCGATACTTGAATAGGTTCCCGTTGGCCCAGAGCCTTACCCAATAAAACACTGGTTTTGCCCTACACACTTTATCAATTGGCTGTAAATCTAGTTCAAGGCTGATTTGAAAATTCACAGCGGAAATATGTAGGCCCAATAGGTTCTTTAGGAATTTCTTTTCTATGGCTGACAAGTGTGAGTTGTTAGACCAGAAACCACAACTCGGCACCATAGAGTGCTGCCTGTTGTGCCAGGGCTTTATAAGCCTCTAGGACCACACTCGCTGACCCACCCCCATGTTCTCTGGCACATTTGACTATGGCACCACTGTACCTGGTTAAAGTCAGGCTAGCTTTCTCCAGCTATTCCTTCCAGGTGCAGTCCTGTTTAATTCTAAGGCCCAAGTAATCATACGTATGGACCTGTTCAATGGGTACTTCCCCCAAGTCAAGGCTGATTTTGGGATGTTTATTTGCCCTATTAACTCTAACAACCATGGCCTTGGTCTTCTGGGTATTGATTGCTAGACCATTTTCCGACAAAAGTTTGTAAAAATGTCCAACTGGTGGTGTAGTCCCACAGAGGTCATTGATAGTTAGACTGCATCATCCACGAACACCAAAACCGGGACTTCATCTGTTGCTAACGATGGAGCATTCGTAGAGGCTTTCAGTAGGTCAATAATTACTCCATTTATAGACAAACAGAAGAGTAGGGGGGCCAGGACACAACCCTGGTGCAACCCATCTCAATTTGCACCATGTTGGACATTGTCCCAGCGGATCCTGGCACCATAGCCCACATGAAGTGACAGAATTGCATTTAATGGCATTCAATAACTCCTTCGGGGTGCCCAATTCCATCAGGATTGTCCACAGCCCTGCCCTCGGGACTGTATCAAAGGCGTCTCTAGATCTATGAAGACAACATAAACAGGCATTTTACTCGAGATGGCGTATTTATCACAGATCAGGCGTAATCTCATGCACTGGTCCACTGTGCTAATACCCTTTTAAAATCCCGCCTGTAGGCGGTTCAGGTCTCCATCATCCTCCACCCAAGCCTCAAGATGTCTCAGAATAGCTTTGGCAAAAATGTTACCCCTACACATCCAGAAGGGAGATTGGCCTGTAGTTGGGTACTATGACCCAGGACTAGGACTAGGACCAGGATGCAGGGGCTCTGATCAGTTATAGAACTTCATTAAAGAGTCTAGTTAGGTATGGGACCCAAATCAATGGTTCGTTGGCAAAAAAGTTGAGAGTCGTATTCAGGCCCGGGGCCTTTCCTTTCTTTCTGTCTCTCCAGAGCCAACCTGTCTTTCCCTTCCCCGATGGTTATTTGGAAGACACCTGGCTCCAGAACTAAAATATTTGTATCACCAACCCCACAGGGTTTATTCTCCAGACATTGGGCCTCATTACGACAATGGAGGTAGCCATGCTGCTTTTACCAGCATGGCTACCCCCATACCGGGCACCGGTCTGGGTTCCCTGAATGGGGAAATACCGGGCCATTCTGACCTTGGAGGGCCCGGTATTTCCCCATTCAAGGAACTCGGACCTGGTACATCCCCATTCCCATTTGAGCCCCCCCAGGGCTCAATGGAAATGGGGAGGATGCAAACAACGGGCCCGTTAATGACGGGCCTGTTGTTAGCATCCTGGTCTGCTCGCAGGACCCGCTAAGGACGCCTGGTTGTACAAGGCGTCCTTAGCGGGACCCGCAAGCAGACCTCGTAATGAGGTGGTAGGGGGTTAACGGCACTGGCACCTCTACCGGCGCCGTTAACCCCCTCCCGCCTGGATCGTAATGAGGCCCATAGACTCTTAAAAAAATGTTTTCCAAGTGTCTTTTGGGATGGCTCCCTGAAGTTGTTTCTGTTCCATTGGTCGTCCCGTACTCATTATCTCCCAGAACCCCTTCACATTCCCATTATCTATTGCCCTGTTCAGTGAATCCCAAAGCCCCTCCTGGTATTTTTTGCTTTGGTGATCTTGTGATAGATCTTTCTCGCAGCTCGCAATGGTTTACTGCTTGGCAGCTAAGACATAAGTTCAGGCCGCTGGTGTTTAGCCTAGCAACCCAGTGACACTGGAGGAATTGCCATGCCAGTGGAGCTGCCGTTGGCACTGTATCTTCTAAATTGTGTGGAACAACAGCATGTGGTATTGTTACATCGTAAACAAAGGCCAGGATTTGTGGGGAGGCCACTAGGAGGTCGATTCAGGAGAAAGTTCTGTGCATATGTGAAAAGAAAGAGAAGTCTTTCTCGTTGGGGTGAAGCACTCTCCACGTGTCCACCACCCCTGGGTTCAAAATAGCTGAAGAAGGCTCATAGCAAGCTTAAAGTCTCTGGGAGATGAGGGATGAGATCTGTCTCCTGTAGGGTACGGGACCCCGTTGAAGTCTCCTCCAATGGCAATTTGGCCTTCAACAAAAGGGAGGAGGGTTTTGCCTACTACTGTGCAGAACGTCTCCTGACCGTCATTTGGAGCGTAAACCAAAATGAGGGAGTAGAGTTGCCCATGTATACAGCACTTGATTGCTATATAGCGACTTTCTGGGCACAGTAGCATATCCAAAATCTGTGGTCGTACCTTTGTAGAGAAGAGAATTGCTGTACCCACTTTTTTAGTTCCATTAGAGGCCAGACATTGAAGCTGGAAATTCTTGTTCCGGAGGCGTGTAAAATCCGCTGGCATTAGGTGTGTTTCCTGCAAGAAGACCACTGAGCTTTCCACTTCCTGCAGGCGCTGTAGGGTTGATTTTCATTTGGAGGGGGAGTTCAGACCCCAAATGTTCAAGGAAACAAACTTCAATTTCTGGTGTGGCAGGGCCGTGCCAGGGGCATCGATGTGACCTGAGGACGGGGTTAGGGCCGAGTATGATTAAGCCGCCATCGAGGGTTCCGTTATCTTGATAACATCGTGCAACCAGGGTTTTAACATAAGCCTCCAATGGGAGGCCGTAACAAGAAAATTGTGGGAAGACGATTTTTCTCCCTCAGCATTTCCCTTAGCCAAGTGGGCTAAAACAATTTGTGGATCTCTCCAAGGGATCAGAGGTGACATCCACCTTGGAGTTAGGCATGGGTCGTGCGAAGACTGCATCAGATGGGAAGCTTTCGTGTGTCCCCAGGCGTGTCAGCGAGCGCCGGTCCAACTGACTGAGGTCCTCTGGAATAGAGGAGTCAATGTTCAGAGCAGTGGATGTGATTTGTCCCACATTATGGTGGCACTCAGTGGAGGGTCACCTCACATTCTGCCCTTTCTGGATCTTTGTCCAAGTTGAGCGCTTCGGTTTTACAGAAAGTTCCTTAGAATAGCCAGTTGGTGAGCCAGATGAAGCCTCTTCATGGTTTCCAGGCGAGTTGGGATGCAAGATCGAGTCAGCGTTTTCCAGGTGGGCGATCGTCCGGGGCACCCCTTTATAAGAGAACTGGAGCGGAGTCGGAAACAGCCACCGTTATTGGATGTGCTGGTCCCAGAGGAACAGGGTCAAAGGGCTATGGGCTCTTCGTTTCTGGATCGTTGCCATTGGCAGATCTTGGAACATCTGAAGGGGGGCCCCTTGGAAAGTTAGGTCATCTTGGGAGCGGCTTATTGCTCTGATGGCTTCTTTGGTCGTATAGAAGTGGACCCGGGTGATGACATCTGGGGGGAATCGGATTCCACCCCCTGCCTTGGTCGGAGTCTGTGAGTACGGTCCAAAATGTGCTGGGACTTGTCCATGAGAGGCAAGAGGGACTGAAACAGGTCTCCCGCATGCTCTGTTAAGTTCTGGTCCGGGACCGAGAAGGGGACCCATCCGAATGCAAAGATTTGTTCCGCTGGGCTCTGTTTTCAAGATCTTCCTGTTTGTATTACAGGATTTTGTTCTTGTTGAGTAGAGTTTGCAACGTTCGCTGTACTTCTCGGAGTGTCGCCGAGTGCTCTTGGGTCAGGTCCTCCACTTCCCCCACTCTCTGTTCCACCTCCACAATTTGCTGCTCCGTTTGCTCAAGCTTAGAGGTAAACTCTGCCATGCAAGATTGAAATTCCAACTTAATGTCGAGCATAAAGGCTTGCATATCTCCCTTGGTTGCTAGCTGTCCGGCACTCTCTGAGGAAGACTGAGGCAGCGACTTTGGTGAGTCTTTCCTCTTCCTTTTGTCAGAAGGGATCAGGATGATAATTATGTTGGCGCTCTTGGAGGTTTTAAGGTGTTGAGCCATTTTGTACTAGGACCAGGGGCAGGTGGTGGTGCCCCCTCCGAGATCTGGTTATCAGGGGTTGCTGAGGGCGCCTCCCGGGGGGAGATCCATCAGGTTTCCTGGCCGATATAGGGTGAGTTCCTGGTGGAGAAAGTGAAGAGGCCGAATCAGGGCCGGCCTACCAGCACAGCTGCACCCTGGATTAGGGGGGCATCGCTTCCATCCTATTTTAATTAGTCTTCCAGGGGATCGAGAAGAGCAGTTCCACTATTTGTTGTACCCAATTGTGAAAATTGTTTCCCAGGTAGCGTTTTGGGAACCCACGGGATGGCGGCGGAGGAGGCCTACAGCAATGAAATTGTTATGGTCTTGGTGGGCACTGCGGTAACCCACTGTTATGCAGGGTTCCCTGTAACTGTGGCTGCTGGGCGATGGGGAGGTCTTGCCGAGCAGCGTGGCCACTTGTATTAGTGCAGGTGGTCAGAGTGGCCCTAGTGCTAATCGCAGAGAAGCACCTGGATGAAATCGACTGAGCAGTGGGCTGCTGAGGCAGCAGATGGTTGCTGTTTTTGCCGAATGGCCCAGATGTTAGTGCGCGGGCTGAGGAAGTTGGTGGCAGTAGTTTCTCTTGAGGGTGCCTCCCTACTTTTGTATCTTATTGCTCACTTCGGCGGGTCTGTGGTGGGTCCAGCCTAGGCACCGAAGGCCTTTAGGTGCAGCGTTCCTCTGGACTGGCTATTGTAAAGTGCTGTAAAGCGCTCGAGCACCCACCGCACCCCTGGGAGCAACCTGGCCCGCAGCAGGCTGTTTCCGACGAATCTGGATAGGTGACAGAGTTCTGCAGTGGGCCAAGGGCCCAGGTGTGTAAGGAGACAGCAATTCCCACCGTCTCCACCCTTTAGGCTAGTTGCAGTCCATATCTGCATCCCCTCCGCAGTAAGGAACCTCTGATGGTTCACCAGCACCGGAGCTGGCTCGTGGAGGCTTCGATATGGGCCAGTTACAGAAGCCGTACCTGCTCCGGGGCTGGGCACCACCACACCGCGCAACGCGGGATGCTTGAAAGGAGGAGGACCTCAGGCTCGGGTGTCCATGCCCCTGCCGCACCGTGGTCGTCTAGGGAGAGCCGCTGCAGAGGCAAAGAGCCTGGTGAAGCCAGAGATGTTGCCGCTGTGTGGAAGTGCTGGCTCGGGGCGGCCGAGACCCCAGGATCGTTTGTTAGCTTCACTCTGGGCCCCCGTCACATCAGTGTGTCTAATGGACCAGGAGGATCCCTCCAGGCCTGCAGGACTTGCCGGAGACTCTGTCGCGTAGCCACAGTCGTAAGCGGCGAGCGTGGCTATTAGTTGATGGGGTGAGGAGGCCTCTCCAAATCATCCGGAGGCCGATTCAGCGGGAGTTGGAACCGGAGAGGCGACTCCTCCTCATGCAGCAGGGCCCATACCCCATCTTGGAAAGTCCCATAGCTGGGGCTGTTTAGTAGCTGCCACGTTCTGGCTGATGCTGGCGCGTTAAGAGTCCTGCTCTTCCTCGATCATGCTGCAAACCTTCCGATCGTCGGAGGTGCCTTCATCACCCCGAATACACACACGGGAACCATTACATTTCTAAGGCGAAAGCGGGCTTCGAACGGAGGCCATCAATGGAGCAGCCTCATAGATGGTGCCCCAGGCCACGCCCCCGCGTACAACTGTTTGATGATTTATCAACATATGAAATTTTATTCTTAAAAGAAATATGATCAAAATGCCTCACTATCCCTACTCTGCCGTGGATTTCCCTGCCTAACCAAATCTAAGGGGAAACACTCTAAAACAGGGTAACTGGCCCTCACAACAAATACACAAAGAAAATATACGGCAATAAAGCATACCATGAACAACATTCTCAGTCTCTGAACAACCTTCTAATGTCCTGGGTGATTTCCCTTCCCCAAGATTCAAGGTCAATTCTGTCAATGTTCAATCAAAGAAAGAAATGTTTCAAATTCGTTATTGATGTTTCAAAGTCAATGTAATAGTGTGTTAACAATAGTTCCGAGGATAGCAAATCTCTTCTCCCTGGTGAAATATCCACTTTCCACTTCCCCCAAATAGCACCCTTGGTAATAGCAGCCACAATGCGTTGTTACCTCTTTAAAAAGACTTGCCACAGTACAAAAGAAAAGCAACATCCACAACTGGCAATGATATTCAGTTCTTGGTTAACACTTAGTATTTTCTAAGTTACAGTTTTAGAATTCACAATGGGATATTTGTCAGGCAGACTTCACAGTGCTGCTACTTCCACTTCAACAACTTCACTTCTAGTTGATTCACTCTGGGACCAATTACCTTTATCTCACAGTATTCCCCTTTTTCTTTAGACTCCTACAATGTTGCATCCATCGACAACCAGATATGCCACCACAACTTCATCACTTTGAACTAATACCACAGTTTCAGTGATTTTTACTTCTAGACTGGCTTTGACAAGATATACTTTAATGTACATCAATATCTTCAAGTACGCAAGGCACTCTTCCTCTGAATAACTCTCTTCAAAGGGGCAGCTTCTTTGCCTCTCTTGTCTGTCTGCCACAATAACAACCTGGATTTGCCTTTAAGACTCACTTCTCTCTGTCTTCCACGGTTTCTGGCACTACAGATTGTGTCAACTTCAAAAATAACTTTTACAAGCAACCAGTTTCCCTTCCACAGCTTTACCTGCACCTTTCTGCCTGCCAGTTATCAGCCCAAGTAATTACTCAAAAGCTTTGGAGACACTCTTTTCGTTTCAGGTAATGCGTGTACCCTTGTATCTTAGGCCAATTAAATTCACAGTACAGTTAGATTGTTCTTGAACTCTAACAAAGGCCGATTTCACTGTTAATATGGGGAGACTCTTGGTTTGGGCAATGCTTGTTCTCTTCTTCAATAGCAGGTACACTCTAACTTCTTATAAATGTAAGGTATGCCACGTTAAAGCAAAGATTAGAGTTCAGTCTTTCTTTAAAAATCACAATTAGGCATACACTACTACTTCTTAATATAGATCTTGAAGTTTAAATAATGGTACTTTATTGTATTCCCGTGTGAAAGTGAAGGATAGAATTCAGTCCTCCTTTGGGAATCACCATTATGCACACGCAACCATTCCTTGGTGTAGTTTTCACAAGTTACACGTTTTAACAATTGTATTATCAAGGTTAGGTATCCAGTAAAGGTCTTTACAATGTTCACTCTTATTAATTAGTGACACATGACCAATCCTTGAAGCAGTAACAGTCTTTTAAAAATGTAACAATGGCTTTAAGCAGTGTTAGCTTCTCACGCGATAAAAATGACTTTCACATTATACGCGAGTGCTACATTTCCATTGTTCGGTTTCTTCAGCTACAATAATCAACTTCTACTCACTTTGAATCTTATGTGAGTGAACAGGGAACTGCATAATGTTACCGGCAATGCTTGGGCAAGGTGTTAGAACGCTTGCTTCACTCACCGGCTTCTTTGACACTTGCACTGCTGGTCGCACTGCTTCCACGCCTTCTGCCACAAAGTCTTCTGCTTCTGGCTTCTTAGGGACCTACACCCTTCCTCTGTGAAGGAGTCTCCTGTCCGGCCCCACATTTATAGAGCCCCTCTCACTCCTGAGACCCACGGCTTGACAACTGCTCCTCGCCTCGGTCTGCAGTACGTTCTCTGTTTGGCAACCACAGCAGTCAGGCTCACATGGGGAAAGACAACTCTACTGCATTTCTTTCCGCTGCCCAGCCTCTGCACTTTAGAGTTTGGGTAACAGGACCCCCTTAGAACAAGCAGGTGAAATCTGCTGTCTCCATGTTCTGCCGTTCCTCTTGTTCTCCCACTTTTGCTTGGTTTGCCAGGATGATGTCTTCTTCCTTCTGCTACTACTGGCACAGCTCGCATGTCAGTCACAGCTCCAGCTCCTTCCTATTCTTCCAAGGCACCTCCATCCATATTCAATGAAGTGCCTTTATCAAGGAAGATGTCAGTGGATAAGGTTTGAATGGTTGTCTGGGAGAATATCTATTTGCATATGTGGATGTCACTGGCCCTCTTGGGGGCTGTCCAAACAGTGACTGACATCTTGCATTTCTGGCTCTTCGGGCTGTCATGCTTATGGGGGTCAAGAAGGGCATTCTTCACCGCTGCTTCTAGCGTCTTTTAATTTGTTGAGGTCGTGCAGCATTGATATAACCACTCTCCAAAATGTTTGCATCTTTGGTTGGACATTAGGCCCTATGCAACTCTATCCAAGAAGGAGAGCAACTTATCCTTACCCAAGCACATGACAGTATGCACTATTTCTTCCTTGTGCACAGATACTGGTGCTACTACACAGCTATTTCACTAATAATACAGGCTTCCCTCATAGCTCTTCTTTTGTTTTCAGAACTGAGTATTCCCTTACTCCATAAATCTGCTCAACCTCGTCTCAATCCCCTGCCACACCCAAGCACCCCAGATATATGCAACAGTCCTGAAAAGTATTGACAAAGTGAGCAGTTTTGACTTTTGGCTGGGCTTGAGGAAGGCATTTGCCATAATGCTATTAGCCTGTTATCTTATGGCATGGCATGAACATGGTGTGAGTACCTGGGCATATGGTAGCAGGGCCTGGAAATATTTACTTATTACCTATACACCAAAAAGGGAACACCTGATTGAAAAAGGCATAGCACTAGCCGAAACACGTGTCTCATAAAAGGGCTACTAGGTTATATTAATAAACATCAAGACTCATTGACAACAATCTCATCGGAATTCTTATTATCATTTACTATAGTGGCGCTACTAAACATGTGAAGAAGGTGTTCCCTTTTTCATCTATCAGAACGGAGCAAGGGGTAGCCCCCATAACTGCACAAGCATGCAACGCTTCCAAAGGCGCAGGGCCTTTATTAAGTTGGTATTTCAAGACCCCAATGTTTTGGAATAATACCTATACACAATCCAAAACTGTTGGCTTTGCCAGTGCTATTTTTTAACAGTACTTTAGTGCTTATAGATCAGGTGGCTGTAGGCACATTTGGCTAAAATATTATTTGTATTAGACAAGTAGCGCATTTACAGCTGCAGCTAAGCCATTAGCTCTGTGAAGACTGCTTAGAAATGACCCGTGCACTCCTTACAGCACTAGGTTTTCTATTACTGCTTGATAGATGATAGCGCCATTTTTGCACAACCGTCTGGCAAGGTCTTTGTAACCATCTTACCCAAAGGTTGAACACTGTTTTTCACCAGAAAGTGAGTCAGGCTTAACTCAAAGAATGGAAGATGGATGATAGTGAAGTACAATAAGTCCACACCGTTCATTAAAGAAAACACACAACACTGGTATACCCAAAAGTATACACTGTTAATAAATCACACGTCTATATATATAAGGACAAATAAGAACTCATATTTTACTGTGTGTTATGTTTTAACCTAAGATTTATAGCACCAGACTCAATTCACTCCCAGAAAATAAACAACAGTAATACTTTACAGTTCTATAATTTAAGAAGGCATTTTTCATAGACAGGAGTGTAATGTAAGACTTTAAAATACAGATATAATCAGTGGCATTTACTACATTTATAGCTTTTGGCCTACATCTCCCTGGCATGAATGAGGACTCCGGAACAATGTCTGTACTTTTGAATCACTTTCAAGAAAATTGGGGTAGTAAGAATCATTGGAACAAAATCAGTAGACAAAGTTGCATTTATTGGAAAAGGAAGGTAAGTTCCAGTTCTACCCCAAAGGTGCACAGAAGGTAGCAACCAACACCAGGGGATGGCAGAGGTGGTGCTCTCTGGAATGCCAGGTCTGAGACCCAGCAGCCGCAGGAAGATGAGAAGCCAATGTAAGTAAACAGAAAAATGTGGTTGAGGAGGCCTGCAGAAACCTTTGATCAAGATCCACAGGGATCCCTGAGGGTGAGTATCTTGAATAAGCAACCAACTCAGGGCCCAGGGCTCATGGTGGTGGTTCCCAGAAATACACCTTGGAATAGCAAAACAACGTGGTGAGTACAAGAGCTTCTCTTTAAGAGAGGTTTATAGGACCCAGTCACCAGGACTTTAACCCCAGAACAACGACAACCCAGAAGACCACAAAGAAGAGTAATCAGCCTGCCTTGGAGTGCGACCCACAAGCCAGGAGTAAAAGAAAAACATCAAACATGGCACCAAGAAGACGTCCAATCAGTTTTCTTTGGGTTGATGGACAGAGAGTGGAAACAAAGTAGCAGAAAATTGTCCCATGAAGAACACAATGCAGCAGCTTCTTGCGAAAAATTCTTGATCAGGAAGCCTTTAGAGTACAACAAGACTTTAGCAAAAATACAGCAGAACTGAGTTAGTGTCAGAGTCTCCCCTAGGTAGACTCAAACATTCATGAGCTAGCAAAATTCCACCCTGTGATCATATACAGGGGTACGCAAACAAAGGGTTTGGTGGCCAGACAATCAGTGTGGTCCAAAAACCATCAAACAACAAGGTCCATCCACAGTATGTGTACTGGCCTGTCTAAGGCCAGGGAACCATCTAAACCAGCCAAACCACTACAGAAGGCTGTGGGCTGTGATCAGAGTGAACATTTGTGTGAACAACACCCATTTTGAGCCTGCCTCATCGTTTCCCAAGATAAAGTATTAAAATAAAACATTAGTACCTCAGTGGCTAGCAAAACGGTTTGTTGGGCTACTAATGCGGTAAATCAGATTGCACCCCTGATGAAGCAAAAACTAAATTATAGCTGCCACCAGCCGCTCTCCAAATCCAATGTAGGTTGATATAACCCCCTAGGGTCAAAATGGTGTGTTTTAAAGCACCTGTGTCATGGGAGCCTACCATAGGAGCATGTACTAAAAAAGGGTTGCTGTGGCAGAGGGATTTCAAAAGAAGTCCTTCTGGCCACAAAAAGAGGTCTGAGATCCCAAGACCCAAAGGGGAAAACAATCAAAAAGTTTTGGGTTCCCATAAAAGGAATAGCAGAATCCCCCCAAAAAGGAATTGTCCACTAACAATAGAGCTAGCTGAAAGAAATCCTGGGAGGATGAATTTTGTGTTTTAGGAGGGGAGTGGATGGTAGTGGGTGGGAATGGCTTTAGGGATTAGCATGGCCAGATGCAGTCAATGGGTCGGTAAATAGTCAAACAACACCCACAAGCTTTGTGTCCCTCCTAACTATACTAAAATGCAATTGTTTCCGCTTAAAGACAGTGGGTATGCACTATTCAATAGACAAAACTAAAAATGAAACAAAGCCGGTGATACCTTTTTTAAAAATGTATTTATTTAAATGTATACAACGCGCAAACAGCCTTTAGGCATCGAGGCGGTGTTACAGGTGATGAGCTTAGTTACATGTGCATGGTATTTAGAATCATTACAAACTTGATACATATATTATAGACAGGCATATTGATAGCGTTGTATACAGATTACAGAGTATACAGATGGCACATCGTCAGGATTAGGTGAAGAGTAGTGTCTTGACAGTTTTGCGGAAGGCTGTATGGGAGGTTTCAGCTCTTAGGGACAGTGGAAGGGCACTCCTTTGAAAGGCTGCTAAGAAGGGGAAGCTGGCAAAACCCGCACTGACTCGCTTGATTATGGGTACCGTGAGCAGGTTAGAGTATGGTGTTCTAGTTTCTCTGTGTATTCTTTGGGACAGGTAGATGGGGGCCGTTTGGTTGACACATTTGTGGGTTAGAGCGAGGGTTTTAAAGAGGATGCGTTCTTTGATGGGGAGCCAGTGTGCCTGTATCCTGCCGGCCGATATATGTTCCCATCTGGGCATACCTAGAGCTGCGCATAGGGTGTTGTTTTGGATTATTTGCAGCTTCTCCATATTTCTTACTGAAGTGCCTGCAAAAAGGGCATTACAGTAGTTGAGTCTTGACCCTGTTATAGATCTGGCAATGGTGAGGCAGTTTTCCTTGGATAGTAATGGTCTGGCTGCATTTAGCAGTTTGGTCTGGTATGCTGCGGCAGAGGCGATGGCATTAACTTGCCTGGACATAGAGTGTTTTGAGTATAAGTATACTCTGAGTGTTTTTACTGATTCAGAGACTGGGATTTTGATTTTATCAATGGTAAAGTGGCTGAATTTGTTATTGAGTTTCTTAAGAGTTTCGGTGGAGCCAATCAGGAGAAGCTCAGTCTTGTCACTGTTGAGGCATAGCCCGTTCATGGCCATCCAAGCTTGGATAGTTGTGTATACAGTGTTGAGGGCTAGGGAGTCGGACTCATAATCACCCGTTAGTGGAAGGATGACCTGAGTATCGTCCGCATAGTTGGTGTAGGAGATACCTAATGAGTCCAAGTTGTGAAAGAGGGGTCTGGTGAATATGTTATAGAGAGTTGGCGAGATGCAGGAGCCTTGTGGGATTCCACATAGGATGATGGTAGGAGAGGCAGAAGATCGGTCGGACGAGACTTGCATGGTCCTACCTTGTAAGAATGATGTGATCCAGGAGGTTGCATTGGGAGAGAAGTTGGCTGTCGATGTCAGGTGGTGGCAGAGGATGTTATAATCCACAAGATCAAATGTCACGGATAGGTATTAGAGTAGAAGTAAGGCAGGTTTGGCAGAGTCCCGTGGGTCATCCATTTGTTTTTTTAGATCAAGTGGGGCCATTTCTGTACTGTTCCTCGGGCGAAATCCAGATTGATGCAGCCCCAGGAGCTTGTTTGTTGTTTGTTTGTTTGTTTGTTTGTTTGTTTGTTTGTTTGTTTGTTTATTCATTTGTTAAGCGCACCAGACTCGTGAGTGAAAGGGCGCAGTTATATGGAGATGTAAGACTTACAAAGTTGCGTACACACAGATTACAAAAATGTACATAATAGCAAGATATACAGTTTTTTACATGAATACAGGATATATACAATGTACAAAATAAGACAAAGAAAGAATAACCAATGAAATAAATAATCAGTAGACACTGTACAGAGGATAAATGTGCCACGTGGGGCCCTTTGCAGGATACTAAGCTCCAGAGTGGATCACAATGCGCAAGGTCTTCAGACATTAATGCAAAAGTCAAAATGAGTACAGTAGTCCGCTGTTGCTGCAGGATGACCAAGTCACTAGGGAAGTGGGCAAGTCCTCTGAGGGTGGTGGGAGACTAAGGATCCGTAGCAGTGATATGTTTTATTAAATTTTTCCTGAAATGTAAGTAGGGTTGGTCTGCTCTCAGCTCCTGAGGCAATGAGTTCCAACTTTTAGCTGCCTTAACAGTGAAGCTGTTACCCCCAATGGTGGTGAGCTTATATTTAGGAATAGTCAGACAATTAGTATTCCCAGTTCTAGTAGGTCTGAGAGAAGTTCTTCTCTGGAGTTTATCTATGAGGTAGCTGGGGGCTGCATTATTAAGAGCTTTATGTGTCAAGGAAAGCGTCTTTAGTAGTATTTTGTTAGATGTGGATAGCCATTTATGTTGACGTCTCAAGGAGGAGATGTGAGTTTTCTTATTTATGCCTAAGGCTGCTCTTAGAGCTTTATTCTGCAGTGTTTGGAGCTTTTGAATGGTAGATTTGTTGGCACCACTGTAGAGGGCATTGCAGTAGTCGATTCTGGAGAGTATTAGAGCTCTAGCCAGGATCAGACAACTATTGTCAGAGAGGAACGGTTTACCAGCTCTGAGTAATTTGCAGGTGTAGGCAATGGCAGAGGTAAGGGATTTGACCTGTTTATCAAAGGACAGTGTAGAGTCCAAGTAGAATCCAAGGGTTTTTACTTCCTTGGAGACTTTGATGGTGTTACCATCAATATTGAATGATGAATATTCTTGGCCTAGTTTTTTGATATTCGCCTGCGAGCCCAGAATTATAAGTTCAATCTTATCATCGTTCAAGCACAGGCCATGAGTGGCCATCCATGCTTGGAAGATAAGGTAAACTTTGTTCACTAAACCCATGTCCGTACCGTAATCCCCAGAAAGTGGGAGGAGAATCTGAGTATCATCTGCATAGTTAGTGTAGGTGATACCCAGCTGGTCCAGATCGTCGAACAGTGGCTTAGTGAAGATGTTGTAAAGGGTGGGCGAGACGCAGGACCCTTGGGGAACACCACATAGGATGGGTGTAGGGTCGGCAGCTGCTGTGGGGGAGAAGACTCTCATGGTTCTCTCACTCAGGAAGGACTCAATCCATTTGATGGCACCCGTAGAGAAGTGAGCTGCAGAATCAAGGTGCCGGCATAAGACCTTGTGGTTGACCAGATCAAATGCGGCAGAGAGGTCAAGTAGGAGCAAGAGTACTGTCCTTCCTTTGTCTCTCAGCTCGTCTGTTTGGGACTTTAGGTCGATTAGGGCTGTCTCTGTTCCGTGTAGTGGGCGGAAACCAGATTGTCTGTTGCCTAGTAGTTTATGCAATTCCAAGTGTTTTTGAATTTGAATGTAAGCAGCTTTATCCAATATTTTTAGTAGAAATGGGACCGTGGTAATGGGCCGGTAGTTCGTGGGAATAAGAGGATCTAGTGTCTGTTTCTTGAGGAGGGGTAGCACCCAGGATTGTTTAAGGTTAGCAGGTATAGTACCTGTAGAAAATGAGGCATTTATCAGTTTAGTTATGAATGGGGAGAGTTCTCTGGCAGTATCTTTTATTAGCTGTGCTGGGCAAATATCGCCTTTACAGTTTGTGGGCTTCAAAGATAGAATGATTTTTTCTACCTCTAAGGTAGACATTTTAGAAAAATGGAATGTCGTATTACGAGCCGATGGTGACTCGTTAGGCAGGAGAGTGTTAGGCGAGTGCTGTAAGTTCAGAACTTCTTTTTTTTGTTGAATTTTATTCTGGAGTGTGTCAATTTTATTCACTAAGGCATGTTGGATGTCTGTACACCAGGATTTGTCCTTAGTGCAGACATCAGGAATAATAATTGGTGACTCTAATTCTTTGAGTATGCAAAAGAGTTCTTTCATACTTGAATTTGAGTTAGCAATGCGCTCGTCGTATGAATTGCGTTTTGCCTGGCAGATTTCCTTCTTGTAGTTTGAGGAAAGTGAGGTTAATTTGGCTTTGTTCTCGCTGGAGGGGCAAAGTCTCCAATTGGTTTCACTTTTATTCTTTAAGGTGTGGAGGTCTTTAAGTTGTGGAGTGAACCATTTGTTTAAATGGGCTATTGGTTTGCTAGGCCTAAGTTTGATAGGGGCAATTTTATCCAGTGTGGTAAGCATAATATTGTTAAATTCCTGAAGTAGGCTACTAGGGTCAAGATTTTCAGGTAATGCGTTAAGTGTGGGCAGAATGGCAGGGATAACTTTCTCTACCGAGATAGTTTTTTTACTTCTGGTTGAGGATGGTGGCACTAGTGGTTGAGCCAGTGGAGTAGGTCTTATAGTGGATAGGTGAAAGGAGATCAGAAAGTGGTCTGTCCATGCTAATGGCAGGATAGATGAAATAGTAGCTGCGCAATTAAGGTCCACTATCCAGTCCAAAATTCTCCCTTTAAGGTGGGTAAGTTTATTGACTTTTTGGGTGAGGCCTAATGCTTTGATCGTATTGGCTATTTCAGTTGCGTTTTTATCCATATGGCCATTAAAGCCTAGGTTAAAGTCACCTAATAGGAGTAGTTGCGTGGTAGGTTTAAGGTTATTCGTAATTATATTATGCAGGTCTTCCTCAAAGGTACCAAGAGGGCCAGGTGTGTTATGTTGATGTCTTTTCTATTATATGTTAATGTGTTATCTGATTCCCATTCCTTGTTCTACTGATGGAATCCTAGCTATTGATGACATCAGAGAAATCCTGAGCTTTGTGTTAGAATGTTATTCTTTGAGGAGTCCGTCTACTTGTGCAGATGGTTGGGGGTCTCTACTACCCAGCTTATCCCTACAAGCAATAAACCATTTGTTCAACTTGTTGTGCCCAATCTATTGCTTTACATTAGCGACGAGGATGGGATCAGAGAGGAAGTGTGGCTAAAAGATGACCCTTGCTTAGATGAAGTAATTGGGATTGCAAAAAGAATTGAGCATACTTTGAAATGTGTGGCAAAACTTGCTGTGAAAGAATCCAAAGCTGTCCACCAGGTTGAGGTCTTGAAAGTAGGTGACAAGAGGAAAGAAACCGCAAAAGACCAAAAGAAAAAGAAGGGCAAAACGGCCAAATCGACTGACATGTATGAAAGCAAGGGTGGTAATGATAACCAAATAGCAAATAAATCTGTGCAAAAAGAAAATGTACAAGTGGGAAAAAGGATACAGGAGCGCCTGTGTTTTAGGTGTGGGAGTGGCCGCCACCTATCTAATTCTCCGATCTGCCCCGGAAGAAGCGCTATATGTAACATCTGTAAAAGATGGGGACATTTTGCAAATTGTTGTGCCAATTACAGTGTCGGTGCTGGGAGGAGCGTTATGTTGGTTGAGGAGCCAGATGGGCCATCCCCAGATGAATATGAAGGTTCAGAAAATGACATTGTTACTCTGAATATGGTTCAAATTTCCGGAATGGATGAATGCGAGCATCCTTCAGCTTGGGTGGAAGTGAATGGTTGCCAAGTTAAAATGCTAGCGGACTCATGTTCCAAAATCACTTTGATGTCAAAGGCGGTGTATGAAAATGTGCTGGGAGGCAGGATGGACGATTTAAGCCCGTCAGACAAGACACCTGGGGGCTATAGTGGATGGAGGATCGATGTGGTAGGATGTTGTCCTGCAACTTTTAAATTTAAAGACAGGGTTACGTGCGGAAAAATATATATCACCAAGAAGGGTGAGACGCTGTTGGGATGGAGAGAACAAAGGGGACTATGTATTAAATTAGATCCCAATAGTAAAGAACAAGTGTTAAATGTAGAAAAACTATCCATGGACTGTAGTTTGGATGATAGTTCTAAAAGTTTCATTGCCAAGTATCCAGATGTGTTTAATAATAGCGTTGGGTGTTTGAAAGGGATGATTCACAAAATTGTGCTGAAGGAGGGTTCCAGGCCCGTGGCGGCAAAACTTAGACCGTTACCGATGTCATTGCGTGATGCTGTGAGAGTGGAGTTGGAGAAACTGGAGAAAGCTTGCATTATTGAACCAGCGAAGGCGGTTGAATGGATTTCCCCCGTGGTTGTTGTGAAAAAGTCCGGTGGGGATTTGA
This sequence comes from Ambystoma mexicanum, assembly GCF_040938575.1. NCBI lineage: Eukaryota > Metazoa > Chordata > Amphibia > Caudata > Ambystomatidae > Ambystoma > Ambystoma mexicanum. The sequence goes on along the minus strand of NC_090935.1, from coordinate 1,059,327,386 downwards.
GAGTATGCAAAGATCTAAGAGAATTGAATCGATATGTGGTTGTTGACCGCCATCCCCTTCCAAATATGGGAGAACTTCTGTCTAGGATAGGAAATGCCAAATACTTTGCCAAATTGGATATGGCGAGGGCCTATCATCAGATTAACCTTGATGCCGAGTCACGAAAACTGACGGCTTTTATCACATACGAAGGCATTTACCAGTTTCGGTGCATGCCTTTCGGATTAATATCAGCTTCATCAGTTTTCCAAAACGTCATGGATGGATTATTCAAAGGTATAAACAATGTTTGGTGCTTCCAGGATGATGTGTTGGTTTGTGGCAGTACTGAAGAAGATTTAAAAAGGAAACTCAATAAGGTTTTAGAAATTTTCAGAACACGAGGTTACCTTACGAAGTGAGAAATGTGTCTTTTCTACTCAAGTAGTAGAGTATTTAGGACACGAAATATCGGAGGAAGGTTTAAGGCCCAAAAAAGTGTTGGTAGATGGAATTAAAAGAATGTAGTCTCCAAAGAATAAGGCAGAGTTACGTTAATTTTTGGGGACAATAGAGTTTTACCATCGTTTCATTGAAAAATATGCGGATAAGGTTACCTTGCTGAGAGCATTGTTGAGAAAAGGAGTGGCATTTGTTTGGAATGCAGAGTGTGAAAAGGAATTTGTTGAGATTAAGTCTGAGATTGATATGGCAAAACCCTTAGCCATGTATGATACTAAAAAAAGGACAATCTTGTCTGTTGATGCGAGTGAAACTGGTATTGGAGTGGTTATGTCGCAAGTGGGAATGGATGGTGCAGAATCCGTGGTGTTACATGCCTCGCGCATGTTGAGAGGTCCTGAATTGAACTACTCGGTTTTGGAAAAAGAGGCTTTAGCATGCCATTGGGGTATAGAAAAACTGAAAAACTTTGTGTGGGGTCGGGAATTTGTGTTAAGAACAGACCACAAGCCACTGAAGGCTATATTTGAAAGCAAAGGGTTGGACAAAGTTTCAAGGAGAGTTGCCTGTTGGGTGACAAGATTGCAATGTCACAAGTTTAACATTGAAGTGGTAGCCGGTAAGGACAATGTGCAGGCCGATCATGCATCTAGAGTAAGGATTATTGATGAGGAAGATGAGAAGGAGTCTGTTGAAGTTGAAAGTATGGTATTTGCTATGGTGGAAGGTGTACTTCACAAAGAAGAATGGGTTGAAGCATTGTTGTCTGATGAAATGTGGAGGCGGATAACCAATTTTATCAAGGATGGTTGGCCAGAGAAAATATTGTTATCTGGAGAAGAGCGGGCTTTGTGGGAGGTGAGAGAGGAATTATCTGTGAAGAATGGTCTAATATATCGATGGGATAAGCTTGTTGTTCCAGTGTGTTTTAGAAAAAAACTAATTGCTATTGCGCATCAAGGCCATATTGGTACGTATAAAACCAAGGGAGTAATTAAGGCCGATTATTGGTGGCCGGGTATGGACCGCGAGATTGAGAAAACAGTGGGAGGATGTGTAGACTGCATAAAGTCAGGGAAGAGCATATCTGCTGTAGTGCAACCTGTGAAAGGAGTTGAAGGTCCGAAGGGTGTGTGGCAAGACCTTGCCATGGATATCTTAGGCCCAGTGGATATGGGCAGAGGTTGTGGTAGGTTTGTGTTGGCCATAGTAGATATGTTTTCAAGGTGGACGGAGTTCAAAATATTGAGAGAAGTCACGGATCAATCTATTGTAACATTTCTGGAAGAGATATTTGAGAGAGAGGGCTTGCCAAGGAGTGTGTTGACGGACAACGGTCCACAGTTTACTGGAGGTTTCTTTCAAGAGTACATGTACAGATGTGGAATCAAGCATAAAAAGACTGCATTGTATTACCCTCAAGCCAATGGTATGACCGAGAGGGGCAAACCGCTGTATAATGGAAGGTATTAGGAATGCCAATGCGTGTGGGTTGGACAGGAAAGTTGCGGTAAAGGAACGAATGTATGCATTTTGGATGGCTCCTAATGCCGAAACAAGAGTGAGTCCATTTGAATTAATGAGAGGACGGAGGAGTAACACGATGTTATCCCCAGCTTGGTTAGGCCGGGCCAGAGAAACGGATGAGGTGGTGGATGAAGTGAAAAGGAATATCGATGAACGAAAGAGGAAGTGTGCCGAGAAAGTTAATGAGAAATTTCCAAGAAAGAAGACTATAGTTGAAGTGGGCGATCTAGTTAGATTAAGGAAGTAAGGAAAGCTGTTATAAAGAAACAGGATGATCTATTGTATTCGGATCCGTTTAAGGTTGTACAAGTTGTTGACCGTTCTGTGAAATTGGAGAGTGGACAGGTCTGGAGCCTGTCAAGGGTTGCGAAGGTGAGGAGGTAAAATTGCTGAGCAAACAGACGCCTTTTTCTCTATATAATGTCATCGTTCGAATTACATGTATTATAAATTGTTTTGTGTAAATAGAAATTTGCTGTTCAGATAAGGGAGGTGGGTGTGTTATGTTTATGTCTTTTCTATTATATGTTAATGTGTTATCTGATTCCCATTCCTTGTTCTACTGATGGAATCCTAGCTATTGATGACATCAGAGCAATCCTGAGCTTTGTGTTAGAATGTTAGTCTTTGAGGAGTCAGTCTACTTGTGCAGATGGTTGGGGGTCTCTACTACCCAGTTTATCCCTACAAGCAATAAACCATTTGTTCAACTTGTTGTGCCCAGTCTATTGCTTTACAAGGTGGTCTATATATAAGGTGTATAGTAAGGGATTGCGAGTTATTTATCTGAATTTTGGCAGTGAGTGTTTCACATGATTGTGACAGATGGGTAGGGACTAGTCTGAGGCCAAGAGCAGTTTTAGAGATAATAGCATTACCGCCACCTCGAGCATTATCACGGTCTTGTCTGACTATGGTGTAGCCATCAGGGATAGCTAGCATAAGAGCAGGTCCTGCTGCATTATGGAGCCAAGTTTCCGTAATTGCGAGGAAATCCAGGTTTCCTTCAGGGATTAAGTCGGCAATATCGGTGGCGTGTGCGACTAGTGATCTTGCGTTGAGAAGCGCTCCTTTGAGAGGGAGGGCCTCAGGTGTTTTGTTGACTCGGGTAAGTTTGTCAGATATATTGCTAACTTTAGGCTTATGGTTGTTGAAATGAGGGGTATTCGCGTTCAAGATGGCCATTGGAAGAGGCAACTTAGAGTGGCTAGTGGCTTGTTGCCGTCAATGAATTGTTGCACTTGTATGTAGGCTGCTTTGCCAATTATTTTCAGCAGGACAGTGGTTATAGGCCTATAGTTGTTAGGGGACGAGGGGTCGATGGTGGTTTTTTTTAAGAGTGGGCAGTCCCAGGCTTCTTTGAGGCAAGCTGGTACCTGTCCGTGGTGAAGGATGCATTAACGAAGGCCGTCAGAAAGGGGGAGAGAGTGGTGGTACATTCTTTGATAATGGCTGTATGATAGATGTCCCCTTTACAATTGGAGGGTTTGATGGAGTTCATGATATTGATGTTATCCTGCTCCTGGACTTCTTTAATGGAGAAAGTTGTGGTTGGTCCATTAGATTGGGGAGGTATAGGGAGTGCCGAGTGAGTCATGGATTGTTGGGTGGTTTAAATTTTGGTTTGGAGGGTGTCCAGTTTGTTGATCATGGCTGCTTGGATCCCATTGCACCAGGTCTTATCTTTGGCGATAATTTGAAGGGGCTTGGTGGGAGTCTCTAAATCCCTGAAGATAGAGAAGATCTCTTTTGTATCGGCATTAAATGAGGTTGCTTTGGCTCGGATGTTGGCCTTTTTGTAGTCTTTAGAGAGTTTTTGGAATTCAAGCTTGGCAGTGTCTGAGTGATTAGATCGCCATAGGGAGAGGGCAGTGCGATTTTAGGAACAGAGTTCTAGAAGGTCTGCAGTGAACCAGGCGTTGGCATGTCTAGTAGGTCTAGCTTTGCGGGATGTGAGAGGGGCAATAGTGTCCACGGCTAGTTTGATAGCAGTGTTATAGGATTGAGCGAGAACCTCTGGGTCGTTGGAAAAGGGGGGCCTGAAGGCAGTCACTAGTAAGTAGGGTAGTAACCTTTCAGTAGCAACCTGGCGTGAGATTCTGGAGATCACGGGTGACAGTGGTAGCATTGGCTGATGCACTTCCTTGGGGGTAGCGTTGCTGAAGTGAATGACATAGTGGTCCGACCAGGGGGTAGGTGAGTTAGCAGTAATAGAGAGTGGACAGTTGTGTTGGGCTATCCAATCTAAGGTGCGACCTTGAGTGTGAGTAGGGTCAGTTATGGAGTTCTTGAACCCTAGTGTCTCAAGCTCATTGTTCAGAGACTTGGCTGTGGGATCTTTGGGATTATTCAGACCAAGGTTGAGGTCTCCTAAGAGGTTGGCTTTAGAAGATTTATTTAGATTGTCTGATAGGAGGTGTGTAAGGGCTACCCGGAAGTCTGCCATGGGTCCTGAGGGACAGTAGATGAGGTGAAGGGTAATGGTGCAGTTGGGAGAGAGGTTGGGTTTGATGAGAAGGTAGTCACTGTTGTTCTCGATGGTCTTTTCTGTCTTCCTGATGGATAGGGTGTCCTTTGCTATGAGGGCCACACCCCCTCCTTTGGAGGGGCGTTCCTGTCTGAATATGGTGTACCCTGTAGGCAGCGCCAGGGATAGGGCCGAGCCGGAGGCTTCATGCAGCCACGTTTCTGTGATCATGAGAAGGTCAAGGTTGTGTGTGGTGATGAAGTTGTGTATGTCTAGGGCATGAGCTTGGATGAGCGGGCATTGACGAGGGCACAACTGAGTGGGGGGTTCTGTGCTGGGTTGGAGTGGACTGTGTAGGCGGCAGTAGTGTGTGGCTCAGTGGGCACAGCTTCAGGCCTGTTCCTCTCTTTGTGTGAGGCAGGAGTGCTAGTAGGTGGGATTGGGTGCAGGTAAGGGGGCCCATCCATTGGCAGGATTGTAGCTTTGGGGGCAGCGCAGGTGCTGGGGGATCTGGACAGGGGAGTTTCACAGGGAGGAGCATCAAGCAAATCCACCGCTTCTGGCAGAGTGCTGGAATTGGGGAGTGTGGGCAGAGACATTTCAATGGAAGCTTCATAGGGCAGACCGACCGATTTGGGGGCTACAGCGGTCCTTACAAAAGGTGGCATATCAGTGGCAGTGGGTGAGGCGATCATCATTGCAATGGGTGCCACATAACTAGCATTGGCTGAGGCAGTCATCATTACACAGGGTGGCACATCACTAGCATTGGGTGAGGCAGTCATCATGACACAGGGAATTAGCATTGGGTGAGGCAATCATCATTCCACAAGGTGGCACATCACTAGCATTGGGCGAAGCAATCATCATTCCACAGGGTGTCACATCATTAGCATTGGGTGAGGCAATCATCATTCCAATGGGTGGCACATAACTAGAATTGGGAGAGGCAATCATCATTACACAGGGTGGCACATCACTAGCATTTGGCGAGGCAATCATCATTACACTAGGTGACACATTGATGACAGCGGGCGGAATATTGCCCTGTATAGTGGGTGCAGCATAGGGCAGGCCCCATCTTGAGGAGCAGTCGTGGCAGTAGTGTTCCTGCTGGCATCAGCGTTACTGGAGTGCCGACTGTGCGGTATGCAGTGAAACCCATTGAGGGACTGCGGGGTGAGTACATGGATGGGAGAAAGTCGTGAGGTAGTAGCTAAGGGCCGAGGGTCCGGATAATTGTGGGCTACATCTAAAGCACTAAAGTAGTGAATGTGGGGCATATCTGGGTAATGACTTACACAAGACTTAGCATTTGTGCTGCAGGACGCCCCGGAAGGAGGTTTGGGGTACCTACATCTGAGGTGCGTATTGCGGAAGCACACATGGGTGGCACTGGCGGAGTGTAGAACTGTGGAAGTGCGTGCGCGGAGGCGCGCAAGCATTGTGCTTGGCGATGGGCACCTCAGGGGTGCAGTGATGGCGAGGTGGATCATGGAGGGTGGGGGAGGATGGAGCGAGGCGTGAGCCGGGCTATTGTGCGTATCAGGTGCTCTAGGGTGAGGCAAAGCCTCACCTGCAGCTGGGCTTATTGGCGAGCATAGCGAGCAGCGGAGAACGGCAGAGAGCGCTGATGGCCTTGTCCGCAGGCCTTTGCTGCGCGGCATCGCCTGCCGGCTGGCTCCTTCCCATTTGTAGAAAGAAGGGAGGAGCAGACAGGGTGAAGCGCCCTATCCGCGCATGCAGCAGTGATGTCGTCGGGCATATTGTTGTTGCTGGCTGCTCTGGCAATGGCGGCGGCCATCTTAGATGGCTGTGATGTTCCATGAGGCACGGCAGAGGTGAGGGAACACTCCGGTGTCCCTTGCTTTGTTATGGCAGCTGTTTCTTCTTCCAGTTGATGAAGTGCTCGCAGCAGAGCTGCATAGAGCGGTGATGGCCTTGTTTGCAGGCCTTTGCTCCACGGCTTCGCCTGCCGACTGGCTCCTTCCGCATTTGTAGCAAGAGGAGAGGAGAGGCAGGGTGAAGCGCCCAATCTGGGCATGCAGCGGTGATATTGTCAGTCGTATTGCATGATGTCAATCTGCACCTCACTGACTGATGATCATGATGATGTCTCACTAAAATATAACAGGCCCACACTCAAGCTCAAATCTGCATGCCACACAACACATTCAGAATTCACACTGAAAATATAATGAGACTTAAGAGACTGATTGTGGTATATGTTTTATAGAAAGCCCTTAAAAGCAACTTAAGGGCTATCATCAATCTGCGGTCAAGGGCTTGAATCCCACACAGCCAAGGCAGACCTTATCCTTCGCAAAATCATGACTTGATTACGTTAACACACACATCCAGTATGAGCCTTATGTAAAAATGTGATATTATTGAACTAAGATCATGAAACCAAAGAATAAAATGTAAATGAAAAAGCAGACCCAAGGAATTGTCTAGAGAAAGCATTAGTGAGAATGGCACAGGGACCAGGGACCAGGTGAACTCGCAAATCACCACCATCTCAATCGTTCCCTCAGTAAAATCGAGCTTGAAATGCAAATACAGGACCTGCCAGAATCACTTGTATCAAGTAAACAAAACCAGCAATCTGAGTCCAAAAAACGAAGTCAGGACACAGAACCCCGAACGATAGAAACGTTTATGCAAACTACATATGACAGGAGCTCCTTCCATACAAGAGCAGAGAAATGTTGCAAACACAGGACGCACGTCCCGGGGAGAGGCAATGGTACATGCGGTGCAGGCAGATGAATATGAGCAACTCCACAGCAATTAAACACCCACATCTTGAATACACGTACAATGAAAACAAACGCACAAGATGACATACAACCCAAATGTGAAGCTCACCTACCACATGTGGATTTTATTAGTATTATTATTTGCTTGTACAGTTTAAGCAAACCTCACGGAATTTTCAATAAACAACATAGATAAATATTCAAAAATATAGACAAAAAATGTGAAAAATATATACACAAACTCCATAATTATGTCTTCAAATTAAAAAATGACTAAATGGACATTCATCATCTAATTCATTGATCATAAATGCAAGGACTTTCCCAAAAGGTGTTAGTTTCTAAATGATTCACATTAGTAAAAAAGCTAACAAAAAATGCTCTTCTAAGATTTGATAACAAGGGACATTCTACAATAGGTGTCTCAATGTTTCAATACTATTTGTATTTTCTTTCAATCGACAACAGCACATATCATTAGCTGTATCCAAGTTGGAAGGGGAATGGTCACAATCAATTGCACTTATCAATATGATTTAATAAAAATGATCTGGCAAAAAACACTCATGCATACTTCATGAGCAAATATGACATGAAGCCCAAGACCGCCATCAGCACACACGTCCATACTTGGTGAGGTCTCATAAAAACAGTAGCTAAAAGTACTCTAAATCATGGGGCTTACATTTGTAACCTCATATAAATGCTAGGCTTAGGGGATCCTGCAAGGTTTGGCATCTGTGATCTGCAGAATGTACACAGATAAAGCAGCAAAGGTTTCACTCTTTGACCTATCCACCATAGCACTTGAATCCCCTGTGATTTCCCCAGAGGGAGACCTGTTGGTGGGAGTCCTCCCTGTAGTTAACAACGGCTCGAGTGACAGACTGCCCTATTACAGTCATCCATTCCCAGCACCATTGAGCTGATGCCACCCTTCCCTGAACGCCATTCTTCATTTATGAAAGCAAGACAACATCCTGGGCCATGAGTGGTACAGCAGGGCAGGAAGCAGCAGCTATGTATCCATTGTATATTCACCTGACCACTGAATAACCATCAAATTCACTTTACTGTGCTAGAGAATAATTTAGAGCAAACCTGCTCCGAAGCAGCTACGTTTTGCACTGAAGAGATTACCAAAATACAGTCATAAAATAGACATTTGCGGGAGTTGTAAGTAATCGGGTTATTAAAGGTCAGTGGTTTGATTAAAATAGGTATCCAAATGCTTCCTAAATCACATCATTGTGAAAAATGTGCCTGAAATGATGGCACGATCAAATGACTATCTCACTTTGGGCCTGAAGACAGTTCTGCTTCTCACCCATTTACAGCCTGCTTAGAAATCCTAACAAAGGCAGAACATTAACTTCCCAGTTATTCAGTGGAAGAAACCAAACCGACTTCCAGGGATCAGCCAATGTTTAAATGGTGGAAGTACGTTTGGCCCCCTACATTTTCCTGTTCTTCCCGTTCCCTCTTACTCTTTCTCCATCCAACACATTAGTTGGTATGGTTGGTTGTCCAGTAAACTGAGCTGATTTCCCAAAGTTATCTGGCCTCACCTACTGCCATCTGTTAAACTGCAGCTCAGGGAACTGGTTGGAAAGGGGTAGTATATATGCAGATTATTCCCACAGGAGCCAAGCAACTGCTTTAGAGGGCGATTCTCCACAACATGCCAGGAATGCTCACAAGTTCGCTGGCTGTGCCAATGAATGCTAAGGCAGCAGCCTCAAGCTGTATTCTCAGCAAGGAACTTACAGACTGAATGCCACCATATCAATTAAGTGCCCTCAGGGTCACAGACATATTTCGAAAATAAAATTAATTCCATTGCGGTTCTTATATATTAATTTGATTGTTTCAGCCAAGCCATAAAACATACATATGCATGTAAAATAAAACAGCTTAAATTAGATTGAAACTTAAAAACGACAGTACATATCAAAATTACACCTCAAAAAATATAAAGATAAAAGCCAATATTGAAGTGTAAATCTGCATTATACAGCAATCAGTTCCTGCTAGTTCTAGAGTAAAGACTTACAGGGTAATTCATAGAATTTCGCAGAAAAGTGTCGCAAGCGGCTGGCGCAGAGTGTCCGCGTGCGATTGTCTGCGCCAGGCACGTGCGCTAAAACCGATTTCCGCGCACAGCGTATTCATGGATTTTAGGCTCCCAAACCAGCCGTGGCGCAGAGTATCGCAGCGACCCTGCAGCAGCGCCAGTAACGCCCCCAAGAACGCCCTCGCGCAAGGAAAAGCCATCAAAATCGCTAAATCATCGCAAAGGGCTGCGCTAACCCTGGACCAGTTTACAGGGCTGCCAAACAAGGAACGCAAAGCGGGTAACGTGCATATCAGGGGTACGCGTGAAGTTATACACGCGATTAGCCAGGCTGCCAGGGTACGTGTATTTCAGGGGTGCGCGGGAAGTTCAACACGCGATAGTCCAGGGAACGTGTATTACAGGGGTACGCGGGAAGTTCAACACGCGATTGTCCAGGGAACGTGTATTACAGGGGTACGCGGGAAGTTCAACACGCGATTGTCCAGGGAACGTGTATTACAGGGGTACGCGGGAAGTCTTACATGCGATTAGCCAGGGCACGTGTAATACAGGGGTACGTGGGAATTATCACACGCGATTTGGCTGGGTACGTGTATTACAGGGGTACACGGGAAGTTCTACACGCGAATCGGCTGGGTACGTGTATTACAGGGGTGCGCGGGAATGATCACACGCGATTTGGCTTGGTACGTGTATTACAGGGGTGCATGGTAATGATCAGACGCGATTTGGCTTGGTATGTGTATTACAGGGGTGCGTGGGAAGTTCTACACGCGATTGGCCAGGGTACGTGTATTACAGGGGTACGTGGGAATTATCACACGCGATTTGGCTGGGTACGTGTATTACAGGGGTACACGGGAAGTTCTACACGCGATTCGGCTGGGTACGTGTATTACAGGGGTGCGCGGGAATTCTCACATGCGATTTGGCCAGGTACGTGTATTACAGGGGTGTGCGGGAATTATCACACGCAATTAGGCTGGGTGGGTCCTCACAGGTGTTCCCTGTACACCCTCCACGGCCCCAGCAGGCAGCCCACAAAACAGGGGACTACCCTGCACACCTGCTCATGTCCCCCTGCACCCCCAGCCCCCAGCAGTGCAGGGGCACCCTCCACCAGGCCCCCACTCATGTCTCCCACCACCCCCACCCCCCTGCCACCATGGGCAGCCCCCACCAGGCCCCCACTCATGTCTCCCACCACCCCCACTCCCCTGCCACCATGGGCAGCCCCCACCAGGCCCCCACTCATGTCTCCCACCACCCCCACCCCCCAGCAGTGCAGGGTCACCCTCCACCAGGCCCCCACTCATGTCTCCCACCACCCCCACCCCCCAGCAGTGCAGGGTCACCCTCCACCAGGCCCCCACTCATGTCTCCCACCACCCCCACCCCCCAGCAGTGCAGGGTCACCCTCCACCAGGCCCCCACTCATGTCCCCCTGCACCCCCACCCCCCTGCCACCATGGGCAGCCCCCACCAGGCCCCCACTCATATCTCCCACCACCCCCACCCCCCAGCAGTGCAGGGTCACCCTCCACCAGCCCCCCACTCATGTCTCCCACCACCCCCACCCCCCAGCAGTGCAGGGGCACCCTCCACCAGGCCCCCACTCATGTCTCCCACCACCCCCACCCCCCAGCAGTGCAGGGTCACCCTCCACCAGGCCCCCACTCATGTCTCCCACCACCCCCACCCCCCAGCAGTGCAGGGTCACCCTCCACCAGGCCCCCACTCATGTCTCCCACCACCCCCACCCCCAGCAGTGCAGGGTCACCCTCCACCAGGCCCCCACTCATGTCCCCCTGCACCCCCACCCCCCTGCCACCATGGGCAGCCCCCACCAGGCCCCCACTCATATCTCCCACCACCCCCACCCCCCAGCAGTGCAGGGTCACCCTCCACCAGGCCCCCACTCATGTCTCCCACCACCCCCACCCCCCAGCAGTGCAGGGGCACCCTCCACCAGGCCCCCACTCATGTCTCCCACCACCCCCACCCCCAGCAGTGCAGGGTCAACCTCCACCAGGCCCCCACTCATGTCCCCCTGCACCCCCACCCCCCAGCAGTGCAGGGTCACCCTCCACCAGGCCCCCACTCATGTCTCCCACCACCCCCACCCCCCTGCCACCATGGGCAGCCCCCACCAGGCCCCCACTCATGTCTCCCACCACCCCCACCCCCCAGCAGTGCAGGGTCACCCTCCACCAGGCCCCCACTCATGTCTCCCACCACCCCCACCCCCCAGCAGTGCAGGGTCACCCTCCACCAGGCCCCCACTCATGTCTCCCACCACCCCCACCCCCCAGCAGTGCAGGGTCACCCTCCACCAGGCCCCCACTCATGTCTCCCACCACCCCCACCCCCCAGCAGTGCAGGGGCACCCTCCACCAGGCCCCCATTCATGTCTCCCACCACCCCCACCCCCCAGCAGTGCAGGGTCACCCTCCACCAGGCCCCCACTCATGTCTCCCAACACCCCCACCCCCCAGCAGTGCAGGGTCACCCTCCACCAGGCCCCCATTCATGTCTCCCACCACCCCCACCCCCAGCAGTGCAGGGTCACCCTCCACCAGGCCCCCACTCATGTCTCCCACCACCCCCACCCCCCTGCCACCATGGGCAGCCCCCACCAGGCCCCCACTCATGTCTCCCACCACCCCCACCCCCCAGCAGTGCAGGGTCAACCTCCACCAGGCCCCCATTCATGTCCCCCTGCACCCCCACCCCCCAGCAGTGCAGGGTCACCCTCCACCAGGCCCCCACTCATGTCTCCCACCACCCCCACCCCCCAGCAGTGCAGGGTCAACCTCCACCAGGCCCCCACTCATGTCCCCCTGCACCCCCACCCCCCAGCAGTGCAGGGTCACCCTCCACCAGGCCCCCACTCATGTCCCCCTGCACCCCCACCCCCCAGCAGTGCAGGGTCAACCACCACCAGGCCCCCACTCATGTCCCCCTGCACCCCCACCCCCCAGTAGTGCAGGGCCACCCTCCACCAGGCCCCCACTCATGTCCCCCTGCACCCCCACCCCCCAGCAGTGCAGGGTCACCCTCCACCAGGCCCCCACTCATGTCTCCCACCACCCCCACCCCCTGCCACCATGGGCAGCCCCCACCAGGCCCCCACTCATGTCTCCCACCACCCCCACCCCCCAGCAGTGCAGGGTCAACCTCCACCAGGCCCCCACTCATGTCCCCCTGCACCCCCACCCCCCAACAGTGCAGGGTCACCCTCCACCAGGCCCCCACTCATGTCTCCCACCACCCCCACCCCCCTGCCACCATGGGCAGCCCCCACCAGGCCCCCACTCATGTCTCCCACCACCCCCACCCCCCAGCAGTGCAGGGTCACCCTCCACCAGGCCCCCACTCATGTCTCCCACCACCCCCACCCCCCAGCAGTGCAGGGTCAACCTCCACCAGGCCCCCACTCATGTCCCCCTGCACCCCCACCCCCCAGCAGTGCAGGGTTACCCTCCACCAGGCCCCCACTCATGTCTCCCACCACCCCCACCCCCTGCCACCATGGGCAGCCCCCACCAGGCCCCCACTCATGTCTCCCACCCCCCCCACCCCCCAGCAGTGCAGGGTCAACCTCCACCAGGCCCCCACTCATGTCCCCCTGCACCCCCACCCCCCAGCAGTGCAGGGTCACCCTCCACCAGGCCCCCACTCATGTCTCCCACCACCCCCACCCCCCTGCCACCATGGGCAGCCCCCACCAGGCCCCCACTCATGTCTCCCACCACCCCCACCCCCCAGCAGTGCAGGGTCACCCTCCACCAGGCCCCCACTCATGTCTCCCACCACCCCCACCCCCCAGCAGTGCAGGGTCAACCTCCACCAGGCCCCCACTCATGTCCCCCTGCACCCCCACCCCCCAGCAGTGCAGGGTCACCCTCCACCAGGCCCCCACTCATGTCTCCCACCACCCCCACCCCCCTGCCACCATGGGCAGCCCCCACCAGGCCCCCACTCATGTCTCCCACCACCCCCACCCTCCAGCAGTGCAGGGTCAACCTCCACCAGGCCCCCACTCATGTCCCCCTGCACACCCACCCCCCAGCAGTGCAGGGTCACCCTCCACCAGGCCCCCACTCATGTCTCCCACCACCCCCACCCCCCAGCAGTGCAGGGTCAACCTCCACCAGGCCCCCACTCATGTCCCCCTGCACCCCCACCCCCCAGCAGTGCAGGGTCACCCTCCACCAGGCCCCCACTCATGTCCCCCTGCACCCCCACCCCGCAGCAGTGCAGGGTCAACCACCACCAGGCCCCCACTCATGTCCCACTGCACCCCCACCCCCCAGCAGTGCAGGGTCACCCTCCACCAGGCCCCCACTCATGTCTCCCACCACCCCCACCCCCCTGCCACCATGTGCAGCCCCCACCGGGTCCTCACAATCCCCAATCATGTGCGTAATGGTCAGCCTCCACAGCCAAAAAGCCCTACCAAGTAACCCATTCACCCACATGGAAAGGAAAACACATGTTACACCCCCAATGTTCATGAAGCAAATGAACCCATGTCCGTCACACACAGATTTTCAAATTGAATGGGAAAACACACAACATGACATGCATGAAACCAATGAGATGAAACCACACAGTGAACAATGGAAAAAAAAATGTATTGGACAAAAATACGAATGGTAAAGAAAGAAAAATAACTACAAAGTAAATGTGAAAAAATAAGCTGCATGTCCGCATAAAAACACAAAAGTAGAAAATCAAATCCATAAAATTTTGTCCAAAGTGAAATGTAAAAACTCTCCATGCAACAAAGAACTATGTACAAAAATAACAAGGGTCCATCATCACAACTGAACTAAGGAAACCTCCTAAAAAACCTACCTAAATATCAACTATATACAAAAAGTGGAGCAGTGTCCGTCGACTCCAAATCATAAGAAAAAACAAAGGAAACCTAAAACTAAAGAACTATATACAAAGGCGGCGGGCAAGTCCAGCGGCTCACTCCGTGGTGTTCCGGGCCAGGGCATCATCGAACTCCTGTTCGATGTCCCGGAGGCGGTCCAGTTCCATGGCCCCGAGGGTCCGCAGGGACGACGCCGTGTCCTCCTCCAACCCCCTGCGGATTGCCTCGAGGCACTCGGCCCGCCTCAGGGCCCTCCGCATGGAGTTCTCCGCCCTGACCATTGTGAGCCGCGCCTCTTCCGCCCGCCGCCGCTCCGCACCTATGGCGTGGCCCAACCTCTGCCACACGGAAGACACTCTCTGTCCTGGGTCCTCCTGCCCTCCGGCCGATGCCTGCCCCTCCGATGTCGAAGGCCCCGAGCCTTCATGGCTCCCACCATGTTGCTGCTGCTGCTCTGCCTCTGCCCGTGCACTGCCTCCTGCTGCCTGCACATCCTCCGCCGGCTGGGGTGCAGTTGTTGATGTGGCCACCCCTGCTGGACGTCCGACTCCCGACTGTGGCAGGGATGCCTCCTCCACCAGCCTGGCCGCACTGTCAGAGGCAGCTCCACAGGGCACCCAGGTGACTGATGGGTGGGAAGATGGCACAGAGGACGACTGGCGCGTAGGGGGTCCAGTTGAGGAGGGGGTCGGAACAAGCCCCATCAGACGGAGGAATCCGGTCTGGGTGACCTGTCCCAGCAGGCTGACGTGGTCAACGAGCCATTCGAGATGACGTGCAGTCTCTCCATGAAAAGACTGCAGGTCACCTCGCATGGCCCGTTGACGCAACGCCACACCAGCCAGGACAGGCTCAACCCGGACCTGGATAGCCACGTCCGCAGGCAGAGGAAGGCCAGTTGACGTCAGCTCATCCCCTGCCTGGAAACGGGTCTGGACGTAGGCATCCCTGCTGGTGCAAGATGATGCAGGGACAGGATCGGGGACAGGATTGCACACAGGCACCTCCGCGGCGGCCTGTGCTGCCTCCTGTCCCTGGTCCTGGACTGCACTACTACCACCAGTGGGATCCCCACCTCCAGACCCCGTCTCTGGTGCTTGCACGGCCTCCTCCTCCACCAGACCCCCCACCAACCTGGATGACTCCGTGCCATCTTCCCCTGTTGGGCCCTGTGGGGTCCCAGCTGCCCCTTCTGCTGCCGAGGAGTCCATCTCCAACCTCCGCCTCTTGGACCTCCCCCCGGCAGCTGCGGCCTGGGACGCGGCACCGGACTCCTCACTCCCCGACGAGATGACAACACGGGAGGGGAGCCGGGCCTTGCGTCTCTGGCTGGCGGTCGGATCCCCGCCGCTGTGCTCCACAGCACCTTCTCCGCCCTCTTCATCAGTTGACGCTGCAGACAGGGAGAAACAAAACACAGGCATCAGGGCACTGTACAATGGACACATACACACATGACAGTTGCACATGAGTGGCATTGGCAAACCTCAGACATGTCATCACAATCCCCAACACACATGTCATTGCAACTCGCACACATGAGCCATACCACAGCCATATCGCAACTGCCACCACCATCCATACACATACAACAGCATGAGCAGCCAAAGGTGACCCAGACATCACATGCAACACAGGAAGTGCACCACACATGTACACACACCACCACACTTGCATGCATGTGTACACCTCTGCCAAGTGTCGCACTGTTCAGACGGGCATCCATGTCACATCTGCCAATCAGGCTTACACATACCGCAGTCACATGCATCCATGTTGCATCACTGTTGCACCCTTGTCAAATACACACACATGCACATGTACACAGTGCTCATACATGCAGCCCAATACAACATACATGCGTGACATCACGGACATGTCTACTTACATACACATACATACAAACATGTGTGCACGCACAACTGCATTTGCCATGCAAGCCTACACACACAAGCACCATCCATGTCTCACACATTACAGCCCTCGCATGTGTCAGCCCCACGGCCATGTACACCCCCACCCATACTCGACCCCATACAAACAGATGTGCAACCTGCACAATACCGAATAATCACCACACGCACTGCTCACAATCAGGATGCATGTACACTCACTGCTCGACTCCAGACGGGTCTGCTTCTCCAGGACCTGGACGTGGAGCGCTGGGGATATGCGTTCCAGGACCCCCATCTGTTCTTCCGACAAGTGGCCCCGGCGCCCCTTGGCATCCGCTGCCTTCAAGAGGCGCCAGGCCTTATTCAGGGTCCTGGACCTGAAGTCCTCCCAGCACTTCCTGACATGTTGTAAGTCCCGGACTGCCACCCCCTCCGCGTTGATGGCAGTCACGATGTCAGTCCAGATCCGAGTCCGTCCTTCCTTGTCGGCGCGGGAACTTCCGAAGAGGGCATCATACTGCCCCAGGACTTGCTCCACCAGGACACCAACTTCGGTGGCACTGAAGCTGGTGCCCCTCTGCCTCTCTGGCCGGGGGTTGTCAGTGGTCACAGATGGTGTTTGCCCCGACATGACAACCCCAGAGGCAGGAGTGGGTGGGCAACTGGGTCCTGGGGCTGGGCTGTGGAGCGATGGAATTCCAGTCGGGAGTCTTCGGTACCAGCAGGGGTGGTCACAGCAACAGCACCCCTGGCTGATGTGCAGGCAGCAAATGGCAGTGCACGTGGGCAGCAGGCAGTCAGGCAGCAGCAGATGGTAGGTGGGAGCGTGCTCGGGGCTCTGGGGGGCAGTAGTTCGGCCTTCTGGTCTTCCGTGTGCTGACGCGTGGCCAGCTTGGTACGGAGTGATTTGGCACGTGAAAATCCTGCACGTCAGCGTGAAAATCGAGGAAAGGCCCTTAGCGCGTAAGCGCGTCAGCACGCATACGCGATTCTATTGGACCAAAGGCCCTCAGCGCGTAAGCGCGTCTGTGACGTGACCCGCACGGGTGTTTCCCACACAGCACGTGATGACAGAGCACACGTGGAAAGACTGCACGTCAGAGTCTCATTGCGTGTGATTGGTGGAAATGGCCCTACACGCAGAAGTGACAAAGCGTGTAATTGGTGGAAATGGCCCTACACGCAGAAGTGACAAAGCGTGTATTTGGAGGAAATGTCCCTACACGCAGAAGTGACAAAGCGTGTAATTGGTGGAAATGGCCCTAGCGCGTACACGCCGCGTAAGTGACGCTGGACGTGTGGGCCTGTATAAAAGGTACTCGTAGAACACCACTTCCTTGTACGTGCTTTTCGTGGAGAGCGAGTGGGTGAATTCTGTACTTCTTGTCGTTTCACACGCGATTTACTTCACGGCGTTTCAAGTTCGTATTCCCTGTTACCTCTGACAGCTTTTTCTCTTCTTTCGCTTTTACTGGTTTACCTGGGCCTGTTCCCTCAAACAGTGTTCCCTTCTACTGTTGTCCTGTCTCCTCAGACAGCGTACAAATCTTCTTTTGGCGGGGGTGTTGCCAACCAAACATGCTCCTTTTACACGCTCGTTTACCAGGCAGACGGTGAGTCACGCACATATCTAACATCTGTGCTTGCCCCGTGTGTAGCCTACCCCTTCAGAGGTCATTCTAGGCTGCGTGTGACACGCATACGTTCATTCTTGTGTTTCTGGGTGCCACAGCGTAGTGCAGGTTTTTCTTTCTGCACACGTGGTCTAGGAGGGATTGCGTGCACGTCATCTCCCTTTTTTGGGCCTCCTGTGCGTTGCGTGACCCGTCATCTTTCCCCAGGGGTTACATTCAGCCTTGCTAGAGCACTAGGGTACAATTACCATCTGGTACCCAACCCCTTTGACCCCCAATTGCCCAGGACAATAGTCTACATCCACTCCCATACGCACATTAACATCAGTGCCATGGCTGGGAGGCGAGGATTCCGTAAGGGTGGCAAAGGTGGAAGAGCCACAAGTGGTGGCCGTGGTGGATCCGGTAGGGGACGTGGTCGTAACTTGCAGGGTGAGCCTGTCCCCCCATGTGTGGAAGACCAGTCACGGGCACCCATAATCCCCCCCCCTCCCCCCCTCCCATTGAGGCTGATGTGGCTGACACCATCCATGGTCAGCCCTTGTT
Source organism: Ambystoma mexicanum (assembly GCF_040938575.1). NCBI lineage: Eukaryota > Metazoa > Chordata > Amphibia > Caudata > Ambystomatidae > Ambystoma > Ambystoma mexicanum. The sequence goes on along the minus strand of NC_090935.1, from coordinate 1,059,309,152 downwards.
GGACCAGCCCATTGTGGCACCAGACCTGGCTGACTCCATGGCTGACTTCCAGGTCAGCAGGGCTACGACACGTGCGCTGGTGCACGTTGATGCCATCATGCCACGTGGATCTGGGGCAGCAAGGTCATCTGCTGCACCAAGGAGGCAGGGCGGAGAGGCTGCAGGGGCAGCTGCGGCTCCATCCACCCCAGCCCTCACACACCCAGCCAGGACAGTGTCGGTCCTAGTCCATGCTGCTGACATTCCCCCTGACACCAACACACTAGAGCCAATGCCTGCACCAACTCCCATGCTGAGTGTGCAATCCCACACTCCTGATACAGAGTCCACCAGGGCTCCTGCCCCTAGTGTCCAGAGCGGCGCAGGACACTCAGGATCACCACCACCTTCCAAGCGGAAGAGGAAGAGTGCTCGTCCGGCACAGGCTGATGCCCCAGACACGGCTACACAGTCCGGCCCGTCCAGGAAGCCCAGCTTCACGGATGACGAACTGAATGCACTTGTCGAGTATGTGTCCGGACATGACAACGAGATGGTCATTGTTGCAGGATCCAAGACCACACCTGCACAACGCCAGGCACACTGGCAGACCGTTGCGGACATCGTAAGTGCCCTTGGAATTGTGAGGCGCACAGCCAATGATTGCTATAATCGCTGGAATGACCTAAAGCGCAGGGCAAAGAGTAAGCTGGCCTCAAGTCATGCCGCAACTCTAGTGACTGGAGTAGTAGACATGGAACTCACTCCACATGAGTCAGTCGCTGGGACCTACGTCACGGAGGAACAGATCCAAGGCGTGGGAGATCTGGCTGATTACGAGGCATTGTCCGGTGAGTGCACATGCATGTGTGTGTCATCCATGTGCATGGTGTGTGTGTGAGGGCTTCTGTTTGTGTGCCAGGTGAGAGTGTGTGCGCCTGAGTCGTATGGGTCAGCCATGTGCTTCATGCAATACTTCCTGCGCAGCTGCATTTGGCCATAGCAGTATCCCTTCTGCCAACAGTAGACATCTAGCCCAACTGCACGCCAGCTGCCCTTGAAGTGTCACCTTGCCACAACATATTTGCTTATTTTTCACTGTTCATTCAGTCAGTTTGTTTGCATTCCACCACTTTCACTAGGCATGTCGCTGTCCACTAGTCACATGTCTGACATGGGTATGGTAAAGTGGAGTGACTTTGTTACCTGGATATCATTTGTACACACATGTCCCTGTGCAATTGGACCATTTCAGACTGGCAGCTCCAGGTGAAAAATCTGACCTGTTAGAATTAGAAAAGCAATTACATGCGGGAACTGGACTGAATGAATAGGTGCTGCCCTCCTCTCCATCTTCACTCAATAGCAATGGTACATGCCATCTGTGTGATGGCATGTGTGTTTCACCTGGCAATCACAGGCCAATGTGTGATGCCACTGCCAGGCAGCATGCAGAAAATGTGTTCATCTTCCATCTTGGTGTCATCAGTGTGTGCCATTTGCCTGCACTTCATACGCAGTGAGGGTGCATGCATGGGAGGGTTTTAGTCATGTGGGACATGTGTCAATCAAGTACTGTTTCTCTTGCTTCTCAGCCCTCATTGTGTGCCATGGTGCTAATGCCTGTTTCCATTTCTTTGTTTTCATGTCTTTGCAGGGGAAGACGCACCTGATACTGCTGGGGTTGTGGAGATGGTGCAGACCCAGGAGGGGTCCGAGGGCCGACCAACCACCAGTGAGGGACGTGGTGTGGTGGTGGGGGAGAACCCACAAGTGCTGCAGGTCGTGCTCTCAAGGGGTGTCTCTGGCTGCACCTCCCCCGAGCTGTACTCAGGTGTTGATTCGGATGAGACCTACGTGCCGTCGCAGGTGAGTGTTCCAGGGAGGGATTCTGTTCTGTCTCACCCACCTGCACCAGGGTCAGAACCCTCCATGGGGATGTCAGTGTTGGCAGCTACGCCTTCGGTGGTTACGGATGCAGGGTCACACTCCGCGACATCTGATCCTGTTCCTGGGCCAGCAGATCAGAGGGGGAATGCAGTCCTGCAGCCTCAGGCAGTGCCGGCACAGCAAGGCGCAGTTCGCCTTGCCCCAGACAGGTGTCGTGCCCGCCGACGTGGTGGCCGTACGCCACCCGGCAATACCGCATGGGAGCAATCCATTTACGGCATGGCAACCCAACAGGCTGCATCATCCGAGATGATGGCTCAGGCCATGGATAGGGTGGCCACTTCCATTGTCCCCCCAGAAAGGCTGATGGAGCGACTAGAGCAGGCAACCGACTCCATCTGCCAGTCACACAGGGAGGACATGTTGGGGTCCAACAGGGACAGGCGGGCGGCACTGGCGACTCTGCAGGAGGCCATCTCCATTGAGTCCCAGGGCCACAGGGAAGCCCTGAGGCAGGAGCTCCTTCACCTCAGGATGACTCTTGTTGAGCTTGAGGCTTCAACACACCAAAGGACAGAACAGCAGCTGGAGCGTCTCACCCGTACGCTCTCAGCTGAGATGCAGGCAACGAGGGCGGAGGTCCGGGCATCCCGTGAGTTGTTGCATGGGGACCTCCGCACACTCATCCTCCAGAACCAGACCTACCACACCCGCATGCTTGCAGCCATGGAGGAGCAGACTAGGGCCTTGCGTGGGCTGCCTCCCATAGTGCAACCACCTCCGGATGCAGCTGCACAGGGTGATAATAGCGACAGCAGTGATACTCCCACAATAGGGTAGCCGTGTGGGCCATGAGCCCATGGAGGTGTTTTATCTTCCCAGGATCCACGCAGGTGGGTTCTGGTGTGCATCCTGTCCTCGGACCTCCTGGGTGGCCTCCCCAACCTCCCCGGGCCCATCAATGGCCATTTTTGATTGTTTCTTATTTTTATTTTTATTTTGATTTCTTTTATTCCCAATTTTTTTGGGATGATCTGTTGGCTTCCGTGGTTCCTGTGGGCATACGCTGCATTGTGGCTGGGCACATGCAGGCTTGTAATGTATTTGGTTCAGATGCTTGGGTTTGAGTCACACACACCCCTCCTGCTTCCCGTTTCCATGGGCTTGCAAAGGGTGTGCCCAAGTGACAGTGAATTACACAGTGACGTTGGACTCCCATGAGCTGTGTGGCCAGTCTGTAGTCAATACTGTGTATACATTCCTAGTGCATATTGCTGTTGTGTTGTACACTGCATGTTGCATTGATGTGTAACTCTTCTTCTGTGTCTACCTCCCAATTTGCAGGTCCCTTCCTCATGTCCACACAAGGACCTCTAGTCTGGAGATGGGGTACATGTTGGCAGCAGTGCACCTACAACTCTACATGGCGACAACACTGCACAGTTGGTAGTGGTGGGAGTGCAGGCATTTCCAGGTGGTGAGACTACTAATATGTAACATTTGTGATGTCATGTTAATGGTAGTACGTGCTCAAGTATGTTGTTGGTCCGGCATTGCTGTGAGCATTTCAGGTGTTGCAGGTTTCTAATAGGGACACTGTACATAGTGAGACTGATGTCATGTTGTGGGGATTACTTTGTTTACCTGCAATTAGCATGACATGGCACGGTGTGTCGTGTGGCGGTGCTGGGGTTGGGTTGGCTGACATGGCACTGTCCTCTTGTTGCATTTTGCAAGTGGGTATTCATTTTAGCTGCTTCAATGTGTAACTTCACAAAACTGCATTGGTGGTGTCTGTGTGGGTAGGGATGCACACATTGTGACACTTCCAGGTGAACAATCTCAGGCTGACATGGTATTCCCGGTTCATTCTCCAGACATTCAGGATCAGTGTCAGATTGAGTCATCATTGATTGTCAGATGGAATGTGCCAGGGCAGTGTGCACTCCACAGGGGTGTGATTTCTATGTGAAGTAATTAGCCACTAGCTGTGTACGGGCTGCCTCCCCCCGTGCCCTTTCCCCTCCCATGCGCAGCGGCTGTGCATGTGGTTGGGGATGTGGGGCCACCACCATGTCCACGGCCAGGCCCCGGCGTGTTGCAACGTTGTGCAGGACACATGCTGCCACTATGATCCTGCACACTACTGGGGGAGCGTATAACAGCTGCCCGCCAGAACGGTCAAGGGAGCGAAAGCGTGACTTTAGCACTCCGAATGTGCGCTCCACTATGCCCCTGGTTGTAATGTGGGCTGTGTTATATCTTACCTGGGGTGGCGTGGTGGGGTTCCGAATTGGCGTCATCATGTGTGGGCTGAGAGGGTAGGCACTGTCCCCTGTGGAGGTGGTGATTGGTATCATTGGTGGGGTTGTGACCTTGCTCAGTATCCAACATGCATGCATGTGCAGTGGCATACATACTCACCAAGCAGCCATGTATCGCCATGCCGCCCAGCTTCTAGGTCCCGGCTTAGGGTGGACATTCGGTAAATGAAGCTGTTGTGGGTGGAGCCGGGATAGTTGGCATATACTGGGGTGATGATTCCCTTGGCATTACATGCTACCTGCACGTTGATGGAATGCCAGTGCTTGCGGTTCCTATAGATGTGCTCAGATGCCCTGGGGGGACGTAGAGCCACATGGGTGCAGTCGATGGCACCTAGCACTTTGGGGAATCGTGCCACAGCGTAAAAATCCAGGGCGGCAGCATGCCTTTCTGCAGGTGTTCTGGGCAGGTATATGTGCCTGCGGACTGATGGGCGTGCAGTGATGATGTTCAAGACCTGGTGTAGGCAGCGTGACTGGGTGGCCTGTGACACCCCACCCACTATGGCACTTGTCCGCTGAAATGATCCAGTGGCTAAGAAGTGCAGTACATTGAGGACCTTCTCCAGGGGGCTGAGTGCTTGGGAGCACAGGGTGGGTGATGTGAGGTCATCTTCCCACTCACTCACCAGGTCCAGTATATTGTGTGGTGGAAACCTGTACCTCCCATACACCTGGTCATCAGGCATCCCGAAAAGGCTGGTTCTGGGTGTGAATATTCTGGCCCTGACTATCCTCCTCCTCCTCCTTTGGTAGCCCACTGCCACTGCTGCTAGGAACGGTATGTTCATCCTGGCGTCTGAGCTTGTTATTGTTAAAGTCCGCAAATTTATGCTTTGCGCGTGTTCTAGGCGAGCGTGTGACCCGCGCACCCCTGGAATCCAGTTCCCAGTCCAATAGCGTGTGGAAATTCACACGCACCACGGGATACAGCGTGTGACCCGCGCACCCCTGGAATCCAGTTCCCAGTCTAATAGCGTGTGGAAATTCACACGCACCACGGGATACAGCGTGTGACCCGCGCACCCCTGGAATCCAGTTCCCAGTCCAATAGCGTGTGGAAATTCACACGCACCACGGGATACAGGTTCGCTGACGTACTTGCGTGTGTAAGTGCCCGCGCACCCATTAAATACACGTACATAGGCCAATCGCGTGTACGCGCACTTTTGTCCAATTACACGCGATGACACTCTGACGTGCAGTATTTCCACGTGTGCCCCGTCATCACGTGCTGAGTGGGGAACACCCGTGCGGGTCACGTCACAGACGCGCTTACGCGCTGAGGGACTCTGGTCCAATAGAATCGCGTATGCGTGCTGACGCGCTTACGCGCTAAGGGCCTTTCCTCGGATTTCACGCTGACGTGCAGGATTTTCACGTGCCAAATCACTCCGTATCAAGCTGGCCACGTGAAAACACACGGAAGACCACGCTCCTGCCCAGAAGGCCGAGTTACTGCCCCCCAGTGCCCCGAGCAGCCTCCCACGTGCCATCTGCTGCTGCCTGCCTGCCTGCCTGCTGCCACGGTGCCCTGCCATTTGGTGCCTGCACATCAGCCATCTGCAGGGGTCCAGTTGCTGTGTCCACCCCTGCTGGAACTGAAGACTCCCGACTGGGATTACATCGCTCCACAGCCCAGCCCCAGGACCCAGTTGCCCACCCACACCTGCCTCTGGGGTTGCCATGTCGGGCACTTCCACATCTGGCACCAGTGGCAACCCCAGGCCAGAGGGGCAGAGGGGCACCAGCTTCACTGTCACCGAAGTTGGTGTCCTGGTGGAGCATGTCCTGGGGCAGTATGATGCCCTCTTTGGATCGTCCCGCGCCAGCAAGGAAGGACGGCAGAGGATCTGGGCCGACTGTGTGGTTGCCATCAACGCGGAGGGGGTGGCAACCCGCGACGTCCTGAAGATCAAGAAGCGCTGGGAGGACTTGAGGTCCAGGACCCTTGTGAAGGCCCGGCGCCTCGTGGAGGGGGGCCGGGGCCACATGAGTTCCATCCAGATGAGGGTCCTGGAACGCGTACGCCCAGCGCTCCACGCCCAGATCCTTGAGAGGGAGGCCCGTCTGGAGTTGAGCGGTAAGTTTCCAAGCATTACTGTGTGAGACAGGGCATGTTGCGGTGTGCTGGTTCTATGATACTTGCCTGTATGTGTGCCATAGGTCATGTATGCATGTATGTGTGCAGGGACATCATGGTAATGCATGTGCGACCAGTGATGTGTGATCCACATGGTTGTTGCATGTGTTGAAATGCCGCATGGGGAGCCCTATGCAGATTTTGAACATGAGAGCATGCCAGTCTCTGTACCTGGACATGGGTGGGGGTGAGGGATGGGTGCTGATGCCAGGTGCATATATGGTAGCCATGTCTGTGTGCCTGACCTGCGTGTCTGTGACTTGTGCATGCCATGGATGCATGACACATGTGTGTGACAATGCACAGATTCAGTGAAGCAGCCAAATTACCCTTGTATCCGCTGTGTTTGGTGTGTTTGGGGCCAGATGGATGTGACTAAGGTGAAGTGTGTGCATGTGATAGGCATGAGCCATGATGCATGTGAGTTACATATCATTGAATGTTTCAAGAGTCCATTGGACATGCATGGAAATGTCCATGGCATGCACCATGCCTGTTACTGTGTGTGTTTTGCCTGGACTGACCCATGTGTTGTGGAGGGACATGATGGAAGTGTACTTTGACAGTGGTGCTCATCTGCTATTGCTTCCTGTCTAGGGGACCATTGTACAGTGCCCTGATGCTTGTGTTCTTTGTCTCCCTTTACGCAGCGGCTAGTGAAGAAGAGGGCGGAGACGGCGCTGTGGAGCAAGGCGGCGGGGATGCCCCCACAGCTGCAGCGGAAGGGGTGGGTGAGCCCCCACAGGGGCCTGCTACGGTGGGAGACGGTGAGGAGCCATCCAGGTTGGTGGTTTGCACAGAGGAGGAGGAGGCCGCCACTGGGGCACACATGGGGCCTGGTGGGGGCATCCCTGCTGGTGCAAGTGGTGCAGTCCAGGGCCAGGGGCAGGAGGCAGCACAGGTCACCGTGGAGGGGCCTGTGCATGTCGCTGTCCCTGACCCTGTGAGTGCACCACCATGCACCAGCAGGGATGCCCCGTCCCAGGCCTGTCCGCAGGTAGAGGGGATGTCCATGTCACCTGACTCCCCTCCACCTGCGGACGTGGGAACCCCTGACCGTGCGGAGAAGGTCCTGATTGGGGTCGCGATGCGCACGGCTGTGATTCGTGATGCCGTGCGTGCTTCCCGGGAGGAGCACGCACGTCATCACGAAGTGCACCGTGCCGACGTGGCCCAATTGGGATCGGCCATGTTCGGGGGTTTCCTGCATGTGTTGGCCAATGTGGCGGCCCTCTCCTCCTCTGTGCAGGCTATCCACCAGTCGTTCCCCTTGCCATCTTCCAGCCCAGATGCCACCAGGGCCCCCTGTGGACCTGCCCCGACCAATGCAGCCAGCTCGGTGGGGATCCCATCCCTGCCACAGTTGGGAGTCGGAGGTCCAGCAGGGGTGGACAACACAGCAACTGGACCCCAGCAGATGGAAGATGTGACAGCATCATCAGGCAGGGCACGTGCACGACGGCGTCAGTGGTTTCCATCAGCCTGGATGCCGTTGTGCTGGCAGAGGCAGTGGCGTCGGAGGCAGCAGCGGGCTCGACGTGGGAGGCATCATGGCTCGGGGCCATCAAGATCAGAGGGGCAGGCATCGGCCGGAGGGCAGGGCAACCCTGGGATGGTGGTGTCTTCCGTGTGGGAGCAGTTGGTCCAGCGGATAGGTGCGGAGCGGCAGCGGGCGGAAGAGGAGCGGCTCGCCATGGTCAGGGCGGAGTTCTCCATGCGTCGGGCGTTGAGGCGGGCTGAGTGCCTCGAGGAAGCTCGCAGGGAGTTTGAGTTGAACATGGGGTTATCCCTGCGAGACCTCGGGGCCAGGACAGAGTCCCGCCTCCAGGACATCGACATGGAGTTCGATGATGCCCTGGCCAGCAACATCAACAAGTGAGCCGCAGGACTTGCCCGCTGCCTTTGTATATAGTTATATAGTTAGTTAGTGTTAGGTTTCCTTTATTTGTTTTTATTATTTTGGACTGCTCGGACAATGGCCACTTTTTTGTATATATTTTTTTCATTAGGTAGTAGTAGGTTTCCTTTATGGTGTTGGGCTCATGGACCCTGGTACATTCCTGTATTTAGTTTGTTTTTTGAAGGAAAAATGTCTTTTTTTCATTATTGTGTTCACCATGTGGAAATGGTTTTTCATTCTTTTGCTTCTACTTGATATTGCTTTGGTCAACATTTGTTTTTTTATTCCTTTTTCGTTTTTTGATTTTTACTTTTGTTCTCCAACATGGACCATTTATTTTGTTATCCACATAGTTGTATGTTTGATTTGTTTACTTATTTTTAATCTTTAATACATTTTTTATTTTTACTTCCACTTGTCTTATTTTGTCTTTGGTTTCATACATGTCATGATATGGGTTTTGACATTCACTTGCAGCCATTGTGTATGTGTGTGTGACGGACATGTGTTCATTTACATACTTGCCATTGGGGTTGTGTCATGTAATTGCATTCACTATGTGGGTGGATGCAATCCTTGCCTGGGTGTTTGTGCTGGGTATGCTGCCCATTACTGCCATGATTGTGTATCGTCAGGACCTGGGGGCAGGGGGACATGGGTGGGGGCCTGGTGGAGGGTGACCCTGCACTGCTGGGGTGTGGGGGTGGTGGGAGACATGAGTGGGGGCCTGGTGGAGGGTGACCCTGCACTGCTGGGGGGTGGGGGTGGTGGGAGACATGAGTGGGGGCCTGGTGGAGGGTGCCCCTGGTGGCTGGGGTGTGGGGGTGGTGGGAGACATGAGTGGGGGCCTGGTGGAGGGTGCCCCTGGTGGCTGGGGTGTGGGGGTGGTGGGAGACATGAGTGGGGGCCTGGTGGAGGGTGCCCCTGGTGGCTGGGGGGTGGGGGTGGTGGGAGACATGAGTGGGGGCCTGGTGGAGGGTGACCCTGCACTGCTGGGGGGTGGGGGTGCAGGGGGACATGAGTGGGGCCTGGTGGAGGGTGACCCTGCACTGCTGGGGGGTGGGGGTGGTGGGAGACATGAGTGGGGGCCTGGTGGAGGGTGCCCCTGCACTGCTGGGGGATGGGGTGGTGGGAGACATGAGTGGGGGCCTGGTGGAGGGTGACCCTGCACTGCTGGGGGGTGGGGGTGGTGGGAGACATGAGTGGGGGCCTGGTGGAGGGTGACCCTGCACTGCTGGGGTGTGGGGGTGGTGGGAGACATGAGTGGGGGCCTGGTGGAGGGTGACCCTGCACTGCTGGGGGGTGGGGGTGGTGGGAGACATGAGTGGGGGCCTGGTGGAGGGTGCCCCTGGTGGCTGGGGTGTGGGGGTGGTGGGAGACATGAGTGGGGGCCTGGTGGAGGGTGCCCCTGGTGGCTGGGGGGTGGGGGTGGTGGGAGACATGAGTGGGGGCCTGGTGGAGGGTGACCCTGCACTGCTGGGGGGTGGGGATGCAGGGGGGCATGAGTGGGGGCCTGGTGGAGGGTGACCCTGCACTGCTGGGGGGTGGGGGTGGTGGGAGACATGAGTGGGGGCCTGGTGGAGGGTGCCCCTGGTGGCTGGGGTGTGGGGGTGGTGGGAGACATGAGTGGGGGCCTGGTGGAGGGTGCCCCTGGTGGCTGGGGGGTGGGGGTGGTGGGAGACATGAGTGGGGGCCTGGTGGAGGGTGACCCTGCACTGCTGGGGGGTGGGGGTGCAGGGGGACATGAGTGGGGGCCTGGTGGAGGGTGACCCTGCACTGCTGGGGGGTGGGGGTGGTGGGAGACATGAGTGGGGGCCTGGTGGAGGGTGCCCCTGCACTGCTGGGGGGTGGGGGTGGTGGGAGACATGAGTGGGGGCCTGGTGGAGGGTGACCCTGCACTGCTGGGGGGTGGGGGGGTGGGAGACATGAGTGGGGGCCTGGTGGAGGGTGACCCTGCACTGCTGGGGGGTGGGGGTGGTGGGAGACATGAGTGGGGGCCTGGTGGAGGGTGCCCCTGGTGGCTGGGGTGTGGGGGTGGTGGGAGACATGAGTGGGGGCCTGGTGGAGGGTGCCCCTGGTGGCTGGGGGGTGGGGGTGGTGGGTGACATGAGTGGGGGCCTGGTGGAGGCTGCCCCTGCACTGCTGGGGTGTGGGGGTGGTGGGAGACATGAGTGGGGGCCTGGTGGAGGGTGACCCTGCACTGCTGGGGGGTGGGGGTGGTGGGAGACATGAGTGGGGGCCTGGTGGAGGGTGCCCCTGGTGGCTGGGGTGTGGGGGTGGTGGGAGACATGAGTGGGGGCCTGGTGGAGGGTGCCCCTGGTGGCTGGGGGGTGGGGGTGGTGGGTGACATGAGTGGGGGCCTGGTGGAGGCTGCCCCTGCACTGCTGGGGTGTCGGGGTGGTGGGAGACATGAGTGGGGGCCTGGTGGAGGTTGACCCTGCACTGCTGGGGGGTGGGGGTGGTGGGAGACATGAGTGGGGGCCTGGTGGAGGGTGCCCCTGGTGGCTGGGGTGTGGGGGTGGTGGGAGACATGAGTGGGGGCCTGGTGGAGGGTGCCCCTGGTGGCTGGGGGGTGGGGGTGGTGGGAGACATGAGTGGGGGCCTGGTGGAGGGTGACCCTGCACTGCTGGGGGGTGGGGGTGCAGGGGGACATGAGTGGGGGCCTGGTGGAGGGTGACCCTGCACTGCTGGGGGGTGGGGGTGGTGGGAGACATGAGTGGGGGCCTGGTGGAGGGTGCCCCTGGTGGCTGGGGTGTGGGGGTGGTGGGAGACATGAGTGGGGGCCTGGTGGAGGGTGCCCCTGGTGGCTGGGGGGTGGGGGTGGTGGGTGACATGAGTGGGGGCCTGGTGGAGGGTGACCCTGCACTGCTGGGGGGTGGGGGTGGTGGGAGACATTAGTTGGACATGTGTGGGGGCCTGCTGGCAGGTGCCCCACAGTGCTGGGGGGTGGGGGTGGTGGGTGACATGAGTGGGGGCCTGGTGGAGGCTGCCCCTGCACTGCTGGGGTGTGGGGGTGGTGGGAGACATGAGTTGGACATGGGTGGGGGCCTGCTGGCAGGTGCCCCACAGTGCTGGGGGGTGGGGGTGGTGGGTGACATGAGTGGGGGCCTGGTGGAGGCTGCCCCTGCACTGCTGGGGTGTGGGGGTGGTGGGAGACATGAGTGGGGGCCTGGTGGAGGCTGCCCCTGGTGGCTGGGGTGTGGGGGTGGTGGGAGACATGAGTGGGGGCCTGGTGGAGGGTGCCCCTGGTGGCTGGGGGGTGGGGGTGGTGGGTGACATGAGTGGGGGCCTGGTGGAGGCTGCCCCTGCACTGCTGGGGTGTGGGGTGGTGGGAGACATGAGTTGGACATGTGTGGGGGCCTGCTGGCAGGTGCCCCACAGTGCTGGGGGGTGGGGGTGGTGGGTGACATGAGTGGGGGCCTGGTGGAGGCTGCCCCTGCACTGCTGGGGTGTGGGGGTGGTGGGAGACATGAGTTGGACATGTGTGGGGGCCTGCTGGCAGGTGCCCCACAGTGCTGGGGGGTGGGGGTGGTGGGTGACATGAGTGGGGGCCTGGTGGAGGCTGCCCCTGCACTGCTGGGGTGTGGGGGTGGTGGGAGACATGAGTTGGACATGTGTGGGGGCCTGCTGGCAGGTGCCCCACAGTGCTGGGGGGTGGGGGTGGTGGGTGACATGAGTGGGGGCCTGGTGGAGGGTGACCCTGCACTGCTGGGGGGTGGGGGTGCAGGGGGACATGAGTGGGGGCCTGGTGGAGGGTGACCCTGCACTGTTGGGGTGTGGGGTGGTGGGAGACATGAGTTGGACATGTGTGGGGGCCTGCTGGCAGGTGCCCCACAGTGCTGGGGGGTGGGGGTGGTGGGTGACATGAGTGGGGGCCTGGTGGAGGCTGCCCCTGCACTGCTGGGGTGTGGGGGTGGTGGGAGACATGAGTTGGACATGGGTGGGGGCCTGCTGGCAGGTGCCCCACAGTGCTGGGGGGTGGGGGTGCAAGGGGACATGAGTTGGGATTCATTAGTTCGAGACATTTGCCTTTGCTGGGGGGCATGCCCATGTTGGGTGGGCTGCCTGCGGGACATGACCAGGGATGCAGGGTAGTCCCCTGTGGTGTGGGCTGCCTGCAGGGGCCGTGGAGGGTGTACAGGGTACACCTGGGAGGACCCACACTGTCAAATCACATGTGGAACTTCCCGCGCACCCCTGAAATACACGCGCCCAGGCTATTCGCGTGTGGAACTTCCCGCGCACCCCTGAAATACACGCACCCAGGCTATTCGCGTGTGGAACTTCCCGCGCACCGCTGAAATACACGCGCCCAGGCTATTCGCGTGTGGAACTTCCCGCGCACCCCTGAAATACACGCACCCAGGCTATTCGCGTGTGGAACTCCCCGCGCACCCCTGAAATACACGCGCACCCAGGCTATTCGCGTGTGGAACTTCCCGCGCACCCCTGAAATACACGCGCCCAGGCTATTCGCGTGTGGAACTTCCCGCGCACCCCTGAAATACACGCACCCAGGCTATTCGCGTGTGGAACTCCCCGCGCACCCCTGAAATACACGCGCACCCAGGCTATTCGCGTGTGGAACTTCCCGCGCACCCCTGTAATACACGCGCCCAGGCTATTCGCGTGTGGAACTTCCCGCGCACCCCTCAAAAACCCGCGCCCAGGCTATTCGCGTGTGGAACTTCCCACGCACCCCTCAAATACACGCGCCCAGGCTATTCGCGTGTGGAACTTCCCGCGCACCCCTGGAATACACGTAGCCCGCTCCCCCAGGCCCGATCGCGTGAGGAACTTCACGCGAACCCCTGTAATACACGTAGCCCGCTCCCCCAGGCCCGATCGCGTGTGAAACTTCACGCGAACCCCTGAAATACACGTAGCACGCTCCCCCAGGCCCGATCGCGTGAGGGACTTCACGCGAACCCCTGTAATACACGTAGCCCGCTCCCCCAGACCCGATCGCGTGTGAAACTTCATGCGAACCCCTGAAATACACGTAGCACGCTCCCCCAGGCCCGATCGCGTGAGAAACTTCACGCGAACCCCTGAAATACACGTAGCCCGCTCCCCCAGGCCCGATCGCGTGTGAAACTTCACGCGAACCCCTGAAATACACGTAGCACGCTCCCCCAGGCCCGATCGCGTGAGGGACTTCACGCGAACCCCTGTAATACACGTAGCCCGCTCCCCCAGACCCGATCGCATGTGAAACTTCACGCGAACCCCTGAAATACACGTAGCACGCTCCCCCAGGCCCGATCGCGTGAGAAACTTCACGCGAACCCCTGAAATACACGTAGCCCGCCCCCCCAGGCCCGATCGCGTGAATAACTTCACGCGAACCCCTGTGATGCACGTACCCTGCTGAAATCGCGTGTTAGACTTCCCGCGCACCCCGGTATACACGCACACGTATTTTTTGTCAGCGGGTGTCTGTGTTTGTGGGTACCCCTTTGCACGTCATTTTTCCTGGAGGGCCACAGTATGGGACATTCATCATGGCAGTATATAGGTGCTATTTGTTGGCGCACCTTTTGGCGCACATTTCTTACAGCCGCAGAGACGCTACCGCCTGCTTTCTTGTGGCGGTCGTGTTTGTGCCTGTGCGCTGGTTTGAGCGTGCGCTTTTTTGCCCTATTCTATTCCATGAATACGTGTTGTAGGCGAGCGTGTGGGCGTTCCGCGCACTTGTGCCCTGTACTTCCCCCGTGACGCCCACGTTTTGGCAAGTTGTTCCCCATTCCGAGTGTTACGCCCGTGTTCCGCCTACTTTTGTTGCGTGCGCCGCGCTATGTGCGAATTTCGCTGTGGCCTGTGCGATTTTCACTGTGACCTGGCGCACGCTGTTAGATGGCCTGTGCGCCAACGTGCGCCGCGCACTTTTTTATCGCACATGCGCTGGTTTTCTCGCGCACGGCCTTCCATGAATCGACGTGCGCTGCTTTTCGTGCGATTTTCGCAATTGCACTGCGATTTTCGCTATTCCACTGCGATTCGCACGTTTTTGCCCACTTGCGCCGCGCTAATTATTCCATGAATCGGCCTCATTATGTGCATAGTCATGCTAGATGGCCGACAGTACAGTACATGTAAAACATACAAATTTGGCGCAACACAATTATAGAAAACAGAATAAAATTACTTCGCCAACTGCAAAGTCTTTTCTTCCAGGCAGCTGATAAAAACTAGGGCAAAGATTTTTCAACATCAGGGTCATGTAAAGATCTGCATAAAACAAGTGCCTGAGGTACATTACATGAGGCACTTGTTTTATGTTCATGTCATGTACATTACAAATGCCTCTGGTCTGCAGCATAGGTTTCAGCCAGTGGCGTTTAAAGAATTTGTACAATGGGCAAATAAAAAGAAAGTGTATTACTGTTTCATTTTGCGAGGAGCAGTAACAACATTTAGCCGATCGACGATTCCCCATTTAGAGGTTGGTGCGTTTAGAGGCTGTATTCCCAAACGCATCTTAATCAAAAGGGTACGAGCTGCCACCTCATGTCTATCAAGATATGTCTTAAAGGTACCATGGTTTTTAACATGTAAGAAGTAGTTGTTCGATAGATGACAGCCCTCAATGATGCGTAACAATTCATTCCAGGCCCAGGAACGATATGCCCCCTTCAATATGGCTTTTGCCTGTGTGCCACAACAGCGAGGCTCAGACCATAATTGTTCTAAATTCCACTTGAGTAACATGCTGTTTACAAATTTTAACCACAGTAAATCCCCAGCTCCTGACCATTTAAGAAATTTGTTGAGAGTCGCTGCATAAACTTGGAGGTGGTCACTATTCCAGAACTACAACCAAAATATAAGAGAGTACAATCGAGAGTGCAACAGGGGCAGGAAAAGCCTTAATACCCTTGCACAAAGGGGATGGCCAAAGGCTACCCAGCCAATCACTAAAAGAGGCAGAGGGTCATCTGACTAATCAGACTATTTGGTTAGTAGGACTGCCACTTAGCCTTAGCCACCCCCACAGGAAGTATGAGGGATAGTCCAGGGACCTTAAATGGCCCAACCCAGTTAGGTTAGGAATCTGAGAATTACAGATTATTGGCCTTATCAGACACTTCTAGCAAGCAGGGTCGAACTGGGACAAGAAATAGGCCCGGTCATCCAAAAAAAGTGGCCCACCAATCGTCTCATGACCGATGACCTCTGATGACATCACCAGAAGTGATGTCAATTGACTCCACCCCAAAGTGACATCCCGGGAAGCGATGAAACACGACCCTTCACCCCTTGACAAAAAAGCAAGTGGCATCAAATAGCATTGTTCCTAAGTACACTAAATTACTGTGAATCCAAGAAGACGTCCAAGGCCAAATGATAATATGTTATTGTATAGCACTTACACTTAAGCTCTTTTTTATAGAACAAATATGCATACAATATCACCCAACCTGTGTTAGTACTCATTTATCGACCTAAGAAGGATAAAAGGCTTTTTGAGAAAAAAAGAAAAGAAATAGAAAATAAAAATATTTTTTTTTCATTTTTTTTCTTCCAAACAGGCCCCCACTACCCTGGGACGATTTCGGCCCGGCCACGGGCCGAAAGGCCGAAGGGCCAATCCAACCCTGCTAGCAAGTTGTTGCAGAATTGTCTAGCTGGGTGGAAAGTGTGCATTTGCTTAGTGGTTTCCTGACCACCTTTGTAAAAATTGCTCAATGTCTCCTCATACACTTATTCTAAAGGCTCTTTCGGATAGAGCAAAGGCGGGAATAGGACCTCCTATATATTTGGCCTTTATTGGTTACAGTTGTGCTTTTGACAGTGTCAATAGAAGCATTCTTTGGACCAAACCCATGAATTGGGGCATACCTCTATGCTTGTTAAATATGATGTGCCAGCTGTGCGAAGACACAGGCGTGAGGTTCAGAATTGATGGAAACGGGAACTCTTCGAGACGTATTAAGATGAATTACAGGGCAGCGTGCTTTCCTTTCATCTTTTTCATTTGTTTATCGTGGATATGCCAGGAATTCTAGATAATATTAATATTTTTCCACCACAGCTGGGTGAGAACCACAGTAGCTGAATGCCATATGGGAAAGATACAGTACTGTTAGATCATACGCCTGTAGGCCCAAAGAGATCTCTAATGGCAATTTAATATTATTCTAGGACCAATGTTTTATTAATGAATTTTAAGAAAAACTAAATTATGTCTTTGGAGCCAAGACTAAATGCTGTTGTCTACATCGGCCCCAATTGGACATGGAAGAAAGTTACATTTATCTGGGTGCATTGTTATCTTCCAAGAAATTGAAGGAGGGACATTTCGTGCATACAAAATTGAAAATTATGATGAAACTATGTATTATTCAAAAATATGTTTGGAACTATGGGGGATACAGCCTTAACGGACTGTTATTAGTATATAACCAGGGCCTGGTTCCTAATATTTGGTATGGTCTTGAAGCTTATGTTTTGTACAAATCGAAATTGCTTGACAGTGTTGAAGCTAAAATATGGAGAAGTATATTGTGACCGCCTAAGTCTGTGCCTGTTCATAAAGTACATTTAGAACTAGGCCTGACTTCACTTAATATTATGGCCAATCTAAGAAGGAGTGTGTTTTTTCTGAAAATCTGCAGAGGGAGCTATCGATAACTGAGTTTGTTGCAGTGGCATTTAATGGGAAGGGTAGTAAACCTCTGCCCACGATTAGAGAAAGGGTTGAAGAGTTTCATGAGCTATTTCAGCTAACTCAGTGGAAGGTTGATTGGAATATAGACTTTGCTTTTTAAAGACGCATCTTGTTAAAAAAGCAAAGGAATGGGACATGTTCCATAATTCTGCTCTGATTAGTGCTACTGAGTACACACACAAAGTTATTAATTATATTTATACTAGGGGCTGACAGAAAGCATACTTGTTAAAGTTAAAGTTCCAGTGTCCTCACATTAGGACACTTTGTTATGTTGTTTAAATGCAATATTTTTCCCTGTTCAGTAATAATGCCCCCTCGCTTGAAAATTCATATATCTGAACCATATTGTTGGCTTTTCAATAATAAGGAATTGCTAGAACCCACGAGACACCTAGAAATTCATTGTGAGGCCGCAAGTTCTGACCATGTTTTTCTCTTAAAGCAATTTGTTTATGATAGAGAGGAATTACATACTGAGGCTTTTTGGATAAGGAGTCTGCAGGGTAAGCAGTAGTCATTCATTATCTTTCCGATGAATTGGTGAATATTTAATGCATAAATTACCTTGTTTTCAAATGTTATTTTAGAAATTAGGATGGATTTATAGGTAATTGTCATGTCTCCCAACGTTCGTCATCATCACCCACCTGTCATTCACCACCATCGGAGCTCACGTGACTTTCGTGTCCCTGCACACGAACGGCGGCGATATCCCGCCAAACAAATGAGACCCGTTCATTACGGCCCGGGGGCTCTTCGCCCCTTTCTTCACTGGCACCTCCCATGGAGATTCTCGCACGACTGGCGCTGCCGCTTGGGCACACACAGGACCGCGCGTCACGTGACGAGGCATCCACAACGGCCTTCGTCATCATCACGGGTCATGTGACACGGACCCTAACGTCCCCCCCGTGATGTGAATCAGGTGACCCTCCACACAGTTAAAGGAAGCAGAGAAACACGGAAGCACCGCTTCACAGCTGCTTCCTTCACGTACTGCTTTGGCGTTTTTGGATACCTTTTGAATACTACGATTGCCCGACCACGGAACGTTACACGGATTGCCTCATCTCTGCCCCTGATATCACGTTGCTTTGTCTGCCTTGCTGGAAATCATCCCTGGATTGTCAACCTGCTGGTTTCCATTTCCTCCTACTGGTTTCTTGACCCGGATTTGTTCACTGGACTGCCCACGGATATCCTTTTGTACTGAATACTGAACTCTATGGTTACCTTTTTGGCCCTCGACCTCGGAACTGCCTTTCTGGACTGCTCACGGATTGCCCTACGTATTTGTCTCAGGTGTTTCCATCTTCTCGAGTACTGTCAGAGAAACAACCGACCAGTGTATGCTGTACCCCCACTACTCCTCCATATCTCACAGGCCGCCATCTCCCTCACTTTTGGGTAAGCCCCTTTTTGATCTTCTATCACATGGCATTGTTGTTCATTCCCTGTTTTGATTAACCCTCCATTGCCTTACAGTGGTCAAGGGGTCCTTTGGCGTTTCTGGTTCCTGATCGACGGCATTCTTCACCTGTGACCTCAAGTGCCGCACGGGTAGTGTTTCTTTACTTCTGTCCGTGTGGTGCTTGGGGACGGAGGTAGTACTAATCTGCACGACCATCAAGACTCGAACAGTAATTCACAAGTGCATTTTCCTTTGCGTGTGTGACATGTTATTGTATTATAGCTGTAACATACTTTAACTTAAATAAAAAAAACAAAAAGAATAAGTTATGGCCAAGGTACCTACCAGAACCCCCTGACCAGTGCATCATAGCACTATTGGCACACAAGGTATCTCTTCTGGAGGCCAATGCCTCAGTGGTCTTAACAAGAAACATCTAGAAACTCACACGTGCACAATACTCAGGATACTTCTGGTCCCCACTAATTAAAACAAGAGTACAGACGTCTTGAATTTTCCATCTCATCCCGAATAATCAAGCCTCGCACTCTCTCTTTCAGAGCCACCAGAGCACCTTGAAACCATGCAAATGGCAGAGGTACGCCGTATTCATCCTAATAACATCAACGAACATAACAACCCTGATAAGTGCTGCCAAGGGGTGAATGTTCTCCTGATCGCCATTACCACCTGGCATGCGTGGCTACAAAACAACCTTCCATTCCAACGCAGAGGAATGAATAGCTATACAAACATCCCAATATAACCGGACACAGCATTTTCCATAAAAATGAAATATGTTTATTGTATTCATTTTTTAACAAAACACAACACGCTACAGATACGTTTGGGCACAATACAAAACTTTCATCAAAGAAGAAATGCAATTTTCAGCAAAAGAAATGAAATATCCCAGAGGCATACTGATTTGACATTGAACTGCATGTTTTTTGCATTGCACGTGTACACATTATCCAGCGTTCAGGTGCTGGGAAAAACCTAGCCTTGTGAAACGAATTGTTATTTTGTTTTATACAAGTTCATACAAATGCAGATATATCTTCCTAGGCATAATTTATTAGCAAAGGATCGTGTTACAATGCATATGCAATGTTTCTCCTTTCAACTAGGTCGGGCTGTTGGGCGTCTCTTTATAACACGGCCTTCTTTTGGGAAAGCAATGACTTGAATTTTAGAGATATTTGCTTGTGCCATGACTTCTTCCTTTGCTGTAGGTGCAGTAGTGGAAATGGGCACAATATATTCTGGGAATCCTGCTCCTGGGTAGTTGCGGGAGTGGCCCGACTGAAGAGGGGTTCGCCTAGGACCACTAAAGCACTTGTAAATTCGCAGATGCTGCTTTATTTTCAGCCCTTCAAATGTACACAAGGGTTCAGAAAACCAGGGTTATGGGGAGCTCGAATCCTTCCCCCCACCTCTCACACACCATTGTAGGAACTCGAGAGGTAGCCACATTGCCATCATTCCTTTTGTGCGCCCCCTCTCCTTTTGTTTCATAAAAACTTTGGAAGTGCTGAACCCCGGGCAGACAGCCTTTTAACCCACAGAGATCTACCATTCAGCCACTAGCCGACCAATGGTGGGTTCTATGTTGGTTTGTTGACAGCAATTTCATCTAAGTACTTTACTTCAAAGGAATTCTTCTGACAAAACGAATCTGTTTCTTTGGGGGGTTCGTGGGTTCCCCCCAAGCCTCCCCTTTCCCAACCCCACTCACATTTCCCCTAGTCCACCCGACCCACCCCTTTTATCCCCCCAATATATATTTCAGTGACTTTTCGATGGCACTGAGCTATGCTAGAGCATTCTCAGACTGGCCCGTGAACAGCAGGGCGATATAAAAGAGTAAACCCCACCATGCATGTACAGGAATGAGGAGGCTAGCCCTGCTTCCTGCCTTCTATGTAGATAATGCACGGGGGCCGCAGGGCCTGAAGCAGATGAGGAGGAGGCATAGAGTCTAAAACTGGTGAGACATATATTTGGATGGGTGCTTGCAACGGTGTGCATGTGTGCATACATGTGGAGGTTGTTTGACTGCACCACTGCATGTGAATGAGAGGGCCATGGGAATGTTGTGTATGGTGTCCATGAGAATGCAGTATGAATGTTCTGCATCTGCATAGGTGTGAGTGTGAGTGAGAGATAAGCTGAATGTGTGCATGACTACATGTTTGAATCGGTATGAGTGTATGTGTGTGTCTGTGGGTGCAGGCCACGGGAGCAAGTGTGTTGGGCCAATACCAGTATTATATGGGCAAAGCCAACTAATAAGTTTTCTTACGTGGAGGTGGGACTGGGGAGGTGATCCTACATTGGGGCAGCCAGTGTGGACATTTGTTTGCAGTGGTATGGCATGCCTTACTAGTATTATATGGGCAATCCCATCTTGAGGAGTGTTCTGATGGATTGGAAAGGATGAGAGCGAGCACTAAATTGAGGAAGCCTGTGTCGGCATTGCTTTACAGTGGAATGACATGTTTACTGGCATTATAGAGGCAAAAGCAACTTGATTAATGTTCATCTACATAATGAATGTCCTTAAATGGGCATACTGGCCTATAATGGCCTACATTGGTGCAGCCAGAATGGCCATGCTCTTTCTGGGGAGTGTCATTTTTACTGGCATTCTGGGCAAAGCCAACAGGAGTAGTTCTCAAGTGGGGATACTGTCATGTATTGGTAGAGCTAGCATGGACATGTTTCCTTATATTATCATTTTTGGCACTAAAGAGAAAGCAAAAATGGGTATGTTCTTTTGTGGGAATAGTGGTATATGTTGGAGCAGTAAGCCAGCATGGCCATGTATAGGCGCAGCCAGCATAAACATGTGTTCTTACAATTGAAGAATACTGGCATATATTATGGGCAAAGGCAGCAGGACTATGAGTTGGAAAACGCTCATGCGCACTGTTGTGATTAGGCATCTATTGGATTTTTTTTATCCTACAAAAACGACTGTAAACTGTGTGGCTCTTTACCCTGTTTTTCACTGAAACTGTGCTGTAAAATGCCCCATTTTAAGCTATTATATGAAAGATTTTCCCCAGCGTGTGAGCAGATTGGTTGCATCAGTATCCCTCACTACGCTCGATTGCTCGCACGGATTTATAGGAAATGTTTTCGCCCTTCCAATCAACAAATTCAGCAGCTGCGACTGCTTGATTGCCAAAATTAGAAGTCCCTAGAATTAATTAACTCAGTGTCTGCTACTCAAAGAAAGCCTAACTCATGATATTGACACAAAGCTAAAAACAGTGACCATTCATAAACTGGACTTACCAGTTTATTTGTCTATTAACTTACTTCTGGCAACTTCTTTTAATGTAACTCCCCATGATCCCCTTGAGTATTTACGTCCCAATCTGTGATGTTATTTTTTGTGAAGTCACAGACATAAGCGTCCCTAGAGGGGGGCATAGGGGGCAATTGCCTTATTGGCAGCTTTGCCCCATTTGGTGGCCTGCCCCCTCCCGCCACCCTTCTGGCAACAAACTCTTTCCAGTTGCCTTAAAGGTGTCCCTTTGCTCATCCTCATTCGCGCGTTTGCAGGTATTTCTTGCCGAGCCTGTTTTATTTCTTTTAACCTGAAAGGGACACCACAGGAATCAATGGGCCATGAATATCACTGGGGTGGGGGCCATCATTGTTAAAAGCAGGCTACCTACATGCTACCATCATGGAACCATCATGGAACCTATCTAGGATTTATCGACCAGGTCACCTGAATCCTATGACGTGAAAGCAGAGTTGCCAACCCACGTGTCTGCCCTGGAATATCAATTCTTTGGAGCCTGGGCTAGTGTAGCCAGAGGAGCACACCTTTGTTATCCCCAACCTGATAGACTGGCTCATTGTAGCTTCTGGGTAGCAATGGCATTCTGCTTCTGCTAAGGGAAATTAACAGATTTTCAGACTCCCTAAAAACCTTTCTTTCGGACACATACAGACGGATTGGCTGCTTAACATCTTAGGAGAATGTAAGACAAAAGAGTAATGAGTGGCAGGACTCACATGTTGCATGCAGCATGACACAATGAACTCACTAGCCCTGTTTTGTATGTATGAAGCATGAGTTTCCATACTTTCATCTTCCACAGGCAGCTACAAAATATTTAGATTGTGGAAAATATGACAAGGGATACAGGTAGAATTCACAACACATTATTGTTAATGAATTTGAAGGGGTTGTAGGGGGTGCAATATCCCATGGCTTGTGCACGTGAAGAGCTGCCTTGCAGCATTGGACTTGTCTTGCTATTGGGTCACACTGAGATCCATTTGTAAGGACACAAAACTCAGGGTAAAAAATTGTTTGAACACTATAGTAATAGCAAGATGGAAAGGTTGTGTATCTCCCTATCAAATGGCATGGAAAATGTGATCTCCAAACAAACATTTGGCTTTGAGAAATATCTTGATGTGATTAATCCCAATTCTGCACGTGCTCTTTATACTGAATTTCGAATTGGTTGTCTGAAGGCCCGAGCCCATACTGCTCGCTGGAAAAATGTGTCTGGTGCAAACTGCGTAATGCCTGGTCCGGAGAGGGAAAAGATAATGCATTTTATGTTTATTTGTGAGGGGTTGAAACGCCTGAGATTTGTACACCTGAAACCTTTATTTTTATCATATAAAATCTGCACCCTGACGGAGGACATGCACTTTTGTAAATGTTCTTTTAACATGGATGTACTTTAATTTGCTACAAAATATATACACCGGACTTGGTTTCCCAAGACGTACTGCGGCAGTAACATAGATTTGGTTTTCTTCCTATTATATCGATATGTTATGTTATGTTATTTTGCATTTATATAGCGCCTTATATACCATTGGTATGGTCTGAAGGCGCTGGTAGGTTGAACGCCCTTGGGAACCGAAGTTCAGGTCAGTAGAGAGAGTAGAGAGAGTCCAAAAGTGCGTTTGCGCACCAGGTATGTGTGCAGCTGGTGCGGAATTCAAGTGGTAGCTGCTTCCTAGCTGTAGGTGTGGTGGTTGAGAGATCAGGAGTATGTGTTCGCTCTGGTCGGCTTTATCCAGAACGAGTGTGGCTGCGTTAGGCCTGAGGAGAACGCCTGGCTGGAGGTGTGAAACCAGCAATGTTTACTTAGAGTGATGTGGAGTGAGCGGGAGATGTAGATATGAGAACAGTTATACCGAATGGTGTCATAGTATCTCTGTGTTCTAAATGAGTGGTGGTGTAAGGGAGAGAGTAAGCGTGGGGTGTGGTATGATGTATGTTTTCAAGTGTTTCCTTCATTCCAAAGCATATTAAGTATGTCATGCTGTTACGTGTCCTTCTTGCGCATGCACACCAGTCTACCCCGCGCTTGTACTTTTGTCTGCTTACGCGCTCATCTGCTCAAACACTCATTCGCTCCATATACACATCCGCTCCATACGCTCATCCACACTACATATTCACTTTTTCGCTCTCCTCATTCATCCGATCTCGACACTCGTCCGCTCTCGACACTCATCCGCTCTTCACACTCATCTGCTCTCCACACTCATCCGCTCCCCACTCATCTGCTCCTCACTCATCTGCTCTCCACACTCATCCGCTCTCGACACTCATCCATTCTCCACCTTCCTCCGCTCTCCACACTCCTCCGCTCTCTTCCGCTCCCCACATTCAACCGCTCTCCGTACTCGACCGCTCTCCGCACTCAACCACTCTCCACATTCATCTGCTCTCCACGCTCATCAGCTCCCCACGCTCATCCGCTCCCCACACTCATCGGCTCTCCACACTCATCCGCTCTCCACACTCATCCGCTCTCCACACTCATCCGCTTCCCATACTCATCCGCTCCCCACACTCCTCCGATATAATGTGGAGTTGGACATAGTTTCTGCTTTTTCACAGCTGATGACTAGAATAAGAGAAATTATTAGTATAGAAGAACATATAAAACCACCCATGAGCGGTCTAACATGGTCCTCAATGAAAGATACCTCTATGAGAGAACGATCGCTGAGGTGAAAAAACAGCTGCGTCATAAGATAGTTGCAGCTACCTACTCGTCTTTAGGTAGCAAAGCCTCATGCGAGATTAATACATATATAAAAACCTTTTAAAAAATCTTATCGCAAATGGATAAGAGAACATAAAATCAATCGGGAGAGAGGTTGATGTAACTTGCAAATCTCGCTAATATGCGCAATAACATAGCAATATGGAAGGTAATACAAGGTACTAAAAAAGAGATTTG
Organism: Ambystoma mexicanum; assembly: GCF_040938575.1. NCBI lineage: Eukaryota > Metazoa > Chordata > Amphibia > Caudata > Ambystomatidae > Ambystoma > Ambystoma mexicanum. The sequence goes on along the minus strand of NC_090935.1, from coordinate 1,059,284,592 downwards.
TTGATTAATTGTGTCTCTGAACCATTATGGACACATTGAATCAACGCTAGGCCCATTGGAACACAATGATGTAGCAGTGGCACTTCCTTCTAACAATTGTAACTATAAGGTATTTATACTCGACCTTGTTGTCATCATTGAAAGCCTAAACAACTTGTGGGCTGCAGGCCCTGATGGTGCATACAATTATTTGCTTAAACTGTCCCTGGGTATCTGGGCCCATAAGCTTGACACCCTCTTTGTCGAAAAATGGTCTCCACGGTAGACTGCCGGATACCTGGCATGTGAGCAATATCTTGCCGGTATATAAGAAGGGAGCGTGGAAAACACCGTAAAATTACTGCATGCTAGCGATGTTAGATATTCTGGCAAAAATCTTTGCTAGGGTTTTGCTGGCAGAATTAAATATCTGGATTGCCGAAAATAATATCCTCCCCCCCAACCAGATAGGTTTCAGACTTAAATCTAATATGTTGCATAACCTCTTGATATTAATGTCTGCAGTTGAATATGCATGGAAGAGACGCGAAGCAAATGTGTACTGTGCTTACACAGATTTTAGTGCAGCCTTTGATTCTGTTATTCGGAATAATGTAGGGAAAAAATTGTTATCTAGGAACATCCCAATAGGCCTACTAAGAAAGTTAATGATACCCTACACTGAGACCTCAGTGTGTGTCCACCTGGATGCGAGAGTTAAGCTATCGGCACCTATACCGACTCATCATGGAGTGAAACAGGGGTGCATCGTTGCGGCTACGTTCTTTAATTTATATATGGCTGACTTGAATAAGCATTTCAAGAACTTGAATACATGCCCGGTTAAAGTGGGTTCTGAAACCGTGAGTTGGCTTGCCTAGGCAGACGATCTGCTTCTCCTAGATCACACCCTCAAGGGTTTGCAAGTTATGTTAAATGCACTGGATGTGATTGCAAACATAAATGGGTTGAAGGTAAACATAGAGATAGTACGATCATGGTGTTCACCGGTAAATCTTCATTTTCTAAGCAGATGGTTTGCACCTATGGGGGAATACAACTTGAACAGGTTAAGGTATACAAATAACTCGGAATCCATGTAGATGACAAACTTAATTGGCAACAACACTGGGTAGTAACCAAAGCCAAGTGCATGAAATCTGTAAATGCCATAAATTCTTTTATCCAAAAAAATGTGGGTTTCTCGGCGCACACAATCTTGCTGCTTTACACGGCAAAAATCACTCCGCTGCTACATTATGGCATTTAGATATGGGGCCATAATTATCTTCCGCTACTGAAAAGATTTGACGCGTTGATGCTATATAAATTGTTTAGGATGCCTCATAATGTAGCAGTGGAATTTCTTTATATGGAATTGGACCTTAAGGGCATAGTAGCAGATGTTATCTATAGATCAGTTATGTGCTATGAAAATCTGAGGTTATTAGACAATAGCACAATTATTGTCCGCTTTGTACATGCATTTTGGAGGATAGATCGTTGCAATAACATGGGCACCCTAGGCATAATCTTGTCCTTACACAATAAATGGACAGTTGGCTTCAACTATAACCTTATGACAAGGCAAGTCCCTGGGTTTAAAGGCTGGTTGAAAAGAAAAGTGAAAGATTATTATTATTATTTTTTTTATTTACTTGTGTATAGTCAAAAGAAATTGATTTTTACAAGAAGAAGACATATTGAGGCAAATGTTCGAGTGATCAGATGATACACATGTTCGACTGTACATTGTGGGATGTCGACGGTCGTCGTAGAATACCGACAGCCAAGGATGGATGGATGGATTCTACTTGGCAGAGCGAGATCTGGGAAAGCAAGTCCTAACTTTGGTGTCGTTTTGTGTGCTATTTTGGTGTCGTTTTGATGGAGATCATCTTTGCAAATGCAGCTTCCAGTATTTTTGCAGTGGCCACTGACCATCTTGCTTTTTCTCCTGAGATCAAGCGGTACCACCATGTGTCTTCTTCCACGAGTGCTGAGTTGGCCCAGAGTGGAGCCGAAAAGGCTGTGTGTTCTGCGTTTAAGATTGGGTAATTAAGCACCAAGTGTCGGACTGTTTCCTGCTTGTTCGGCGTTTTGCACAATCTGCAGGTTGTGTGATTAGATTGTTCTCTTATCGCTAAGCTCTCCCTGGTGTGTAATAGATTTAGCCGAGCTCTTAGGAAGGTTTTTCAAGAGTTTCTTGTCCGGAAATTTAATACAATAAGCCAAAGGGCTTTTCAGTTTGTTAAATGTTGGCGGGAGATGTTTCAGAAGTTTGCTCGCCACTGCCTTTTCAGAAATCCAGTAATCGTTTTTGAGCTTGTAGATCACTCTTTGTGGGTTGGCTATCAGATCATCTGGGATACATGCCAAGTTATCCAGTTTAGTGTTTTGTTGGTGGCCAAGTTGTGTACTCATTTTGACCTCATCGTCAATGATATTAAATATAGGCAGACCGTCCCATATCAAGGTCTTCCTGAACAGTGAAATCGAAGACACACTGACGGTCGCTTCTAGTGACAGCAGTCCCAGCTCTCTTCTTACAGCTGAAATCGGCACTGAGTTGGGGAGGCCAAGTACCGATTTCCAGAGGTAGCCTTCCAGTTTCGGCCAGATTGAGTTCGGCATGGTGATTGTTGCCTCCATACCATATGTTAAGGCCGGTACTACTTTTCCTTTGTAAAAATTAATCGCTGGTAGGAGCGAGAATTTACCGAACTTTCTGTCGATCAGTCTCATTTGTGATGTCCGGTTTTTTGTTTTGTCCCATAAGTATTGTTGCAATTTGGTTTCTTGTGATGAACCGTCGATGATGACTCCAAGGTTGGCGAGGTTGTCCAGCTGCCATTGAAGACCTATTGGGGTCTGATCAAGCAATATCATGTTGTCCGTGTACAGAATTCTTGACACCGCAATGTTTCCTATTTTTGGGGGAAAACAGCGGACGGTTTCTTCAGACTCTTTGTAGTCCCCTAAGAATGCCACAAACAAGGCCGGAGCCAGAGGGCAGTCCTGCTTCACCCCTCTTTCTGATGGAATTTCTTTAGAGAGCACACCTTGTCTGTTCAGTCGGACACGCAAAGATGTCTGGGTATGGAGTGCTATTATTGGATCTAGGACTTCTTCAGGACAGTTCCAGGTTTTTAGCTTATTCCATAAGATGGTACTGTCCACTTTGTCAAATGCCTGTGATAGGTCGATGAAGGCTGCGTAGACAGTTGGAGCTCCTTGTTTTATTTTTGCTTTGAGTATGTTTAGAAGGAATACGTTCACAGAGGTACTGCCGTTCTTTTTGAAACCCATCTGGAAGTGGTCTGTGCAGGGGGCCGTTTTCACCCATCTTTGGAAATGCTGTAGTAAGAGAGTTGCAAACAGTTTTCCGATGATATCTAGGAGCGCTATAGGGCGATAGTTTGCCGGATCTTCCCTACTTCCTTTCTTGAAGATCGGGACAACTGTTGCTTTGGTCCATGACGCAGGAATCTGTCTGGTGTCTCTACAGTGCTTGAAAAGGAGACTGATGAAGTCTGTCCATTCGTTTATGTGGCTTTTTAAGTCTATGTTGGTGAGCCCATCAGGACCCGGCGCTCTTGATGTTTTGAGCTTTTGAATGGCTGAGCTTATGTCTACTTTTGATGAAAGGTCAATCCAGGGAGACAAGTTGGTCCCGGGGTGTGTTATCTCAGTGTTCAGTGGTACTGCAAAGAGATCAGAAAATAATTTATCCCATGCCGATTCTGCGACTGAGTTTGCCAGGTGGGTCCCCAGGTTTCCCCATGTTGTATTGATTAGGGCCCAGAAGTCGCCGGATCTTTTGGTCGACAGGGTTCTTAACATTGTTTTTGCGTCGTTTTGATACAGTTCAGCTTTGTAACACCTGAGCCATGCTTTGTAGATTTTTAGTTCTTTAGACCACATTTTCCATGCTAGTTCCTTGTTTTCCGCTATTGCTTTGCGTTTTAGTTTTCCCAGTGCCCTTTTTTTTGCTGCTATTGTATTGTCGTATGCATGGTTGAAATTGACTGTAAGTTTGTTGTCCTCTTTTCGTTTGACCTTGTACTTGATCAAACAGGGAATGTAGTTGGGCTTTGATGTACTCCCGGTGGTTACTGTGTTGTCTCCAGTTGAGGCGTATTGCTGGGTTAAACTCCTTACAATTGCTGCTGTCAAGCGTAGCCGAGTTTGTTGAGTGTTAACCTCGACTGTGGCTTGGTAATATTTGGTTTGATGAGAGTTCGAGGACCAGGCCATGGACAGCATGTTGTGGTCACTTGCATTTGTTTTTACCACCTGGAACCCTTCAATTTCCGGAAACATAGCACTAGATACGAATATGTAATCCAGGGTGGCGGTTGAAGTTCCCCTTTCCCATGTAGGGATCTGTGTGTGCCAGTCCTTAATCCATGCGGCGTTGTGAAAGTTTCTAGAGGACATCAGGCCCATCCAAGCTCGGCCTCTTTCTTCTGTCAGCGACGTAAAGGAAGCTGGAACGTGAAGATCTTTCGGGTGGACACATTTTGAATTCATGTCACCACAGATGATTATAAATGTGGTGTTCCATTCGATGACAATAGAGTCGATGGTCTCAGCCACTGCTTGACAAAACTCTGCAGCCTACGTTTCTTGGGGATTCCAGTAGATGGTTATTATTGCAACATTTGTCGATGACCAGGACTTTGTGGCGTTGGAGAAGTGATTCCAGTGTATGAGGACCGCCAGTACCCCATACGATCCTGTGATCCTCTTGACGATCTTCAGGTCCCGGCCCGACCGGACTGCGATAAGTAAGCCTGATGACGGGCGACCCAGAAGGCCTTTCACTGCAGGTGAGATCTCGATTTCAAAGCCGTCCATTGACGGCTTCTCAAGAAGCCATGTCTCTTGTAAGCAGAGGATGTCTAATTGGCCTAGGTCCTCGCTATTGGGATCGGTTAGGTGGCCGTGGCCTCTGGTATTCCATGAAGCTAGAGTCAGGGCCTTTTGTAGGTACGGTTTGTTTGCTGTCGTCAGTGATTGTTATTTCTTGCGATTTGGAATTAGGGCATCCTTTAGCCAAATCCAAGGGCCTCCCACCGCCGGTTCTTTACTCTCGCCAGTAGGTGTATCATGTGGTCGTCTTATCAGCGGTTCCTGTCTGCTGTTACTGGAGCTGTAGGTTCTGTTTCGACGGGGGGAGCGTTCCCTGTAGCTTTGTCTGCTTTGGTATCCCTGTAGCCTGTCGTTGCTCGAGTAGAGAGGTCTTGGCCTGGTCTGTTCTTTGACGTTGTAGGGATGGGATAACTCCATTGTGTCAGTCGAATGTTTACAATGATTCTTGTCGATTCTCCCCTCAAAGTGACTCTTCAGCTCAGCTCTCTGGGAGTTGTGATGGTCTTCTGGTTTAGAGTCATGTTTCCTTATGTTCACAGTGGCTTCCTCCAGTTTCGTGTTTTTGATCACGATCCCGGGACTTTTTATTTCTAATAATAGGAAGCCAGCTAGTTTCAGCTCTCTGCCAGCCACCCGTGTCACATCTTGAATTGCCGTTGCCTTGATGTGTAAGTAAGCTTTAGCCCTGTTTTCTCTGTGGTACGGCTCGATGAGCTTGAAATCGTCAGTCTTTAGCTTTTTTAGGGTGGTTGTATTTGCCACTATTCTCAGCACTGATTTTCGATTGAGGGTCATTTATTTGTCCTTACTTGAAGCCTGTTCCAATTTGAAGAGTCCATTTTTTTTTGAGTGATCGCACCAGCCTCTGTTTTGTCTGAGGGTCTGTTTACGTTTTGAGAGTGCTTGGTCGGGCTAGAACGCTGCAGCCGCTTGGGAGATGCTTCTGGATGCGGCGCCGGTGGTGTTAGTGCTGCTGCTCAAGGTAGAGGCTTTTTTTGTTGCTGAAGATCGTTGTCAAATTTCCGTTTGGGTGGCTCGTTTCCAGGCTAGATGTTGAGATAGATTTGTTATGAGGCTTGACTTCAAGAAGTCGCTCTTAGTGTTATGAGATTTTGTAAGGTCGATGGGCATGACCGCTTTGTTCGTTAATGGACTAAGTCCTGAAGCCATTGTAGTTTGTTGAGCATCGAAGGTTTTGGGGTCGAGTGCAGGAGGGATCTGGACTTGCCTCCAATTTTCCGTTTGAACTTTTTCTGATAGTTTTCGGGCTTTCTTTCCTGTTCCCGGCCCGTCTTGGCCTCCATTTGTCTGTGTCGATAATGGGTTTGTCTTGAGGTGCGTTTCGTTTGTTTTAGAGGGCATTGTGGGTTGTTTGTTGAATATTGGTGCAATTCCCTCGTTGCAACTGCCCTGGGGTGTCTGTGTGGATTTCTGCGCAGAGGATGCAGCTGCAGAGTCTTTTTGTCTGTTTGCCCCCGTAACGGTTTCAGGATCCACCTCGTTCAGGTCCCGTTTTCTTTGTGATATGTCGTATTTCAAGTCTATGGCTATTATGAATCCTTCCAGAAATGTTAGCTTGGACTGAATGAGTGCTAACATTGTGGTGTTGTCTCTGGAGGTGTCGCTGATGCTCTCGTAAAGTTTGCAGAAAGGGGCCATTGCAATTGTTATAGCTGACATGATTGTTGCCATGTCCCGTCTATTGTTTGGTGAATCTTTTTGCATATCAGGTAGAAGTTCGCTCAGCCTTCTGGTTTTCAGTGGTGTAGCCAGATGCTCCGCACAGTGTGGCTTCATGTCGGGTCGCCGGGTTCTATCTGAGCTAAGGCCGTCCTCGCCTGGCTGATGCGGCCTAGGTGAGGAGTTCCACGGTCCCGTGTCGTCGTGTCCTCGGGGAGGTGAGTCAATTATGGATTCTGGAAGACTCAGCGGAGGGTTTGGATTTGAGAGATGAATTTTTGCCCAAGGTTGCACACTCATCGCTCTTCCTTCAGGGTAGACTTTAGGGAGAAGTAGCTCAAGTATCTCTGGCGCATTCTGTGGATGTACCAGGGCGTCCGCCGCAGGTGCTTGTGTGGTTTTGTCTGTTATAGTGGGCTCAGGTTGGGTGGTTGCCCCTGGGGTACCGGTATTTACCGGCCAGTCGTCAAACTGGCGGGTAACTTCACCCTCCTGGGTGTCTTTCCGTTTATCCAGCACTGCTATTGTTTTCCTGAGTTTGGGCAGTGGGGGAGTGTCTTCCAGAGCTTCTAAAATTTCTGCGTCCGAAGGCTCAGTGTCAGAGGGTACTTTCCGTTTGCCTTGTGTTTTGAAGAAGTTCATCAGGGCGGTGGAAAGCAGAGAGGTCGGTAGACTGTTTTTTCCAGCACCACGTTTTTTATTAGTGTTTTGGTTGGAGGTGTGGGCTTTGTCTGTGATCTCTTTTACCTTGGATCCATCTTTTTTTTGTGTGGCTGTGCTTTCTTTACTACCGTATGTGGGTAACGCTTGAGATTTGCCCCTTCCTCTTTTTTTGTAAGGAATCCGCTTTCTTTTCACAAGCTGTGAGAAGGTTGGTTTTGTTGTATCGGCCGGAATGGGGTCTTGGATGGGCTCCAGGTCTAATTCGAGTCCAGATGCTCCACTCTGATTTATTTGCCCCGTGTTTGTTTCTTGGGCCGGGGATCGCTGCAATTCCACCTGTAACTCTTTTGTTTGCATCGGGATAGCAGCCTGGTTCTACTTGGCAGAGGCAGAGGACATGCCACTGGGACTCAGTAAGGCGTCTAAAGGCTCTGGTGTTTCCTGTGAGACCTGAGCCTTGTGTGACTCGTGGGGTTCGAGTTGGATGCCCCCCGGGTGCACATGTATGATGGCAGTTGTACTGATCCTGACGAGTGTTGCCCTGTGCAGTTCATCCAGAGCAGCCGGACTACTTACATCGTTGGCGCCGCGAGTCATTTGGCAGATCAGATGTCGGCTCAGATGGCGGTGCCCAGACACTCCCGTCCACCCGCGCCGCTGCCCCAAGGCCCTGCGTGAGAGGTCCTCCGACCCACTCGCGTGAAGGGCCACTCGCCGAGGCGGTAGGGAGGCAGACGGTTCGGGTGATCGTACATGGGAGCGCCAGCTCCAGCAGCATTTGGGCTCCTCCCACCGAACACGGCATGAGAGGCCGCGCTGGTGATGCCGGAGACAGACGCGGCTGGGCCAACGGCCCGGTACCTGAGGCCGGTAAGGCACTTGAATTGTACTCCAAGTTGTGTTGGGGTCTTTGTGCAGTTTCAACTGCGGTGCTGAGTTTCGATGGAGGTGAGGGTGTGCAGGCGGCAAAAACACTATCCGCTGTGGGGTGGGGAGTTGGCGCGCAGAGGTTGCTGCTTTGTTTTGGAGTCAGGGGATTTTTCTTTGCGTGACTCCTGAGGCAGCGTTGTTCTGAATCCTCCTCCATTGTCGATAGTCGATGGACGAGGGTCGGGTTGTAAGCAGTGCTGTAGGGGAAGTGTAAGGCTGGGTGTGTTTTCAGAGTGTTCACGGTACTCACGGTAACACTTTCCAACACAGTCTTGGTACCTTCGGCTCCCTCGGGTACCTCGGCTCCCTCGGCTGCCGAGGACTGCAGGACTGCCCAACTTTTCTCAACTTCACTCAGCTCTGCGTTCCGCTCTGCGGACTGCTGCTGGGCTTAAGTGGGTCCTTCCACAAAACGAACTGGAAGGCAGACTGCAGGACTGGCCAACTTTGCTCAACTTTGCGCGGCTCCGAAAGATTATAGCAATGAGCATAACTTGTTGCAGCTTGCAAATAAGAGTCATAGTGGTCGTTTTCTCCATTATAGAATGGAACATATATCCAGGCCACTATATGTTATGTCTTATCCTAGTCCCCAGATCTTTAGGCAATATTTGTTCGTAAAGTTCAATATTTGTGATGCATAGGAGATCAAAGGAGCAAGGTTGGGTATGTTGCACCCTGAAAGAATGTGCCGCTTATGTGGAGAAATTCACTTAGAAACACTTGAACACCTGTGTATTGTGAAAGCTTAACATCCATTAGGTCGTGCTATCTGAAATCCTATGATAATCAGATTGATGCCCAGGATGTGTCCATGATATGGATTTTTTTTTTTTAACAACTTAATTTGTTTCGGTTATAGCATATAAGGTTAGTTATGAACAAGAAATCAACCAGCCTTTTATTTGACACAAAAAGGTTACCTTTAATCATTCCCCTCCTCCACCCCCATTGTGAACACCCCCATGTATGTGAGTCATTGGCGACCATAAGTGGCACGTGGGCCCTAGGGTCTCAGAAAGTTTGTCACCAACTGTGGCTGGCAAGTTAACGCTGGGATTCTGCTATGATATTCTAGCACCGGGGACAACAGTCAGTGAATCGATGCAGAGCTCCCTCTTTTGCCGCCGTAACCTTCTCAGCCACCAAGAGGTCCCATACTTTCATCCACCAGAGGGGTAATGGGGGTCCCTCCTGTGCCTTCCATTTGCGGGCCACCGTTATCTTGGCCGGCAGTAGCAGGTGTGTGAGCAGTTTGAAGGTGCGGCCTGTTTTGGGGTAGCTGTCTGGACTTGCTACTCCCAGGAGGATCACCTCTGGGTCCATGGGCAGCTTGCGCTGAGTTATGTCCTCAATGATGCAAATGATCTCCATCCAGAAGGCCTGCACCGTTGGGCATTCCCACCACATATGGAAGAAGGTCCCCTGTGCACCACACTGCCTCCAGCAGCTCGGGTCTATAGGCATGTGCCAGTGGTGTAGGCGTTCCAGGGAATAATACCAGCGGTGGAGGAGCTTCAGTGTGCATTCCTTGTTTGTAATGCATCTTGAGGTTCAGTTAATCCTTGTCCATATCTCCATCCATGTCTGGTCCTCAATGGGGTGCCCTAGGTCTGCCTCCCATCTGGCCATGGAGGTCTGACTGTCAGCATGTCCTCTTGAAGGAGTCGGTACAGCCTGGTGATCTGCCCTCGGCGTGAGCCCTCCTGGAGCGCGTACTTGAGAGGATGTAAGTCCCTTGTGGCTCCCTGTCGGACCGCCAGCTGCGAGGTCCAGAGTCTTATCTGGACATATGTGAATCTCTCCTTCCCCACCAAATGAAAGCGCTCTTGCATTCCTCGAAGCTGAGTGGGGTGCCTCCCTTGTAGAATTGTGAGAGGGTTCCAAGGCCTCCTCTGGCCCATCCACTAAAGTTTGCCGTTTTCATTCCGGGAGAGAAGTGTGGGATTCCGGAGGACCGGGGACAGCGGGCTTGGGTCCTTAGGTAGCTTCTTCCTGCGCCAGGTCCATGCCCATGTGTCCAGGGTTGCTTTGGTGGAGGATAGCATCGTTGGCCCACGGCTGCGGGTAACTCCTGCGATATGTAACAGGGAGTTTTTAACTGAAACGGGCCCTTGGCTTGTTCGACGCGTGTCCATTTTGAGGGGTTCACTCGTTCCACCATGGCTGAGGCGTTTGAGAGATGAGCTGCTATGAAGTAGTTCATGAGGTTGGGAAGACCTATGCCTCTCCACTTGGCTGCCCCTGTCATGACTCTCATTGGTATTCTGGCCCTGCGCCCTTTCCCAAAAAATTTTGAAAGTTTCTTCTGTAGCTGCACCAAGGGTTGTTTCAGGAGGGGAACCGGCAGGATAGAGCATAAGTAGAGCAGTCTAGGAAGGAGGTTCATCTTGCAAGCCGTAACCCTGCCCAGCAGAGAGATTTCATGGCTGTCCAATCACTTCAGGTCCTTCTCCATCTCCCGAAATAGGGGCGGGAAGTTAACTGCATACAACTGTTTCGGTCAGCTGCAAGACGTATCCCCAGGTAAGCTGTGGACGCAGTGCTCCATGACAGTGGACAGTGCGTCCAGACGACTGCCATGCAGGGTGCATCTATGTTAATCCCTAGTGCCTCCGATTTAGAGTAGTTTACCTTGAATCCAGCCACTTGTTTGAAGGCTTTCAGTTCATCTAGGACAGCGGGGAGGGAAGACTAAAAGTCGATGATGGAGATTAGCACATCGTCAGCATACAGGGAAATCTTAAACTACTCACCGTTTATATCCAGCCCAGCTATCTTGTCATTCAAGAAGGTCCTTTGGGCAAACGGTTCCATGACAAGGGTGAAGATCAGCGGGGAGAGTGGGCAGCCTTGTCTTGTCCCGCACGGGAGCGAGATCGGGGTTGATGTCTTTTGATTCAATCTCAGTGACGTCCTTGGGGCTTGGTAATTGGCTAACAGCATCCTGCAGAATGAGGTGCCAAATTGGAATGCCTCCAGTGTGAGTCGCATAAAGTTCCAATCCATCCTGTCAAAAGCTTTGTCGGCGTCCAGGGTTAGGATTGCAAGGCTCTGCCGCTCCTGGGTGGCCATCTCCATGAGATTGAGGGCTCGGCGAATGTTGTCCCCTGCAGCTTCTTCCTCTGATGAAACCTGCTTGATCCTGGTCTATGATAGATGGTAGGACCAGCGCCAGCCTATTTGCCAGCACTTTCGATTATACGTTTGCGTAGACATTAAGGAGAGATATATACCTATATGATAAGCACTTTTTCGGATCCTTACCAGGTTTCAGAAGCATGATTGTAGTGGACTCCTGCATAGAGGGGGTTATGGTGCTTGTTTCTTGGAACAAGTTAAAAAGCACTGTCATTGGGCCCAGGAGAAGGGGGCGAAAGAGTTCGTAAAACTTAGGTGGAAAGCCATCTGGACCCGGGGCCCTGGGTTTCAGAGTCTTGAGCACTTCCTCTATCTCTTCAGCTGTGATTGGGGCCTCCAGGGAGAATCTGTCTGTTTCCGAGAGGTGTGGAAGACTGGCACCTGTTATAAATTGTTCCTGTAGTGCCTGCGGGCGAGGGGGAGAGGTTAGTGTGTCAGCCAGCTGGGCCGCCGCTATCCATAGTTTTGCCTCCTCTCCATACAGCGTTGTGTCCTCTGGGCTCTTCAGAGCGGTGATGTGGTTCCGTCGGCAGGTTATGGCTAACTTTCTTACCAGGAATCTGTTAGCTTTGTTGCCGTTTACATAATAGCTCTGCTGTGTCCTAATCAGGGTCTGGGCGGTGTCCTCTGCATAGTGAGCCTCCAGTTTGGCAGCGACCATTTCTTCTTCATAATCGTCTCAGCCTCCACCATCTCTTTCTCTAGCTGGTCCCTGCCTGTGGCACATATTTTCCTGTATGCGGCTGCCTGGGCTATCAGTTCCCCCCCTGATTACCACCTTCAAAGCTTCCCATCTTGTTGCTGTAGAGGTGAGATCCAGTGGGTTTTCCTTAAAGTAGTTATGGATCGCCTTCGTTATGGCATCCCGCACTGCCATGTCATGTAACATTAGGTTGGTAGAGGATCCAGCAAGGCCTTTCCAGGGGGTCCGGGTCAAAGATCCTCGCTCTTAATAGTATTGGAGCATTGTTGGACAGGTCTTTTGTGCCTATCTCCACCTCATCCGTGAACGTTAGGAGTTGTGGGCTTGCTAGAATCAAGTCTATGCGGGATGAGGAGGGGTGGACATGCAAGAAGAATGAAAAGTCTGCTTTGTCCGGATGGAGGACCCTCCAGGTGTCCACGACTCCCAAGGTCCTGAATAGGTGACAAAGGCCTAGTGCGCTTTTGAAGTCTCTGGGTGTCGGGTGCCCGTTTTATCCAGCAGGGGCTTGGGGACCCCATTGAAGTCACCCCCTATGACTACTTGACCTTCGATAAATGGGAGAAGGGATGATTCCAGGTCTGCAAGGAAGGCCTCTTGGCTATAATTCGGTGCATAAACGGTTACCAGTGTGTCGAGTTGGCCATAGAGATATCCCTTTACTGCCATGTATCTGCCGTCCGGGCTTTGCAGGGTCCTCCTTTCCCCGAATGGGGTGCCTTTCGCCAATATAATCGCTGTGCCCCCTCTTTTACTGATTCTTGATGCCAGGTATTGTACTGGGAAGGCCCGTTCTCGAAGCCTTGGGAAGTCTTCAGCAAGCAGATGTGGGGCCTAAGGGTGGATTTGTGCTTTTCAGGGGAGTTCAAGCCTCTGACATTCAATGAAATGTAGCGCAGCTTGGTATGAGCGCGGGTGGGGCACCCGCTGTCCTCCTTCAGTGGTCAGGTGGAGGGGTGGGGGAGCCAGCTACAAGGGGAGGGTTGTCTTCCAGTGTTAGGCTGTGAACGTTGGTCTGCTGCAACCGGGTTTTAGTTTATTCAAACCAGGGACAAACGTGGCCCAACAACCAGCGGGGCCAAAAGGGGGCCCAACCAAAAGAAAATCCCAACAAAAAAAAAGTCAACCAAAATAGGCCCAGGGGGCTCTGGGCCGGAGTGACTGTTCATGCACTCGGCTGGAGCATTTCGTGGGACGCCCGGGCGGCGAGAGCGGAAGTGCCAGCACTGAGGTCTTGCAGCTTTTTATTAGTTGTGTGCGGCGCGTGGTTTCCCTCCCCTAGGGACTTTCATCCAGCGGTTCTGTTGTGACCTCAGCGTCGAGCTGCACACTTTATCTGGGGGTGAGGTCAACAGATCATCGTCAGGGATCAAGGGTTCCCCACCCAAAATTCCTCCGGCTTCTTCAAGAGAGTGAATCACCCTTGTCTGTCCTTCGAAGGCGAACTGGAGCCAGGCTGGGAAGAGCCACCGATACTTGAGCTTTTGATCCTGGAGGAAGATGGCTAGCGGCCGCAGGGCTCTCTGATGTTGGACTGTGGAGGGGGCTAATTCCTGATAGAGTTGTATAGCAGTTCCTTGGTACGTCAGGTCTCCCTGTGTGCAGGTGCCGACCATGATTTCTTGCTTAGTGGTAAGAAAGTGAACCCTGGTGATCACCTCAGGAATGTCAGCCGCAGAGGCGCCCCTGCGGCCTCGCAGTCTATGGGTGCAATCTAACAGCGATTTATCGCAATCCGGGAGGAGAGTCTGGAAGAAGTTGCTGATGTAGGCCGGTAGGGCTTGGTCTGATATTGAGGTGGGGACCCCTCTAATACAAATGTTATTTCTACGGGCCCTATTTTCCAAGTCTTCCTGCTTGCGGTTCATATTTTCAGTGTTATCTTCCAGAGATTGGATTTTCCGCTGCAGCTCAGCAATATGGGCTGAGTGCTCCAGGACTTGGTCTTCAGTATCGCCCATCCTATGTTCCACCTCCTCCATTTGGTTGTCTAATACCTCAATTTTAGTCGTGACCTCTGACATATAGTTGCGGAACTCCATCTTGATGTCAGCTAGGAGGCCTTGGATGTCGTCCTTCGTGGCCCATTGGCCATGCGATCTTACAGGTGATAAGGCCTGGGTTTGAGTTGGGCCCGTCTTCTTAGATTTCTCCTGCAGTTGCAACACGTTGCCTATATCTGCCGATTTCAGGCCTTTGTGCTTGGACATCCTGACGCAGTGATCGGTTTCTTCTCAGGTAAGGTGGCAGCCCTGGCAACCTATTGCTGGGGTGGGTCTCTGAGGTCAAGGGGGTTGTCTGTGCCTCTCAGCGTGGCTGTGTCTGAAGTGATGAGATGGACCCCCTGCGCGGGTTTGAAGGGCAGGGGGGTGTCTGTTCCACCTCCAGGGGGCTTGCTAGCAGGGTGTCAGGTCTTCTCCTGACAGTGGGGCTGATGCTGGCTCTGACGGCCCGTGTGGGTGGGTATCAAGTATGACCAGGGGGTGCTGCCTGTTCAGGAGACTGATCAGCTGAGGTACCAGAGGGAGTGCTACAGCCCCTTGCAGCCGCTTCTTGGGCTCACACCGGTCGGTCCTCGCCACCTGGTCCTCCTGTGCGCTCCCCTCGAGACCCAGTCGAGTGTGCCTGAGATCTGTTAGGGTGTCCTCTGATTGTCTGAACAGTGTGCTGTTGGGGCGGGTGATGGGGGTCCTCCCTGGTTCGTTTGCTGGTCTGCCCCAGCTGTGGCGAGGCGGTGTGGCTGGCAGCTTTTCCCTTCTCCAACAAACCTGCTCGGCTGGGGCCGGGTGCGTGCAGGCCTCTTTATATATCCGCCTCCACTGCGGCGGGCTGTTCCAGATTCAGCCTGCAGGACAGTGCCCTTCACAGCAGGGCCGCACGGGGACCCGACAGGGGGCGACAGGGCTGGGGAACAGCACTGCATGATAGTCCGGATGGTGCAGGTAGGTGGAGTTTATTTAGGAGGCCTCGCTAAGCAAGGCATGCAAGCAGGGGCGTTTCTAGGGGGGGGCTAAGGGGGCTATAGCCCCTGATCTTTTGGCTGTAGCCCCGGATAGAATCTCAGGAGCTACAGCCAAAAGATTAGCTAGCCCCCAGTCCCAACAGTTCCGACATCAGCTTAGCCCCGGGTCTTTTCCTGACCTAGCAACTCCCCTGCATGCAAGGCCAAGATGGTGCGTCGGTTCGGGGGGGATCCCTGGGTCACCCACAGAGAGGAGTCACGGAGGAGTTGATGCAGCGGGGGGCCTCTTACCCTGAGAGACTTCTGTCGGCTCACTGGTGCCTCCCCCTGCTCTGGAGCTCCGAACGATGTGCGCTGCAGCCCGCAGGGTGCCGAGCCCGTCAAAGATCGCCTGAAGATCCGCAGCCCCTCAGGCACCTCGGTGGCTGTCAGGAAGGCGTGGACAGCGCCGCCTGTTCCGCTGGGGGACATCAGGGTTCAAAGGCTCCAGGTATGAGCCGCTGTGCTGCGCGAGCCGACTCCTCCTCCCCGGCCCGGCTCCTTCAGACAGCTGCCATCTTGGGTTCCGGGTCTCGGCTTTAGTGGAGTCTCTGCCGGCCGAATTGTCTCAGGTTCCCCACTCTGATTCTAGTTCGCATTTGAGCAGTAGCGTCGGGAAGGGTTCAGCCATCAGCTAGGGCACCTCTGTGCTTGGAACAATGCTGTAGAATGTGCGTATATTAGCTAAAACCCCGGCGTCCCACAGAGCTCTTAGTGAGGCATCCGCATTGTCGGCGCCTCGAGCCACGCCCCCCTGTATGAATACATTTTATGAAGGGTGATGATATGAATTTTATATATTTTATGGTGAAATTTTATTGGAACTGTATAGATATTTTAAATTTTTTATCTAAAGTTGTGATGATGTAAGGATGTTTTAACTATCTGATCGCTAAGATTTTATGAGGTTACATGGAAATGATTATTCATTTATTTATTTATTTTTTAAAAATTATTTGTTTATAACCTGTTAGGTTTTTACAAAAGAGCAGTTTCAGCGTTGGTGCAGTTTTTGGCCGTTTACAAGCTACGTAAGGACACCACTTTCGAATCGAGTTTAGTTGCACAGTTGGTTTGATCATAGATTAGGTGACAGTTTCGGTCGTGGTAGTGCGGCCGTCGTCCTGGACCATCTGACGGATTCGCCTACTATCAGACGGGACCAACAAGTTTCTTCGTCTAGTGTCGTTGCCTGCGATGTAAGTGGTGTCATGTATGCTTGCCTTTCGTGTGATAACGCTGGGCAGGACATGAGCAGATGGCGCACAGATTCTACTTCATCTGGAACTCCACACAGACGGCAGTCTGGAACCGGGGAAAGAGCTCTAGTATTCAAAATTTGCCTGGTCGGAAGGAGATTTAGTCGAGCACGCATAAATGTTTTCCTTAGTTCTTTTGCAGGAAATTTCTCACAATATTTGAGAGGGACCTTCAACTGGTTGTATGATGGTGGGACGTGCTTTAAAGATTTGTAAAGCTGAATGTTTTTGTTTGTGTTAATCCAATCTTGTTGCTCGAGTTTGGTCTTTACTGGTCTTGGGTTTGAAATCAGGGTTTCTTCATTGCACACTACTTCTTCCAGTTTGGCTTGGATTTTGGTAACCCAATCAGTTAAAGGTTTGCAAGATCCCTTGTTGATTTCAGAGGCTACCATCTGGAAAATTGGAAGTGAGCTGGGCATCAAGATTTTTCTGTAGAGCTGTGTGGCACTTTGCGTCACCACCCCGGCTAAAGATGGCAAGCGCAGATCTCGGCGGATCGCTGGCATAGGGGCTGACTTGGGCAGGCCCAGCACTAATTTCCAAAGGAATCCCTCCAACTGGGCCCAATACTCCACTGGGAGGGTTAGGTTGGCTGCCATTCCGTAGGTTATAGCCGGAACTACTTTTGATTTGTAGAACTGGAGAGCGGGAAACCACGAGAACTTCCCGAACCTTTTATCCACTGCACGTGTTTGTGCAGTTAGATTTCTCATTTTTGAAGAGAGTTTTCTTTAAGAGTGTTGTCAATCTGAATTCCCAAATATTTTTATTCGCTGACCTGTTCGATTTTGGTCTTTTCGAGATGCCAGGAGCTGTTTGCCTGTTGTTTCTTTGATGTTTTTGAGAATATCAGAATTTTGGTCTTGGATTTGTTGATCTTTAGGTTATTGCTTTCCATGTATGCCGCTAGGTTTGTAAGTTGCCTTTGTAGGCCTATTGCGGTCTGATCCATGAGAATCAGGTCGTTGGCGTACCACAATCTTGACATCATATAGGTGCCAACTTTGGGTGGAAAAGATCGCACTTTTTTCTGATTCTTGAAAATCACTGATGAAAGCTATGAACAGCGCAGGAGCCAGTGGACAGCCCTGTTTGACCCCTCGTTCTGTGTTGATCTGGTCTGAGAGGGTACTTTGACGACTGAGGCGCACCCGTAGAGATGTTGATGTATGTAGGGCCATTATTGGCTCCAGCACAGGACCCAGGCAATTCCAAGCTGTTAACTTTGCCCATAGTTTGTTTTGATCCACCATATCGAAGGCTTGAGATAGATCTACCATCGCCATGTAGACCTTGGGCGCCCCTCTCTTTACTTTCGCTTTGATGATGTTGAGAATTAGCAGATTTATTGTTGTGCCAGCGCCCTTTTGGAAGCCAGTTTGAAAAATGTCAGCTTGTCAGTTTAGAAAAATGGATACCTCTACTTTGTGACCACAAATGTATTTTGGTGGCCGTGGGCCAACCGTCTGATGCACGATATGACAGAATATAGGTTTTCGAGTTTGCCAATGAACGGCCATTTTGATGTAACAAGAATCGCCATTTTGTTTTCTAACCATTGCTCATTGCTTTCTGTTCCTATTGCTTCGCAGTATATTTTCTGCTTACACTGCTCGACTGTAAAACATTGTTGTCTGCACGTAAAAAGGAAAGGATGCAGGGCCGTGAGGATAACAAGAGTTCGTTGAAACACAATGTAGGCAGCGCCAGGAAGAATGCCCGGCTCCCTCCCGAATGTAGCCTTGAAGCTGAACGCCAGGGCATTTAATCATTTCGCAGCTGCCAGCCAGTCTCGTTATATGGTAGAATATGTTAGAATAATATAGCTAAAGGCTTGAATTATGCTTTTCTTACGGCCCCCCTTTGCTGAGCCCCGCTAGAGCGTGTCGGCGCCCAGGACACGAATAGCACCTGATAGGTAGCAAGGTCTGGAATGCAACTCTTCCCCCCGTATGTAGCTCGCTTCCAAGAACAGAAGCGCTGTGTTCTATTCAACAACTGAAAGATGCCTCCGCACTCACAAATTGCAAATTGATACTAGAATAGATGTTTGAAGGTGTCATAGTTGTCGGAGATGTCCATCATCACACCAAGTTCAAAGAAACCCAATAAAAGGGGGGGTGTTAAAGATGTCATAGCTGATTGTTTGATATGCATTTTGTATATATATAACTGATGTACGTAATTCACTCTCTTGCGTCCCTCGAGGTCTAGAGATACACGTCGCGGGGCGTGAGACCGAGTTGGCCAACGGAGACTTTTGCTTTGCAATAAACCCTAGCTTTGGGAATACAACCTCGTGTCTGGCGTATCTATCGTGTGTGGTGACTCGCCTTGTTTCCATTGACGTTAGGGACCCCTAGGGGCCCCTTTCAAGATGGTGCCCAAATAGGGACCCTCCCCCACTTGTTCCATCGCATAACGTTGTAATTGAGTAAGGCGGAGAACGGCGAGGATGGGACGATCAAGCCGGGATCAAGAGGTGTTCGGGGCACCGTGTAGAAATGATGACAGACTCCTTTGCAGATCTGCACACATCTGATCCCTGATCGACGTGCCTGACTAGAGAACAAGGAGGCGAGGGTCCCGAAACGAGGCGGAAGCCAAGAAACGCAGACACAACGTCATTTGGTGCGTCAGTATACAGACGACTTGATCTATCAGGTGAGTCATTCCCTGATTCAAAGTAATCCTGATATTGGTTGAGAGTTGATTTTGCAAAATCAAACGCCCTAGGTAAGGTTGATTAACCAGGGGGAAGGTTGAAACATGCCTGGGGTATTGTCCACCTTAGCGGGGTTTTTCCGCTGTGGTAGACAATCTTTGGAAGATGGCCAAATTGTACCACCTGCGGGAACGCCGGCGTATGAGATGTATGTGAAGTATGGAGTGGGTGCGATAATATTATGTGAGACTTTGCATAGGTGAACCAGAAAGCGACAAGACCATCAGTGGCCGATTAATGGTAGTTTTGAGATAGCGAGAATAGATAACTTGGAAAGGGTGTTGATTAGAAAGAAAGCGCGTCCTGCAGCATTTGAGACTATTAAAGACTGGAGAAGGGAAGCAATGCTCCGATTTAAAAGCAGAGCGAAGCATGTGCGCAGGCATAAATCGAAAGGTGAAGTAGCTGAAGAGAAAGAAGAGGAGGAGTGGACTGAGAGTCTAAGAAGGGCAGGTAGGCGTGACCAGTTAAATATAGAAAAAATATATCCACAACGAGAATTACACATAGCAGATGAATCGAAAGAAAACATATTGACCCATACAAAACAAGGCCCAAGATCAGAAGTGAGGCCAGACACGTCCGTAGCTATTGCCCAAAACCCGCCCGTAGCCCAAGCTCTCCCTCCGGTAGCTCAAGCCCTCCCACAGCCACAGACCGCGCACGTAGCACTGCCTATTAGCCAACCAGGCCCACAACAGACACTCCCTGTTCCCATTGTCCCATCCGCACCTCCCGCCTCAGACATAGACTCGGTACCGTCCGTTCCTCCCGGGGTTAAAGTTGAAACCGCCGGGGCAAGAGGCGGGACTGACCAACGGGGATGCACGAGGGTAACTCGCAGTGCGATCAGCAAAGAAAGGAAGGTGGAATTGCAGCAACAGGCAGAGATGTATATAGACGGGAATGATGGGACGGCAGCATTGGCTTCGATGTATGACTTTCGAAGAAGCAACGAAAGACAGGTAGTGTTTGAATGCATGGGTGAATATTTGGTGGAGAAATGGAAACAGTAAATTGGGAAATTACCACTGCCGCGATTATTAGATTTGAATGCATTAGCACGCTGCAGGGAGAAGTATGAAGAAGTGAGAGAACATGTATATGGATTTTTAAACTTAAAGATGAATTAGATAATGATTATGCAGAAATGTTTACTACACCTGGGTGCAGGAGTAAGGATATCGGGAGACATCGGAAGGGAAAAAAGGGGTCACATAATAAACGGCAGCAGTTACCATCACCAGGGCAGAAGGAGATGGTGGACAAATTATCGTTGCTAAAACAGATGGGGGCAGACTCGAAAGAATGTCTATTGTGAACACAGGTATTACTGCAGCAAGTAGTAGGACATAAAGTAAGGAGAGGGAATGCACAAGGAAGGAGTAATTTGAATATGCATGGGGGTACAGTGGGACCAAATCAGTGTGCGTATTGTAAGGAGAAAGGACATTGGCAAGCGCAATGTCTGCATCTGCAGAATAGAAATGGGTCTGGTCAGAGGAGACAGCATAGGGGACACCAAGGAGCGAATGGACCAAATAGGAATAGTATGCAGCAGCATCACAATAACGGAGGTAATCAAAACAAAGGCCAAAACCAAAATGCCCCAAACCAGAGTCAGGGACAGCAAAACCAACAGTATGGAAACCAGAGTGGGGGAAATAGAGGAAAGAGTGGGAACGTTTTCGATACACAGCCAAACACGTATTACAGTAACAGCAATGATTGCACATCGGACGATGTGTTATTTCCCCAATAGGACAGTCCAGGACAGGGGTCGGAACCAGTGTCTATTCCCATGAATCAGAGAGGACGCTCCGTAGAAATGAGAGTCGGGAATGAGGGGCACCATTTTCTTGTAGATACAGGAGCGCAGAAGTGTTCAATAGACCACCACTTGGTTCCGGATATACCACTGTCAGGGCAAAAGAATGTTTCCGTAGGGTTCGCAGGTACACCAGTCATAAACCCAGTGTCCAAATCAGTCCCAGTTACAATAGGACCATTTACTGAACATTGTCCTTTCCTTTTAACAGAAAATTGTGGGGAGAACTTGTTGCCATTAAATTTGTTGAAAAAATTAGGTTCCGTTATACATTGCATGGCAGACGGAGTGTTCCTAACGATTTGGCCACACGATGCCCCTGTGTCAGAATTCATGTCCGAAACTTTACCAGGAGAACTAAGTAAAGTGCCAACATGTACATGGGCAATGCATGACAATGATATGGGATGCTTAAAGATAGAGCCAGTAAAGATCATTTTGAAAGAAGGTGTTACCCTACCGCAAATTCCCCAATACAGAATTTCGGCTGAAGGTGAGAAAGGATTGAAGAGTATTGTTACAGATTTGGTGAAACTAGGGGTAATCAAGGAAATTACAGGCAGTACATGCAACAGCCCAATTCTTCCAGTTTATAAAAAAGGAGGCAATGAAGTACCATACCGTTTTATAATTGATTTGCGTGCATTAAACAAGGTAGTTAATCCACAATTTCCTCTATTGCCAGATGTCACTACAATATTGACAATGATACCTGTTTCAGCAGAATATTTTAGTGTAGTGGATTTGAAAAACGCGTTCTTCAGCATTCCAGTGGACAAGGACAGCAGATATTTGTTCGCGTTCACATTAGGAGGACGATCATTTACATTTACGCGGATTCCGCAAGGTTACACGGAAAGTCCAAGTATTTACAGTAGAGCATTAAAAGAGCAGCTAGACATGCTAGAATTACCAGTGGGTTGTGTACTCTTGCAATACATAGACGATCTATTGTTAGCTGCAGACACGGAGGAGATTTGTAAAGAAAGCACTGTATTACTACTGTCACACCTAGCGGCACATGGCCATAAAGCTAGTTTGAAGAAATTTCAATATAATCGAAAGGAGGTGGCCTATTTAGGCTACTTACCTTCGAAAGAAGGGAGAAGGCTAACGCCAGAACGCATAGAAAGTATTCTTTGTATGCCTATTCCAAAGACACAAAAAGGAGTCAGAGCCATAATAGGCATGGCTTCATATTGCCGACAATGGATTGGTAATTTTGCTTTAATTGTAAAACCGATGGTGAATTTGACTAAAAAAGATGCGGTTATGCCGTTACAGTGGGATGAGGAATGTCAGAAAGCATTTGATGAATTGAAAACTGCATTATGCTCGGCTCCAGTTTTGGGTACACCGAATTATGAGAAGATTTTTAGACTGTTTGTGTGTGAAAGTGAAGGATGTGCATTGGCGGTTTTGACACAGGAACAAGGTGGAAGAAATAGGCCATGCAGCTATTTTTCTTCTGCGCTGGACCCTGTAGCGCGCACTACCACGATGTTTGCGATCTGTCGCGGCGGCTGCTGCGTCAGTGAAACAAACGGAAGGGGCACACTTTAATTTTGATGGTGCCACATGCCATAGACGTTCTATTAAATAGGACACAGACGCAACACCTCACCTCTGCTAGACTGACAAGATATGAGATTATCTTGTTCGTGCCCCATATCCAAATTATGAGGTGTAGCGCTTTGAATCCTGCAGAATTAATGCCACTACCCACAAAAGAAATTGGGGAGGATGAATCACCCACCCACGATTGCATAATGGTCACTGAGGAAGAAACCAAGGGGAGAGTTGATTTAAGTGATACCCCACAGAAAGAGCCAGATGGAGAGTTATTTTGTGACGGCTCATGTTTTAAATTACCAGATGGCACGACAACTGCCGCATATGTTATCACTACCCTAGAGAGCGTTGTAGAAAGCAAAAGAATCCCCTACAATTCGGCACAAGCCGCAGAGATAATAGGATTAACCAGAGCCTGCGAGATTTCTGAAAATTTGAATGTGAATATATATACTGATAGCCAGTATGCTTTTGGGGTGGTTCATAACTTTGGCCGACTTTGGGCTGAGAGAGGTTTTTTGACATCACATGGCGCCAGAATTCAACATGGCCTTTGATTGTACGATTGCTGTCTGCACTCACGCTTCCAAAATGCCTAGCAATAGTGAAATGCGAGGCACACAAAAAGGTGACATGCAAAGTAGGAGAGGGAAACGCGTTTGCAGACAGAATTGCGAAACAAACTGCCACTGATTTAAATACCAAAATGATGACGGTTCAGACTGAGGAAGTACCCTGTATGATAGAAAATAGAGTTGCCACTGTCAAAGAAATGCAGGCCGAAGCTACGGCCGATGAAATACAGGGGTGGGCAGAGGGCTCTGCTGAGTTAGATCTGGAAGATTGTTGGGTGGACAAGGGAACTAGAAACTGGATGTTGCCAAATTCGTATGTGACTGCAATGGTCACAATGGCCCACAGCCCTACTCACATCTGTGCGAAAAAGATAATACAGCACCTTTCTACAGTATGGCAGAATGTAAACATAAAAAAGAATGCAGAGAGGTTGGTGCAGAACTGTATCACGTGTTTGCAACACAATGTAGGAAAGGGAACAGTGACTCCAATAGGCAGTTTTGGCCCGCCCTCTATGCCATTTGAGGTGATCCATTTTGATTTCATAGGGATGGAGAGATGCCAAAACTTAAAATACGTCTTAGTGGTGATCTGTGCATTCAGTAAGTGGGTGGAGGCATATCCCTTGAAGGACTGCACAGCAATGAGCACGGCAAAAGTAATGCTTAAGAAATACTTTTCCAGATTTGGCTTGCCCCGTGTCCTATGGTCCGATAATGGACCACATTTTGTGGGCGCAGTGGTGTTACAGATATGTGCTGGTCTTCAGATTGATAAGAGATTCCGAGGCATCTGCCTGTCTTGTGGAGAGGAATAACGGCATTCTTAAATCAAAGATTAGCAAGATTTGTGCGGGAAGCAAGTTCAGTTGGGCGGATGCATTACCAATAGCACTATTATGCATGCGTACGTCTGTACAGGCTAAAACTGGGCTCTCCCCGTACAAGATCGTAATGGGGAGGCCGGCAAATGTATGGTGCGCACCACAGCCAAAACGACCTAGTGAGGTAGAACATCCTGTGCTTAGTACTTATTGTGGCCTTTAAATGCAGAAATTGCGTTTGATTCATCAGCAGGTGCAGGAGGCATTACCAGTGAGATACACCGGTCCGGGGCACACGCTGGAGCCAGGAGACTGGGTGCTGCTAAAGAATTTTGAAAGAAAGTCATTGTTAGCACCCAGGTGGCGCGGGCCCTATCAAGTACTCTTGGCAACGCAGACGGCAATACGGGTGGATGGAAGGAAGTCGTGGATCCATGCCACCCATGCCAAGAAGATTCCAACTTCACTGAAAGACTTGCCTGACCCAGATGTCCGTAAAGAGACAGCGGTCCCAGAAACGGAAGAAACTATTGTCAGTAAGCAGCCACCAAATCTGCCAAAACGAGAAGTGAAACTTGAAACAAAGCCTGAGACGATTGCCAAAGAGGGGGAAGGGCAAAGAGTGCCCCAACGTTGCCCAGCAGAATCGACATCACTGCTGGCCGACACAAAATCTGCCTTGCAAATACCAGCAGAAACAAATCGTGTACCCCTTTGGCGCCCACCAGCACTTGCCAGCACGCCAAAGAACGGATCTGCATCATTGGCGTGGCGCACACCAGCACCTGCAGTAGCGCCACAGGCTTTGGCAGGTTTTGTCCTAATCTCGGTTCGAGTTTCCGATCAGGTCTGTGATTTTTGGTTTTCTTTAGGTTTTTGAGGGCTTCTAAAGCAGCACTTGGAGATTTTGAGCGTGGCCTTTGAGTGCGAGCCACCGACTTTTCGACTGTTCGTTTTTCTTCGTCCCGAGGGGTAGGTGCCACTTGTTCCTTGCCAAGATCAGGGACTGTCTTAGTTACTATCACTGGATTTGTCGATGGAGCAGGAGTAGATTCTTCGGCATCTAGGTGCTGGGATGTTTCCGCCATGTCCAAGGAAAGGCCATGGTCATCGTTTATTATCAGGACAACCGCGGGGCCTACCATAATTTGGGTTTTTGCTGTTTTGGGACTGTTATTCCCCCTTTGATTATGAGACGTGTAGACTTTAGGGTTGGGGCCCTGCGGCGGCTTTTCTTCTGTCGACTTAACTTGTGTGCATAGAAGAGTGTTTGAAAGGTTCCTCTCCTTTATTTGATTTGCACTTCTTGCCGACTGGACTGCGGGGTCCGCTGGTGATATTAGTGAAGAGTGCTTTGTCTAGATTTTTGTAAAAATAGGGGCCAGTTCCTTGAACTTCTCGCTGTCTAAAGTCTGGGTAGATTTTGATTGACATGGTTTGGGGGTTTGCCCCAAGATTCTGTTCTTACACAGTTCCTCGCCCAGTTTGTCTATTTTTTTGCCCAAGATTTTTTCCGTACTGTTAGACTTTCGCTCAACTGCAGTTAGGTAGCCTTCTATGAAGGACAGTTTGTCTTTCATGGTGCTTATCATTGCAGTGTTATCTGTGAGGGCCTTGTGGATTGATTCATAGAGCTTGCCAAATGGATTTAGGGCTATCGTGAATGCTGACATGATGGATAGAAGATCTATTTTTTTTTTATGGTGTCTCCTTATCTGCCGTAAGTGGAATTTCACTTGCGCAATGTGGTTTTGATGGAGTTTTTAGGCCTCTGTCCGTAGAAGGCTGGGACAATCTTTCCGAGGATCTTTTTACTGCTGGTGTCGTTTCTCCTTGGGTGATGAGAGGGAATTCTCCCGAGAGTCTGCTAGGGTTTCCCTGAATGTGTGGCCGAGTCCATGCGTAGTGGTCCACGGTCTGGTGATTTCTAGGATCTGGAATACACCTGTCTCTTGTCAGGGTATCTGGAGTGTGATTCTTTTTGGCTTCCGGCGTGGGTTCAGTGTCAGAGTTGTCGTGTGATGGTTCAGTGTTTTGAGATCCAATATCTGTTCTGTTTTGGCCGCTCTCGTTTTTTTTATGTTTGCTATTTGTTTGTGGCGCTGAGCTATCAGTCACCACGATCCTGTCCGTAGTTGGGCCACGTTGTGGTTGAGGTTTTGGGCTTAACCGCGAGCCCTGCGGGGTCAGGTCAGTTTTTCGTGCTTTGGATCTTTGGGGCGAGTCTTGGATAGCCTCCAGGATTTCTGCATCGGACAACCCAGGGTCTTGGTCTAGTTTTCTTTTGTGTTGTGTTATGAAGTATTCTTTTAGAGATACAGATATCAGGGGAGCTGGTAGACATTTTGAGCCCCCCTGAGTTTTTGGGACTAGTTTCCGATGTTTGTTGGTAAATGTTTTTTCGGACGTAGATCTTGTTTTTGTGGTCACTTTTGTGAACAAAGTCTTTGAGGCCTGTTTTGGGTGTCCTGGCGCTCTGGTTTGGGGGCCCTGAAGCGACGACTGAGTCTCACCTAAGGCTGGAGGGAGATCCACAACCAAGGCGGAGTTTGGGCTTTGCGTAGAGGTGGCGTGCAGTGGACACACACCGGACCTTGGGACTTTCCCAGGCCAATTTTGGCCTGTCGGCTCATTTGCTTCAGCGGCCGCCATCTGATGGAAGGAGGATGACCCGTGAGATACTTCGAACACTGAGTCGTTTGGCGAATGGGTTTGCTCCTCGTTTTCCGTATCCCATGAGTCATTGGAAATGTTTCTCTTAGGGGTAGCTTGTGGATTTAACTGCTTGCTTTGCTTTGGACGCTTTTGCTGCTTTCCCGGTGTGAATTTACTTTGGTGAATTTGGGCTGTAGTCACTTTCCCTTCGGCTGGCGGGGCTGGCGGCTGAACGCTTGCGCTTACGTTACTTGAAATGTTCTCCCGAGTTACTGCATGGAAGCGCAGTGCTCCTAAGGGAGGCCTGAGAGGCGTAGCATCAGCGGTGGGTCGAGTCGTTTGCACCGCACCCAGCCGTTCAGAGCCCAGCCGCGACTGTCCTCCGACAATCTCCGGCGAGGACTCACTCGTCAAGATGGTGGGACTGCTGGGTGCTTTGCGCAAAGGTGATCCTAATGGACTCAAAGATACAACCGCTGGGGTGAGCTTCTTTGTAACGGCCTCTTGCAAGTTTTCTACCCCCGCCGCCTAAGCAACAGGCAATGCTGGAGGGGGCTCGATGGTGGTTAAGCTCTCCCCCTCGAGGGCCACAATGGCCTCAACGTCCGCTTGCGGATGTGGGTTTAAGGGCTGGGAGAACTTTTTCAGAAGTTGCGGTAACTTTGTGAGAGTGGAGGGGATGGGGCTTTTCATGTTTTCAGTCGGGGTCGACGTTGATGGCACGGAGGAACCTTTTCCTGTTTTGTGACTTTTTCCCTCCCTCGGTTCCCTAGGATCCTGGATGTCTTGTGGTTCTAGCTGTTCTTGGGATGATTTGCTGCTCCGCAGACGACAGCTTATGTCGTCTCCGGTTGGTGAAAGAGGCACCATGAGGAAAGGCTTGACTGTGGCTTGACTGTAAGTGGAATTGCCGTAAGAGTCAGAGTAGATTCTTGAGGTTGAACGCACGGCCCTTGCCGCGAAGGCTGCTTACCTCGTCACCTGGCACCTGACACTGGACACCAGACACACTGCTTCGCACAACGCGCCGCGCTCCGCACCTGCGCAGTGTTTAAGTAGGAAGTCCTTTCTGGTTCAGTAGAAATCAGTAGGGCTCGAAAGAGGACTGCAGAGTGAAGCGTGTTTTCAGCAGCGGTCTGTCCTCACGACTCACACCAGAGACACTGCTTCGCACACCACGCCTGCGCGGTCTTTAAGTAGGAAGTCCTTTCTGGTTCAGTAGAAATCAGTAGGGATCGAAAGAGGACTGCAGAGTGAAGCGTGTTTTCAGCAGCGGTCTGTCCTCACGACTCACACCAGAGACACTGCTTCGCACACCGCGCCTGCGCGATGTTTAAGTAGGAAGTCCTTTCTGGTTCAGTAGAAATCAGTAGGGATTGAAAGAGGACTGCAGAGTGAAGCGTGTTCTCAGCAGCGGTCTGTCCTCACGACTCACACCAGACACACTGCTTTGCACACCGCGCCGCGCTCCGCGCCTGCGCAGTGTTTAAGTAGGAAGTCCTTTCTGGTTCAGTAGAAATCAGTAGGGATCGAAAGAGGACTGCAGAGTGAAGCGTGTTTTCAGCAGCGGTCTGTCCTCACGACTCACACCGGAAATGATTATGAGGTTTGTACCATTTTGTTCTATGTATGTATGTTTTTATGTTACATATACAAAGCTGTATGGCTATAAGTATATTAATTATTTAAAAAAATATCATTCTTTGTTTTAGGAGAACAAATCTTGCGTTGCATTTGGTTGTACTATGTGTATTTAATGATTTTAAAAGGTTTACTGAAGAGGATTGTTTTTTAGGCTCCTGGGTTGGAATGTAGAAATGGTATAGATTTTAAAATGATGTTGGTTTTGTACCTGATGACTTTACAGTCGAATAAAGGATTGACTGACTAATGTTTTTGTTTCAGTATCGCACAATTGGATTCCTGTCAAAACCACTGGATCTTCTCCTGGTGCCAGGTTAGTGATGACACATGTGAATGCACTTAATCCAATTGATCTCAAGGAATTCATGGATGTATCAATGTTTTATGAAAGAGAGGTTGGCTAATCACGTGGTAAGTATTTTGTGACACTGCTGGTTTACAGCTCCATTTTAATGCCAAATAAATGTAATATGGGAGTTAGAAAAAGAAGACACACTATGAATGTATCATTTAGATTTTTTTTTTATTTGATTGTTTTATTCTGTTTTGTGATATTGATTACACATCAAGTCAAAACATGATTGATATTGTAATTGATTCTCTAATTGAGCAATGCATTAAAAAAATGGTGATGTTCAAAAGTCAAAACATATACATCTGGGATGCACCATCTCTATTGCAGTCCATTACATACAAATGATTGATTTCTCTCAATTATTTAACAATTGCTCAAAAGTTGTGCAAGAAAATGTGTTTTGTGTGCAGATCGGGTAAGACCTTTAACACTCGTTTTCAAGACCTATTTTGAAACAGAAATGTAAACAAGAAAACTTAACGGGTGATCTAATTCATTAAAACTTTCCTAATCTTACTATTTCTTCATTAAGAAGGTATTCATATAAAAGAACCGTTTCCTCTTTTTACCTTTTGCGAAGGCATCATGAAGTACGACACAGACAACAGACTTCAAGTTCATACAAAAGATATTTATTAACCTAAATGTCAGGATTGTTGAAGGCCTAACTTGCAAGATGCAAAGGTGGGATTTCTATACCTGAACGAAATTAAGGAAAGACTGACTCAAAGAGTTCAATTTAATAGTCTGTCTCTGTCCAAAACCTAGTGTTGCCCTCACGACTAGTACAAACAAATGTGGAGGGATGTCAAAGTCAAAAGAATCAGTGTTTAAGTCAAAGTTCTGAGCTTCTTCCAGCTCACAGCTTTCTCTCCACTCCCCTTCCCCAAGCACAAGAAAGTTCCATGAAAAAGTGTCTTAAAGCTTACCTTTCTCCATCTCACTGCAATATAGTTCAGAACTAATCCTGGGGTTCGCTTGCCCAAGTTTCAAATAACACAATCCAAACAAAAAGGGTCTTGAATTTGAAATATCTTCTCACTGAATTGTGCAGCAATGAAGTCGCAAAGTTCTTGGGTTGGCATTGTTACCAAGTTGCGTACTACAGGTTTTTAAAATCATAGATGATTTTAAAGACTTCCTGAAGGCCATGTTGAGCTGATTCTATTTGTTGTGTGAAATGGGACTTTATTTGCTTTGATAATTTGTTCTTTGGAGAATCAGAGCTGTTGATGGTAGGCCAGTTTGTCTGTGGGAAGGTGATTTCTTTGCCAGATTTTCTCAAGATATCTGTTTTCCTTTTTGAATGGGATTAAGTTTGGTTGTGAACCATTTTGTGACTTGTTCATTTTGTGAGAATTTAAAATACTTTTTAGGTGGTATCCTGAGAAGGGTACCAGTTATCCAGTTGTGTGTGTTGTTAACTTGGTTGTCTGGTGTTGCCATCTCTTTTTTATCATCTGCAGGGGTATGGCCGCCTGCACTTTTTCTGGAGAACTTCCAAGTGGATCTTTTTTCAAGCTCTGATTAGCACTGGAGGTGTTTTGGTAGATTTGCGAGTGGTGGTGGGTGAGTGAAGATGCTGAGCAAAAAGGAGAGGGGATCTCCTGAGCGTAAGCGGACTGGAAGGTGTAGTGGGATTGAAAATGCTGTAACATAAAAAGCTAAAGATGTGAAAGGAAAAACTATGCATGCTTTTCGGCTGCATATTAATAGCTGAAATGCAAAACATTGAAGGGATAAGATCCATTTAGCAGGCTTTCAGCATGCATTCTGTGTAAAGCTTCTGTAAATGTATCACTCTGCACCAAACCTGTACAATATCCGGTTATTTCAGTTTGAGTGTCCTTGAACCTGTATTGGCATAGAACATACATTGTGTTCATTCTGACAGTGCTTGGAATCTCTGGAATGTTGAACAATTATAGAATAACATACATAATTATATAAAACGGAGGGTAGCCTTTAAGTGGACTGATGCCTTAGCTCCAGACAATAGTGAAGATACTGTCGAACATCGCAAACCCCCAACCCATTCAACACTAAACACAGGATGCCAGCCACCCATACTGCATGAGCAAGAGGGGTCTTCTATTGTGCATTGAATAGTGAACTGTGAGTGAGAGACAGACCATCCGAAGAGACCAGAGCAAAGATTAAGCTAGAGACCAAAAAGCAAAGAGTGAGATAGCGCGAAAAGCACATGAGTGAGCACATGAAGGGACATAAGTTCATATCTGTTTCTTTCTGTTGTCACTGACTTGTTTTATACATATACTTATACATATGTATCATTGAGTTCAACTGCATATTCTAAAAGGTTGCTCTATTAACTTGAATCTTGTATTAAACAAAGGGTTATATGAGCTCTCTGGACCATGTATTGTCCTTGTCTTGGTGGTTTTATCGATCGCTAATAACGCACCAAAGCTCTGCCGGCAGTCTGTTGGTGTCTATATATCTCAGTCCAACACATTTGGTACCAGAAGTGGGGCGTGTGATTGTAAACAATATGCCTCTATTTGGAAAGAAGTAGAATGTTGGGGTAAGTAACAACCCAGGCTTGGCAGACAACGGGAGCTGGCAGGCCTTGGCTAGTATTTTGTGTCAGATGGCTGCATTGGTAACTTGGCTGTAGCTGGTTGACCACATCCCTCCAGAGGGGGGCTACTCACGGGTTGATGATCTGAAAGCGTGGCAAAGAGCTGTTGGGGATGTGGGATGGATTAATTATTAATTAAAGAAAGAGGCGAAATTCAGCAAATTGACAGATGAAAATGGCATGTTGAAAGAGCAGCAAGTGGTCATGAGAGAAACAGTTGAGTGTGCGGGCAGGTAGGCAGATGCCAGGGAGCCTAAGTGTGCAACTGTGGCAGTCTGCATTGCCACCCAGATAAGGAAGTGCTCTTGTGCCCCATTATGGTGAGAGTGTGTGCTTTAGTTCAAACAATATCAGCAAGTAATAAAGAGTGGGATTGTGGGATGAGGAAGTAGAAGAGAGAGTTGCACATAAATTAGGAGAATGACACAGAGGTATTAGATAATGGTTCAGTGCAAGTACAACTTTGCATCACAAGCCAGTCAAAAGAAGTTGCAGTGAGGAACTATATAAAATGCTCATGACATTAGAGACATATACAAAATGAGATAGTGGAGAAAGCTCAAATGTCTAGACAGAATGGCAGAAGTGGGAGAGCGCCTATTAAATAGGCTGCTAAGGCTCTGGGATACAGGGTCCAAGGGAATACTGCTGACGCCGAAGAATGATTGAAATGGGATCAGTTACCAATCATGCACTGATAGAACAATTTCTGAGAGGGGTGCAGGTTAATAGGAATACACACTCACTGTTAGAATGGTTGATTATTGCTTTGGTGATGCTAAATGTACCATTTTGACTACAGTTTGAGGAATTCTCCTCACAGTTCCTGACCATAAAGTCCCCAAGAATCTCTCTTCTTTGGGTGGGCACCAAACTTTTCTAGGGTTTGTGTCTGTTTTATTGCTGTGGTTATAGCAATCGTTTATTATTTTTGCCTTGGAATATATCTGACAGAATATGGAGTTAGTGAACTGGTTAGGCTGGTATCCATAGGAAACCTCTCCATATTATCTGTATTTGTGTCACTGGTTTACACTAGGGAACAATAAAAAGAGGACGTTGGAAATTTGAAATGCTGAAGCCTGATTACATAGGTACAGAGAGATGTTTACAGGTTGAGTGCCCCATAACCCAGTCAGTAGCATCTGTGGTGTCGCTGGTGCTCTGCTCCCTCCCTTATCAGGACCGCAAAGGAGTGGATTCAAAATGTGAACAGTACAGGGGCATCTGGTCTATGGGGTAACTGGAAACAGGGAGAGTGATACAAGGTATGGACAGAAATGGGCAAAGAACAATTCAAACAGCTGGAACAATCCCCAAATGGGCCACCCACTCACTACATATTTACTCATTTTAATAGTGCTACTTGCCATTTATTGTCATGGCAGTACAAGCATTCTCAGTTTCCCACTGAAGGGATGTTTAATTTAGAAACACTATGAGCACTTAAATGGGCATTGATGGAACAAAAAGGGAAGATAATCCTAAAGCAGTGGGGAGCACTTGTGACATTGTTGGAGGAGGCAACGGAACGACACAATGATTGTAAGGTTAGAGATTTAAGGCAAGCTAACAATAGGTTTTGAGGGCTTGACATCGAGGGAGGCAGCAGATAAAAGTATGCACATGTGTCCTCAGATAGAAAAGGAGAAAGATAAGGTTGAGGAGGAGCAGGAAGAGCAGGACATCAGCTGAGAATATTATCCAGTTCATTACTAGCATGCGAGTGGCAGTTAGAGCAGAACAGAGAGAAGTCCTACAGGAGCCACAGGCTCTGGAAGGTGTTCAACCACACGCCCCCCGCTAATCCAAGCCTTTGCACCCAAATTACTGGGTCCAAGCAATTATAATTAAATCTATCGCAACAAACCTCCAATACTCCATCCGTGACCAGGGGTGGCACGCTGTATGGAAGAGACTTTTGGGTTTTCCAAGTGCCAGCAGGCAATGAAGAAGAAGGGCCAGAGCAGTCGAACTTTGTTACAGCACAAGTTCCAAGGACACCAGGTGATTTGCAAAACCCGAGGAAGGAATTCTCAAGCATCAGAGAAGAATCACAGATGTTTGTGGAAGAGCAGCAGACAGTCCTCCAGTGTTACAAGCTTTCTAGCATGGTCATGAACCAGCTCATGAGGATCATTTTGCCACCTGAAGTTAGGCGGAGACTTGTAGGGTGTGCCACATGGCTGGCCCTGGAAAAAGAACAGTTACTACCATTCCTGAGATCTGTCTGCGGAAGAAAGATTGCGTTAAGATGGTGTAAGGGAGGCATGGTATAACAAGTATGACACTGACACAAGAGATATAATTTCAAAACAATTATTAGATTTGTGGGATTTGGAAAAACTCCTACTTTGCACTATAGCTATTTTGGGAGTAGTCTCTACCATCAAATAATAATGAAACAGAGTCCCAGTCAGTCTTTGTCAAATCAAAATGGCCTATACTAACAAAACCTAGTGCCTGCCCTATCTCTTATACAAAAAATGTGTAACGGGTAAGATGTATGCAAAGAAAAGGCAGTGTTATACCAAAAGGATCATAATGGCAACGCTCTTCCCCACATTGGACAGCATGGCGTAAGGCGGCCCCCGTAGACAGGATTACACACTCTGGCTCAGATTCTCAAAATAAAGGCAGTTTTTCTGATGTAGGAGACTTTCGAATGTGCAAGGTTTTTACTATAGAGCTGCGCAGGACTGCTTCGACTTTCCCTTCAGCTCAAACTCTTGTCTTATGTGCCCTAGTGTCTCTTGGTTTGGGTAGTTCAGTATCATAGGCACAAAAGTTCAACATTCACCTTTTCACTTCCCCTTTTGGTGGGCTTAATTTTGATCAATACATATTTTAGAGTTCATTCACTGTGTTGCTTTATAACAAAAGCTTTTCACCTTTTGCAGAGACCTTCGAGTGGGCTACTTCCCTTTGCCGGACCACTGTGCTACTTTATATCACTGGCTTCACAGTTATCAGCAATTTAAAGTTCCCCACAGGTCTGCCTTCCTTCGCGTCTCATCCCCACGTGTGCAGCCTTCAATTGTGAGATATACTGTTACAACTTCAATCTTTCTTTAACACACACCAGCCTTTCATGTTGCTCGCCAACTCACTGGCTGTGTGCATTATTTTCTTGTCTTTGTGGTTTTAATTCACAAGTCAAGGTTAATACCACAGGCCTGGCCTCGCCTCCCCAACTCTGTCGTTCACCTGTTAGGGTCACTGGTGCCCTTGAAACACAATGCAGTCTTATTGTCGTATCCACGTATCTTTCATGGCTCTTCGGAGGCAACAACCTCCTGCAGGGATCTCCTGAGTTTCTCTACCCTTTGCTCTCGTCGCACTCTCGGTCGCTCTTCTCCCGTAGGTTTGCCTTCGCCCCAGAAGTGCTGCTCCTTCTTGTGATCCACCTTGCTCAGAGTGTGTCTCTATGTTCCGCCTTTTATCCCTGTGGGCAGAGCTAATGGGTATCAGATCTCTGTGGTTAAAGTCAAGTGCTTGACTTTGCCTGACCCAATTAGTGGGACATGTCCAATGAGATATGTAAGGGTTAGCCTCTTTACTCTCAGTCACCCTCTTCCTCGGCTCAGTGTTTGTGCAGAAGGACGGGGTGTTGAAACATTGGAGAATCCTATGAAATAAGATGGGCCATGGGTACGGGAAAGGGGGGAATACCGTGTCTCACCATCGGTTGTCTCACCCCCACTCCCTGAAGACCCCTCACCCAGGTGATCCTCCCACACTGGTCCATCCCCAGGTTCTGGATCCAAAGGAAATAGCCATGCCCTGGCTACCTGAGAGAGAGAGAGAGAGACTCCCGGTGACAAGTAGGTGAGACACCCTTTGGTTTCTCACGTAGGGCACTATAAGCAAAATAAAGGCAAATCTCCGGCGGACTATTTGGATAGGTTGAAAGTGGCATTTGCACAGCATTCCAGTATTACTAAACAAGATGAGAAAGCACAGGATGCTATAGCTAATTCATTCGCCAGTGGGCGGTTGCCAGAAGTCCAATGCAACTTAAAAGCATGTGCATTGGGTGACAGTGGAGGTTGCGAAACACTGCAATATTTGCCAGGAGGAGAACAAAGAAACGTTTGAAAGTAAATTAATGACCTTTCAGTTTACAGAAACAGAGACAGATGCAGAATGCACAGGTGCTTGCCAAAGGGGGCGGGGGAGCAGGCCACAGTACAGGGGTTGAGGAGGCCCTCCCTTGGGGCAAACTATACAAGCGAACCGACAAATGGTTACCCAGGACAACCAATTCAGCATAGAAAGTGGGGCCTGCCAGACCCGCAGAGGCCATGGGGTCCAGTGGATCAGCAGAGAGCAGGGAGCTGGCCATAGCAACAGGGATCTCAGAGTCTCCCACCAGGCCCCTTTGTCGGTAGCTACTAAAAGCAAACAGGACATTGGAACAATGAGTGCCCATACGAACTGCAGTTACCATACCTGCAGGGAAACACAGGACAGACTTACATTCAGTTCCCCCCAACAGGGGACATGGTCCTTATTCCAGGAATTCTGTTAGGAGATTGAAGAGATGAGGTACATGGGAACGAGTTATCATAACTATATTTAATTAAGATAGTTTATTACATTAAGGGGATATGAACGGAGCAGCAGAGACATCAGCCTTTCTTCTTCTCCAACCGCGAGCTCTCTCCGTACTCGCATTCTACCCCTCACGTTCCTATTCTGGAACTCTAGTCATGGATGCCAGCTGTAGGCTGTAGCTATAAGGTAATACACATCCCTCTTCTTCCACAAGACCTTCCTCACTCGGCAAAGTCCATCAAGTGAACCGGTCTCTGATAGCTTCTTCCAAATTGAGATGTTGAGGCCGGCACCACACTCAGTATATGTGTTGTATTTGATATGGATGAACTCTGACTCACAATATTCTTTCCTACACGCACATCATCATCACCATCACCCTTATCATTACTATCACTAGGTATGAACATCACCCTACCATTATTCCACACTCTGCCATCACACATTCTCACAGCATGCTTGAACACCTCAATTACTTTAATGGGATTCGACCACTTGCTCCCATCTAAGCGCCTCTGGTGGCCTAATCCTCACACAGCAACCCAAATAGGGAATCTTACTAACTCTGAACCTCCTGTTATCATGCCATGATTTGTTATTAAGTTGTCTCTTCCTGATCTTTGCTTCCGCATCACACAATGACACTTCCATACCTAACACAGCCCTCATCCACCCCGGAAACAATTTCGTGTTAGCTCTCCTACCTCCACTCAGCTCAAAAGGCGACACTCCCGTCATGCTATGCGGGGTAAACCTATGTGCCACCACAGTCATCCTCACCACCTCCTTCCAATCCTTGCCATTCCATCAAGCCCACCTAATCGCTTCCTTCAGTACCCTGTTATACCTCTCAACAATACCATTCATCTGAGGATGATAAATAGCACTAGTTAAATGTGTAATGGACTTCCCTCTTAAATACTCCTCCATCTCCTTGGACTTAAACTGGGGGCCATTATCAGACAGAATTACCTCAGGATAACCCTCACGACCACACACTTCTTCCAAAAATTCAATAATACCTCTAGTCGAAACACTTGACAACATTTTGACCTCAGCCCATCTTGTCAACATATCAATTACCACCACACAAAAAGCCCTCACTCCACACAGGACCTAAAATATCTATAGCTAATTTCTTCCAAGGTCTATCAGGTACATCTGTCACAACCATCGGATACTTCTCACCCACACAGCCTTTGTCACACTTGTTTCCTCCTTTCAATTTGTAGATCGCAACCAGGCCACCATTATGTGTTTCTTATTCTGTTCTTTGTCTTGGAGATTCCTTGATGTCCTTCATGTCCCAACAGTATAATTCTCTCTCTGATACACTCAGGTGGAATCAATTTGTCTCCCCTCAACAGGTAATCATCCTGACTACGCAATTCATGTCTGACACTGCAAAACCCTTCAACTCCAGCTTCTTGAACGTTGCCAATTGGAGCCATTCTTGTGCTGAGATTTTCCATTACAAACATTATTTTGGCATCCTTTCTCATCTCCTCTGCCCATTCCTGTCTGGAGATAGCAGCATCCTGCAGTGCACATATCATCTCTTGTTGGTCTTCTACTTCTTCACCCTCTTCCTGAAGGTTTGTAATCCTTGAAAGACAAACTGCAGCATACTTTTTCACAACAGGTATATACTTCATTTCAAAATCAAATTCCTGCATCCTGGATACCCATTGCCTTATTCTTCCTGGTACTTTGTCTAGCCCTTTGGTCATGAACACTTCCACCAGTGATTTGTTGTCAGTGTGTAATTCAAATTTTGTTCCTCATACAAAGCTTCTGAATTTTTTAACTGCCCAAATAATAGCCAACGCCTCCTTCTCTAGGGTAGCGTATGCCTTCTCTGCCCCTTTTAGTAGACGAGAAGCAAATGCTACGATATACTCCTTTCCTTCATGTACTTGTGTCAACACTGCCCCCAGACCAACATTGCATGCATCAGTCGTGTTCATTGTGCGTAGTCCTCGCACGTAGTTCCTCAATGCCGGTGCTGTTTCTAATGCACTCTTGATGTACTTGAATTCTTCCTCACATGCTTCACTCCATTCAAACTTCTTGTTCATTTTCTTCAGATCCCTTAGTGTCGCTGTGTGATATGAAAATCTTCGCACATACTTTGAATAATATTCGAACATGCCCAAAAAAGTTCTCAACTGCTCTCTGTTGTTTGGAGTGGCCATCTCCTCTATAGCAGACATCAATTCAGGTCTGGGTGCAATACCATCCTTTGATATGACATGTCCCAAATATTCAATTTCTTTCCTATTGATCTTTGATTTTTCCTTGCTGACCGTCATACCCACATTATATAATTTTCTTAAGACCTTCTCTAGCCTTCTATTGTGTTCTTCCTCCGTATATGCATATTTGAGTATATCATCTTGAAATAAAATGACACCTTCATCCCCATCAAATATACAATGCATAATTTTCTGAAATTCAGAGGCTGCCGAGATGAGACCAAAAGGCATCCTCCGATACTGGTACAACCCTTCTGGTGTGATAAATGCGGTCAGATGTCTTGAATCCTTATGTAATTGAACCTGATCGTAGGTAGATGTAAGATCCAATATCGAAAATACTTTAGCAGATCCCATGGTTGAAAGCAGTTCTTGGATATTGGGTAACAGGTGTCTCTCCAGAATAATGCATTTGTTCAACTCCCTTAGATCAATACACACCCTCACTTTTCCAGAGCTTTTCCTCATGATTACAAGGGGCGAGACCCATTCTGCAGCATCAATTTTCTCTATGATCCCTTGTTCTTCTAACTTTCTCAGTTCTTTTTTTACTTCTTCTCTCATAGCCAATGGAACACTTCTCAACTTCTGAGCAACTGGTTTGCACCCTTCCTTGAGCTGGATGCGGTGTGTTATGCCTTTAGCACACCCAATCCCATCTCCAAATACTTCCATCTTTAACTTCCCTACATCCTTTTCAGTTGACTCCACAGCATATATCGATTCTTCTGCACTGGCATCCAGTCGTACTTTGAGCCATGCCTGATGCGTCCAACCGAGCAAAGGCGATGCGCCTTTCTTTGAGACATATACTTTTCGTACAGCCGCCCTATCTTTGAACCCAAACGTGACCTTGAACCAGCCTATGATATCTATCTTCACACCTCCGTAGGCTCTGGGATTGATGTCGGCTTCATTCAACCACTTAGGACCTATTTTCTTCCACAATGCTTCTACTAATAATGTATTTTTTGCTCCAGAGTCTGTCATCATTCTAATCGGGTTTCCATTCACCATGATAATGGTCTTCGGACTTTCCAATTCTACTTCGTTATCTTTGCCGCAAATTGTAAAAACACATTAATCTCCTTCATCACTTCCTTCATTTTCAATCCAATTCATACTGCTCCTTCCATTTCTGCAACATTTAGTCAGGTGACCTCTCCCATTGCAATTTCTACATATTATGTGTAGAGCAGGACAGTCGGGACTGCTGTCCCAATGTGATGGGCTGTCACATCTGAAGTAGGTTCTGCTCCGACCTCTGCCTCTTTGACTACTTTGAGTTGACCACTTCCCATGAAACATTCCCGATTGTATCCGCGACTTCTCACTCCTTCATTGTATCTGGATGGGCCTGGAACTCTGGTATCTTCTCTCCTTCTAATATTGGGATTGTTGTGATTGTTTACATTCATTACATTGTCAGACTGTGTAGGTTGCAACATGTTAACGGTTGGTTCTGCCTTTATCGAACTATCTTTCACCATGCTTTCTAATGTCATGACACAATTATCCATATGCTCCACCTCTTTGGAAATTTGCAAAACCACATCTAGTGGTGGGTCATCTTCAGCCCATAATTTCTCACAAACTACGGTACTGCTACATTCTAACATAAACTGATCTCTCAATCTTTCGTCTAGTTGTTGACCAAACTTACAATTTCTTGCTAATTTTCTGAGAGCTGTTATGTATTGTTCGACACTCTCTCCCATTTCCTGCGATCTGTTCCCAAATCTGTATCTTTCCAAAACAGTGCTCAGTTTCATTTCATAATGCTTGCTCATTTTCATTATACATTTTTCATACTCGTTCATATCCCCACACTCTGCTGCTGCCAGATCTGGTAAGTCTTCATATTTCTCCTGAATCAAGAAAAGCAACTACTGTTGCGCATGGGGTCGGTACAGTTGGGTTAACTTGTTTTGAACTAACTCTTTAGACCAACCTTCCTGAACACCAAAGGTGTTTACACAGATTATTCATATATTTGACAGAAAGGAAACACCAATGAACCAAACCCTTTGCATCTAATATGTATTAAATTCTAAACATGCAAATATAAAAAGACAAATACATGGGACAACAATAGATCAATATGTACAGATACAAAATAAGCTTTTTGAAACAAATTACTGAAATCTTCTACATACATGTATTGTGAGTTCATGCAAATACAAAAACGAAAATGCAGAAAACTTGCACCTTTCAATTCAATAAAGAGCCTACACAATTAGAAACATAAAATCAAAACAAAGAGCAGTTTGCATGACTGCTTAGTGTAGGTATAACCTATGGGCACATCCGGGTTATCCTTTTTTGGTCCTTCTTGTGGATGTGAGTTTAAACATAAAAGGTCAAAAATCAAATCAGAGTCCTTTTTATTGTGCTGGAAGACATTAATGTTGTACGGATTCAATCCGTCCATGTGCCTCGAAACAGACATATTTCTCCTTGCCAGCTGGGCCTAAACAGTGCAAGAACAGTGATTTCTGGCGTAATGTTCAAAAGATTTCAGCCATCTTTTCCAGGGTAATATCGGCTCACCCACTTCTTGTAGAAACATAGCCGGTGGCGGGACATTGTGCATTGACATGTTTCTGTATGCGTCTCCTGCTCCACCCAATTCAATTGTTGCAACTGATTGCTGCTCTGCTCAAGGT
Source organism: Ambystoma mexicanum (assembly GCF_040938575.1). NCBI lineage: Eukaryota > Metazoa > Chordata > Amphibia > Caudata > Ambystomatidae > Ambystoma > Ambystoma mexicanum. Next base: position 1,059,244,100 of record NC_090935.1, on the reverse strand, counting down.
TGTACTGTTGTATGTGGCCTTTCTGTCAAATGTCCTGCGAATAGTCTTATTTTTTTTTGTGTGCAGAATACGACTTAATATTGCTTTGCTTTAAAGTATTGTTTCTTGGAAAATCGCCCCCCAAAACGAATCTGCAGTGCTTCTTTGTCTCCTCACTATATATGTCTAATATCTTTGCAATTTGTCTTTTACTATAGTATATTACAATTCTCCATAAACAGTTCTTCACTGTCCTTTCAGAATTACATTTTTTTAAATGTATTTTTGTATACTGGGACGAGGAGGAGGCGGATTGCCACACGTTACATTTGCTGTTGTGTCTGACTTCCCAAAATGGCGACACGCAACGTGATGACACGGCCGCGTGTGGGGTCCTTTCCTCTAACAGACTTCAAAGAGGGGGCCCGGACGGAGGCTGCTGGCACACATCTTCCGTACAGCATACGATGGCCAAATACACTTCAGACCGTCCACCCACCCACTCCTTGACAGCAGTGGGGGCGGTTAGAACGTCTTCCTCACCTGGTGCCATTTCGCTCCTTTACTCAGACACTCCCTGCACACGAGAGGATCCTCGTCGCCACTTGAAGAGATGAGGTACACGGGAACGATTTATTATAACTATATTTAATTAAGATAGCTTATTGCATTAAGGGGATATGAATGGAGCAGCGGAGGCATCAGCCTTTCTTCTTCTCCAACTGCCAGCTCTCTCCGTACTCGCATTCCACCCGTCACGTTCCTATTCTGGAACTCTAGTCATGGATGCCAGCTGTAGGCTGTAGCTATACGATACTACAGAGCTCCAGTTCTTTTTCGCAAGCCCAATGACAACACTTTTATGCTGATCGATCAAAACCCTTTCTGACTACACGAAGAGTAGGCGATCCTCAAAAACCCTTTAATCCCATTACAGCAGGATGGTCCAATGTTATATCGAGGTGATATCTGTATCATGTTTAGTAGACACAGAGACTGATAGATCTGCTCTGTGAATGGACACCTTTCCATGTGTCACTGTATCTCAGGAAATTGCGAAGGCTGTAGGTATTTCTAACACTCAAATTATAAATCCAGTGAAAAAAACCCTCACAATCACAATGGGATTCATCACTGAAAGAGGGCACCTGCAAATCTGCTAGGCAGGGATCATTTATGTAAGCTTAGATGCAATATATACTAAACCTGTAAAGGAGAGTTTTTGAGCGTGGTGCGTGAATACAGAAGCAGTTCTTGCTATCCTCCAGGTAGAGATGGCAGGATATTGAAAGAGTGTGGAGCAGGGATGGTCAGACGATTTGAAGGCATTGATTAACACTACACTAATTTCTTCATGTTCCACCCATGATAATGACATGGGCCCATTCACACAGCTGAACCCACTAATATTAAAGTAGATCAGTTGAAGCAATTACCTCATATCCTACAGTACTCATTCAAGCCGAAGCTGAATCATGTATCACTCCAGTCATTCAATTACTCCTCAGTCAGGGAATTATTGCCCCTACTAGGAGTCAATGTAACACTCTGATACTGCCCTTGAAAAAGCCTGGGAAGTCTACCAACCATTTTGATCAATATCTGAGAGCTGTTAATGCAGTAGTGGTCCCGCTTTCCCATTTGTGCCAAAACCTGCCATCATTCTTTCATGTATTCCCCCGATTCAACCCACTTTACGGTAGTGTTTCTTTGTCCGGAATATTTCTCTGTCCTCCTACACAAAGACAATCAATATTTGTTCACATTTTTACATAAAGGAGTCCAATATACCTGGACAAGGTTACCCTAGCGTTATACAGAGTCCCTTGCCCTCTTCTCACAGCAACTAAGAAGGGATCTAGATGATAAAAGGTTACCTGGGAAGTCTGTACTGGTTCAATACGTAGATTACTTATTGATTATGTCACCCTCATAGAAGGCTTGTAAGCAAGACACAAAGCCTCTGTTGACTGAGTTAGCTGAGAAAGAACATAAAGCCACCAAGCAGAAGTTACCGCTGTGCACACAGAGAGTTTATTTCTGAGGACATAATATTGTGAAAGGTTATTGATTGATATCCTCCTCCTGAAAGGAGGTTATTCATAAAATTCCCAAGCCTCAGACTATTACAAAGATTAGAATTTTTTGGGGGAAGTTAGTTAATGCCGACAGTGGATTCTAGGCTATGCTGAAACTGTTAAACCCCTTCCACAGTACACTTAAATCAGTACAATGGAGCCATTGAAATGGACTCAGGTGGCTGAGGATGCATTTTAGAAGATAACATCATGCCTAGCTGAAGTTCCTGCATCAGGATTGCCAGATTATCAAAAGGGTATACCTTGTACTGTCACTAGGATGATGGACTTTCTTTAGCAGAGCTACTCAGACACATGGTGCCCATTACAGACACATTGCTTACTACAGTAAAGAGCTAGACCGTTTAGCTGTTGGAATGCCATGATGTTTGAGGTCTGTGGCTGCAGAAGCATTGGCAATAGAGTAGAGAAAAAACATTGTCTTAGGATCTCCTTTAGAAGTGGCAGTACCCCATACTCTAGTTTCCACGCTATTGAAAACAAAGCCACAACACATGTATGTTTCTAGAGTGAGTAGCTAAGAGATTCTCTTTCTAAACTTTTCTACTATTACTTTAACTCGGTGGTATGTGTGGAATCCTTTTTCCCTTCTCCATACTCCCCAAGAAGGAGAACCACATATTACCCCACATGATTGTGTAGGTGTAGCCAACACCGATTATTTGCTGATGCCACACACTATTCTTGCCAATGTACTTTTATTTGAACCAGATTTGGTGCACTTTTGTTGAGGGATCACGTTAAAGGGAAAGTGTTTGTGGGGTACATGTCGTGTACCCCTGGGGATGTAGTGTAGAGTGAAAGGGTACCTCAGGTCTGTTATACCCAGATTGCAAAATTGGTTGCCCTTACTGGAGCGTTTTGTTTAGCTGTGCAGCAATCAGTTAACATCTACCCCGACTTGTTGTATGCCTTTGGAATAACCCATGAATGTGGTCAACTCTGGTAGCAGTGATGATTCTTGACATCGACAGGAGCCCCTATAAAGAATGGGCCTAATGTAAAGGCTTTATTGGATGCCATCCTGCTGTCCGAAAAGATAGCCATCAGTAAATGTACCGCCCACCAGTCTTTAAGTGATGCAATCAGATGCAGCAATGATTTTGCAAATCGAATTGATAAAATGTCAGCCACAATAAATACCCAAGATGCTTATGTCCTTCGTGTCAAAGCTAGTGCTGATCCATCTCCTTATCCTACTGTAGAAGATTTAGCCTTGATACAAGGGAATGCTGCATTAGTAAAAAGGATAATTGGATAAGAAAGGGGTGTCGATTACATAATGACTCTCTGTTAAGAAATGAACAAGGTGGTTAGTGTCGAATTGTGTCATAGGCTGGCACATGCAGGACGAGATGGAATGGTCATGTCTCAGAATCATTTGTAGTTTGGCCATTAGTTTGATGAAATGGCACAAGAATACTGTCAGTGAGGTATCATCTGTGTGTAGAATAATGTGGGAAAGGCTGTACCATCCACCCAGAGAGCACATCCACCAGCTTGTGTTTCCTTTATGGGCTACCCAATTGAATTCCTGCTGAACTGGATGTGTTCTCTGGGTGGGTGGAAACTTACCCGTGCAGGAAATCAGGTGCACTAACCGGTGTAAACATTTAGGAGAATTATTTTGTACTGACATTTGGGTTACCCATCAGTATTAATAGTGACCAGGGCACCCAGTTCATTAATAACATTATAAAATCACTTCTGTCTACTTTTAAGATTCAGCATAATTTGCACTGTCCTCCGCACCCTGCAGTAGAGGGGGGAACAGGGTGCTGAAGAATAAGTTAGGAAAGTTGTGTTAAGAGACTGACTTGCCACTGGTGTGTTTATTATGAGAAGTAACCCAAACAGAAAAACAGGGCTCAGTCCATTCGAAGTCCTATACAGATGCCCTATGCGATTACTTTTATCTCCTTCTGTAAAAGCTGTGTCTAATGACTTCTGTCTGACAGACTATTAGAGTGTGTGAAGTTCTTAAACTCTCCTGTTACTGCCGTCCACGATCATGTCAAAGCAGCAGTACCAAGAGAACCACTTGTCCAAGACCGAGTCCATATAAAATTCCATTAGCTGAATTATGTTTGCCACCCAGGTGGAAGGGTCCTTTTTTAGTTCTCCTGACACCAAACTCGGCTGTTAAGATTCAGGGACATCCAACATGGTTTCATGTGTCCCGCTGAAAAAGGATGGAAACCCTAGCAGATTGACGTATCAGATATGTGTATTTTGCCTCTTTGTCCTGTTATTTTATATTCTGGTTTCTACTGTATCTGACGCTTCTACTGCAGAGCCTGCAAAGTAATACAATCTAACTAACATAATTAATATTTCTGATGTTGAGAGCTGGCTCTGTACCAAAGGCGTTATATAATGTATTGGCTTGGGGTACTTGCTGACTTATGGGGGATTGGCAGTGCTAGGGTTAAATTGGTGCTAGGACTCCTCCCAAAGCCAGCTGTGTGTCCTCCTGGAGTTGTTCCTTATCTGCGTGAAGCTCTCCCAAATTGGATGAGTGATGAGGACTACCTCTAGGCTCTAAATGCAGAATCTCAGACCTCAGCAGTAACACCTTCACCTGAAACCTTTACTAAACCTGAACCTGTAGCTGTTAGATCCTCTCAAACATCCAAATCTATGTGATGAATGTGCCACCTATAATGTTGACAAATCCATTTCTCTCCCCCGACACTGCAGGGTCAATTCTCGCCCATTAACGTGGGTCTGAACTGGCATGACAGGGTCCTTTTCTTTTTTTACTTTAGTTTTCTTTATTGTCCCCCGCTCCCATCTAATGGAAGCGGGTGACACTCCCGCAACCCCTGACCCACACTGCACCGACAAAAGGGAGCGGGGGACCATGCAAAGGCGTGGTAATTAACAGGTCGCAATTTTCGGGGCGACATGTTCCACACATACTAAGTACCTGAATTGTCCCAAGAGCCATCACATGCTTCTGATCTCAACCATTATTGATAGTCAGTCTTCACGATGAGAAGAAATACACTGATCTCGACGACCTATACTGGTACGCCCAGGGGCCAGGTACCTTGGTTGTGACAAGGTGGCAAACACAAGGTGGTAATAAAAGCACGGCTGCTGATGCAGTTGATCTGCCTCTGGGAATGCAGAGAGTCATAGAGAGTCATGCCATGACAGCGTAGCATAGAGGACATGAGTGTGTCGTTAGAGAAAGGTTCAAACAGCGAAGTGCAGTTATCTTTTTATTTGTTGACTATATTAGTTTCTAGGAACATTACTCAGATGTGAAGGTATGCTCAAATGTATCCAATGCCATGTGCAGATTTACTAGCCGTTTAGACAGCAGAAAGTGTATGATGATACAGCATTTGGTGTTGCCAGTAGTTATGATTGTGGAGTTTATGAACAATACACAAGTTCATAGTCAGTCTGTTAGTGATATAGAAACAGCAGTATCAGTACCACTGTCTACCTTTCAGGTTACAACACAGTTTCCAAACTGTTTTGAACGAAATGGTATCCGACTTCCACAACAGAGGCAGGAGTTATATCAGAAATGACAGTAAAGGAAAATGGAATGGGGTAAAAGAGGCACGTTCATCCTGGGGTATTCATACAGAGCAAACCTTAGATGGACGGCTTGACCGCCTAGAAGAAAGCAGTAGGCTTTTGTGTTGGGAGAGAGCTCTCCAATAGTAATACAGTATCAGAGAGGATTTGCAACATAACAGCTGGCCAAGAATTCTGGGCACCAATTTAGGAGTATCCGAGTACCTGTGGATCTGAAGACACTTCTGACAGTACAGCGGTTGGTTCTGTGAATTGAAAGACTGTACCTTTACAGCAAATTGACCAGTCAAAGTCATCTGGGCCCCTTCCAGCATGATAGTGGCCAGGTCATGGGCAGGCTGTAATAACTCACCTGAGAAGTGTGGGAAGTGCGGGAAGTGCGACCACCTGGCCACCTGACCACCAGCCTGATACATTAATTCTGCCCCAGTAATAACTGATTTGGGGCTTGGAATTGGCTCAACTTGGCAATTGTGGGCAGTGCAATCAGGACAGTTACAATGTCTGAATAAGTTTGATTTAGGTTAAGTGTTTTTAGTGGGAGATAGAATCTATTGGTAACGGGAAACGATTGGGTTGAGGTTAACTGGTAGAAGGTTGTTCCATGGTAAGGACAAATGCATAGAGTTAGTCCCAGTACCTGAGGCAGTTACGCATTTGATAGTTCACACTGAAGCAAGGCAGGATAATGAATTCTGGCTGGCGGAAGAGAGGACGTCAGTGAGTATTCATGTGGAGTTTTTGAAGGAATGGCCTAAGTTAGTGCCAAGAAGGTTTGAGAATTTGGAGAGCTTTAGAACCAGATAATGAGAAAATTATAGATATTCAGAATACTTTACGGTGTTAGAAGCAGTGTTTAACAAGCAGAAGAAGTCATTTGATATGCTGCATCGTACAGTCACTCTGTGCACTCTGGGAGATATTGTATGTGCAGTGAGTAAAGCAGTGCCTGATTAACCTTCTGTCACCATCACCATGTGTATAACTGACTCCTTATTGAATTTGTCAGATATTGGACGGCTCCCAATGACTCAACCTGTGAAATGTTTGCCTCCTTGCACTCTTGGAGGTGCATTGAAATAACTAATGAAAAGTTAAACATAGTGTTTGTTAATAAAGGTCATCCTTTAGCGGAACACAGAGGTAGAAATAAAGGCCCGAAGTTAATGACCCTTTGAGAAGAAAACACACACCTTTCTGTAAGAAAATGACAAATGATGACAGTTTAGCTTAAGGTTAGTTGCGCAAGAAGCACAAAAGGGGTTCTGTGAACATACGGACCCCCAGCTTTGAAAACTACAGTGAAGTAGAATGGTGTCGTTGAGGGAAGATGTATGGGTGCGGGGAGGGGTATGAAGATGACATGGGGTGTTTACAAGTTATTTCAATGCATGCAGATCATGCTTTCCTATCTGATGATGCCCACGCAACGCCCACATATAATCCGCCCTATAGCGACATTGTGTAGGGCCCCCGCACCTGGATGTGAGTGACTGAAAATGCATGCCCCGGCAATATGTTGCACTTTTCACCATGTCCAGGTGGACTGGGTGAAGGACAACTGCCCGCCATTTTGTTGGGTGAATACCTACGCCTCTCGCCTGAGGAGTACGGAACCGGATGTTGTAAGAATCCATCATCATGTGCTGGAAGTCTATTACCATGTGACGTGCTAGTATCATGGAAAGAGAAGACACACTATTATAACAAAAGATCATATTGTTTGTGGGAGGTGAGAGCCATGTTTCCAAAGGCCCACATAGGACACTTCGAAAATATAGGGTTGAGTGTCTTGATGGGCACCAGGGGCGCCAAGATGGGGGACACAGCAGGATCGCTGGCTCTGCAGGGTTAGTCAGTGAAACGTCCATACCCCACAGAATGCTGGCTTTGCTAAGTGGCATTGCTCACACAACTCTGCACAATAGCAGTCTATTTCTTTCTAAAATAAAGGTTCTTGTAACATGCCAAGAATATGAGATCGTCAGGGTAAGCGGAAAATCACAAGTTCCATGTCAGCTTGTTCAGTACTACAAGTGAAGAAGTCAATGTAACATTTGGAACACTCTCAACTGAGGACACAACTATCCCCGAAGACAGGCTCAAGTGCATCTGTTTGTAGCATCAAATTGGAAGGACCCACTCATCTATTTAAAATGAGGAGCCCATGAACAGCCCAATAGCATCCAGAAGAAGGAAGAGCCTTAAATAAATGGCCTTTATAGCTGAAACGTAAGTGCTTAAGTAGGCACCATCAAATTATTATTTTTCAACAAACTGTAAATTGCAAATGGAAAATATTATTATGTTCACACTCAGAGTTTGCACTTTAAAAATGGTTGATGTTTACAGACCTTCCCAAGTGGGACTGTGTCTAACCCATATGTCATTACTTGCCTTGCAAAAGAAATCTGTAAATGTGGTATTTTCATGTGTTGTATTTTTCATGGGCTTGACTGGGATTTATTCACAATGATATGAAGGTTCCAAATGAAATGTTTTTTTAAATCAATGTATTTATTAAATGGATGTTCAAGAAATTGCAGTTCCAAAAAACTTGCTTGTCACTTTTAGTTGTTTCTAAATTCATACCCTTAAAGCAGACAAAAAGTGCCTTTTAGTGTGTGGGGGGGGTTGCTTTGCTTGCGGGAATACTAATACACCTTTGCCTGTTTATTCTCTGCCTCTGAAAGCTAATATGGCTTACATTCATAAGGCCCGGTGTCTTAGTTCATGGCCAACAGTTCCATTACCAGCACGAACAGTGGCAGAGAGAGCGGGCATCCCTGCCGAGTCCCTATGTTAAACATTACGGTATCTGAAACGTTCCTGGTGAGTGCCTCTCTTAAATGTTATGGTACCACATCATCATTGGTAATCACTTTACCACAAGGCGCAACGTATGTCAACCTGACCCATCAAAGCGATTTGGGGGCAAACACATATCTTTCTCGTACTGCCCAAAAGTACAATTTCACAGATTAAAAGGCTTTGGGCCTCATTACAAGGTATGCCGGTAAGGCAAAAACGATGCTGGTGTGGTAATACCGGCATCGTTTACCGTCCCGTTGCATTCCGACCCGCAAACCCGGTATTAGCGGCACACTAAACAACGGTGCCGCTAATAGCGGCATAGGCACGTACACACGCACCTTCAGGGAGCAAATACCGGCATGCCGGTAATAGGGGGTAATTCCAACCCACGCATACATGCAAACACCGGCATCGCGAAGCCGGTAATCACGGCCTGCACGATGCCGGCCATACAGGCATCTCAGACCACCCGCAAACAGCAAGCAGGATACAAGGCAGCTGCCACAGGTGCACACAATCCCCACAGGTGGAGTCAATGGAGGCTGTGCCAGTATAAACTGAGCACACCCACACACCACAACCCCTCCCCACAGGTGTAGGCAATGTAGAGTGGCCCAGTACAAAAGGAGCACACATACACACCACACCCCTTCCTACACCAAAATGCTAACACTAGCAGTTGCAATCATGGCACTGGAGGACATGCCTATACTGCTACAACTATAGCAACAACAGCAACAACAACAACAATTACAGCAGCAACAACAACAACTACAGAAACAACAACAGGCAGCACAGAGGAGACGCAGGAGGAGAAGGAGGGTGAGACAGGGCCAGCAATTACCACCAGCGCAGCCACCAGTGCCTCGTAGGCAGCCACCAATCCCTCGCACCAGACCCAGCCCATTCAACCTAACCCCTGAGCAGATCCACACCCTGTACCGGTTGAACCGTGACACCATCACCACCATAGTGGACATGATACAGAACGACATTGCCAGCCACAGGAATACGCACTGCCATCCCCCCACTTCTAAAGGTGGTGTCTGTGCTACACTTCCTGGCCACAGGCACCTACCAACACACAGCGGGCCAGCTGCATGGCATTTCACAACCACTATTTTCATGCATGCTGAACCAAGTGCTGGATGCCCTCCTGAAGCACGCAAGCACCCACATATCCCTACCACGGACTGCCCAGGAGATAGCCGAAACCAAAGTAGGCTTCCATGCACTGGCAGGCATGCCCAATTGTGTCGGTGCCATCCACTGCACCCATGTGGAATTGGTAGTCCCCCATGCCATAGAGGCGGTGTACCGCAATCGCAAGCAATACCACTCCATCAATGTGAAAATGGTATGTGACTCCAGGAAGATCATCACCCATTGCTGCGCCCGATTTCCTGGATCAACATATGATGCCATGTTACTGGGTAATTCCACGCTACCCCATCACATGGAGCGACATGCCGGACCACGTGCCTGGCTGCTTGGTGAGTTGCACAACCGTCCCATGGCAGTGCTTTGGGGTACTGATGTGTGGAGATGCATAGGGGGGGAATACTGCACCTGGGTGGGAATAGCCGGTGATTGAAGAATGCATGCAGAGCCAAAGACTCCTGACCTGAACCAGTCAAACGGTACATGACACTTCATTGGGCCACATATCACAAATAATGCATATCGATGAGAACAAGTAAGAGGCACAACCAGGCCACCATGGTGATGGCAAGCAATGCATGAATGAACAGGATGGCAAGTGTGGCAATGTGGGCGGTGTGACCATGCATAGGAAATAATGAACAGCATGAATTTGAGTCAAAACATTGTTGCACTACCACAGCATATCTGCCTCAGCATGCATGATTACACCCTGCATCATCTATTGAACGCCATCCAGACTACCACACCTCATGACAGTATAGATTGCACCTAGATAACATTTTTTCATGCTTACGGGACATGTGCATGGCCACACCAAATAGCTGCCGCCATGACTGTGCTCCCTGAATGTGGCAGTTCAGAGTGACACACACCTATTTGAATCTGCTTGCAGGTGATGGAGGATATCCCTTCAGGCCGTGGCTACTCACCCCTGTGCGTAACCCGCAAAACAGCCATGAGGAGGAGTACAATCGTGTGCACACCCGTACCCGTGTTGTGATTGAGCAGACCTTTGGCCTGTTGAAGGGGCGGTTCCGCTGCCTCAGCAGGTCTGGTGGGGCACTCCTATATAGGCCTGAGAAGGTGGCAAAGATCACCATGGCCTGTGTCATGCTGCACAACATGTGCGTCCGGAGAAATGTACCACTGCCACCTGACATTGACATGCATGGGCCGGGTGAGGATGATGAGGATGGAGACGGAGGTGAAGTAGCCCCCCTGCCAGTACGTGATGCACGGAATGGCCATGCTGTACGCCAAGCACTAATTCACGAATACTTCGGAAACACAGGGACTATGAAAGACTTGTGTCAGTCAGACACTGGGCCAATGTGAACATGCACACAGGGAATGTTGGGAGTTGGGCACTGAACACCGTAACACATTAAATGGATGCACACGAAAAATAACCATGTCCAGCCATGGATTTTACTTCTCACAACTTGTGTATTATTTAAAACTGCAAAAATGGGCCCACTCCCCCTTCCCAGACCCCCCCAACAAACTCCCTCACCCACCCCACAAACCCCAGAAAATACCACAACAAACTCCCTCACCCACCCCACAAACCCCAGAAAATACCCCAACAAACTCCCTCACCCACCCCACAAACCCCAGAAAATACCCCAACAAACTCCCTCACCCATCCCACAAACCCCAGAAAATACCCCAACAAACTCCCTCACCCACCCCACAGATCCCAAATGTCCCCATGTGTGCAACAAACAGTGTTCTCTTCACCAATGTAGTTATTCACATTGTCATTGGCCATACTGTTATTTCTTTGAGACTTTTGGGTCTGGGGGTGCCATGGCCGAGCGCCGTGCGCTCCTGCGCGTTAAGCGCACAGGGCTCGATTGCACCGAGGTGGATGGGGTTGTTGTAGTGGAGGTGTCTATTGTCAGTCCCATGGCTGGGCCAAGGTGTTGCCGCTGCATTTGCGGGATGTTTGCAAGAAGGGCCTGTGTCAGTGACCCCATGCACTCCCTGAATGCACACGTAGATGCCTCCACAGCAGCTGTATTGGCTGCAATGGCCGTGGCTATGGCCCTCATGGCCTCATTCCCAGCGTCGACCTGTCGATGCATGATTTGTAGCATTGACTCTTGGCGGGCCTCTACCCTTGCCAGGCGAGCCTCGAAGGAGGTGTCGGCCGCAGGTGTACTGGTAGCTGGCAGGGTGGTGGCTGGCAGGGTGGTGGCTGGCAGGGTGGTGGAAGTCACCTGCGTGGGGTCCTCGTCCTGGGCACTGTCCTCCTGGAAGATCCCAATGTCTGATTCTCCAAGGTCAGAGTCATGGAGACACGGATCGTCCAGGCTTTTAGACTCCGCAGGTGGGTGGGGGCTGGCAATGGGGCTTGGGGTGGGTGTTCCACACATGATTCCAGCCTCATCATCCACCTCTGTGGACACAACGTCCGTGGTGGTTGGCGGAACGGCTCCCACTGTTGTGGGTGCCTGCTGCTGTTCTGTCGCTGCAGGTGCCCCCTGCAGGGTTGATGCCTTGCGTGGCTCACTGGGTGTTGCTGCAGGCATTTTCTTGGACGGAGGGGTGGCCCTGGTCCCTTTGCGTGCACTGGATGTACTCGCACCCCTGTCCTGTGTTCCACCTTCCTCATCGGTGCCTGGGAGATAGAAGAGATGCAGGTCATCAGTGATGTTTTCAAATGGCAGCTATGATGTATTGCGGTGTGATATGTTCATACATTCAGGCATCATTTCATTTCTGGTGTGTGGCATTTGGTGTACTGAGGGGACATGTTGACAATCAATGCATGGCTGGTGGCATAGCATTGGTTTGGTGTCTGTGTGGTGGGTCCCATGGGCATGGTTGGGTCATGTTGCACCTCTGTTGGGATTGGAATTTTCACTCACCATGCGTGTGGTGCAGGGTGTGGCACTCATTATTCTATGGATGTGTTAATGTAGCCTTGGAACATGCATTGTCTTGCCTAGTCTAACTTCCACATCACTTGTGCCACATCATGTTTTGGTATACGTGGATGTGATGGTTCACTCACCTTTCTCTGTGGTAGTTGCAGCGCCGAACTCCTGGTCTCCTATTCCCTCTATGGATTCCGGGTCAATGAATGCACTTGCAGTCTCCTCCCATGCGGTTAGTTTCACAGGGGAGTGTGGGCCACCGACTGTCGCCATTGCGGCCCTCCTGTTCTCCGCCAGGATCTTCCTGACCCGGAGGCGTAGGTCGTCCCAGTGCTTCCGGCAGTCACGTACACTCCTTGGGGTGCTCCCCACTGCCGACACCCTCTGAGCGACCTCCTGCCAGTCGTGTTTTTTTTTGGTTTGGGCCGCATGCTTGAGGTCTGTGCTCCTGATTGTGTCTGCATGCTGTTCGAGGGTGTTAGCAAGCATAGTGAGTTCAGCATCAGAAAAACGCTGCTTCCTCTTTACTGGTGGCCTTCGACATCCTGCTTCAGTTGTGGCACACAACAAAACGAGTGTAGTGGTGGTTATGGAGGATGGCAATGGATTGTGTTTTTAAAGATGGCTGCCGGCTCATTTCCCGTTCCTGCGCGATAACGTAATTTCCGGGTCTTTTTTTGTGACCACGGTAATACCGTGCCGGTATTACCGTGCCAGTGTTTAGTGGTTGTTATGACGCGGTTACGGAATGGGCGGTACCCGCAATGCGGGTATAGGGGGGTTGGTGGCCCGTTACCGGCATGGCGGTTTTGCCACTACTGGCATGGGGGGACGCGCGTGCTCGCGCACTCGTAATCACCCGCTATTAGCGGGTTCATACGAGCACGGACCCGCTCATTCCGGCATGCCGGTAGTGACCCCGGTTTTACCGGGCAACTCATAATGAGGCCCTTTGTTTCTGAATTACAATCTGGATTTAAAGAAATAATATTGCAAAGTAAAGCCCTTAAATTGAGTTCTGTATATCTATCAAGAACAAAACCAGCTTAATCATGATATACCAAAAGCATGATATGAGGAAATATACTGTCACCTATATTATTCACCGTATTTTATTGTCCATGTTTATCATGCATAAGGGGTGATATGATCTTCATGGGGCCTACATTGCTTTAACAAGAAAATATTACTACCTTTATTTAGTGTAGGGTGATAAATCCAGGGAATTCGTCCCTTCTCCCAAAGGGGGTTTAACCCCCTTTGGGACTAGGGAGGTGAGTCCACTACATGGCACCCTCCCCAGGAGATAGTGCACGCGCCATCCCTCTGGCTGTGAGCTTTGGGGACAAAGAAAGCCCAAGTAAGGATACTTTCCCACCTCCTCTCACGTCAACCGCCCCCCATGTCTGTTGCTTTTATAGAAGGTGAACAGGGCAAACACATACAGGGCTCGCTTTAAAGTGTATGGCCTGGTTTCTGACTTAGATTTGTCTCTGCCTCTCTAACAAAGCAACACCAATGGAGTCATCCCTTCCATTTCAGGGAGGGACTCCATCCAGTGGAACGTCAAGCCAGAAGGAGGAATGTGCCAAAGAGCAGGAAACACCGGCCTGTGCGGATGCATCGCAAAGGGGGATGCTCCCAGTGACAAGGAGCTGACTACCACACAGTCAATGTGGCAGGCGGAGACCCTCAAACGCCAGTGGAAAATTGCTGTCCCAGGGAAAATGAAGATTCCTGGAAAGCAGGGAACCACTGGATAACCAAGACGTTCTGGGAACATCCACCAACGGTTGAGGTACAGCGGATTAGGAGGCCATCTGGACTCAAGCAAGAGAAAAAATGCTGTCCCCTAGGGGCCATAACGACCACTTCCAGCTCAGAGCAGATCAGCAGGCACAAAGGTACGCAATGTTACCCAAGGAGCAGTTGGAGGGTGGTGAGGCTGTACCAAAGCCCACACATGTTACCGATCCACCTACTCCAGAAGGGGGTGGAAGTAGTGACCCACCAAACAGGGCTGAGTTGGCCCAATGCCCACACAGGGCTAATTATCTGAATAACCCAGGAGGGGGGTGGAAGCAGCAACCGATCAAACAAGGTTGAGCTGGCACAAAGTCCACACATGGCTAATGATCCAAATACCCCAGGAGGGGGTAGAAGCAGCGACTGACCAAATAGGTCTGAGCTGGCCGAAATCCCACACAGTTCTAACAATCCAAATACCCCAGGAGGGGGTGGAAGCAGTGACTGACCAGACATCGGTGAGCAGCCCAACACCCACACTAGGCTAACAAATGAAATACCATAGGAAGGGGTGAAATAAACCACTAACCACATTGGTCTGAACAGGTCCAAAGGACATACGTGATTAACAACCCAAACACACCGGGAAGGGGCGCCAAGATTAACCAAGCACATCAGGCCGAGCAAGCCTGGTGCACACCTGGGGATAATTATCTGACTACCCTAGGAAGGAGTAGCATCTAAGAAAACCAGGCAGGGCAATCCCAAGGCCCACACAGGGCTAACGAGGGGAATAACCCAGGAGGTGTAAAGAACAAACTTTGTTTTTGTTGGATATATCAGTCTCCACACATAGTGAGACTACATTTCAGGAGAAGGGATAAACTAGCAACTGTACGGACTACCTGACAACTACATTGTTTTGAACCCATAACAGAAGCTGAGAGACATTTCTTTTGTTTGGAACTGTTCTACAAAGTAGAGGTGAAAAAAGAAAACATGAGAATTCTTTGATTGGGGGTCAGAAAACCAGCCACCATCTAAGTTGACCAAAGGGGAGTAACCCTATCCTAAATTGAGGCTTAGAATCTATTTTTGTCGTTCTTTGAATAGTGGTAGGATAGTTGGTAGGTTAGCGTAGGTTCGGGCAGAGAACTGAATTTATTTGTCTGACATCCTGGCGAGCACCCATTTTGTTGTTTACTAGCATAGAGAATCCATCATAAGAGAAGGGTTTAGAGGAGGTGTCATTTATTTATTTAATAAAGGACACTGTTCAAACATGTCCTTTTGTCCATCTCCTCTACCACAGTAGGCATATGTTTTACAGTTTCACATCCCTCCTTGTACATATCTAAAAACCGGAACACCAATAGATCTTTTTAAGTTTTGTAGGGTTTAGCAGTGAGGCTATCAGAGTCCAGAGACTTGCCATTTCTTAGGCTATCAATCATATTGGTTATTTCAGTAATTGGTGGGGCTCTCAAGTATGCTTTTAATCCGACTTGTCAGTTTTGAAAATTCGAATTTACAAACATAGAGTTAAGATCTTCATCCATAAATCCTACTTTTATCTCATATAATGTGAAATAGCATTTGTTAAAAACTCCACTTATCCCTGCTGTGGTCATTCTATTTCAACATTCCTTGAAAATACCAAAAGTATGGTAATCTTGATTTATTTGCTAGTTGGCTAAGCCAGAGATGTGCCTATCCTATCTCTATCTCCCTATCATCTGCCCGCTATTGGCCTTTTGCCATATTTTTTCAGAATCTGCAGCCTGTCCAAATTGTATCAGTTGGCAAGGAAGCCAGCACATCAGGATTTCATGTGTTATTGTATTCTTGTTGCAAGTGTGTAATATTAAATTCCAACCTATTTAATCTGTCCTGAATGTCCTCAAATGTCCACTCTTCCTAGACAACATTACACCACAGATATATGCATTAAGGTATCCCCATTTACTTTACTGTACCCGCTTTGATATTGTAAAAGTTAATTTGAGTTAAAAACAACAATAAATAAATAAAGATATCAAAGAACTCCAAAAACCTATTTTCTACAATGTTTAAAAACTATAGCTTGCAATGCCTGCGATTTAAACTGCTGTATGTTTATTCCTTGCCATGTATCTGGTAGTGTGAATATTAATTTCACCTGATTATGGCCCAATAGAGTTTGCACCAGTATACCACAGTTTTTTAATCCAACCCAGTGCCCCTTCAGATTCTCAATTATAATAAATACGAGATGCAGAATTATGTATTCCCGAATAATGTTTGAATTCCCTCACTTCCATTTACAAAACGTTCATACGTTTGTCAAAATGTCCATCATGATTCGCATCACAGCACGAAAATTGGTCTTTTGTACTGTATCAAATTAGAAGCTGCACCTAATTAATGGCAGACTCAAGGTCTCTAAAAATAGTCTTCGCTTCAAACACTATTTGCAATTTCGAAGGAAGCATCATGGAATAGTTTTTGTTTTTAACTATGAGAAGACGCTTACCGCCTTGAATATGTTCTATGCCTTCTCCATGCGTGGGGTAAAACCGTTTCAACTCCCAACCCCAAAATGTTGTGATAGTTGAACTTTCGGGAATAATTGCAGAACCAATTTCTCAATGTAGAGTTCCATTTGACCAGACATAGCTCATTCTCTCAGACCTAAAATGACTTTCTTCCTCCATGAACTCCCTTCCAATCTTCCACTTTTTCCTGAGGCACTTTCACGTTCAGGGTCCGACTGGGACATAGAAATGTCCCGGACACCAATGAAAAAGTGGCCCACAGTTGCAAATGGCAATTCATTCCTTTTTTGACAGACTGAATAGAATTCAAGGGGGAGTTTTTTGATAAAATGTGATGCAAATTGTGCAATTTAAAGATGATTTATTCAGCAACAATGGCCAAAACTACTAGCTGCATAGTGAAGCAACTCATCAAATTGACTGACATTGGCCAAAAAGGTGGGCCACTTTGACCCAAAAAACTGTCCCACACCAGCATTTGGAGTTTTTGGTTCGGGCATTGCCCCTATTGGCCTATAGGCCAGTCCGAGACTGAAAACGTTTAGTTTATGCTATGTGTTATGCATACGTTTACAGCATCCCATGCGTGGCCAGACAGTTCTTCCAGATGTGTCTGAATATCACCAGCCAAAATGTGAAGTCATGAATCTGGATAGACAGCTTAGAGTGGATACTTTTTAGTTCAGTAATGATTTCTTTAAGTGTAACTGATGACTCATTTTCTTATGCATTCACCATAAACTTCATATTTGCCTCTGCTATTGGTTCCTTTTGAAATGCAAATTGTAGGCAATTAAATCACCTCTTGTTTCCAGTTTTGCGGTTTTTAATCCTCACGTCTTCCCTTCAAGCCGAGTGAGCAGCAGTGTCAGATGAACCTGGGAGCAAGTGTCCTAATGCAGAGCTTCAATTCTGCTATTAGTCTTCTACACATCGATTCAGCACAGGACACCATTAACCCTCACAGCACAGCCGCCCATTGTTAAGTGAGAGCTTCCACTTATGATCATCCAGAGCAGCCTTAGCAGAGTCTGTTGCAGGGATAAGACAAAAGTGTGGCACTTCGTTTAGCTGGTAAGATAGCTCGGTTGACTGCTCGTTGGGTGATCTGTGTGTGATCTACAGGTCGCAGATTCGAATCTCAGGAAGGCCAACTCAGACTTTCGTCCTTCCGAGATAAATGCGGACCAACAGCGGGTGGCTCATGTTGTATGAAAATATGTTCTATGTAAAGTGCGGTGCTGCAAGTGCAAGTGCTATTGAAATAACACATGATTATCATTTAACCCACAATGCAGTAGGTTGTCTCTGCAGCACTAGTATTGTCACCCCTTCTTACCATGAAACTACATCAGAAGTACACAAGTTCAAATTCGGTTCTGGCTTTGCTTTTGAGAAGCTCCAAAGCACGTCTTTATCTGCTCCACACCACAACCAGACCCAGACCTGCAGTCCCCGCAGCCTCTCTTGGCGAAGATGTTAAGCCTCACCTGGCCTCTGGGCTTTCAACAGGGACTCATTAATGCGCAGCCCCAGGGGTGCCATAGCCTTTCTCTGTAACAACGGAATATGCGTTGTCACGCCAGTTCTCAACACAATGTCGCCAATGCTCCACTTAGTGGAATTCAGTTTCACCTGATTCCAATGTCTTTCAGCCCCATACTTCAGCCAGTGTTCCCTCCTAACGTTGTCCTAAATGTCAGTGCCTGCTCAGTGGCTCTCCATCGTAGGCTCCACTTTAGAAGCATGCACAACGGTTTACAAATCAGGTTATTTAAGCTTTGGAAAAGCTGTACTTTTCCCAATATTTCTCGCCATCATCATTGCAGCCACTAGCCAAGAGGCTCCATTGTAGACTCTTCTGTTGAAGGCATTGCAAAAATGTTCATTATTTTGTTCTTGATTCTTGAGCTAGCTCTGACTTCATCTCCTTTCTAGTCCTCTTCCATCATGTGACCCACTGAGGGCAGTTGCAGACCATGCCCGCTCCCACTTGTTAGCAGTTCAGTTGCAGACCTTGCCCACCCCCACTTGTTAGTAGTTCACAAGGGGGCAACAAAAACACAGGACCACATTATGAGTAGGTGTTTCTGGCCGGGGATACGTAAACATTGTGAAGAGTACTGTGCAGAATACAAGAGACCTGCAGAAGTGACATTGGGAAGGCCCACCTACAACTCCTCATCACTGAGTTCTTCTTTTTGTGCCTTGGGATGGGTGTCAATGTTCTTCTAAGCCCTTCCAAAGAGGTACACTGGTCTTTCAAGGTGATAGTAGTCTATGCCACCCTGTACCTAAAGGTCAACCTTTCTTCCCCGAAAAATATGACACATTATATTCTGAAACCCTTGGTTCCCAGTTTCATAGGGTTGGAGTTTCCCCACAAAATATGTACTGATCAAGGGAGCACATTCATGTTAAAAATGATGACCAAGGATGACCAAGGTATAGAAACAATTACAAATAGACACCATCAGCCCTTCCATTTAGACATCTTCTGTCAGGTATCAGATAGGCATCGAACCAGGGTACCTCAATGACTTTTCTGAAGTCAATAGAGAATCATCATATGTCATCTGGTTTGGAGACCAACACAATAGGAGCATCACTAACTTCACCCAATCATCACAGAACTTCAGTGCTTGTGGACATGGACAAGGCCAGTGAGATCAGCTTTTTGCACCACATCTGGCAAATAGTGACACCTGTTACAAAGGCCTATTAGAAGATCTCCAATCCCATAACAGTAAAATATATAAGACATATGTGCAACCCTCATACAGAGAGAGGCCACATGAGGGGGAGTGAACAGGGGTGTGTGTAAGTTGGTCCACTAGAAATGAGGTATTGGAATTTGGGGTTGGACCAGATGTGGGTTTGGAGAAGGCTGGAAATGAGGTCAGAACAAATTAAAGAGGAGGCTGATGAGGTGGAATGATGACAGGGGTTTGAAATATCAAGTTGAGAGAAGATGTTGGAAATGAGGAGTGGGGGCATGAGATGTGAAGACAGGAAGGGGTTGGAGAAGCTTATCAGGAGAAAAAGAGGTTAAGATAGCGTAAGAGGAAGCTGGAGAAGAACATCAGAAAGAGGAGGTTGGAGAAGAACATCAGGAGGAGGAAGTTAAGAGAGAAAAGGAGGAGTGTTTAGAAGGACATCTAGAGGAGGAGGTTACGAAAGAGAAGGAGGAGGTTGGAGAATATTATCAGAAGGAAGTGTGGCAGCGCAGAAGAAGCAGTCACACTCATGTTGCACATGTTTTACTTGTTTATTTCAATAATAAGAAAATTGCCAAACTCATCCTATTGCTATGGGAATGTTCCCTACCTAACCAAACTAAGGGTGCTTGTCAGTCATCAAAAGTCCAAAGAGAAATGTCCTCAGTCCAAAACCTACTTCTATCTGACCCCACCACTAAAATGAATAACTAAAGATTGCCAAAATATATATCTTCTGGCACTTTCCCTTTAGCCGTATGTCTTGGAGCTCTATTTTGGGGTTTTTCCACTTGTAACAAGTCTGATTTTGCCACTAAATGGAAACAAGTTAGTAGAAACAATTGATCCTGGTTCCCAGTGTCTCTTTCATTAGCTTCTGTAGTTCATGCTGTATATTCACAGGTAGGCTATCCCAGAGCTTGCAAGACCTTTCATTGTCCTTCTTTCTGCCTTTCTGAATGTAGTCTTTTACATTCCTTGCTCTGTATATTAGTCCATCTGACTCTTTATACTTGACTCTATTTTGGTTGGGGTTTGGTATACTCTCAACAATGGTATGCCACTGTCAGTCCTGGGGCCTCTCTAATGGGTTCCCCTTTCTTTCTCTTTAACTTTTGATATTGATACTTGAACTTAGCAAAGAGCAGTTTTCAAAGTCTCTTAGTAATGGCTTCCACTGTTCCTCCGCAACTATACGTGGTAACTTTCTCGCTCTTTCTCCATATACGCAGTCATGCTTTCTCAATGATCTACAGTCCTCTTTGCATTTCCTTCTATTAATACATGTTGTCCCGGTTGCCTCCCCTTCTGTGTTCCACCGTGATATCCACACATCTGCTGAGTGTATTTTCGAGGTTTGGTGTCAGCCCGGATCGCTTTCCGTGACTCTCTGTCTACTCTTTGTCAGCGCCATAGTGGATTCGCTGTTGGTGTATCACAGTGTTGGTGTGTTTGGCATATGGCTGCCGACGGGAGGATTCGCTCCTCCTGTCCTTTCTGGTTTCAGCATTCTTGATCGGGCTCCAGGCTCACCACAGCTTTTCCGTGGTTGTGCAACCATGTAGGACGGTCTTCAGTATTCCATCCTGACAGCGCTTTCCACACTGTCCATTGCACCGGGTCTCCGGTATCTTCTTCTGGTGCTCCTTCCTTTGCGGGCTGCTGCGGGTGCTGCATCACCATACTGCTCTACCCTTTGAAGATGTCACCATGTTAGAGGGATGGTCCTGCATACAATTCTCTCTCCCTCTCTCATCTCGATCTGTTCGTCCCGGTTACATACAAGTTCATGTTTAAAGGGGCCTCACGTTTTCCTTTGGGTGTCCTATTATCAGCATTACCGAAAGCCAAACAAGGCATATTTCTTGTAATTGAAGGCAATCCCATATATGCAGATAGTGTTGCTTGCATAGTTCCTTGTGGGAATGAGAGTCCTTGTCCTCTAGAGGGGAGTTACTCCCAGTGTGATCCCACTTGTCCAGACTCTTAAGGAGGATCTTGCAGCGCAGGCTCAGAGTGGCCTCAGAGGGGCTGGCTCCCCCATAGGGAGAAGGAGCGAATGCTCTCGATTCTTCGCAGAAGTTATGAAAGAGCAGGAGGAGGTTGGAGAAGGTAATCAGGAGGAGGTTAAGAGAGAGCACGAGATGGATGGAGAAAGATATCAGCTGGAGTAGAAAGGAACGGAGTAGGAAGATCATCAGTAGTAAAGAGGAGGTTGGAGAAAAGTGAAAAAAACACCAAGAGGAGAGAGGAAAAAGCTAACAAGAGCAGGAAGATATAATAGACAGTGGGCCTCATTATAAATGAGGCGGTAAGGGATTAAGAGCGCCGGTAAAGGTGTCGGCGCCGTTAACCACGTACCGCCTCATTATGTTAGCATGTGGGTCCCGCGAGGGGACCAGCATGCTAACAATGGGCCCGTCGTTAATGGGCCCATTGTTAGCATGCTCCCCATTGAGCTCTTTGGGGGCTCAAATGGTAATGGGGATGGTTCGGATTCCCTGAATGGGGAAATACCGGGCCCCCCAATGTCGGAATGGCCCGGTATTTCCCCATTCAGGGACCACGGACCCGGACCGAGTTTGGAGGCAGTCATGCCCTTATTAAGGGCATGGCTGCCTCCAAACTCGTACTGAGGCGCTGACAGTTTTTGCTTGGGAAATGTTGTAGGGGTGTAGCGATTAGTTCCTGCACTGAAGTGGGAGAGCCCATGGTGAGTCTAGGAAAGAGTGTGCTGTGAAACTGCAAGGTGGAAAAGGTAATTTTCAGGTGTTTAGAGGATTGTAAAAGGGAAAGGACAGGCTAGTGATAGGATAGGTGATACGACCAGGATCCTAGGACAGGAAGCTGGTGTGCAAAATGAACAAAGGCCTGTGGAAATCGGGGTAGAATCTCCTGATTGGAAACAGCTAAGAGCAGAATAAAAGCTTTCTCTTTAGTGGCCAATGTCCAATGCCAGCTGCAAATCCTGATGTGGGAGAAGGAGCTTGTCATAAGCCACTAGAAGCAGAGAGCAGATGAGCAAGGAATAGTACATTTCAGGGAGAGCCTGTGAGTTTCAAGAGGGTGAACCCTGCTCAACTATTTACTTGTGACCGCGTTAGACAAGGAAAGGCCATACTGCTTTTTTATCATTTAAAGTAAACACTGACCCCCTTTTCTTTGCCCAAGGATTGTACAAACTCCAATAAAAAGGGTTTGACCAATAACTGACAGTGTTGTTTTTTCTTTGGATGTCACTCTGCATCATTTATTTATTTATTTTTATTTATTTTTTGCATTTGTAGAGCGCACGCAAACCCACACGTAGATGGGAGGCTATTTAGTATTTAAAGTCTTTCCAATTCTTTGACTCAAACACAAACCACAATGCAGTCTCTGTCTTTGGTTGAATAGTTGTTCCGTACATTTCTGCAAGCATGGTTACCAGAACAAAGGGATGCCAGGCACAAATCAAGCGAACAAAGGCAAAGTGTAGTACAACTCTATGATGTCTTCTTGAAAGTGTTGTAATGCAAAAGTCTCTCTCATTCTGAGTCCTGTCCTGGGTATACCAGTCCATTATAATGTAAGGGCAGTTTTGTTTTTAAATGGTTTTTATTGGTATTTTCGTACATCAACAAAATAACTGTATTACCTCCCCTTCCCCTCCCTCAGCTTGCTCCCACTAGCACCCATTCCCCACAGGATCCAAACAAGCTTTCAACTTCAGCTAGTGAACTTTCCTCCATCTTGGCCATCCTACTTTACGATATACCCAAAATGTTTAACCTCTGCGGGCACAGTGGCATCCTGTAATCCATTTGTAAAAAGATCACAACCTGACCTCAATCTTGTAAAAATAATACTTGATCTCCTTAAATGGAGTATGTGACCCTTTCCAATGCCACAACATTCCACACTTTTAATATTCAATTGTGTTCAACGGGGTGTTCTTTTTGCCTCCATTCCAGTGCCACTAATGAGAGTGCCGCTATAATCAACACTGTGCATGCCTTAAATTGCAGTTTGGACTGTGGCTTATGTTTAGAGTCCAATAAACCCAACAAACATTCCTCCATCCCATTTTTCAACTGCGTACCGAATATCTCTTCCATTTTTAAATTCACAGATTCCCAAAATGATGCACCTCTACTATATTTGAGCCGAGTACCCTCTACTAGTGAAACCCCTCCAACAGTGGAGTGACCTAGAGGGGTATATCTTGTGCAAAGTATCTGGTGTGTAGTGCCATTGGACCATCACTGTGGTCCACATCTCTCTGAGCTGTATAGCTCTAGTTATCTTTGGTATATTTCTCCATAGACCATCCCACGAGTCCTGTGAGATTGTATGCCCCAATGTTGATTCCCGTTTCTTCATATAGGACCATTGGATTTTATATAATGAAGATATGTTTGGGAGATTATATTTTTTTCAAAGGGGGTCAGTGGTCTGCTGGCTGCCGCTTTGTTTAAGGAGTCTGAAATCCTACGTTGAAATAGCAATACCAGAGCTGCTCTACTTCTCTGACCCCAAATTCCTCTCGACATTGCTAAAAATAATGTTCCTCCTGTCCTTCCATCAAGACCCTCATCTTGAGTCATCCCACTACCTTCCAGTGAAAGAAGGCCCCATGTTTCATCCCGAGCCCAAAGTGAGCATAGTGAAATAGAGGGATGAATGGAGATGGAAAAGAGGACGTACCCCCTGTTTTAATGAATGCAGCACGCGTGTCTTCAAACAGAGCCGTAATCTGACTCTCATGCACAGTTTGGGGTCTGTCAGCATTCCATAACCAGAGGACTTAGACAGCGGCACTCCCTCTACAGCCCTATCCATTCTCTTCCAAATGGTTCTTGAATTACCTGCAAACCACTCTCTTAATCCCCTGATTTGCGCCGCTTAATAGTAACTGGTAACATTTCATGATAGGTAGGCCGCTCATAGTCCTCACTGCCATTAATGTTTGGAGCGCTACCAATGGTGATTTGTTTTTCCATATAAACGTTGAAATCATTTTATTTCATTATTTTAAAAAACATTTTGGTGGAGATATTGGTAGAGCTTGGAAGAAATACAGAACCCTAGGCAATAACACACTTTTTATGGTAGTAATTCTGTTAAGCCATGATATTGAAAGGGGACACCCTTTAACCAATTACGCATTTATTTTTCTCTAGTAGTGGCCTATAGTTGCCACATAAACAGTATACCCTTCTTGGACCATCTAAAGGAAGTGCTTTGCCTTGTACGCTCTAATAGATCATCCCCTATTGATAAGTTAAGAATTTCGGACTTGTTTATGTTTACTTTAAGACCTGGGACGGTACCAAAGCCCTCCATTTCGTGAACTACAGTAGTGTGTGAGCGGTTTGGTTCTGTCAGTGCAAGCTGCATATCATCTGCGAATGCTACAATTTTGTCTTCTTCCCCCCAAATGGTATTCCTTTCATTTTATCCGCTGTTTTTTTCCGATTTAGGAACGGCTCCAAATATATAGCAAATAAAAGTATGTAAAGTGGATACCCTTGTTAGGTTCCCCTTTTAATAGCTATTCATTGGGATAGTTGTCCATTTGCTGAGTGCCTTATTGTCAGTAAGTTATAATTGGTCTGTACATCTGTAGAAACCTTGAGCTAAACCCCATCTTTCCATTGTTTGAAAAAGGAAAGACCACTCTGCCTAATCAAACACTTTCTAGGCACTAAATGAAAGGAGGAGCGCTGGGAATCCTGACTAAGAACTCTTCTGCACTAAATGACACACCCTTCTAGTATTGTCAAATCTTTGTAATTTCTTTATAATCCCTGATTAATCTGAGTCAGTCAACCTCGGGAGTATCCCGTCAAGTCTATCCACCAAAACCTTTGTGTATATCTTTTTATTGATATTAATCAATGCTATAGGGCAGTATGAGGCACACAGGGTCAGGTCTTTATTTGGCTTGGGAAGTAGGACAATGTTTTCTTCATCCATAGTGGGTGTGATTGTTCCCTTGGACCTAAAAGTGTTATATAACTCTGTCAACCTAGGGGCTAGCGTCATACAGAAAGTTTTGTTAAAAAGTGTTGGAAACCATCTGGCCCTGGTGCTTTGTTTAAAGGGTGTTTTTTAATTTATAGCAGAACTTCCTCTACTGTTATATAAAGCCTCGAGATTCTCCCTCTCCAAGTGTAAAATCTTTTGGAGCAGATCCGAGTTTAGATATGTAACTTGAAAGGACGCCATGGGTAAATCCGCTGCATATAAGGAAGAATAATATTTTGTAAATTGATCCGTTATTTCTGCATTTACCATGGTGTATTTGCCCTCTTAGTTTTTGATCTTTAATATCATCTACGCTGCTGATTTATCTCTGCACTGTCTTGCTATGAGGCGATCTGCTTTATTAGTTTTTACATAATACCTCTGTCTCATATTTAATAAGGCTTTCTCTGCCCTTCTTGTGCGCATGAGCTCTAATTGGCCTCTTATACTTATATACCCTTTATAATTAGCTTTATTACGCTGTTTTTCCATCACCATCGCAATGTCATCTAAATTATCCTCTGAGCCACCTTCCATTTGTTTCAATTGTTTCTCTCTTTGAGCGTTCATTGAGATCAATTCTTCCCTTATGACTGCTTGAAAGGTATCCCAAAGTGAACTCAAAGATATGTCTGGAGTTGTATTATCTTCGAAATACCCCCTGATCTAATCCCCTATATTTCCCATAAGGACCTTATCCGTAAGTAACTCATTGGGAAAGCCACCTTTCCTAGCATTTGGGCAGAAACCCAAATATAATCAATGTGAGAGAATGATCTATGGGCATGCGAGTGGAAGGTAAATCCATTCTGCTCCTTATTAATAGCGCTCCATGTATCTTTGAGAAATAACTGGTCAAACATTTGTTCCAGGGCCTTTAAAGGAGTTGCCTGCCCTTGATAATGAATCGTTCTTCTATTTTTATTTGGTTCCCATGCCACATTAAAATCTCCCATCAAAATAATATCCCCAATGGTGAATTCTTCTAATTTGGACAACACCGATCTCAAAATACCATCCTGGCCTGTGTTTGGGGCATAAACTGTTGATATGGTAAAGGTTTAGTTCCCAATTTGTGTCTTGACAAATAGATATCGACCCCCTTTATCCTCTAGATTCCCTAGACATTTTATTTTTGGTATATTCAGCCATGCAATGAGAACCCCCCTGTTTTATACTCTGCATTAACTTGAACGACATGGAAGTAATACCTCATCTCAAATGTTCCTTTTGTCAAGCTTTCATACATGGGTTCCTTGTAACTCAACAATTTCAGTTTTTCCCTTTGAAGATATTGCTCCACGTTTTTCCTTTTCACTCGGGAATTCAAATGCTGAATGTTATATGTTAACAGCTTGAAAAGACCTTCACAGCGCCCGTACAACATTTTGACCTGGCCCCTGCCATTGCTTCAAGCCTTGTGCTCCCTGTAATACTCCTACAATAGTCTCCTAAAGACCTCCCTATTGATCTGCATTTTGTCTCCATAATTGCATCTTTGGACCCCCCTGCCCACCTGTGCCCCCTCCCCAACATTCCCAATGCTGCCCCCTCCCAATCCTCAACACTCCCCGCAGAATCCACAAAACTAAACAACTCCCTCGGTCGGATGAAAGTTCCTATTGAACTTGCCCTAAGAATAGACCTGCAACATTATCCCAAGAGTTAAACTGTTGGGGGTTCACTAAGACCCTCCTGTTGATTCCAACAGATGCAACAATGTCCCAGAGGAGCTCCCGAGGGCCTTGGTCCAATTCAGTTGATGCCCGATGTTTTACCTGTCTCTGGGGTTTCACTTTTGGTACGCTAAAAACACCCCTTGCAAGCCTTATAATCCTTTTGCCCCCCTGCCAGGGTACTTTGCTGCAATTGTCCTCAGAATATCTTCTTCTTTGAGCCATAACACATCTTCATGTGTCCCTCTTTTCATCCTGGTTCCTTGGGGGATCTGCGGTGAATACCTCTTTCCCACCTTTCTCGCGGTACTCTCGACCACTCCTATGATTTTATTTCTGATGGACAGAGAACGTTGACCTGTTGCTGTGCTTCCAGAGTCTTCTTCACTAATCTGCAATGCATGCATACCTTTGCTACAGGTAGATAGATATTCGGTGCTGCTTGCCCTCCAATGTGAGGAGAAGTTCAAATGGGAACATCCACCTATATCTTATTTGTTTTTGGGTTAGAGCTCTTACCACTGGGCCCATTGCCCTCCATTTATTTTTATTAGGTTGATTGGGATAGGTCTTGATACAATTACACCTCTGTCCGATTGATCCTTGTAGGGTCCGCTGTTCATGCCACCACCAGAATATTTTCCTTTTGACCATAGGACGTCATTGCTACCAGCATATCTCTTGCTCTCGTTCCCGGTTCCATTCTTATCAGCCCCACACAATGTATCCTATCTATCTGAACTGTCCCAGCTGGTGCATCTCCTAGAAAATCCCCAAAGAGTTGTTGGATTGTCTCTTTAAGATCGTTGTCTCATATGTCCTCTGGCAGATATTTAAGACATATGTTGGATCATCTCGACCAATTTTCTAGGTAAGGCCTTCCTTCCCCGGCAGCTAACCACCATGCCCACCGCTGGCATAGCTAAGGCAAGCCCCCACGCCATGGAAATTGCCGGTAGGTTAGAGGGAAAAAGCCAAATGGCTTAAAAAACCCTTGTCAAATGGATGCAGTAGATTGTGGATTTCAATGTTTTGGGAGAGTCTCAAAAGGTGTTCAAGAATCTCATTGTTCTTTTTTAGTTTCTTTCATGACTTCCTGTCTATTTCATCAATATCTGCTATTTCTTCTAATTTAGATATCTCTTCCTTCATTTCTTGCATAGATGGTTTAAATTCTGGCTTAAGCATTGAGAACTGGGTCTGAAGACTGATGCAAGCCCGCTTCCGTGGGAAGGCGTTGTTATTTAGGGCTTTCCAACGCCTATTTACCCTTCCCCTTTGGCATCTGGTGACTTTTCCCACTCCTTTGTCAATGATTCCTTGATATACCTCTATGGGGATTGATGAGGCCCACCGGGGGTATCCCATGGCACAGAAGAACCGAACATGAAATCACAAATTACGGAAGGAATAGAAGTCAGCATGGGGTGTCCAGAAAGGAGCTAGGATGTCTAAAGATTCTAAAAAGATTCTCAAATGGATCCATAACTGTAGTTCACAAAGTGAGTAGTATACAAATACCGTTAATGGAAGAAGTTAAGAATGAATCACAGACCGTGCAAAAACATGGAGTCATAGAAAGTATTGAATATACAGAATGGGTGTTGCCTTTGGTATTGTACGGAAACCTAATGGAGAATTATGATTGTGCATGGACTTAAGATCCTTAACAAGTGCATCATTTCAGATAGACATCCCTTACCAAACCTAATGGAGGTCATTTGGGCACTAGAAGAAGCTGAAGTATTTTCAACATTAGATTTAAAATCAGCATCTCATCAAATCAAGTTGCATGACACATCCAGGAATCTAACAGCATTCATAACCTTAGGTTGGGTTCAATGTGTGAGAATGACATTTGGGTTAATATCTGTTTCAAAGAGTGATGTACCAGTTGTTTTGCAATGAGAAGGGGATTGTATGTTTTCTGCATGCTTTAATGTATGGTAGGAGTCAAGATGAACACGGAGAAAGACAAGAAGACAGACCAAGAATGAAGATCTGCATGCAGGGAGCCTGACTAGGTGTTTGGGTGAGCCAAGCTGTCAACTTTATTGGAACCTGTGGCACAATACAAGATATTCCATGCAACCTGATTGTGTGTGGCACACATGAGATTCAATCCTGGTGCTAAATATGCAATAAATCCTTCCATATGGGTGGGGGCTTTATCGGTCGGCAATGGACCGTTGACCGGATTAACCCGGTCTCCGGTGATGATAAGGGGACAAGGGATTTTAACAGCTGGTAACCCCCCAAACCTATCCACTTAGGGTCTATAGTTATTAGTACTCCTGGTCAAAGAGCATGATGTCCGGGGGTAGTAAATATGGAAGAGCAGAGAAATAAGACAGAAGCATGTATATGGCACACATTGGGAGAAAGAAAGGCGAATGAAGCAAGGACAAGTGGTAAGAAGCATCCGAAGAAAGATGAGAGTGACACAGAAAGACAGCATTGGCCTGAGACCATGTAACCTGGCATAGGAGTGGAGAAGCGGCATAAGGGATTGAGTAGGGACAAGGGCTGGGCAAGGAGAAAGGTGTGATGGGCAAGTGTCATGATTCCTGCCCCCACATATTTTGGTTCCCAGAACTGCATGTGCAGTCTAGTCTTTTGGGTGTGGTTCAGCCCAGAGACACTTGGCATACCCAGAGACTATTTAAGCCACGCCCATGCTGAGAAACATGCTTTGTATTTTCTGCACCTGCAGCGTGACACTCACCGTGTTCGGATCGGTCTCCAGTATGCTTGCATCTTTCTTCTGCGCTCAGCTCCTGCAAGAACAAGAACACCGTTAGAACAGCCTTACCTTGCGGAACTTCTGCCCATCATTCATTGCTCCTTCTGTTCTGCGGGTATCTTCGGCAGTGTCATTCCCATCCCGGCACGCAGCTTCCTAAGGAAAAGGGAAAAGAACAGAAAAAAAGGCATTAGTAAGCATTCTGCAAATCTTCGCTTATTTTTAAATACTGTACGAGCTTCAAATGCTTACCTGAATCCCAGCCACTCTGGGGGAACTCTGTCTCCGGAACTTCTCATCCATCTGCAAGAGGGAAAAGACACTCCAGGTTAGCGTGGAAACATCTAGAGGCGCCGCATACCGCGCTTACTCGCCGCATTTGTTCTTCATAACCGGCATCAACGCTGAAAACATTGTGGCACCTAAAAGACACAGAAAAAGAACTCAGTTCAATACAAATACGAAAGAGGTGCATCGCGCATCGTGCTATCACTCACCTTCAGCGCTACTCATCTCAGCAGCACGCCGCCATCCCCGGACGCCGGCCATCATCTAAGGAAGGAAAGGAACGAAGTTAGAGAACTGTTCAAAAGACTCATTATACTTACCTGTTGGACTCTTGCCAGTGAAGTAACTAGGTAGCAACGAGCCCGCATCAATCAACGCGCCCCTGTGCTGAAAGCAGGACGGAGAGCACACTATCCAAGAAAACAAGGTGAGCTGTGGATCAAAGGGAAGGGTTGGACCATGGGGAAAGAAGGGGTTCAAGCACACAGAGACAATAGGGATTTAAACTCTACCAATCCTGTGTTTAAGGCCCAGTCTCCAGTCGAATAGCCTCCAGGGAGGGGTTCGAGGTTGTAAGAGGTCAGAGCAGGCTGAGTGACGTCCCCGTGGATACCAGGTGAGCGTTACAGCAAGAAGACAGAGATAGTGGTTGAAGAACAGTCGCTGAACGAATTAGGAAGGAATCAGCAAGCTTTACCATTAGGACCAATAAACTATCAGATTATACCGAAGCAGGATACCAATCATTGGTATTTCTTGCACTCAGTACGCAGCCATGTTTCAATTCACTGCTTAACTACTTTTGTCCACATTTCTTAAAACCATAGATAAGAATCTTGTGGCAGATCTTTTTCTTAGGACTCAAACCATTAACATAAAAATTCAGCGAGCATTGATGGGGACAAACCGGTGGAATGGTTTATTTTAATATTTATGGGGCACTAGGGCTGTTAAAGAAATATGCAATGCCAGCAAATATTTCTGGCATCTTAATGGTAAATTTCTGTGGTCATTTCACACTTTGCATTTGGCCTTGTACTGTCCTACGCTCTGGCTAGACTGACATAGTTCTGCTTAATCAGGAGGGAACACATTACAGTGCTGCAAGTTATCCATAACAACATGGTAACACAGTAATTTATCAAAGGTCTGTGAAGACACACCCTTTCTCTATAAGCTTCTGTTCCTTGATACTGGTTACATATGTTGGCAATTGGAAAACATGAATGGCCTCTTTCTGGGTGCTAGACACACTCTCTTTGCCAACTTCACCAGCTGACCTATGAAATGTGAACCTTTAATCAAAGAATACTCGTTACTTTCAGAGTTGGTTTAGCCACATAATGAGGGCATGTGCTTTCCACAAAAGAACCACACTGAGACAAACTGTGGGCTTCGAAGAACTACTGTACTTGAACTACAGACACAGCCATATTGGAAATATCAATTTAAGGTAGAGCAGTGATGGGACTGTAAGTGGTGGCACAATATGAGTCAAGAGGTTACCACTGAAGTTGACTTTTTTTGTGAGGAAGTATGAGGGATCCAGATAATAAAGATAACTTGATGGTGGATGAAAAGTGCAGTCAGTGTCTCCTAGAGAACTGACATTCTGGTGATCTGTGTAGAATGCCTCCTCCGCTTGTATGTTCTATGTTTGTGCTTGCATACATCTGTATCATATAGTGAATGTATACATTACACTTCTGACCACATGTTATGTTAGGCTATGTTAATTTGCTTTATGATATGCAGTTCTTTTTGAATCACGAACATATGCCAGAAAGTGGGCATCAGGGCAATATAGAGGTATGGAGGTAAAGCAGAGCAGTATTTGTGCAAATATGCAGGTCTTGACATCCTCGCTAAATTTAGGGTGGTTTGATTCGAATACAGAGAGAGGTGAAGGTGTTCAAGCATTCGGCTGCCTGCACAGCAATGGATCTGCCATCTTCCCTGGACTTCCTGCATGGTTTACTGGGAGGAAGTTGATCAAGAAAATATACTTTTATCTAGAAAGAAGATGGCTAACAAGGGTAGCACAAGTTAATTCCTGACCATTGGACACTGATTTAATGTGTAGCCTGGGCCAGCGGAGGGAGTACAAAGCTAGAGAAATGGGACTGAGGTTAGATAGTCGGCAGAGTAGTCTAGCAGCAGTGTTTGGAATCATCTGCAGCACCATGAAAGTATTGCCGGAAGCACGGTGTGGATACTGCTATGAAAGGTAACTCTCTACATCACGAGAATACAATGTTGGATTCAGGGTATGTGGAAAAGGTGTTTGATTTAGTGCATTTGATTGAAGCAAAGGTTGCCCCAAATTCACCACGTATGGCTCCAGGGACTGCTTGGAATCCATGCAGACACTCAGATTTCAGACAGGAGTCAGAAACGCAGATTTCTGGTAAAATGGAAGACATCTATGGCACAGATGAGGATGGGTGATGTGCGACAAAATTAACAGTTGCACCCGATTAACGTTTGGTGTCGGTGTGCTTTTATCCATCTTTTGCTGGCCATGAGACAGCTTCGAACATAGGCAGCTCTTTACTCTTTTTATTTGTGCTCAGCACTCATTTTAAGGAAAATCTGGGCATCATCAGTGAGATTCGTAAAACCAAAATAATGCTGCAAGCATGGTCATTAGAGGGAAGAGCAAAGAATAAAATACCAAAAGAGAAAACGGGGATCCCTTTAGAACCACACAAGTAAGATGGCGCAATTAGGACCTTTAATGGAGATAGCATCAGCATGACCTCCATTACATAGAAAGGAACACATCCAGTTAAGGGCTGGGCCATCCATATTGTTCTCCTTTATGTGCGCAGTAGGTGACGATAGTCGATGGCTTTGAGGACAAACACATGATTGTCAGCGTGATCCGGGACTAATACTCACTTTGACAATATGAACCATATCACTTGTCTGTCTTGTGGCAAGCTGCCTATATGCCCTCTGTTCTGCACAGCATGCATAACACTGCTATAATGGCTTCACTAAAGTGGACCAGGTGCAATGGCTGGTGTTGATGCACCTTCCATTGGGACATTTGGAAGTCATGTCAAATTTCATGTGGCTAGTACGCCACACATTTGTAGGCCCATCTCTGCTGGAATTTACTTGCTCCAGCTTTTATCTGTGCGTCTTGCATTTTGAAGCTCGTCATCATTTACTCTGTTTGTACCGTGCAGTGCTGTAATATTGGCGTTTCTTTGTGCCAGTGTACGTGCTCACATTCGCTTGGAATTTCAAATAAAGGCACATGTGAAATGCAATGCTGCCGTATTTGCTATCGATTCTTAAAGCAAATGTGTTCCTTTTTCGCAGGTATGGACATGCAGTGTCTGTAGTCGGGGAGCAGATGTACTTGTATGGAGGTTGCTCTGAAGAAAACCTATATTGCACCACGGTGTATGTTTTGGACACAGGTACATTTCAGAATTTCATGTTTTACGTTTTCTCTTCTTAAATTGTGTCTTTTTTTATCAACAGACATGCATTCATTTAATTATTTTGAGGTTTTGTGAAACATGATGAGTGCCCCAAAGAACATTTGCACAGTGTGCAGAGACCGTATGCATTCCATTGGGGACAGGTGGTCTCCTGGGCTCCGGTGCAGTGGTACACTTGGTTCTACGTAAAAATAGCGAAATTAAAACGAGGCTGAAAAATCACGAGGCTTTTTTAGTCGAATTCATAAAATTATATAGATATATATATGAATCAATATCTATATAAATAAATTGCGGATGGAGACCCCTAGCAGCTCCCCCACCACATCTCCCTACCTTAATGTATACACTTACCTCAGCCCCTATCAATTTATTTAAAATGGGCACCAAAATCCTGCAAAAAATTCGACTTTTAAAACTAGTTATTTTCGGTCTTGTTGTTTTGGTTTTGGATTTTTGAGGGGAATACCGGTACACTTCAGGGTGTTACAAGCATTAAATGAAGGAAAAAGAGCAATTATATATCACGCAGCCTAAGGTCAGTTCACCAAAGAAGTCATGAAGGTTACATCGAGATGTAAAAGGAGGGTTAAGAAGCCAGAGTTTTTGTTAATGCATAGACGTTGGGGCAGAATGTGGAGTTCATAGGGCTCCTTACTTTTTAGAAGAGAACGTGGTTGTAGCCGAAATGTTCTTACAATTAAATGTGGGGTATATATTTGTGGGTTCAGGTAGGAAAAAATTGAGTTCTTGTAAATTTGGTGACTACTGTTTTCTGGGCCTGTCGATCATCTGTGCGATAATCTGGGCCTCTATTCCTCTCACTACCTCACTCTTGTGGACTGATCATTCTCTTCTCTCTTCTCACTTGAAACTCTCCTCTCCTTTAGCAATGGCACATCCTACACCACCTCCTGCCTTCAAGGTCATCCGACCCGTGAAAAGAGTGTCAGTGGTTGCCTTTGCCTCCACCTACTCTTATCCTTCTACTCCTGCGGCGGACTCCCACCCTGATACAGCCCTCTATAACTTTCACAGTTACATCTCCAACATTCTTGACATTCTTGCCCCTGTCATGAGAGTCCGACTGAAGCCTGCCAAAGAGTGCAACTCTAGGTACAACTTCGATCTGGATGCCCTTAAACGCAAGTGCAGAGGAGCAGAACGGAAATGGTGATCTTCAGGTGCACCCGAGTCTACATTCAAGCCTGCATCTCCGTGGCAGCTAACAACACAGCCGATCCTTTCAAAGTCTGCAAGGAACTGACCAACTCTACTGCAGCAGCATCCTCTACTGCACCCACCTAGGCCCTTTGCTCAGCCCTGGCCGCATATTTCATCACCAAAACACAGGAAATCCTGTCCTCTCTCTCTCCTGCTCCTCCTCCTGCACCAACATCTCTTGGGGCCCCCTTGGCTGCCCCCACCCCTCGCCATCTTCTCTCCTCCCTCTCCCTGTCACACCTGATGAGATCTCCAGACAAGTCCGGTCTATGAAAGCCTCTTCCAAAGAGGTGGACCCCTTCCCCTCCAAAACCATCAAGGACAAAATTGACACTCTCGCTACAGCCTTGGCCGACCTCTGCAACCTCTCTTTCACCACTGGGGTTTTCCTCTCTCCTCTCAAGCACGCTTTTGTGCACCCTCTGCTAAAAGAAAACCTCCGCCAACCGGTCTATTCTGGCTAACTATTGTCCAATCTCCATCATCCCTTTCCTGGGAAAACTCCTGGAGAAGCTGGCTATCACTCAACTTACCCTCCAAACTGTAGCTTTTGGTTGTCTCCATGACCATCAGTCTGGCTTTAGAGCATCCAGAAGCTCTTACAATTTTGCATTCACAAATAAGGCGTCTCCAGCGTCTCCAACGCATGCAAAACCTGGCAGCCAGACTGGCCACAGGTTCTCTTTATGGAGCACATATTTCGCCAGTGCTTCGCCAACTTCACTGGCTCCCAGTGGCTCAGCGAGTTAAATTCAAATCACTGTGTATTGTCCACCGGGCAATCCAGGGCCTAGGAGCAGAGTTTCTTCAAACCAAATTTGTCCGATATATCCCGGAACGCAATCTTCGCTCCTCGACCACCAACCTTTTGGTGGTTCCTAGGTACAACCGGGAAAGACTCGGTGGCAGAGCTTTTTCCATCGCTGCGGCCAGGTTGTGGAACACCCTCCCACCGCCACTCAAGTCTACCTCTAACCACCTGGCTTTCAGGAAAGCTCTGAAAACAACTCTTTTTTAACTCCCTGCCTACTATTGTTCTTCCTGCTCGGTAGCTTCCTCATCAGCGCCATGATGCCTTCGGGCGACCGTGCGCTTTACAAGTGAAGGTAAAAAAAAAAAAAAAAAAGAAAGATGGTACTCACGAGTCTTCGGGTTACACAGTTTAGTTCTGAGGAGGTAAGGGGCGTCCCCCCAGATGTCCAGAGGCCAGAAAACTGGGCTCCGTGCAACACAGGGGGCCACCCCCTGGGAAACCCTCGTGGGGAACAAAACCCAGAATCTGTTGAAGTTGTGGAAGTCCAATGAAGAGATGGTCCAAAAGTCAAATAGGAGCAGTGAAGCGAAGTATCAGTCAGTGGAATATCCAGCAGAGAATTGGTCTTCCAAAGCAAAGTAGGATTGTAACTGGAAGGAGACTCTACAGGAACTGAAACCATCAGCGGGTAAGGTCCAATTGCGGAATTCGCAGAGAAGGAAGAGCAAGGAATGAAACTACAGAAAGGTAAGTAGAGTGAACGGAAAAGAAAAAGGAAAAGGTAAGCTGGCAGAACGCTCGGAAGCTCAGAGAGCTGAGAGCGGCGCAGGTATGCAGGTCACTGGAAAATAAAGAGAGCCGAGAGTGGCGCAAGAAGGCAGGGAGCCGAAAAGCAAAGAGAGCCAAGGGCGGTGCAGGCGGGCAAGTCTCCAAGAAGAAGGAGCGCCGCGGACGTAGAAGTCAGTCAGAAAGCCGACAGGGAATGGAAGCTACAAAACGGTGGAAAAGGAGGAAGAAGTCAAACCGTAGAAACGGCAGAAAACAAAAGCCAAGAGGATAAAGGCGGACAGTGAAAGGGAAAGTGAAAGAAAGGAAGGCAACAAGAACGTTGTCGAGAACCGATGAACGTACAAGGGGAAGAACCCAGCAAGGATCGAGTGGAATTTAACAATAAACGAAGGAGGGAGCAATGCTAAGCGTAGAGACAGAGTAGCAACGCAGTTACCTGTCTGATCTCTGGTGAATAAGTACGAATGAATGGGTTGAAGCTGAGCATCCTCCATCTTGAATGGAAGACTAGGCCTGCAATACTAGTTGGTGGTAATGTTGTTGAGCAGGCGCCATCTTGGATTCCACTGAACATGTCGAGTATGATGCATCTTCCACTGTCTCCATAGGCTTCTAGGGGTCCTTCTGACAGAAGCACAGAAACTGCTCTTCTGAACACCTGTGAAAACCTTCTCTCAGAGCTTGACTCCAACTCTCCCTCTGTCCTCATTCTTCTCAACCTCTCTTCTGCTTTCGATATGGTAAACTATGAAATCCTGATCACCTGTCTCCATGATACCCTGGACATCACAGCTCAGGCCCTGGCGTGGCTCACCACCTTTCTCTCTGACCGGCCCTCCCAGGTGGAACTTGGGTCCTTTCTCTCCTCTATCACTCTCTCTACTTGTGGTGTCCCCCTGGGATCTTACCTAGCCACCCTGGTTCTTCAATATCTACATGGCCCCCTTGACCCACAGGATCTCTACTTTTGCCTCTAAATTTCAGAGTTATGCGGATGACAGGCAGCTCTCTTTCAGGCTACCCTCGGCCTCCTCCTCCTCCTCACTCATCCCTGACTGTCTATCCGCAATTGTCTTGGTCTGCTGCTAACGATCTCTGCCTCAATGCCAGTAAGACAGAGATCGTCCTCATTGGGACCCCTGCTCCTGCTTTCCCACTCTCACTCTGGACAGCCTCCCTTGGCCCTGCACCCTCACCTACCAATGAGGCAAAGAAATCTAGGGGTCATCTTTGACTCCACTCTCTCCTTCTCTTCTCACATCTCAGACATCTCCGAAAAGTCCCACTACCAACTGCACCTCCTCACAGGTATTCTACCTTTTTTCACTTTCCCCCAGAGGCTCACCATCTCGAGAGCACTGGTTCTCTCTAGGCTGGACTATTGCAACAGCCTCTTTCTCAATCTTCCTACTTCTACTCTCCGTCCTCTACAACTCATCCAGAACAGAACCACAAGACTTATCCTTGGCCTCATGCCCAGGGAATGCATCTCTCAGGTGCTGAAATCACTCCACTGGCTTCCTGTGGCTGCAAGGGTCAAGTTCAAGACCCTCTGCTTAATCCACAAGGCTTTCTGGGGCCGGGGCCCTCACTATCGGCAGCGCTCTCTTCCTAAATACTCTCCCTCCAGAGTCCTCTGCTTGTCCTCCTCCAACTCTCTGTGGGTGAGCTGATTGCACAAACAGAGATTTGGCGGTAGATCTTTATCCTCTGCAGGTGCCTCCCTCTGGAACAGCCTCCCTGACTCTCTCCATCTTGAGCCACAGCACCTTAAGTTCCGGAAACTCCACAAGACCTTCCTCTTCTTTTCCTCCTTCTCTCTCCCTCTCCCTTGCTAACCTTCGTTCTTTTTCTCTCCACCCTCCTTTCTCCTTCTCCTCCCAATCTGTTCAGTTTCTGCTGACTGGTTGCCTAGCTCACCTCCAGAACCTTACACGTTCCAGGCTCCCCCACTAGTCTTTTGCACTTGCATCCGGACCGCTGCACTATGTTCAGAATTACTGCACTTTCAGCTTATGCTCCATGAGAGGGGCAACCTCTCTGCACTTAACCCAGGGCCCTGCTGGACTGAACACGTTTGTTCCTTGTTACCCCCCTTCCTTGCACCTCCTTTTGTACACATTCATGACCGATATGTACAAGGATTAGTCCTGCCACCCTCCTTTTTTGTCCCCCCTCCCTAGCTTGGTCGCAACTGTAACACCTCCTGCACTTGCACTAGGAGAAATGCCGTCAGGCCTAGTATGCTAGTTTTTCTGTTAGATCATTCTGAAACTTCAAGGCCTAAGAATGATTACTGTATTCCTTTGTTCCCTTCCCTCCTTGAAGCGCTTTGAAGCACTCCACCTGTGTATAAGCGCTGTATGAATAAACAATTACAATTACAATCATTCAAGTTAGCTGTAACGGTTGATAGAATTCCACAACCATATCTGGGTGAATTTTGCTCAGAAGAGGCTGCTCACATACTTTAATTTCCTCTGTGTCTTTTGATAGCCTGTGGGTCAAGTGGTGAGTGACGTTCAAGTGGTGGTTCAGCTCCTGGCAGATTAGAAAGTACTGGCGGGTAATTCTTAAACCAGGGTGTGTGCGCTCTTTAAAAGATGAGATAAAGGATGGCATGTGATTCACACATTCAAGCAGTCACTCTGGAAACGATTCCTTGAGATGTTCCTGTTTTTTAAGGCTTGTGTTATCCAGGCATTGCTCCTCTTTGCATTGCAGCAGTGGCATGTGTAGAGAAGCCCCTCAACGCTCATTCCAGAGAAAATACAACCCATTAGGGAAAAAAGTGTTTATTCTTGTAAAAAGTCCAATACGCGACAGCAAAGAACTCTGCTGTCACGGAGCACTCTAACGAAACCAACATGGACGGCAGCTTACAAGGGCAAAAAGCGTCACAATGACGTACATCACAAAGGGTACAAATCAATGGATCTGGTTGGTGTGACCTTATACATAGGTAGCCTGCTCTATATGGGATGCCAGGCCATTGGTTTGACTGTGCAAAGGTACAATCCTCAAACTCCCCTTATAAAAAACGAAACCTTCACGTGAAGATGTATTGCCTTTGTTGTGAAGAGAGAGAATGCCCTTAATTTTGTAGTCCTGTTCAGGGATTCCCCTTAAGAGATGGGCACTCTTTGGTCAGGATATGCAACCTGAAGATTCAAAGCACCTGTTCCTGAGTGATATCTATGACACTATCTTCAAGGTGTCCTGTGGGAGGCACCTATCCCCACAGACTGCAAGCCGAATTTGTGTTCTGTGACACTGATCGTCCCCTGGCAGTGGACTCAGCTGGAAGAAATAACTGGATCCAGTTCATAGAACTTTCCCCATTTACACAGATACATCTGAAGCCCCCACTGCAGCCTGTGTCCTGCACCTACCTCCTGTGTTCCGGAGTCCTTCCTGGAGGAAGGATGAAATGCCACCACTTGGAACGCACGCCACAGTATAAGTGGATGTGGATGCTCTCACACTCTGGGTCGATTGCTAGTCCACCTTGCTGTGGCTCATAGCCTAATGACCCTGCTGTGGGCCCCAAGGGAAAAAACAGGCATTGGTCAAGACAACAGTTATGGCTTTTGGGATAGGCAGTTGCCAACCACTGCCATAATGATACCTACCTATTCATAAGATGGAACCAGCTGGAAAATGGTGTGATTACCTCAGTAAATGATAGCAGTGCTTTTCAAATGCCCATTTAATACCCATACACAAGCCAAGCTGTTGGATTTGCCAGTTCTTGTTTTTTCAGTACAAGGAAAAAAATGAACCAAGTGGCTAAAGGGTTAAGACCATTTTATTACACCATTAGCACATTTACAGCTGCAATAAAGCCATTAACTCTCAGCAGACTGCTTAGATATAACACTGGCAGGCCAAAGTGTGATGCTACTATTTGATAGAGCTGGGTTGCGGGTGGAGAGGGGCAGGTAGTTGGGAATGGCCATAAGGATTAGCCTAGCCGTGGGCAGCGTATGGCTGGGTAAATAAACAACACCCGCAAGCTGCGTTTTCATCCTCACATGTCATCTGCCTCCTAGCTGTACTCCAATGCAAGTGTCCTCTTATAGGTGGCTAAAACAAAAGGCAGGCTTATGCAAAGACCAATCCATTACACCACCTACAAGCAATACCTGAGTCATATGGAACTCTGGTTCCATCCTGGTTACCCAAATGACCCCATCAATGCCAGGCCACTGCACTGCTAAGGTCTCACCATACGATTAAGAAGATCCCTTTGACACACCCAAAGCTCATTGTTAGGTGGGCTGGATGCTGACCATCTATGCAGTGGAATTTGCACAACGAAAATGACCAGGATTTGTTTTCTAATAGACCACAGATATGCAATGATGAACCATCACTCTATGTAGCATGCTCAGAAGATCGTCAGGCCTAGAAATTCTCGCCTTCTAGCCGTGGGTCATCTTTTGAGCCAGTAGCATCCCCTTCTAACCATCTACTACCAGTATCCCCCCTGCTTAAGTTTTTCATGAGGATGTGATATTGTTACCCACCAGCAATGTGTTGCCCTTCTGGGCCAGTTGTCCAACAACTTCTTATTGG
This sequence comes from Ambystoma mexicanum, assembly GCF_040938575.1. Lineage (NCBI taxonomy): Eukaryota > Metazoa > Chordata > Amphibia > Caudata > Ambystomatidae > Ambystoma > Ambystoma mexicanum. The sequence continues at coordinate 1,059,203,094 of NC_090935.1, read as the reverse complement.
TCTGATTGCCAAAATTGTCTGAGATATAACATTTAGCAAGCTCTCTGGTCTCCTCTTTTATCTGATCTCATTCAGTGAGTTTGTGAGACATATCGTTCTGAAAGATTTCAACTCATTTTCTTTTTCAGGTCTCAGCCAGTCTCTGAGATAGATCTGTCAGCAAGCTTTTGGGGGTTCTTAGTGATCTGTCAGTGGCCAGCCTCTGAGATACAGCTTTTAGCAAACTTTCAGCGCTCCTTCTGCTTTCTAGCTTTGTGCTAGTTCCTTATCCTCCCAGCTTAGAACGCGGCCTAACTATGAATGATGTGCCATGATTTATTTTATGGTGCTCTGGTGCTCCAGATTGCCATATGTTTTTGATGGGTTATTCTCTCTCGGTATATTATTGGTTATTCAGATTTCCTGTTTGTTGCTTACCATGTATCGTAGCCAGGTGTTTGTGCCAGGATGTGAAATTGTAACCCACCAACCACGGCTTCCATCCTGGCACAGCTATCCATCTTCTTATCGGTAGGATCTACACTAGTGACTGGGATATGGCACTCTGCAAGTTCTCTGTTCTACTTCCTGGGTGTGCTCTCATCAGTGTCTGATATGTAGGCATCAGTAAGCTTTCTGGTTTCCCTCTGGAATCTAGTCTTCAATGTTATTTTCAATATAGTTCTTAGCAAGCTTTCAACTTTCCTTTTTCTTGTCACAGTCAGAATCTGAAATAGACTTCCCAGCACATTTTCACCTCTTCTACCTTCCAGCTTCAGCACATGTTCCTTTTCCATCCCATCTCTAACCCGGGCTGTCTCCCTCGCTGCTGATCATCAAATACCTGTTCTCTTGACGTACCATTGGTTACACTCCTTTCCTGCTTGTTTCCCATAACGTGTTTCCCCTCACTGAATAAGATTCCTAGTTGTGACTGTTTATTGACACCTGCTTGATAATTATTACTCAGGAGCTGCAGAGAGTTGGTGGTAGTCTTAAAAGGGTAATCTGTCATTTTGAAGTCTGGCGAAGAGGCGTCCCTGCTTTGCAGATCTGGGGAAGGAGTGTAGGTCTCCTCAGTGACATCAGGATGGTGGACAGCAGCCAGGAAATATATTTCTCTTTTCCTTCTTGGCAGCAGATGTGCTGCGCACCACTCATAATTGCAGACCTCACGCAGCGCAGCCATGGTTCAGGTCATGTTATGCTTAGTTACTTTCAGGGGCCAAGCAGTCAAAGGGTCCAAGAGTAGAGATGGATGATTGAAGCAGTATTGACGGTTAAAGTCACCTAAGCGATGGAGGGGACCACTTACTACCTTCATACAACATATGCCTTGCCTGCACCACCGCTGACGCGAGACGGGATTTTATGTATGTATGTATGTAGTTCAGTGATTTGTATAGCGCAAACCTAGCTAGAAAGCAAAGAAGTGTCCTACGATAAAGGATTGCTTAGAACACTTGAAGGCGAGTATACAAGGGTAGTCTTCACTTCATGATGTTACTTTGGAATGTGGCTATATTCTTTTACTGTACAGGTGTCTGTCACTCTCCTAATGGCACCCTTAAGAGAAGCTGGATTTGGTAGCAAGAATGCCTAAACTAGAGGATGGAAACTGCACAAATGCTGCACTACGAAGGTACCTTTTGCAGTTATGACAGCTCCTTAAACTTTTTTTTTTAACAACTTTATTTATATTTGCACACAGGTTATGCACATACCATTATACCATACATTAGGTTTTTACACAACCAAGGCTGGCAGGATTTCTTCAGTGGTTGGGGGCTCAAGGTCATTTAACTCCGCTAGGTATTGGTTATATCTTGACCATATGTTTCTAGGTTTGGAGGGGGGTAACACAGAGTCAATATACAGTTCCTCGTTGTCATTAGCCCACATCATGTCCTTATTCCAGTCTTCTCTGGTCGGGGGGCTTATATTCTTCCACCTCATCAGTATGACCCTTTTAGCGATTAGTAGGCTCACATTTAGCAGTTTACGCCATGTCGGGTTCATCTTTCCCACCGCCCCCAACATACATATTTTCGGGGACCATTCCATTGGCTGATCTGCCATCATGTCCAGTGCTTCACATACATCAGCCCAGTATTGTTTCAGTTTAATACAAACCCACAGCATATGAAATATGTTTGCATTCTCACTGTTGCATCTGGGGCAGATGCCGGGCAAGGTGGGATATATTTTCTTGAGTTTGGCCGGGGAGTAGTGTGTCCTATGTATTATCTTATAATGAATCAGCTTAAATCTTGAGTTGCCCGATATTTGTTTGGTTAGTGAGCATATCTGAGACCATTCTTGATCCTCAATCTGTTGTCCCAGATCTTGCTCCCACTTACCCCTGGCTGAGTGATTCACTCTCGGTCGTGTCTGTATTATAATCTTGTACAACGCTGCGGCGGTTATCTTCTGTGTTCCCCCAGTGTAAATGTAGCCTAGTGCCATGTTAATTTCCGGTTCCTCTGGGAATTAAGGGTACATACGCCGCGCAGAGTCCTCAACCAGAGCGTATTGAAGTTTATGTGTATTTGTGTTACCCACAATTTCTTTAATGTCTTCCCAGAGTACAAACTGCTTCTCCGGGAATAGCTGTCCCCATTGTGTAATTCCTCTCGAGCTCCAGTGCTTCGCTACCACGCTCTCCTCAGATAGAGATGTATAAGGGTCGCCCCAGATTGGCATGCTTGGATGGTATAATTTACTGGCCTGAAATATTTCCGTGATTTTTGCCCATGCCGTGATCGTGACTTTGGTTGGGTTTATTGCGTTATAGTGCTTGGGGGCCGGCCTAGTGATCCTTTGCAGCGCCATGCTGGAGGCTGCCAGTCAATAGGATCAAATCTATTGGAACGTATAGGCAACAGGGCGGACTGGCAAGGGGGGGAGGCAAAGGAGAAATTGCCCCCCCCCCCAGGCTGGCTTGGGTGTTGCCTCATGGGCCAGAGCTCCCAAATGATAACAAATAAGAATTGAAAAGGACAAAATCCTTCAGAATATAGCCTCCAACAAAGGAACACAGTGGGGAAAAGCCTGCTCAGATTCTGTGTAAATGGCACAAGGCATTCACCTTGATTTAAGCAATGTTGTAGATGTGCCTGGGTGGCCCCCACACGTGGGTCTCCTCTGTGAGTGAGAGGGAGAGAAGTCTAGCCTTCAGGGGCATGTTCATGCGACCAGTGACAATGTGAGCATTTAGATGACAGATTATGTTACCCCAGACGGTAATGTTGGCACCACTGTTTATCATTCACCTTTATTTATTTATGTATTTATTTATTTATTAATTAATTTATTTATTTATTAATTGATGCATTTATTGAGTGCTCTAAACCCAGAGACATGAAAGCGCTTCTGTCGGTTACATCCTCAGCGTCTTATCAGGACACCTACTTGCCAAGGAAGGAAGAGCCCATATCTTATTAGAGTTTGTCCTTCGTTTGATTCTGTACAAATGCTTCCCCTCTGTGCTAATGAATGTCTTGATCACAAGCATTTTCATACAAAAAGAGTTTAAAAGCACCCTGAATATCACAAATGCATGTTACATATGTTGCGGTTATATTAATGGTTGTGGGGCTGTTTGTGGTACTTACTTTTGGACACTGTTGATAAACACCAAAGAAAAATGTACTATTCAGGTATTAATTATTAGAAGACTACACACTAAGGGCGTCATTTAGAGTTGGGCGGATTGTTTAATACCGCTAAAGAAAGTTAGGATCTCCGCCGGTAGCATTTCTGAAAATCCACTCTGCTTAAAGTTTACTAACAGCAGAGGTGGTGTTTCTGGAATAACTCAAGTTCTATTTCAGAAATACCACCTCCAGTGGCGGTAATGTAAAAAGGTTTTTTAATATTTCCTTTCAGCCATTTTCAGAATTATTGTGCAGGGAGAAATAGATTATGTACAGTAGTGGCTCATAGCATAATGTTGATTTTTTTAAATACACAATGGATATATTCTGGTCCTTTTGTGCATAATATAGGGACGTTGGTGAGAGCAGGCAATCCGAGATGCTCACCTTTTCATCCCTTCAACATGGCGTTTGTAAAAACATGTTCCCTCTATTGAAGGGAAGCACCTGTGCTTGAGTTTTGTACAATAAAAAGGACTTGCAAAATGTGGGTCCAGTTATGATTTTTGACCCCCACTTTAAGCTTGAGGTAAAAATAGTTGGGGGGTTCTTTAAAAGTCTGCCTCAAATACCACTGCCGGTATTCCCAATGGAATACTACCATGGTATTTGATTAAACCCTGAATTGGGTGGATGATAAAATCAATGGTATTTGCCAAATACTGACGATTTTACTGTTCCCACCCAACTCTGAATTACCTTTTAGGTCTGTGATAGTTTTTCATGGTCTTATCCAGAACATGCTTCTCTTGTGTGATCAACAGAAAACACACATTCAAATAAACACAGGATTCAGAAATATAGGCACAAAGTCACACTAACACAAATGCATCCTTCCACTTATACTTTAGACTGTCTGAAATACACCAAAACCATTACCCCAGTCACAGAAACTGAAACACACGCACACTCCACCTTATTTGAAAACACACATACATATAATAGGCAGCTATTGCTCCCTCTCCATCACCAGGTCCAAGACGTATTCCCCTTGCAGTTCTCCCTGCTTCAAAATGCAGCTGACATTCCAAGAAAGTGCAACTTGGGAGCAAGATAAATCCCTTTCTACCCAGTCTTTCACAATTAATTGTCCAAATTCAGACCGCATAGCCACAATTGCTAGCAATACCCCGACCATGGCTTCTTGTTGTACCTGGCAGTGGCTGACTGGCAAATCAAGGTGGTCTATTGCTTAACTGTAATCTGGGACAATGGAAGGTGGTGTGGGGCAGGAAATGGGCTTGGTGTGATGGGGAATTAATGGGTGTGGCAAGGAATTGGTGAATGAAATGTGGGCAAGTAAAGGAGGTGTGTGCAATGTAAGGGAAGGCGACTGAGTTAAAGGCAGGGGCGTTGCTGGGGGGGGTTAGGGGGGCTATAGCCCCTGATCTTTTAGTCGCAGCCCTGGATAGAATCTCACAAGCTACAGCCAAAAGACTAGCTAGCCCCCAGTCCCAACAGTTCCGACATCAGCTTAGCCCCAGGTCTTTTCCAGACCTAGCAACTCCCCTGGTTAAAGGATGGAGCCAAAGGGGAATAGAGGTCTGAGAGTTAAATGTACGCAATTGGGGGGCATTGAGAATGTGGGGCAAGGGAAGGACACCAGAAGAAGATGGTTAAGGAAAATAGGGTAAATGAGACGAAGTACACATCTGGAACGGTAGGTCAGCATGTTTACTGTTGCTGAGATCTATGTCTGACCTCCATGCCACTGCACCCGATTGTGGGACTGCCTTGACCGTCCTCCCCCTTTCTTGCTTATGACTAAGTGATGCATACTTGCTTTATGAACATATGTTTCACTTACTACTTCTCCAGCATTGGATCTTTCATAGATTCACATGCTGTGAATATTCCCAGTCAATCAAACGGGAATCCTCTGTTGCACCTTTGTTGCCCTTTTCCCAAAGGAAATTGTAAAACTCTTTGCAGCCCATCCACCTGGTTATGGGTTCTTATGATCCCCACCAACGGGACCTCGAGTGTGTAGCTCTGCCTCTGCAGCCTCCCTTCAGATTTCCACTGTCTATCTTGCTGGAAGGAGTCCTCAAGTTTCTCTCCTCAAAGAGAAGAATTTAGTACGCACCTCATAATTATAGAAAGTTTTATTGGAAATTGAATTGCTTCAGAGGAGCAATGCCAGTGACCCAAATACGTTCTTTTATTTTATTAAAGATGGAGAGCACGTTGAAAAAGTCACTTTTAAGGCTTGCTCCACCTGTGGCCTAAAAAATGTCTTCGAAGGGGACAGACATACAGAATGCATCTACTGTCTGTCCCCCAATCACTCCACGGAGGAGTGCGACATATAATAATAATAACAATAATAATTTAGCATCTATATATCGCTACGAACCCTCAGGCATCTGAGCGCTGCTTATTATTACCCACGGTGTGTGGTGCTCATTTATCGACCTCGAAAGGATGAAAGGCTGAGTTTGGCTCTGCCGGCATTCAAATCTGCCTCCAGGCTCTGCACAGATGTCAAAGCGAGCGCTCTGCTCGCAGTGCTATCTAACCGGCTATATGTCAAGGGTTTAGCTCCAAAACCCTAATAGACAGACACAGACAGTTGGCCTGTTGGCTAAATGAGGGGAATTATCCCACCTCAGAAGCCGAGTCATTTGGTAGTGCTGCAGTACCTAGACTAGCACAGAAAAGACCCTCTTCCTGACAAAGAGCAAAGTCGGAAGAGAGGCCAGCTAAAAAACCAAGACACAGGGAAAAACATGACCAAGAGACCCCATCTAAAAGTAGGCTTTGCAAAAATCGCCCCATCGATGGGATGGTCGCCAGGAGACACAGTAAAAGCGTTGTCGTTGTCATCATCTAAACACCTGGTGACTACAGCACTGACCACTAAACGACAGTCTATGAAGATCCGCACAGCCGTTCACGCCAAATCCGTAAAAGTCAAGTGCCCAGTCATCAGCAGTGACAAAATCGATGCCTGCAGCAAAATCGTCAACCATTCCACAAACATCTAAAACAAAGATGCAGTCGACGCACTCAACAAATAAATCTCACTCTGTTTTCTGCACTTCATCGCAACACCGTTCAGATTCCTCATCCACGAAAGTGGTTCAACGCTCGTCGACGGTGTCATGGGCGACCATCAACACACCCATTGCAGAGCCAACAGCTCCACCATCAAGTCACGCAGCATCCGCTCAAAAGACCAGTAAGACTCCAACTAAAAGGGAAAACCCACCAACCCCACAGCCATCCACTTCACCTTGCTAGTCCAATGGGCAACAAGCTCAAATGCAATAGCTGCACACCGCCATCTCTATGGGCTCTCCAATAAATAATTCAGATGTGTTGTGTCAACAGTAAAGACAGACACAAGTGATCACAGTTCAAGGGTGTTTATTAAACTGTAGAATGGGTGAGAAAAACACCTAATATAAACCTAAATCTAAGATGGGAGCAAGCTACGACTGCAAGCTACAAATATTAAGAAAGCAGTCCTAGTCGCGTCTTGTCAAATAAAAAGGGCCTATACTAACAAAAAAATATTGCCAATCCTTACAACTAAGTTCCAAAAATAGTCTTGGATAATTTTATCAAGAAAAGAAAGAATTGTTCACCAAATGATAAATCAGGATTGTATGGTGGGGTCTCCCTTCCCCACGTTTTTAGCACAGGACAAGGCAGGACCTTTGAGCACAGCATATTCCTGGGCCTCGGCTGCACAAGGTTGCAATTCCTTTCAACAATGCCAGGACCTTCTCGGGCCAAGTCTCCTTCCTGCAAAGTCTCTTGCCTTAGAAGGCCTGCTGAATCATAGACAATAAACAAACAAAACTTCCTTTGGCAATTTGTTCACATTGGGCGACTGCTCCTCGCTCCTTGCATCCCCCTCATTCGGGCTCTGATCCTTCTTGCAACATTAGCCTCCCTCACTCGGGTTCACTACAGCCTTTCACTCATAAATGTATCACTTAACAGTTCACAATTTTCAATTTGCAGGCATTCCTCTGTCGGGTTCACATTTGCCAGATTCACAGTTCTCACAGTTTTCTCTTGGGTGTCAAAGACTTTCGGGTGTACGAGGAGTTTTTCTCGACCCTCTTAGGACCATTTTGACACTTTACACTAGCCTCTCCTAAGGCCTATTGTTCTTCGTAGTTTCACCCAAAATAACAACTCCAAAAAGGCTTCAGTCAGAGTCCTTTGAATGAGCGCCCGCGACGCCTGACCACTCTACTTCTGAACCCTTTACTAGGGTTCCTTTAAAGTTTAATTACACAAGTTCTTTGTTCAATCAGGTTGCCGCCTGAAACCTTGAGCCAGCACAGTTCGGTTTCACTATCTGTCTTCTCCGACTCACCGGCTGTGCTGAACTGTTGGGGTCTCTTTTCTCGGGAGTCAAGGACGGCACCACAGTGGCAAGCGCTTCTCCCCGCTTTGACTATCAGCGCGGGAGGGCCCTGTGTGCCATTGACAACTGTCAGACCTCACGTCAGCTGTCCTTCCTGGTCTTATGATTTCGCTTTCGGAGGCTGCATGCGTCTGAGTTGAAAAAGGCAAGGGCAATTCCCTTCTCGCCATCCCTTCTCTGCCTCTCTCCTCCGTTTGAACTGCCAGTTCGGAATAGCTGCTTCCTCGTGCGTTCAGCCTTGCTTGAATTGTGCGTTCATAGTCTGCCTTTTATCCCTGTGGGGTAGGGAAAGGGCTGTCAGGTGTGCATTGTTTTTTTCAATTGCCTAACACTGCCTGACCCTTGTGTTGGGACATGTCATGTACATGGCTCAGGTTTTAGTCCGTTGTCTGTCACAGTGTAGGTAAGTGTTTGTGTTGGAAAAGGTGGAGGGGGTAGAATTTCTGAATATTCTACCAGGTAGGATGGGGAAAAATGTAATAGGGAAGGGGGTACGTTGTCTCACCCGTCAATGTCCCATTTCCACTCCCCGAGGACCCCCATCCAGGTGATCCTCCCGCACTGGTCCACCCCCAGGAACTGGATCCAAAAGCGATGGCCGTGTCCTGGCCACCTGGATAACAGAACCCCAGAGACTACCGTGTGAGACACCTTCAGGTTTCTATCAGATGTCATGCCTGAAGACATCCTTCAACATGAGATAACTTAAGACTACGAGGCAAAAAAGGGCTCAGTTGCCATCATTCTCGGATAAATCCGTTATTATGGAAAAGCCAAGGAAAACTGACCCGCAGCCACCAATCAGGTCTCACTGTTTACCAAGCCAAAGACCATGCATGTCTCCACAACCAACGGCTAACCCTGCAGGGTCAAGCCCTCGCCCGCCTGATGCAAGTAATCTGGCCTTGCCCTCTTAATCACTATTAAACCCTCAATCACTGTTGTCACATGAAGTGCTTTCATCGATTCAAAGCCTGCTAATCCAGCTTAATACCAGGCTACCTCCAGCACCACAAGCCAGCCTGCCACTATAAGGGGGACCGACCATGGCAGAGCCAGGGCAAGTGATTGCACAACTGTCTTGGGAATGATCAAGTGGCAGAGGATCAGTGGCCCCACAACATTTCAAGGAATACTCAAGATCGCAATCGCCAATCAGATCAGCATTTTCTTGCCCCAGAGGGGGAAAAAGCAACAACCACCCAGGCCACAGCAAGCACACAGGCCACAAGGTCACCTTCACTACTCGGTTCTCCACACCAGCCGGTTCCAAGCACACAGCCCAGAAAGGGTGAGCAGGAGAAAAGTCAACTAACAGACTGTATTGCTCGCCAATTGTGCACGGACAGTAATTTATCACCAGTACAGCCGCAGAGCCAAAACATGTATTGCTCGCCAATAATGCACGGACAGTAATTTATCACCAGTGCCGCCGCAGAGCCAATACTTTGAACGCAGGTAGACAACGCAATGACTTACAACCACACGCACGCTTAGAGAGTAAGTAGCACTTATACGGCTATTTATTCATAGTTAGGCATATATACAATACAAGCATAAATCAGATAAATCATAGGAAATTGGCAGGAATACATCACCATGGGCGTAACTTGACGAAACCTCATCTCGCCAGAAGCGGCTGAAAGACCCCGATAACAGCCAGGCCAAGAGCACAACAGCCCACAGGTATATCGGACCAGGGCGTCCCCCCTCCGACTGAGGTCTTTGTGCTTATCCCGTCTGACCGTTGAGGGCTTCCGCATATATGCCCTCCTCAACAAGGGGTGGCAACTTCTCGAACCTTCTGGCAAATGCGCTTGCGCATTGATGGGTGATCGTTGGTTGCCAGCTGGGTCAACCGACAGTAACCTCAAGGAGCACAGCGCTTCCCTCTCCTAAGCGCCCCGGAAAACAATTCCATAACTCATCTCAAAACCTTGGCGCAGGCATAACAAACTTCGTTATCAGGTACCAGCCGGCACCTGCGGATCTTAGCTTTCCCAGTGCCCTGTCCTTGGCTGAGAAGGCCTGCATTCCAAACCCATCAGCGAATAACGTTGAAAACATGTTGTTTCGCAAAGCAAGTGCAGCTTTCCACTGAGGCATGGATAAATATCCATCATGGCTCTGAGTTCCCCCAGAATGCACTGCGCACCAGTGCCATGTTTTTTAGCTCGAACACCACAATCCACCCTTGGATATTTACCTTCCATAGCCCAGTGGCAAAGGAGGCGGTCTTTGAAACCGCCGAAATATTAAAACCAAGTTGGGAATACATTGAATACAACAACAACAAGCTATTATGATAGCTAATATAATACAAATGCAAGCAAAAGCATAACGCAGTGTACCTCCAATATCAGGAATCCATGAAAATAACCAATCCCACCAATTCCCAGTTTGCTCTTGGGACACTTGAGAAATGAGATCCCTCAAACCTCGAATATGACTTTCAAAGGATCGTGAATGGTCACTTAGATTGAAACAACACATACCTTCAACTGCGTTACAGCCTAAATTATGCTTCAGCAATAAGTAATCAACAGCAGCTCTGTTTTGCAAAGTAGCTTTTCTAATAACTTTGCTGTCAAGGAGTAACTCTTCTAAAGCTTGAGAAGTATGATTGAGTCCTTTTACTACTAAACATGCTAATTTGATCAAAGACTTGTACCCCCCAGCAGATAAACCCCAAACTCCTACTAATGAAAGGGTTAATGCTAGAACTTCAGCTTCTGATAGTAAATGCACATGTGAATCACAGTCGAAGTTGATCTTTTGCTTCGGGATATTGCTGGGTGTAAAGGAAACATCATTAGTCCTAATCGAGTTAAGGCACATGGACCTCCAGAAATGTTAGCTGGAATGTAAGTGTATGTGATGTTACCACATGAAAAGAGCCATCCTGTTGGAAGTTTCACATGATTCAAATGACTGGCAGCTATCATGGTATGATTGCAAGACATAGTATTATTCACACTGTTACATGTGCTTGGAACTCGTGAACACAATCGTTTCTCGAACACAGTTTGATTCTTCTGTTTGGTTAAATTTAGCTGTTGGCATTTGCCAATTTCTTTAGTATTGCAGGTCATAAAGTAGCACACATCGCCTTGAGTTATATTGTAGGTTATAATACGTGTCAAATTTCTCCATTTGCGATCCGATCCCTTGCAAAACCTGCAGTACTCATAGACGGAAAAAGATTGTCTGATATCGGAATCTTGAACTAACAAATCATTGTGTGTGACGCCAAAAATGTGCTTTAGAACCGGGATTGGCGTCGGCACTGCAACTAAACACGTAGTTAGTAAAGCTTCAGCATTGGGCACATCGGTTAAGCAAAAGTGCGTAATGTTGAGTACTTGTTGTGCCAGGTATGTCCACATATTCTCCGTTTGGGTAATCATCGGGGAATATTTTCGCCGTCCTAAAGACGCCTCTTGCATAGCTGGCATCGATGTTGTTTGCACTTGCACCTGACGTGTTTGTCGCCTTCCATGAATCCATGTCGTTGGTCTGGCTGGCTTTTCGGCATCGGTATCGAGCTGCTTTTGGACGTCATTGCTCCTCATCATCGGTCTCCCATGGATCATTGGCACAGATATGACATTTTTTATCCGGAGCATCATGCCGTTTGACTCTCCCAAATGGAGTCCATTTAGTTCCACAATCACACCAGCCAGACACAGGATCTACAAGGCAAACCCAGAAAAGAAAACCCAGTGTTGAAAATCACTCTCTTAGGTAACATTTGTCTGCGGGCACATACTGCCATTTGTCTTTACCAGGTTCCATTACTAAGACTATCTGGTCTTTGCCTGATGCAATAACATCTGCGGGCACTGGTGGACCACTTGGCCTTTCGACCCACACCTTTGCACCCGGTATCATGCTGTCTGAAGAGCCAAAACCACGATCCCCACGGGTAGTTAACACTGTGGGAGGCTCCCCTTTTTTAACCATGGACAACTTAACAGGGATGATAATTAGCTGAGCCACTCTATCACCCTTATGAATCGGTAACACTTGGTCCCCACTATTCATCAAGATGACTTTGATCTCGCCTTGGTAATCATCATCAATGACCCCTCCCAGCACTTGAACTCCCTTCAATGCTAGTCCAGATCTGGGGGTAATCCATCCCATATGCTCTGGAGGAATTTGTACCCCAATCCCTGTTTCAATCACAACAATCCCTCTCGGGTCTAATCTGATTTCTTCATGAGAATGCAAGTCTACCCCTGCTGACTCGGGAGTCGCCCGATAGGGAGCTAAAGAGCCCGGGGTGATCTCCCAGTACAATAGAGTCTCTCTAACTAGGTTAGGTTGAATCTGTAAAGCAGGAGTCATTAGTCGCAACAATGGAGTCTCATGATTGTTCACCGGTCTATTATTCAACACTTGCACCGCATCAAACACACGATCACGCCAACCTGCCAAACTGCCATCTCCAGACTTGCGTAGCTGTTCCTTCAACAACCCATTCATTCTTTCAATTAACCCTGACGCTTCCGGGTGATAGGGCACGTGGTAAAGCCACTCTATACTCTTCTCCTGACAATAGTCCTGAATTAATTTGCCTTTGAAGTGTGACCCGTTGTCACTTTGAATTTGCAAAGGCACTCCGTAATGCAACGTGATCTGATCTAGCAACTTAATGGTATTCAGTTGTGTGGCACGCTTGCATGGCAAAACCATCATGTATCCAGAGTAAGTATCCACAATAGTGCATGCATACTGACAACCTTTGCTGATTGGCAGAGGACCGATAAAATCGATCTGCCAAATTTGACCTGGTAACTTTCCTCTTCGCAACGTGCCGTGAACAATCTGAGGGATAGGCCTATGCTGTTGGTGTTGGCACACCGGACATTGCAAGATAACTGTGTTCACTACCTCTAAAGGAATACTAATTCCTCGAGCTTGTGCCCACCTGATAGTAGCCTTTTCTCCAAGGTGCCCACATTTCTGGTGAGCCCACTTGGCCAAACCCTCCAAATCGTCTTCCTGAGCCTCCGCATCCACAGATGAAATCTTGGTGTGTTTATCTGCAACAGAATTAAACCAACGTTCCAATGAATCTGTCGCACAATGCGCATCCACATGATACACTGTGACTTCACTTTGTGATAGCATTTCTGCAATATCTTGCCACAATTCTTTTCCCCACAATTCTTTCGAATGAATCTTCCACCCATTCTTTTGCCAGGTTGGCAGCCACACCGCCAACCCATTCGCCACTGACCATGAATCTGTGTACAAATGACATCGACCAGGGGTCTCTTGTTTCAATGCTTGGTAAACTGCGTAAAGTTCTGCAAACTGACTGCTCTTCCCTTTCCCTGACGTCGTCAAAATCTTTTTTGTCTTGGGATTATATGACACCGCTTTCCAGTATCGCTCTGTTCCCACATATCGGGCTGAGCCATCAGTAAACCAGGCATGCTCTGTCTGCTCTACGGTCAAATCGCCATATGGTACTCCCCATTTCACGGGAGACTCGCGTTTCTCAGACACTTCTGGTGGTATGTAATCCGAGGGCGGTATGTTGGCTACTTGCTCATGCAACTTTGCAACCCCACCCTTTCCTGATTTGGCTCTGTCTTGAATGTACCATTTCCATTTAATTATGCTGGCTTCCTGGGCATGTCCTATTCTGTGTGTTTTAGGAGAACTCAACACCCATTGCATAATCGGTATTTCTGGCCTCATCAATACATCATGGCCCACCGTCATTTGCTCAGTATCAACCAGGGCCCAGTAACATGCCAGCAACTGCTTTTCAAATGGGGTGTATGAGTTACCAGCATCGGGCAACTTACGACTCCAAAACCCCAATGGCACACGTTTCCTGTCCTGTTTCTGCCACACACTCCAGTTAACATAATTGGGCCTCATTACGACCCAGGCGGTAAGTTACCGCCTGGGCCGTGACTTTACCACCATGGCGTAAACTACGTTTACGCCATGGTGGTTGGCGGACTTACCGCCCCATTCCGAGTTTGGCGGGGCGGTAAGTCCCCAATCCCCATTTACCCTTCCCCATTCCCATTTTTGCCCCATAGGGCATAATGGGAGTGGGGAAGGCGTTAATTACGCCACCGTAAATTACGGTGGCGTAATTAACTCCATGGTCCCTTAGCGCCATGGATTTTAACACCTGCTAAAAGCAGGTGTTAAATCCGCCATGGCGCTAAGGGACCTCGTACTCAGGCGGTAAGGGTCGGCGCTGTTTACGGCGCCGTAAACCCCTTACCGCCTGAGTTGTAGTGAGGCCCATTGTCTTGTACAGACACATTCAATTCCACTTCGCCTTCCTTCAATAGCCATAGATCGAGCACCTGCTGCACGGTGTCTTTTGCCAACTCGAATGCTTTCTGCTGCTCTTCCCCCCACTGAAACTCATATTTCTTTCGTGTCACTTTGTAAAGGGGGGCCAGTATCTGCCCTTAATGGGGAATGTGCTGTCTCCAGAACCCAAACAGCCCTATGAACTGTTGAGCTTGCTTTTTGTTCATTGGAGTGGTAAACTCAAGTATTTTCTGTCGGGCCTTCGGCACCATTTCTCGATGCCCATTATGCCACTGAATTCCTAGAAATATCACTGTCTCAGCTGGGCCTTGAATTTTGTTCGGGTTAATCTCCCACCCTTCCTTCTTCAATCCTTCCATAATGACCTGTAACTGGTTTTGCACACTGCGCTCATCCTTGCCCTGAATCAAAATATCATCAATGTAGTGAGAGATTTGTATGTCCGGTTTACATGGTATCTTGTCTAAGTGCTCTGCCACCAGCCGGTGACAGATAGTCGGGCTATGTATGTACCCCATAGGTAACCTTGTAAAGGTGTACTGACGCCCGCTCCAAGAAAATGCAAACTGCTCTTGACACTCTTCAGCAATTGGCACAGAGAAAAATGCATTGGCTAAATCTACCACTGCATACCAAGTCCCCTCAAACTTTTGGACATTTTCAATCAAGGTAATGGCATCTGGGACTGCGGGCACCAAGGGAGGAGTGTGTTTATTTAACTCGCGGTAATCCACCGTCATCCTCCAAGACCCATCCCCTTTTTTGACGGGCCAGAGGGGGTTATTCCAGGCGGTAGTGATAGGTCGTAACACACCCGCCTCTACATACTCTTTGATGGTGTCTGAAATTTCCTTTTGCCCCCCAGGAATGCGGTATTGCTTCATTGCTACTCGCTTGGTCGCCACAGGCACATGTACTGGGGGCATCTTCAATTTGCCTACTGTAATGGGTGTACAAATTAATGCACTCACTCCAAACTGGTATGTCTTACCTCCAAGTCCTAAAGTCAACCCTTCCAGAATGTCAAAGCCAATTATGTACTCAGGTATCTGGACAATCAACACTTGGTATTTCTGCCTAGCCAAACTGCCTATTTTCATTTCCACTTCAGTTTGTACTGCGGGGGTCTCCTTCCCCCCTAGACCTGTAATAGTAAAGTGTCTGCCTTTGAATCGTGTCGGATTTCCGTGAATCAGAGAGGCCTCCGCCCCGGTGTCTATCAATGCTCGCACCCCTTGCGTATTTCCTGGTCCCCAAAAAATCTTAACATTAACATGGGGCCGCCTATCCACCTTTATGCAAGCAGACGCTGCCGGAGCTTGGCCATAACCCTAGTCAAATTTTGAATGAGTGTAACCTGACTCTGCCTTTAGCATCGCACTCACCACCTTCCTCAAATCAGCATATGTCGGTTGGTACGGGGAAGGTGTCCCCATAGACCCCTCCTCCTGTTCTTCCTCAGGAGGGGCAGAAGGGGTGGTGTCCCCCTGTGGTTTAGTCACTACCTGTTTCTTAACCTGTTTGTAGCTCTCCTTGGCTGCAAGCCCTCTCTTTCTGTATAGTTCGTACATGACCCTGGTTTCAATGCCATCAATTTCTTCCAGTGGCACACCATCTTTTAACAGGGCCAAAAACATGTCTTTTCTGGACACTCGGGAGTCTCTACTATCTTGCCTCCTGCCTTCAGTTCTTCTCTCACTACGCCCCTCTCTCTCTCGTGGCCTGGTGTCACTCTTATCCAACTCCCCTAAATCTGCCAGTTGCCGAATGGCATCCACTACTTCATCTGTGGGTTTGCCCGTCATACCTACGAGCAAAGTCATAATGACACTTTTGTATGCGGGCGGTGCAGTTCTGATCACCATGTTTCTAGTTGAAACTGAGAGTGACACGGCCCCCATGTGTCCTGGAGCATCTATATGAATTGCCTCTTTCATAGCATGCTCTCTGACCTTTTGAATCGCCTCTTTCAAAGTATACCACTTTGCTTCCTCACTAGGCCAATCTGTGGTAATGGGGTACTTGCGGTTACATGCTTGGGCTGCTAAGTTCAACAAAGACATTTGTGAAAGTTGGCCATTCTCATCAGGGGGCGGCCCTGCCCTTAAGACCTCCTGTACATTAGTGTCATTGGACAAAGGCAAAAAGCGCGGTGAGTCTGCAGCATCTACGAACAACCCTGCAGCTCCCCCGTCTAGCAGTCTCACCATCCATGTCAATAAAGGTTCCCCTGACTTTTGCCTCAAACGAGTAATGATTTCTCCAACCTCCTGCTGAGTGTAATCTTCCAGCGTGGTTAAATCCACAACCCCGCCTCCAGGGTCCTGCGGGTTGGGCCCAGCACGGCGTCTTCTAACCGGCTTGGCTGCCACTGCCTTTTGATTAATTTCGCTTTGGAATCTGACTCATTTGCCGAGCTACTCTCTGGGCTTATTGAGTCAAAGATGTCTCCATCCCATTTATCGGGATCCCAATTTACATCTGCAGTAGCGATTACCACTGCCACTTTTCTTTGGTTGACCCCTCCCCGTCTTTTTCTATACTTATATCGGGCTACTCTGACTGCTGCCCTTTCAGCCACAGCCTGATATTTGTCAGCTTTGTCTTTGAAAAGTTTCATCTGAATCTGCTGCATTAACGCAATCTGTTTCTCAGCAGCTAACTCTTTTTCCAATCGCAAAATATTATCCTTCATTTCCACATTTTTCTGATGCATCTTTCGGTAGGCATGCAGGAGAACCCAACCCCGCCTGCCTAGCGCGGCGCATTCCTTTCCCCTCTCTACTGAAATCTGTTGTAAACAAGACATTACTTCTGACGGATCAGCGTCTCCCACCTCACCATCCCATGTTTCACACAGCCCTGCACCGCATGCCCATAACTGAGCAAGCTTATCATATGGGCTTTTCACCCACCCTGGAATCATCACATCGGGACATTCACCGGCAGCGAGAACTCCCTTTTTCTTGAACAAACTATTCATCACTGCAGTAATGTACAAAGCCTCTATATATATATACATATAAATATTTCTTTCCACACCGCAGTCACTTGCGCAGACACGCACACACACACAGAACAGATTAACACCGTCCAACACTCTCTGCCAAGTGAAAACAACCTTTCGCTCGCAATGTAAGCAAAACCTATCTGCGTTCAACCGGATTCTTTAATGTTTGGAACAATTCATCACAAACCATCCCATCCTCGTCGCCAAAGATGTATTGCTCGCCAATTGTGCACGGACAGTAATTTATCACCAGTACAGCCGCAGAGCCAAAACATGTATTGCTCGCCAATAATGCACGGACAGTAATTTATCACCAGTGCCGCCGCAGAGCCAATACTTTGAACGCAGGTAGACAACGCGATGACTTACAACCACACGCACGCTTAGAGAGTAAGTAGCACTTATACGGCTATTTATTCATAGTTAGGCATATATACAATACAAGCATAAATCAGATAAATCATAGGAAATTGGCAGGAATACATCACCATGGGCGTAACTTGACGAAACCTCATCTCGCCAGAAGCGGCTGAAAGACCCCGATAACAGCCAGGCCAAGAGCACAACAGCCCACAGGTATATCGGACCAGGGCGTCCCCCCTCCGACTGAGGTCTTTGTGCTTATCCCGTCTGACCGTTGAGGGCTTCCGCATATATGCCCTCCTCAACAAGGGGTGGCAACTTCTCGAACCTTCTGGCAAATGCGCTTGCGCATTGATGGGTGACCGTTGGTTGCCAGCTGGGTCAACCGACAGTAACCTCAAGGAGCACAGCGCTTCCCTCTCCTAAGCGCCCCGGAAAACAATTCCATAACTCATCTCAAAACCTTGGCGCAGGCATAACAAACTTCGTTATCAGGTACCAGCCGGCACCTGCGGATCTTAGCTTTCCCAGCGCCGTGTCCTTGGCTGAGAAGGCCTGCATTCCAAACCCATCAGCGAATAACGTTGAAAACATGTTGTTTCGCAAAGGAAGTGCAGCTTTCCACTGAGGCATGGATAAATATCCATCATGGCTCTGAGTTCCCCCAGAATGCACTGCGCACCAGCGCCATGTTTTTTAGCTCGAACACCACACAGACTGATACTAATCCACGGGACACAACGTCTACCACAACAGGATCACCACCCAGAAATGACAATGGGGAAACAGATGGTATCCCACTAAACGAGTAACCAAAAAGCCCCCTGCAACCGTCACCACCAGATGAAATTGGGGATTTTTAGTTCATGATGTCCAAAGTATGCCATGAATTTGACCTTTTTCCAGCAGAAGAATAGAAAGAATGTTTTCTTTTCCACCACATGGGAAAAAAGCACAAGGCACCATCCCCACCCTAAACTGCGTCTGGGAGGAAGGTCTGTGAACAATGAGGCACCCTTTCACTCAGCCTGCAGTAAAAGGCAGAATGGAGATGAAATGTAAAGCTCTGTAATCCACTCTAAAATACCTCACAGCCCAGCCAACACCAGAGTCAGTGGTGTCTGCAGTGGCAAGCAGAACAGCACATACGCAAACACAAAAGTCCACTGTGTCACAGGAAAGTAGGGGAAGAAAATGGATACCTTTGGCAAAAAGGTCCTCACAATTGAAGCCAAGAGAGTGAAAGCTGCCAATTCACTTGCCATTATAGCATGGTATGAATGCGAAACGTGGCATAGAAGGGCCCTCATCCTGGAACATCTACCAGAGGAACACCGCAGAGAAGCCCTATCTATCCTAAAGAAATGGTAGGAAGCCTTGAACCATTGTGGTTGACATTGCTGAAACAGGCTTCAAACAAATTTTCATCAGAGTGGTTTTATTAAGACAAGGCTGGCTTCGATGTACTGGCTTCAGGCAGGAGGTGCACCACGAGGTGGTCTACATGCCTTTTGAAGGCGACAATTTGTTCAGGCCTAAAACAGATGATGCTTTGAAGGCCATAAAAGCAGACACTGATACCGCGCAGCCACTTACATTGTTGCATGGGAGAGACAATTTTCATCTCTTTAGAGAAATACCAGAAAGGGCAGGCTCCTCCTCCAGAAGAGGTTCCAGAGCATAACAAAAAGCTCCTATCATTCTTACGGGTATAGAAGAAATTACCAATTTTCCCAATGATCCAGGGAATATCACCAGCCACAGAGACAGAGGGGTTCTGCAACTTCCCAAAGAGGAAGACAAATAAATCCCAAGCATGACTTCCAACACCACAATATACCACGCAGAGGGGGGAACACCACTCATTACATGGACAAGTGGCGCATAATAACAACAGACAAATGGTGGTTTGAACTCGTCCTATATGGCCACCTGCTAGAATTCAAACTATAGCCCAAATACATCCCCCCAAAGAAACATGTAGAGCCGCATGTGTGGGTTCTCTGAGAAGTGCGACAAATGCTCACCAAAACAGCCATATATAGGGTGCCAAAGCATCTACAGGGCAGAAGAGTTTACTCCAAGTACTTTGTCATAGGGAAGCCCGACAGCTAAACAAATTCATCAAAAAGTTGCAGGAGGTAATAAGGGCAGTACAACCTCAAGATTACCTAGCATCACTCGATATACAGGATGCCTATTTTCAGATCACAATACATCGGAAACACAGAAATACCTACGGTTTCTTGTAGGGGACAACCACTATCAGTTGCAAGTGCTGCCTTTCGGACTCAAGTCTGCACCCCGGACGTTCACCAAGTGCCTTGCACCCATAGCAGCATACCTTTGTTGGGAGGGCCACCACGTCTACCCATATTTGGACTATTGGCTAGTCCTAGCGCCAAAAGACATCAAGGCAAAACAGTCCATCCAGGACAGAACTCCTCCATCAACTATTGGGATTTACAATAAATTACAAGAAATCCTTCACAAGGCCCACCAAAACAATAGTGTTTTTGGAGGCACAGTTCTCTGCGGCAGAGGTGTTACTCAGACAAACCATTGAAAAGATCCAAGATCCAAGCGCTCAAAGAGTTAGTTGCAACCTTCAAACCAGGAAAACAGATCTCAATCCACAGGTGCATGGGACTGTTGGGTACCATGTCATCTTGCAGCCCCCTAATTCCGCACTGCAGGTTACACATGAGGCCCCTGCAGGTATTTCTGGCCAGTAGGTGGTCCTAGATCAAGGGATATTGGGAAGACGAGGTAAAAATCATCCAGGGATCTTGGGAAGACAAGGTAAAAATCAACCCCTCTCTCAAACGCAACCTCCAGTAATGGTTCAAAATGCAAAATATAGCAGTGGGGAATCCATTTCAAGAACCAAACCCCAGAACATGCTAGTCACGGGTCTCCTTCCTGTGGACCAATATATTTGCCTGCGCGGTCCCCCCAAGACCAATAATATGCCAGAGGATATGGGCATGCCTGTGTCGAGTGATCCTAATAGCGCCCAACTGACTGTGAAAAACATGCTTCAACTGTCCGGGGAGCAACCAATTCGCCCTGGGAGCCATGCCAATCTGCTGTCTCAAAACAATGGCAGAATTCTACATCAATAACCCCAATCGCTCAAGCTAACAGCAGGGCTCCTGACTTCATGGATTTCGGACACTTGAACATACCACAAGAATATCAAGACATACTTAAAGCAGCAAGAGCACCCTCAACCAATCGCTCACATGTGGAAGCGTTTTTGTAACTGGTGTGAGCAACAGCAAGATCAACAACCGATAGCTGCGCGACCTGAGCAAATCCTCTCACATCTGCTGTCAATAGCCAAGGGTGGACTTTCGATCTCCTCCATCAATGTGCATCTGGCAGCCATTTTTGAATTCACTAAGACAAGGGACTGCGCTCCAATTTTCAGCGACAGGCTGGTCAAGCATTTTCTGCGAGGATTGTTTTGTTCTTTCCAACCTACTACAAAGATACCACCAGAGTGGACTTTAAGTCACCATTCGTATCTTTGACTACTACACACACATGAAGTTTGTCTGATGGAAGGTTGCATTCTTGGTGACCATTACATCCTCCATAAGAGTATTAGAGTTACAAGCACTGGTGATAGACCAACTGTACCTACAGTTTGGGTAAGACAAAGTGGTGCTTAGTACCGACCCCCACTTTATCCCAAAGATACCTACTGATTTTCACAAAAATACAACCATCACGCTTCCTAACTTTTTCCAAAACACCACAACACCAGCAGAGATTGTTTTACATTCTCTGGATGTAAAGAGGGCACTGAAATACAACTTGGACTGGACTAGGTTAGTCAGGAACTCAACTCAGCTCTATGTACCATATGGCCCATTAAATAAAAGGAAGGTGGGGGCGTGGCTCGGAGCTGCCACGATCGGCATGTCTTCCTAGGAGCTCCTGCTCGGCACAGTGCACCGCATCTAATATCGCCGGATCTGAACCCCGTTTATGCCTGCAACTTGAACATAAACTGGGGAACACCTGTGGCGGCTGTCGCTCAGTTTTGACCCTGCTCTGTGGCCGAATCATCATGTTATGGCCTGAAACTCCAGCCTGGACCCACGCGGCAAAAAGATGGCGGCCGCCATCTCAGATCATGCAGACCAGCCCTGAGGGGGAGGTGCAGCGAGCTAAAGCAGCCCTGGCCGCTGGACAAGACCAGCTCGTACGCCCGCACTGCTTCGAACACTCCAGCACCCCAGCTCCCTCCCTCTCATGGTAAACACTGGCAATCTGAATTGGGAGGATCGGAGGAACCGGGCACCTTTGACATGCTGTGGCCCGTCCCGACCTGCAAGTCCTGCACACTGCATCCACATCTGCCTAAATCGGCGCGCGGACCGCCTCGAACTCATCCAGGGCAAGGGAGAGCCCGGCTGAAAATCGTGCAGCACCCTGGGGCAAAGCTTCTACGCGAGGGACGGCAGGCGCCTGACTGGGGCTCCTCTCTCCCCCTCTTGATCCCAGTGTGCGTGGCCCCTCTGCCTGCAGTGAGGTAACATCAGCCACCAACTCCGCCGAGCGGCCCTGTCGGACGAAGGGCCCCGCACAGCACCCAGGACGCGCAGAGCGGGGTCGGACCGGGCCGGCTACGATCCAGAATCCTCCACGTTTCACCAGCTGCTTAAGCGGTCGCCCGGGGGACCCTGAAGAGGAGTGCTGCATCAAGGCACCTTGGGTCTGCCGCGGGGCTCACCGTTGCTGTAGGGAACCACCAGACGGTGCATGCTGCACCCGTGGTTCAGACCCAGCAACTCTACGGCCTGCACATTTGAGTGCCTTAGTGCAACAACACCGGACCGCCTCCGGCCGACCTAAATGAAGCACGGACCCCCGCCATCCTTATCTTCTGCATGAGCCAGCCAGCCCAGCCACCTACAGAGCTGGGTTCCTCACACCCAACAAGCATTCCCCTACAGCCACCCAGAGGGGCAGGGATAAGTGGAACTGCAATGTCGAATCAGGCAAGGCGAGGAGTCGGAGGAGTGGGGGGCCCAGCCACGACCTATATGAAACCCAGGCCTGCCTCTGACACCAGCCTCTAACCCCCTGCTCCTCATACCCCAAATAGGTGCATCCACCTGGACAACCGCGGCGGGGAGCCCTGGCCACCGCTTCCCACAAGCGGCCTCCTCTATGGCCAGCCCACATCCATCAAGGGGATCTGTCAATGCCCCATCTATCAAGGGGACCCATGACACAGCAGGAGAACTGTGAACTTATTTCCTCAACCCCTTGAAGCCTTCCTCGGTTTGATCTAATCATCAACTGACTTTCCTCGGTCACTGTGCCTCCCCTATCCTCAGGTGTGCGACATTGCCCCCCCAGTCTCAAGACTAAAATCACAGTGACCCCCAACTCACGCTCCGACGCACTACCTCGCTAAACTCATTGAACCCCTGCAGTGGAAGCTAAGGCTTGGGAGGTGGGGGGCCGGTACGGACTGCAGCAGTCCCCGTCTGGGGAGTAGCGCCAGGAGCATTTTGCAACCCGCACAGCTAAAAGCATCAATCAGAAGCAAAATGGCAAAAAGCAGGAAAACATCCAAGCAAACAGACATTGTCGCCCTAATGAACAGCACACCCACGGAAAGGTCCAAGAGGGGGGACCCACCGGAGGATCCAGCCACTAGCACTACTCACAACTCAGCAGCCCACAGTCCTTCACAAATGGTCACGAAATTCGACCTCCACAACTTGCTATTTGCATTAACTAAAGAAATCCAGAAAAGCCCGGAAGAGGTCACGAAAAAGATCAACTCCCTCAATAAGGGAGTGGTAGCCGTGGAACACCGAACTGCTGAAATAGAAATTGAGATATGTACCAACGGTTTGAGTGTGAGCAAGACCGGGACAGAATTGCAGCCCTAGAAGCGAGGTGCGACCTCCTAGAAGCAAAGGAGTCAACAGAACCACCCCAAGACAGGCATCTGCTCTCCCCATGGACATCCTGGTGAGAGTACACTTCTTGCAAGTCAAGGAGGAAATTATGCGGGAGGCGAGACAAATGCACAAAATCACCTTCCAGAGATCCACAATCTCTCTCTATCAGGACCTAGCAAACTCCACTCTTCAAAAACGAAAAGCTATGAGAGCATTCACGGAATGGCCGCGCGAAAGAAAGATTCCATACCACTGGGGTTTTAAGACCTATGTAAGATTCACATGGGAGGCGGCTCAGAAACAGGTCCAATCACCAAAGGAGGGGGACAAATTTATGGGCATTAAGGGGGGAGAGGAAGAACCAGAATCCGAGGGAACAGGCCGGGCAGCCCCCAGAAAACAATCGGAAGCAACCTGGACAAAAGCCAGTAGATGGCGCAGGCTCCGAGGTCCTCCCCGGAAAGAGTCGAACCCGGGATGATCAGCGGCAATATCAATGGCCAAACCAAGCTCCGTGGGCTCCACGATACTCACAATTCCCGATGAGGGGGCCGAGTGGGGGGGGATTGACAGCCCTCCCAGAGTCAGCAACTTCACAGCAATCTGGATCCCTCGTAAAAGGAGCCTACTCTTACAGTTGCAGTGCGGGAGCAATGTTCGAGCTCCACCGGATTTTGTTTCGGTGGCCCAGTTGGCCACCTTCCGGTGCGCTTGTGCCACCAGTTTCCCATTGGCAGTAGGATGAGGTTTTCCCTACTAGGCCAAGAAGGGGGAGGGTGTGGGGGGTAGGAAGAGGACAAAGAGGGACAAGTTCAAAGCACTGAGAGTCGGGACGCACATGGTCCGTTTTCTCAGCCAACTTCACAACACGTCACATCAACATCATTGCCTGCGCTATGCCAATGCAGCGGCTTTGCCCCGCACTCAAAGAAGCAGGAGCCAGCAGGGGACAAAGAGTGTACCATAGCCAATGCCAAAGAGCGAGGGGATGTCTGACACGAGCGAGGTAGTAATCCTCTCATGGAACGTCCAAGGCCTGAATTCCCCAAGGAAGCGCAGATCAGTTGAACATAGGTTGGGACAATTAGCTGGAGACATCGTTCTTCTCCAAGAAATCCACTTACTACAGGAAGATGAATACCGGGTCAAATTCAGCAGATAAAAAAAAGCTTACTTTGCCACGTCTGGAGAGAAGAAAAGAGGGGTGGCAATATTGCTGAGTGACAGGGTCCCCTTATCAAAAATCACAGTGAGAAGAGACCAGGGAGCCGCTTCCTCCTACTTAAGGGGCTATTTGAGGAACTTCCTATTACTATTATTACAATCTATGGTCCCAACACGTCCCAAAGCAAATTTATCTCTGACCTAATTCCGACCATCTTATCCTTTCAGGAGGGGACCCTGATTATGGGCGGGGATTTCAACACTACGCCAAACCCCCAAGTGGACAAAACTCTGCCGCCCACAAGTGCAGACTTCGCGCAAGCACTATCCCTGGCAAAGCTTCTCTGGGAAACTAAATCTGTTGATGCTTGGAGGCTATTTAACGGAACATCAAGGGACTACACCCACTATTCCTATGCACACAAAGGGTTCTCAAGAATAGACCTCTTACTAATCTCTGGGGACTTATACCCTTGTTTAAATAAAACAGAAATCCACACATGCATGATCTCCGATCACGCCCCTGTGTCCGCAAACCTCGTCATATCGGGCCAAAGGCACCCCACTCAGAGACATTGGAAATTGAAAGATTCCCTACTGCTAGATGAGTACATCAGGACTGAAATTGGCGAAACAATAACCAACTTTTTCAAGGAGAACACGACTGATGACTCCTCCATCAATATTGTCTGGGACGCTATGAAAGCAGTGGTCAGAGGGTCCCTAATCAGCTCAGGGGCAGAACAGAGACGGATCTCGAACATCGCTGCAGCTAAACTGGAGGAAAAGGTAAAACACTGGGATGCGCAGCTGAAATCTCACAGCTCCAGGAAAACAGAAAGGGCCCTAAGGAAAGCCAATATCATACTAGAAATACACTGGGCCGACCGGACAGCCAAATCACTAGCCTTCATGAGACAGTTCTATTATAGCAAAGGGAATAAGGCGAACAGAGTATAGGCGCAAAAATTCAAAAAGATCCACAGTAGGAACAATATCCTCAAACTGGTGGGAGTCGACTGTAAGATACACTACTCTGAAGCAGATAAAATCAGCGAACTGGTGAGGCATCATAAAGCTATAATGTCAGGGCAACCCACACCGCTAGACAGCTTGCCAGAGTACTTGCAAACTATCCGCCCTCAAAACGAAGCCCTGCTAGCATCCCTAGAATCCCCTATCACTACCGAAGAAATCACAGAAGCCATTAAATCCCTCAAAACCACAGCGCCGGGCCCAGACGGATTATCTGCAAACTTCTATAAACAATATGCAAGCATACTAGCACTGCAGATGTCAGCCCTATTCAACTCCTTCCTGTCATCTAAATTGGTCACCAATTCAATGGCAGAGTCGCTCACAGTGCTGCTACACAAAGCTGGGAAAGACCCCGAGTTGGCGACCTCTTACCACCCGATCACACTACTGAACAATGATGGGAAAATGTTCGCAAAGATCCTAGCCAGTAGAGTAGGGGTGACTCTCCCGAGCTTGATAGACCGTGATCAAACGGGATTCATCCCGGGGAGGGGGACCCATGATAATATAAGGTGGACGACAGACATCATTGAAAGCGCTCATAGGCTGGGCGTGGAAATAGCAGTCATATCCTTGGACGCACATAAAGCCTTTGATTTGGTGGACTGGGGTACATCCGGGGTGTGCTAGAGCACTACGACTTCGGCCCAAACTTCATAACCTAGGTAATGGCCAATTATCAAACTCCCACCACACAATTACGGGTCAATGGCACCAGGTCTGAGGCAATACGCATATCTAGGGGCACTAGGCAGGACTGCCCACTCTCACCCCTGATTTTTGCTCTATCCATGGAGCCCTTCGCGGCGAGAATTAGGCAGAACATGAGGATAAAGGGGATCACTGTGGGAGACCAAGAATATAAAGTCGCCTTATATGCAGACGACGTGCTAGTAACAGCATCAAACCTGGCGTCGTCTCTGGGGGCCCTCTGGGAGGAAATCAAGGAATTCGGAGCGATCTCCTGGTTCAGGGTCAATTTGGACAAATCCTCAGCCCTAGCAATTAATCTCCCCAAGCAAGAAAGAATCAGCCTTAACCCCCTAATGCCGATCCCATGGGCGAAAAGAGCAATTGCATACCTTGGGGTACAAATCACTAAAGACCCATCACGCTTGTACTCAAGCAACTTCCCGCAGTTAATCAACGAATTACAAAATGACCTAAAACGATGGAAGGCCCAAGAAATCTCCGGGTTCGGGCGGATTACAGCCATAAAAATGAATATAATCCCCAGGTGGCTGTACTACTGTACAGTATTACCGACTCATATCCCGGGTCCCGTCTTTGCATCTTGGCAAAAGAAAATACAGGAATTCGTCTGGGGGGGATACAAAGAAGAATCATGATGCGGGGGAAAGCGCAAGTGGGCCTGGGGGTACACGATGTTGCCAGGTATGCCCTAGCGGCGCAGCTGTCACATGCATACTCCTGGGTCCAGGAGCCAACTAGAGGAGGCTTGGTGCCCGGTCATCCCATCGGAGCTCCCACACCTGCCAAACATAAAACACAAGCAAATAGCGGCCCCCTGTCCACAACAATCACAATCGTTCACAGTTGGAAAGCCGCAGCCCGGAAATGAGGCATCCGGGGTGCACTGGGTCCTCTTACCCCCATCTGGAACTACCCCGAATTCTCACCAGGCAATCCCCCTATTAGTTTCAAACCTTGGAAGCAGGGAGGATTACTAAAAATGAGTGACTTCCTGGAAGAGGGAATGCCTATATCGTTCGAGAGGTGCAAGACGAAATTCGGAATGGGCGAGCGGGAAAGATTCCACTATGCTCAAATTCGGCACTGGCTGTCCCACAGAGGAGTTAGGGAAAAATGCACCAGAGAGTTAATGGCACTAGAACTCTCTCTAACAACCCCAACTACAAGAGGTAGAACCTCGGCTCGCTATCGACTCCTGGACAGGTCAGATCCCTCCAAAAAAGAATGATATATGCTTGAATGGGAGAAGGAACTGGGCTGGGAAATAGAGGTTGAGGAGTGGGAGAAAATCTGGACGAGACCTTATAAAAGCTCTCAGTGCATCACAAACAGGGAAGGGGGCTACAAACTCTGCTATAGGTATTGTGTCACTCCAGCTCAGCTGAACAAGGTCAATCCGGACATCACCGCGACCAGTTGGCGCGGATGTCCCACCTTTGTTACACTATTCCACATGGTCTGGACCTGCCCAAAAGCAGAGACATACTGGAAAGAGGTAACGAACCACATCAAGGAAATCACCGGACTATCCATCCCCTGGGACCCCGGTATAATCCTTTTGGGTGAAACAGGAGGAGGGGCGCTCCCGATTTCAGGCCCTATCCCTCACCTGTGCACGCACCTACTCCTGGCAGCAGAAATTGCAATGGCCCGGCTATGGAAAAGCGAAGATGGACCCTCAGTAGCATTATGGTGGTCCAAATTCTGGGACATAGCCGTCACTGAAAAGGTCACGGCAATTCAATCGGGCTTCCTGAACAGAGCCCAAAATATCTGGGCTCCATTTATGGACTATGCAGCAAAGTTTCCAGCTCTCACTAGAAGACCTCCACTGACCAGATGACTCCAAGGCAGCCCGCTCTACTAAGCTAAAGAAACAACAGGGGAGAATCCAAAGCACGTGGGCCCGCCCTGGCAACGTGAAAAGGCTTGGACATGGACAAATAAAGAAAGAGCATTGGCCACCAGAAAAGCCTATCCCCTGGCGTGAACTGCATTATTGTATTGGCACTATTATCGAATATTGCAATGTTGCTGATGTTGTGTATACTTGTAAAACCCAATAAAATGTTGTTATGAAAAAAAAAATAAAGGGAAGGCAATCACAAAACAGGGCATATACAGATGGATCTCCGCCACTATTTATTTTTGTCATGCAAACATCAATAAGCCCCTAAATGCTACAGCCCAGGCACATTCCATGAGAGCCACTGCTGCTTCTGCGGAACTATGGGCTGGCATTTCCCTAAAGGACATATGCTGAGCAGCCACTTGGGTGGTACTGTACAATTTCACAAAGCATTACTGTCTGCAGTGTCAGCATTCAGCAGACACACACGAATGGGGAAGGTGTCTTGCAGCATTTGTTTCAATAAGGTAAGCCCTGTAGCTTCGGGGTCAAGGTAATATGTTTTTGATCTGCTATGTTTTAAACTACTTTTCACCTCCTAACAAACACTGATACTTTTCACACCATGTGAATCTACGAAAGATCCAATACTGGAGAAGGGAAAAGTTGTTTACCTGTGAAGCCATTTCGTAAATTTGCATGCAGGCTCCAGCCTTCCCCAGTGGTAAAAACGCTTTAGCAAGCCACTAGCCATTAAACACTGGTTACAATCTGAAGGGAGGCTGCAGGGGCATAGTTACATAGTCAAGGTCCATTGGTGGGGACCATAAGCACCCATAACATGGTGTATGGGCTGCAAATAGTGTTAAAGTTTCCTTTGGAAAAATGTAACAAAGATGTAACCGAGGATTCCCAGCATGACGGCAGGGAATATTCACAGCATGTGAATCTATGAAAGATGCCAATGCTGGAGAAATGGAGTTGCAGGTAAGCAATGTATCACTTCCCTTGTATTTTTTCAGATTGCTTTATCATGTGACTTGTTGCTTTGAAAGTGGACACAATTGTGCAGACTAAGATTATAACTATAATCTTAGTCTGTTTCTCAGATGCATTTGCCTCAGGATACAGATCATTAGTACACTCCCACCCACCCAACATTAGTGCTTTGAAAACCAGATTTATTGAACAGTATGCTAGTTTAGCCCTTGAATAACAACTTTGTTGAAAGCATTTTTGTTTCTAATATTGATGATGGAATAGGAGAAGATGAAGTCTCTCCTACTTTCTGAATTGAAACCGTGGCACCAGGAAGACAGGGCTCTAATCTTCACCTTCCATGTTTCATACATTATGTGATCCTGAGCAAATCACTTTTCATCACTGTGCCTTATTTTTATTTTTACTATCTGTATGAAAAGGCTCACTCATATGGGTTCATACTCTATAACCCTATAAATAATTAGAATTTTAACAATTCATGTTAAGCATACTGGTGAGCAGGCAGGATGGCAAGTGAGGGTCTTATGTTGTGGGGGTGGGTACACAGAATGCATGTATGGTTGTTGTGTTGTGTGCTGGGGAGGCAGAAAGACAGATATGTGTCCTCTTCCATGCCAGCTAATGTTTGGCTCCTAGCGCAAACCCAGACCCCCTGGTTCAGCAATGGCTCTGGCCTACCAATTAATTCTATAGCTTTGCCACCTCTTCATGTTGTTTGAAAACTAAAGATGTGATGGCAGGGGAGGAGATGTAGCTTGTTGTCAAATTGCAAACTATAACACATTGAAAACTGGACTCAAATCCCAGCTTTCTCATTTCACCAATGATATTATCCTGCTGAAATAATTCTTCTGTGTTTGGTGAGTGTGATAATTTCAAAGGGTTTGGGTCTCTAAGAAACCACACAAATAACTGAAAAATATGTTGGATAAAAGGAAATCAATGTCAATAATGTCTACTATATATACTTGAGAATGTGTGGGGGGGAGAGGCTGGCATTGACTTTACTTGTTCTGGAAGTTGGGGCCGCTGTACTGTGGGCTTGGGCCATTGTATTATGAGCCAGAAAAGCAAACTTGCCCCCCAGGCTAAATATCACCAGTCCTCCCCATTCTCTGTTATGATATTGCATATTTGTACGTAGTGAATCATAGTGAAGTAAAATATAGCAAATGCTCGATTTTGTGTTAACCTTGTGTGTAAGTGTGTTGGTCCGAGAGCCACAGTGGAGAAAGTCTTCAAAGCTTCTATATCTAATCAGATGGGGGACTTTTGACCAGCTGTGCGGTGCACCATGTAAGTGGCAGGGAAACGGGGCGACACGTAAGCCTGAATCTAGAAGAAGCAAAGTTATACAAGGCACTCCTCTGCATCTGACAGGGTGCACGAACACTGGTACTTTATGTAAATAGCAATGCAAAGGAAACTGCTTATCATATTGTGTTTAAAAGTGGCAACATTGATTCCAAGATGATCGCCGATAGGAGAGCACCGTAATCGATGCTCTCCCGAACCTCTGGACCAAATAAATTGACAGGTTAAGCAGAAAACACCCTCCCCAGCCGTTTTGTGTAACAAAGACAAGGGACAAACAGGCGGGAGTTTGCTTTTTCCGCCCCTGAAGAAACGAGCAGCGTTGGAGACCGCCAGAACCGAATACAGTTATCTGGCGTCTAGCCAGCCCATAAGTGCGGCAGAGAGGAGATAGGTGTCTAGAGGATTCTGTGGTGTGGACCTATGCGACAGCCCAGAAGTGAGAAGAAGAAGTGGAAAGGGGAGAGCGGTGGGTGCGGCCACGGCTCCGGAGAATGCAGAAGTACAGCAGGAGAGCTCCAGCAGCTTCCCTCCCCCGGAGCGGCAGACCCGCAGAAGACCTAGTGGTGAGCGGAGGAGCATGAGTAGACCCAGCCAGACACAGAGTGACAGCACGGGAGGAAGGAGGATGAACTGTTCCCAAACAGGAGGAATAAACACATTTGGCCAGCCCCAGGAGCCCAGAGCAGAGCGGGGCATGGCCCTGGGAACTGAGCATCCCCGAGCTTCAGTGAAGGAAGTGAGAAGGGGGAGAACAGATACAAGGGTGAAGAAGGCCGAAAGCAGTGAGGATTTGAAATTGGGTCAGCGGCAGGCACAAAGGACAACAGTAGGCCCGCAGCGGGATTGGGTCCCCCCATCCCATACTTGACCACAACTTTGGAGGGGCATACATCGGTCCACAACAGGCCAGGGGGAGAGGAAATCAAATATTTGGTTTCAGCAAGGAAAAGCGAGCCCCACCACGAAAGAACTCTAGAGAACATTGCTTATAACAATGGTGATACGCACAACAATTCTACTACGCCCCCGAAGAGCAGGGTCGCGCTTAACATTCCCTCTACACAAGAAATACAGAGGAAACACTAAAAAAAAAGCACAGCACGCAGCAGAAGAAAGGGGGAGGAGGAGGAGGTCTAGCCGGAAAAAAAGGTGTTTGTTACTGGCGAGGGAAAGCACCTACTAGGGGAACAGTAGGTAAATAAGCATGTCTAAAAATAGTGGAAAGGAGCAACCAACACCTTCCCGTCCACCTTATACCAATTTTTGATAATCCACAATTTTCTCCGGGTGTGAGAGGAATGGGGTTTAGCAAATGGCAGGAGGGAGGTTGCCACAAAATCCGAGATAGGTTTGAGGTAACAGAAATTAAATCCTTCATCTGCAACACAAACCTTATCCCCTTTTGAGAAATATTAATTGACAGATTCAGGCTACAAACATGTAGTGGGGGCAATTTATTCATACACTAAACAGGGGGAGGAGCCAGGAGAAAGGAGATATGTGGCGAGTAGGGAAGGGGCAACAGGCCAACTAATGGAAGAATCGGATTGGAAACGACTATGGGCCAATAACCCCAAACTTACGACGTCCCTTCA
Organism: Ambystoma mexicanum; assembly: GCF_040938575.1. Taxonomy (NCBI): domain Eukaryota; kingdom Metazoa; phylum Chordata; class Amphibia; order Caudata; family Ambystomatidae; genus Ambystoma; species Ambystoma mexicanum. Next base: position 1,059,170,781 of record NC_090935.1, on the reverse strand, counting down.
AATCCAAGAAATATGGCTACAACTTATGCTACAATGGCACCTAACCCTGGTAAAAATTCACAAAGTTTACCCCACATTGCCCAACTCATGCTGAAGGGAATATGGAATGGAGGGAACCTGTAATCATATTTGGTGGGAATGCCCGTGCATCTAAGCTTATTGGGGGTTAATCCAAGAGGCAGTAGAGGAGACCTTGGGAGCGAAGGGAAAGGGTAGGATAGGTATGGCAAAGATGGGCTTAGGAGGCACTTTGGATGAACTTCCAACGAGAGCAGAATGCAAAGTATACGTGATTTTAATGATGGTGGGGTCACTGGTAGTTGCGCAAAAAGTGGAAATCAAAGGAACCTCCCACGTAACACGAATGGGTGGGAAAAGTGTGGAACTTCGCAGCTCTGGAGTGGGTAACTTTTTCCCTACAAGGAGCTCACCATGGATATTTGGCCGATTGGACCCTTGTGCTGGGGTTCCTACAGAAAGGAGCCAGGGGGTCCTGGTGCCCAGGGAGGATGAGACTTTTGGGGTTACTGTAATCACTCATGGTCAATTGCACAAGTGCTCTGAGTTCCCGAATGGTGCTCAAGAGTCAAAGGTGGATGTGGTCAGGGAAGGAGGGGGGAAAGAGACTAATGAAGGACCAGGATTGGACCAATGGGGGGGGTTCATATTATGTTGAAATGTTTTGAAAATGCTAATAAAAAGTTACATGGAAAAAAAGTGGCACAATTGATTAAAAAGGGAAAAAAACTAATCAAAAGCAGTGCTGCAAAACAGTTTACTTTCATCATCCTTTAAACTCGTGCACGGTGCACAGATCCTGAACAAGCTCCTTGAAACCCCAGGTAAATGAATGCAACTAATTATCCACAGAAGCAGCAGTTAATGATCAATTTCTGTTTCATTCCAGCATCAGCGGCAGGAATCTACAGATGCTGTTAGTGTGGCCAAATGTAAGCACATATTCAGTTACAGACATATGCCTGCCATTGAAATATTTGAACACGTTTCACATGACTGCCCACAACATGCTACAAAAAGAGAAATCCAGTGCTACAAGATATTGGCCCTCATTACGAGGTTGGCAAAACAGGTTTACCGGCACCGGTAATGGTGCCGGTAAACCCATTCCACCCTATTTCGAGGTCTCCTCGCGGGACCCGCAATGGGCGCCCGGTAAAACCAGGCGTTCTTATGGGTTCCCGCGAGGAGACCAGGGAGCTAACAACGGGCCCGTTGTTAGCTCCTTCCCCATTCCCATTGAGCCCTATGGGGACTCGAATGGGAATGAGGATGGACCGGGTCCGGGTTCCTCGGACAAGGAATTACCGGGTCTGCCAAGGTTAGGATGGCCCGGTAGGTCCTCATTTGAGGGACCCGGCCTGGTATGCGGTAAGGAGGCAACCATGACGCTAAATGCGGCATGGTTACCTCCAACCTCGTATTGAAGTCCATTGTGTGTGATACGAGGAATATATTTACAACATATGGCATTATGGAAAAATTATTGTTATTAGACATGTCATCTTTCAGTGGGGTTTGTTGTATGGACCCCTGTAGGGGCGTGCACACGGCGAGACCCCGCCAGCCCCACAGATGACACAAGGCCCCCTGCTTTCCGTCCGGGCTCCGCACTGGCTCTGAGGCACCATGGGACACGCCCCATTTATTAACTTAAAACGCGGCAGAGTTATGTCACTTTGCTGCATGTGTTTCTTAAAGAAACACCACAACTCAATTTTCTTAACAAAACAAATGACGAACTATGTCACCACGTAAACAACACAAATCAGCCAACGTAGTTACTCAGTCACTAGGGACAGTGTCCAGTCTTCGGTTCATGTGTCCAGCACATAATCCTCCAGGTGAGCAGGTCTCCCCCTACCTGCACGTTGTGGATACCACTGGCTGCCTGCCCAGCTCGGCTTTTCCTCAACTGCGTCTCGTTGATGCAGGAGAGCCAGAGAACAATCAGTCCCACCACCTTCATCTGACTTTTCTGAGCGCCTCCTTCCAGGGGACACTCCTGGCTGGTCGGTCTCCCGGATTCTTTTGAAAATGCTTTCATTCCTCGTGACTGTTGCCGTCCCATTGGAGGCAGTTACCATGTGCCCCTTTACAGCTACCACATCCATGCAGTTGGGTTCACATGGCAAGGACAGTTTCCCTTGCGGGTGCATGTTTCTCACAATACCGGCACTAGTGGATTTGGTGGGAGTCCTTTTCTAGCGTTCTCAACCTCATTCCTGGATCTCCTTTCCTCTGCCACTCGGTCATCTCCAATCACCGCCGGTTCCCAGTCCCCTGTGTCTGGTGGAAGACCTCTCAGACATCACTTGAACATCGCCTCTGCCAGCACCACCCCTGTGAAGCAGTGGGGCGTCATCCGATACTCCCTCAGGAACTGATAGAGGGCCCTTCTGAGACAGTGTCCTTGGCCTTGGCCGATGCAGAACACCTTGTTAAGGGTCCTAAGAATCTTTCTGCCTTCCCATTTGCACTTGGCCAGACCGGTGTGATCTTCCGATGGTGTTTTCCATACTCCTTCATGAGTTGGCTGAAGCTCTCTCCTTGAAATGGCAGTCCATTGTCAGAAAACAACACCTGTGTAAGGCTCTGAGTTGCAAAAATCTTTTCAAATGCCACTGCCACATCAATGAATGACACAGATTCTAGGAACTCCAATTCTGGATATTTCGACCACTGATCCACCACCACCAGGAAGTCTGTGTCACTCCCAGTGGAGCCAAAATCTGCATGTACAGCTTCCCACGGTTGCGTGCTTCGAGGAATGGACACCATATGCAGCCCACCACACACTCCTCGACTTTTGTTTGCAGGTCAGGAAACCAAACATTCAGCCTTAGGCAGGCTTTTGTTTTGGCTATTCCCTCATAACCCCAGTGAGCCATCTCAAACACCTGCTGGATCTTGCTTGCCATTATTACCATCTTGCCATTCACGTAGCAGCAGACCCAAGTCAGCAAACACCAACGTCTTGGACTTGCCACAACTGCTCCAACATTGTGTGGGCCTCTTGAGTCCTTTTTCAAAGGCCTTCCAGAACAGTCTCGAACGCCCCTTTTTGAAGGGCCCATCGGAGAATGCTAAAGCACTCATCGTCTTCTGGCGTTTTCTCGAACTCCTGTACGGGCAAGGCGTTAGGAGTGGCGGCTTCCCTGCTCTGGGGTTGGGGGGCGGTGTCTCGACAGATAGTCGGCCGCATTGTTCGCATCGGGTCGGTACACCAACAGCACTCTGTACTCCAATAGAGCCAGTATCCACTGCTCAATCCTGGCCAGAGCCTTGGAAGACAATCCTGCCATGATCGGCAGCAGGGGTTTGTGGTCAGTCACAACCGTCACGGGCCTGCCCAGTAAATATAGGCGAAAATGCCTTCACCGCTGTGAATGTCTTTGCTCTGTATCCAAGAGGGCATGGCTGGCAAACACAACACCTGGCCCTTGGTGTCCACCTGTGTCAGTACCACCCCAAAGCCAAACAGATTTCCATCAACCACTATTTCCAAGGGATAGGATGAATCAAACAATGCGTCTTCAGCGGGAGGGCCATCTTCATGTCATCGAATGCTGCTTGCTCGAGAGGGCTCCACTGCCATGTGGTATAATTTCTCATGAGGTTCCTCAATGGCTCCGATCGTGTGGCCAGATTCCTTATAAATCGGGCACAGTACGTTCCCATGCCCAGAAATCTCTGAACCTCAGTTACTATCTCTAGGGGTCTGGTCTCCATGATATCCTTAACTTTGCGGGTATCAGGCAACACACCTCCTTCCTTGAACTCAAAGCCAAATAATTCAATGCTGGTTTTCAGGAACTTACACCTCTCTTTGTAGAGCGTTAGACCCAGGGCCTAGATGCGTTCAAGAGTTTTGACCAGTCGTGCCATGTGTTCCACCTCAGACCTTGCGAACACCAAAGTATCATCGCTGATGTTTATGACCCCTTCCAGATCAGCCAAAGTGCCTCTGATGATATTTTGAAACACCTCGGCAGCAGACGACATACCGAAGCTTAAACGTTTGTACCTGTGCAGGCCTAGTTGCGTCGTGAATTTTTTTAATGTACCTGGATTCCGTGTGTAGCACGACCTGGTGGTACACAGCCCTCAGATCAATCTTTGAGAAGAACCTTGCACCTTGCAACTCAGCTATGATGTTGTCAATTGTGGGGTTAGATGTCTTTCCCTCTTTTTCACCTTGTTGGGCAGCCGCATGCCCACACAGATTCTGCCGGAGTCAGGTTGTTTAGGCTTCCGTGCAATGACAATGGGTGACACTCAGGGCATTGGCCCTTCAATGTTCTTGATGATATCAAGATTGATGAGATTTTCCAGTTCCTTGTCCACCAACTCCCTTAGATGAAAAGGGACCCTACAATGTTCCAGAGCGCCAGGTCGGATTGACTCATCTATGTGCAGCTTGATCGGCTCACCCACCATCTGTCCAATTCTAACAAATACGTCCGCAAACCTTTCCAGCACCTTGTGCACATCGTCCACGATACAATGTATGCAAAACACATGATCCCCTGGCCATGCTCCACCTGTGACACACATGCACCCATTAGCCGGATCGGTTGATCTCCTCCAAATGTGAAGATGCATGCTTTCGGACGCATCAGTGTTGGGGGATACTTTATTGCAGCATAGTGCACTTTTGCCATAATGTTGACAGAGGCACATGTGTCCACTAACACCGGAACCGGTGATCCATCTACACGCACCATGCAATTCGGGTGCTTCTTGGTCTTCGCTTATATAACGCTCGCACTGGAAATTAAAAAAATGTTCTCTTCATCGTCGTCTTCTTCAACCTCTTGGCTTTCTCCCTCCTCCTCCTGGTCAAGGAGGGCTACATTTGGTAGGCACTTCTGCCTGAAAAATCCAGCCCTGACGAAACCTCTCTGGACCACCACTGGGAGAGTGGAGCTCTGCACATACGTGCATTGTGGTCGATATTCCTGCACTTCCACACATGTCTTGCCCTTCACTGGGCACTCCATTGGCTGTGGAAGGTCGTACCCACACTTTAGACACGACTCTGACGATCTGGTGCCTCTATCCCTGTGGCAGCGCTATGGCTCGCCGGGTCCCTCTTGCCCCTTGACCGTGACTTATCGCACACACCTCGTCAACCTTGAGCGAACGTATCGATGCATCCAACTTGGAAGCACGTGTGTCTGCCACCTCATGTGAGCATCCACGTTTGAGGATTCGGCGCAGGGTTGGGCCCGGTTCCCTCAGCACTTGATGACGCTGCTTGCCAGACGCAGACCCCTGGATCAACGCATTACGAATAATGCCTTGCTCATTCTTCCATACGCATGTTGCTGCCAGGCATCATAGACGTCCATGAAAAGAGTCTAAGATTCATCAACTTTTTGCCTGGCGTTACACCTCAGAAAACTTTCGTAATACATGTTAACGAGGGGCATGAGATGTTCCCGCAGCGCATTCTTTGCTGCAGCATAGGAATCGTCCACCCGCTGCAAAGTCTTAAATATTTGATGCACCGCCGGGCCAGCTGAGTACAAGAGGGTCGCCATCTTGCTTTCATCGTCAGTCTCCCCTGTGGCCTTGAAGTAGATGTCCATACCATCATTCCACGAGTTCCACTGCGAACCCAGGCTGGATGGAGCCCCTGAAATGTCAAACTTTGGCATCAGGGCCAGTGCACCCTGTTGGCGCGGTGCCCGCACTCCTACCTGCATAACTCCAGCAGTAGCAGCACCTCCACCACCCTGATCACCCAGCATGTTGATGGCACTCGCAAGCAACCAACCTTGGGTATACTGGCTCACGCCCTCCTCCTACACGTGATCCACTGTGCATGTGGGCGCAACAGCACCCCTCCAAAACCAGGGGCCACAACCCACACAGGAAGAAGATAAAAAAATGGTGGCGTCCTCCCCCTCTGGCCACTTTGAGCACCCTTGCCAGGACAGCCCCTCCTTGACACAAATGGACTTGCCCACACTAGTGCCGGAGAAAACACCACTGTGAAAGTCGTCCCTTTGGCTCTCCTCTAGAAAGAAAGGATAACAGTCTATTACTTGTGCCTAAGATGGGATTTCAGGCCCTCCTATGTTGTCTCAACAATTGCAGGCAAAACGAAATCAAGACCTCAAAAATATCCATGTGTATGTGGAGTGTCCAATAGTTTAGCCAGCACACAAGCAGTCCCCTAGGGAGCCGCAACCTCCATGACTGGAGCAACAAAGATGGTGGTCGCCGCAATGCAAGTGTCTGCGACACGGCCGGTGAACGTTTTTCTCTCTGAGTCACAACTCAGAATGCCGTAGCAGACGACCTCATTGGCAATGTTGTGTGGAATCATTCTGTTGTATCAAACGTTTTTTTCATGATTAAATGCTAGAAGGACCTTTTTTGGCAGTACCCAGTGATGGCAATTACTATCCTTATGTCAATTCTTACAACCACAGTGGTCTATTTTGCAACCCATCCATTTAGCCAGTCTGACTGCTGATTACGCTGAGTTTTCAATAAGGATTGTTTAAAGAAACAAGAAAAATGGCGTGTCATAGGGTTCAACGCTTGTGGTCAGATGGTGTGTAAATTCATTTCTGCTAGCCATACAATTGGCATGAAATGAGGCCCCTGGTACTTTGGTCTAGTTTGCTCCCAGTACAGGGGAGCTAGTCAATAAGCTTTCCCAGTTTGGAGGGCAGAATCTGGTGATAATGGCTTGTGCTGTAAAGGAGCGGAAGGCTGCTTCCCCATGCGGTGCTAGCTCCTCGACCATTCACCACTCCTCATGCCTTTCCCCTCTCCCTGATCTCGCTCCACCACTTCCAACCGCCTTCTCCTCAAAACCAAAAGTGAAACCGCACACGTACCTCATTTACCACCCTGAAGCCACCCTTGTTCTCTCCTGGTCACCAATTAAAATAAAACAATCTCAGTTTCGAGAGCCCTTCTCTTGTGTCCATTGTGGCCTCTTAAGTCTCCTGCTTAACCTTTAGTGAAAGGAGGAACGTCTGCACACAACAGGTTTAGCAGCGAAGACGCGATGCCGGGGTGCTAATGGCTTTACCAGCAGCAGAGGTAGATGGGATTTCCCAGCGTGTGAAGGCCTTGTCCTTTGGCGAAGGCCCAAGCACATCACCATGGGTAAGCAGGCCATTACCTACCAGGAAAACCATTAATTTCTCAATAGATCCCTGTTATAACACTTTGACATTAGCTAATGTTATGTTTGCAATACAGTTAAATGCTTAGTATAATGTTCATACATTTCTTTCAGTTACTTTGATGTGGCAGCGGTGTGACGCCAAGGGAGAGACACCAACCGGAAGGATTCAGCATTCCTTCACAGCACATCATGACAAGGTGAAGGAATTTACCTATCAACCTCAAAATGTGTTAATGTTATTTGTGTTATTCTTTTAAAAAACTTCTCTTACCGTAACAGTATACATTTTTCTAATCCATAAAAAGATTACAAAGATGTTATACCGTGTACAATCTCTAGATTTCTCTGACTATATAATTATACTAACTTACAGACATTTGTGTTGGCTTGCAAGTAATTACTGGTTATTTAGGTTATATTGAACTCTTGATGGTGATGTTGCATTGGATTTTCGGAAGTCACACGGCCATCTCAAAACACACAGTAAAGTCGCTATAATTGCTTTGCTAACTTGGTCCCTACATAACCAGTAATTACTTGGGAAATAACAAAAATAACAAACGTTTCTGCAAGTTACTGTTCATAGACCCTTAACATTAATAGTAAACATAGTATAAGACTTACATTTATTACTAATGGTATGAGCCTGCAACCACCTAACTGCAGATATTTTTCTTAGTTTTCAAGTACGTACTAGATATATACTGCATTTGTAAGTCATTATGGTGATGTTACTGTGCGAGAGACCTAGCTCAAAGAGACCCCAAGAAGGCGTGTTTTGGGAGGGAATGGCTGGGCGGGAGTGAATGCATATAGGCCTTAACCTGACTCGGGGCCTTGAAGGAGTGGACAGACAACCAAACTACACCCACAGGCTGTCCCAACCTCCTCGCATCCCATCTCCCCACATGTTCACTACCCGTGCCAATAGTTTTGGCTCAAAGGTAATGATAGAGCACCACCAATTAGACAAAACTAAACATAATTCCGGTTTGGACCTGTTCGGACCAGGAGGACCCAGGGCCCGACCCCCTGCTCAGACAGCAGGTAAGCATGCACCACCATGTGTTACCCCCTCTGTCCCGACAGGCCATCCCCACCTCCTCTGGCCCCCCTTTGATGTTCCCTTTTGCCCCCCCTTTCTCGCACACAGGTTTTGCCTGTTTTGCTTGATTCTTCTACCCTGCTCCCCCTCAACTCCCTCCAACCTAGTTCTGCTGGAGTCTGTCCTGATCATTCTGGTTTCACCATCACCGTCTTGTGGCCAATGCTGGATTTGACTTTTATGGACTTCATTCATTCATGGTGCATGACCCATTCTCACCTCTCATGCTGAACTTCTTTTGCATCTTGTACTCATGGTGGCCCTGAATCATGTGTTCCCATCTTCATCTTGTATCCTGTCTTCCAACATTGTGTTACTACTGACTTCTGCAATTGTATTCGCTCTCCACTCTTGCTTCGCCACTCCTTTTGACTGCTTACTTTCTGTTCTCTCCTACTTTCCCTTCTCCCTTTTCCTATCTCCTCCCCTTACTTTGTTCTATGCACTTACTATATCAGAATTGTCCCTGGACCTAGCATGATAGCAACCTCATCTGTTTCCTCCACCCTCCCACTACTGTTTTTTTCCTCCCCACCCACCCTCCAGCACTATCTGAAATGTCGTCAGGCCTAGTATGATAGTCGCTTGTTTTGTTCCTCCCCTCCCTTTCTGCACCCCTCTCCCTCACCTTTTATTTTTCTCCGGCTCTACCAGAAATGTCGTCAGGCCTAGTGTGGTAGTCACATGTCTGTTTCCATTTCCTTCCCATTCTCCCCCTCCCTTCCTTATCTATGTCTTAGCTCTTGCACTATATGAAATGTCGTCAGGCCGAGTACGATAGTTAATTTCACATCCTTACTGTTCATGGCCTGTAAGAATGTCATTGTATTTTCCCTTGTTCCCTCCCTTGCCTTTACTTGCTCATTACATGTATGCCTTTACTTGCTCATTACATGTATGCCAGTCCGGAAACAACGGTGCCGGTAAGCTTACCGGCACCGTTGTTCCCGGAGCGGCACACTACAGGTCTGCCTGCCGGAGCTGCCGTTCCTGATGGGTTTGACCCTGCCAGGCACAGCGGCCATGGTAGGCAGACCGTCATGGAAGCACTGGCACCATTAGCAATGAGTCCTATGGGACACTATGGCAATGGGGACTTACAATTTACTGGCGCCTGACTTTCCGAGCCGCTGGGGTTGCAATCTCCCGGTGGCACCGGGTAGTCAGGCATCAGTAAATATTTACGGGTCTGGCAGCAACCTGCCGGTAGCACCGGCACGGTTTCCGCTGAACCAGTAATGAGCCCCAATGTCATGTTAAAATGTATGCACTGGCATCCTAAATTAATCTGTTTATTTGGTCTTCCAAGATGATCACTGAAATTCAGAACAATATCATTATAACTGTTATGTCAGAACTGTTATTTTACTGATTCACACATGTTTATGCTTGACATTAATTCCATTTTACTGTCAAATATTTTTACATAGCTTTATGGCTACTGAAATAAGTTTAAGGAAGGAGCAGAGGAATTTAAGGAATGTACGAACTGGTGCATAACACCCACACCAACACCAACATTGCTTTTTTCATCACTATGGCTACTGGAATTTTGGAAATTGAGTGTAAAGTAGCATCAAAATATAGGTCTCACTGTAACTCTCCCTCAGACATTTCTTGCTTTGCTTAAACAGGCATATTTGGGGAAATATATACAAGTCGAGAAGCACATTTTCTTCACACTATGCATATGTTTTGTTCTTTTTAAAACCCATCAAGAACCTTGATGGGCAAATCAAATGGCGTACTTAATTTCTTTTAATATCCTTTTGGTATTGTTTCCCCCCTTTCCTTTGTTTGGGTGACTTGGTGTTGTGTGCGTGTATTGTTCAAATAACTACTGCTGGACGACTTTAAAGTCATTGTCAGCATTTCGAGCAACTTTTCCACAGCATCTACAAAGGAAGAGAGGCAGTTTTGACAAAATGATCTGCTACATTAAAAAAATCAGTACTTTCACTTATCTCCTTGTATTTAGTTTTTGAGGGAAAACAGAGGTGATAGCACCACTAGTTTTAATCACAAATGAACTATTATACATTGAAAGAGCTCTGGACGCTTGAATCCAAACAACGTTCCTTTTTTATTAAAGAAGAGAATGCCTAGAATTGCAATGCCTAAATTAAAGCTTAACCAATGTCTGGGTGGAGTAAGAGTCCCTGATTTCAAGACCTGATATTGGGCTTTCACCCTCCATCAAACTAGGAACTGGTTTTGAAAGTGGTGCTGGGACAGAAGACAGAATGGCAAGTTCCCCGCTTTTCCTTCTCTGATTTCCTTCTAATGCATTGATGTGCTCAGGCAAAGGAACAGCTGGTTCTGCTTAGATCCAAACATCTAGTGCTGCAGTTACTTACAGGTTACCCTATTCCTTCAGCAGCTAATCTAGTGAGGTCCAATACAGAAGAAACAATATCGGGGACACCCATATTTTGGAAGACACAGTACAATAAGGGGTTTAAAATCGCTAGCTATGAATTTCTAGACTAGATACAGCTTACGGTCAAAGATCCGCACAACGGATGCTGATAATTAACTCTTCCTGTCCATTGGTGTGGGGGGGAGGAATTGCCAGACTAGGTAAGTTGACTGCAGATGTATACATATTTTTAAGAAATCCCATTTCAGCTGAAGCAGTGGTTACATTTCAGAAGTTATTACGGAGACAAGGTTGAGTATAACCTTTGGCCAGGATACCTGGGAGCAAGTTTGGTAGAAAAATAGTCTCTAATTCCAGGTCTAGTAGGAATATGTTGTTTCATCAAATCTGATTCAACAAGCAACAACATATACTCTGATTTCATATTTTGGCAAGCAGCCAAAAAAGATTTTTCTGAGAGGGAAAAGTTTTAATATTGTGAGGAAGGAGGGAGCAGAGCAGGCCGTATGGATGATCCCCTCATAAAAGTGAAGGGATGTAAAAAACGAGGGGCACATCGAACGATAGATAACAGAGATCTTCTGAAACAACATCTGGTAATGACAGGTCTCTCCAAATGATTTTTGAATGCCCCCATAGTAGTATATTGTGATAGAGGTCTGGTTGTCTATTTGCAGGATAATGCCATTGTGGTACTTTCCTCAGCTACGCACATCTTCTTGGGTAAAATGGCTGTTGATTTGCTGGTAAAAGTAACTTTAATTGTATTGAATTTATAAAGCGCTTTTGCCAAAGCGATATGCCTAAAATAAAAATGATACAAAAGCAAATGAGGAAATAAGTTACATTGTCTGGTTAGGTAGCGGGCAGCAGATGGGCTTTGAGAGAGGAGCGAAAGAGAGACAAGGATGGAGCTGAGCGGACAGACAGCAGAAAAGAGTTCCAAAATGTGGGAGCAAGCAGGGAGAATGAGCCAAAACAGGAGGAAGCGCCTGGAGGTTGGAGTACGCTTCAGAGAAAGGGGGATTGGGACCTCAGGGCTGGGGCAGGGGACTAGAAGCAGATCAAACATGATATATAGGTGGGAGCAAGACTATGGGTACATTTGAAAACAATACTGAGAAAATGGGCAAGAAAGCAGGATTCAAAGGACATCCAGGAAACAGAGAGTAAAGCACTTGAGACCGAAGCACAATGCGGGAGACAAAGGAGAGTGCGGATGGCTGAATTATGGATGAAGCACCAGGGAGTGAGATGATAGGCAGGGAGATCAATAAGAAGGGCAGAACCGTACTCAAGCCTATAAAGACCAAATTAAGTGATTCAAAGTTTAGTAGCATGGAATGTAAGCAGGGGACGGATATTATGGATATTGAATAGCTCGAAACTGCAAGAATTTGCAGTGGAAGAAATGAAGGAGGAAGACGAATGTTACGGGTCGAAGATGACTCCCAGGTTGCTGGCTGACAAAGAAAGTGGGATATGAGAGGGAGGAAAAGAAATGGAACAGAAAGAAGAGGGGGAGGGAACAGAAGATGGTGGAAAGAAGAGATTTTCAATTTTGTATGGATTAAGTGGAGAAACTGAGAGTGTATCCAGGATTGAACTGCTTGTAAAGAGGTAGAGATGTTCTTGTGAATAGGGTGAGAGAAAGCAGAGAAGGAACGATATATCTCAGTATCATCAGCATAGAAATGATAGATAAGAATAAAGGATTCAATGACTTGGGCAAGTGGGGCTTTGTAAACAGGAAAAGGAAGAGGTCTGAAGACGGAGTCTTGGGGAAACAAATGAAGAAGGGGGAAGGGAGCGGAAAGTTTACATGACCAAGAAACAGATAAAGTACAATCTGTCTGGTAGGATTGAAGCCAGTTCAGAACTAGACCTGAAATACCAAGAGAAGAGAGAGATTTAAGAAGAAGAGAGTGATCCACCATGTCTAAAGCAGTTGAGAGATTGAGAAGAATAAGAATACAGGTGAGTTTGGTGTGACGAGCAGCATGAAGAGACTCTGTGACAGCAAGTAAAGCAGAATCATTTGAATGAAGGCGATGAAAACCAAATTGAAATGGGGAGAGAAGGGAGCTGTGAGCAAGATAAATCTAGAGTTGGGAATAAACAATACATTCCAGGATTTTGGATAGGTAAGGTAGTAGTGAGATACACCTGAAGTTAGCAGGAACAGAGGAGTCAAGTGAGGGTTTTTGAAGCATCGGAAGAATTACAGCATGTTTAAAAGAGGATGGAAAAGAAGAAGTGGAGAGTGAGTGATTGAATAATGAAGTGAGACAGGGAATCAGGAAGGGGAAGACTTTAGGAATCAGAGAAGAGAGAATGAGGTCTAGAGGAGAAGCAGACAGGTGAGTGCTAGCAATTAAATTGGAGGTGTCCGCATCAGTTAAGGAGGTGAAAGAGGACAGAGTAGAGGAAGGATTAACACAAGGAGAGAATGGAACATGGAGCCGTGCAGTGGAGGACTGAAGTGATGTCCGAAAGTAGAAGAATCTTATTAGTAAAGTAGGAAGCAAAGTCAGAAGGAGTAAGAGGAGTTTAGAGAGGGATCAGGTGAGGGAGGGGAACAAGACAATTCAGTGACTATAAGAGACTGCGGTGATGAGATGATAGAGAGAGAATAAGATTAGAATAATAGGACTTTTTTGCTATGCAGAGTGTTGAATAAGAAGAAGAATGAAGAGAGTAAAGAGCAAGAAGATCTGAGGAGAGTTGAGATGTGTTCCATCTGCACTCAGCCCATCGTAGGGATGAGCTTAGTGTGTGAAGCTCAGGAGTGAACAAAGGCTGTGGAGGTCTGTGAGATGGTTTGAAAGGACAAGAGAGCTGAAGATGGTCAAGACTGGTGAAAGGAGCTGAATTGACAGTGGATAATGCAGTATTATCAGTGGAGAGTGCAATGTCAAGAGGTAAAGGAACGTTGGCAGAAATATGATGAAGAAAATGTATCAAAGTAACACACCTATACACAAGTGTTTTGAGGCACAACAAGGCAAGGGAGGGTAAACAGGTGGAAGCCAGACAACGATCCTACCCGGCCAGGTGTCATTCAGATCGCGCAAGTGCATGGGAAGGGGGAAAGGGAAAAGTGCGTGGGGGAAGGGAGAAGGGAAAGTGCAGAACATGGGATAGTAAAATAATAAGATAGTAAAACGACCAAATGGTGGCAAGTGCAAGGTAAGAGCAGACATAAGTGCTGGTAGGGGGACTGTAGGGATACAGAAGAACAGTCCCCAGGTGTGGGGGTTGCCAGGGAGGCAGTGCAGTAGTGCAAGTGGTGGGGCCTGGGCCCAAGATCAGAAAGGGTGGCCAGGTAACCAGTGCAGTTTCAGCCAGGAATTCAACAGGGGACAGGGTGTCAGGTTCAGGTTCAAACTCCCCCTTCTCCTCACCTGAGTCCTCAGAGGTGCGATTCTTAAGAACAGCTTTAGGCTTCTTATTGTCCTTCTTCCTTTCCTTGGGTTGGTTATCCTTTAGTTTCCGACCTTTTCTTTCGTGTAAATAAGGTCTGGCCCCTCCAGAGGCCACCTTGACAGAGATGAGAAACTGCCCAGGGAGGCCCCCAGGAGGGCCAGACTCGCCCCAGGGAAAAAGGCGGAAGGCAGAAAAAACCCTAGTTCTGGAGTATTGCAGAGGTAAGGAAAAGTTGTTTCCAAAGACCAATTCCCAGTAATGATTAGAGTACTGCAAGATGAGAAGGACTCGGAAAGAATATTATGAACAGAATTTCAGGGGAAAAAGGCACTGGAGCTGACAGGAAATGTAATAAAAAATATAAGCTGTGGTAAAAAAAAAAACTCTAATACCGAAAGAATAGGAAGCTGCTCGCGTGTAAATTAAGCGGCAGGGTTTGTATGGCAAGGCGCCGTACATGCAAGCAAGGAGGAAGAAAGAGTAGAATAGCGACAGAAAGAAAACAGAAACTGGGTAGCGGTTTAAACAGAGGGATACCGTACAAGAAAGAAAGAAAGAACAGAAAACACAGATACCAGAATGGATAGATCCCGGGGGGGCCGGGATAGAAAGAACGGGAGTAATCACAAGGAAATATGCGTGAGAATAGCACAGGAGTGCGAGCGAAGTAGCAAGAGGAAAAACAGATACAACGCACTGGCAGAAGGGGTGGAGCCGGAAGTTATAGTGCAGGCCGCCATGTTAGATGAGGACTAGAGCGATACCCTGAATAGAATTAATGCTGCCAGCAATTCCATAATTTCTACCCGCCGGTCCTGACAGTGTACCCCTTTCTCCTCGGGGGTCCCCCAGGTTTGCCCGGGTGGAAGTGGTGAAATCTCTTAATCAATCGGGGTGCATGAATATGGCTCACTGGTTCCCAGGAGCTCTCATCCAACGGATAACCCTTCCAATGCACTAGGTATTGTAACCTACCCCGGCGGTACCGGGAATCAACCAAATAGGCCACTTCGTATTCTTCAGGCGCTGGGTTAACTTGAGCAAGTACCCTGTGGACTGGTCTTTGGAAAGGATCTTCCTTGTATTCCTTGAGTAAGGAGACATGGAAGACTGGATTCACCTTCTTGAGGTAATCAGGGAGTCTGAGCTTAAACGCTACCGGATTGATCCGTTGCACAATGGGGAAAGGTCAGAGGAATCGAGGGGAAAACTTGCCAGAATGGACCCACCTGGGCAGGAAACGGGTAGACAACCAGACCAATTGTCCCACCTGCCACGTAGGGTTGGGGCTTCTACTCTTGTCTGCCCATTTCTTTTGTGCCTGTTGGCTGACCAGGTGAGCCTTTTGCGCAAGTTCATGTACCTCATGTAAGTCCTTCAGAACTCCGTCCACAACAGGAATCTTGGTGGAAGGGGCACTGAGCCAGGGCAAATGTCGGGTATTATACCCATAGGTACAAAAAAAAGGACTCATCTGGATGGATGTATGAAGGGCATTGTTGTATGCGAACTCTGCTTGCGGAAGGAAGCGATACCAATTCTTCTGCTGAGGGCTACAAAAACACCTTAGATATTGTTCCAGACTGGCATTTAATCTCTCGGTTTGCCCATTACTCTGAGGATGGTAACCCGAAGAAAGAGCCCTGTTAATTCCCAGTGACTGGCAAAGAGAAGCCCAAAATTTCAAAGTAAATTGAGCTCCTCGATCTGAAACCACTGTCCGAGGCAAACCATGTAAGCGAACTATATCCTGGAGGAATACAGCCGCTGTCTCTGAGGCTGACGGAACATGCTTGAAAGCAGAGAAATTAGCTAACTTACTGAAAGAATCGACGGTTACCATGATCACAGTCATGTCATCCGAAGGGGGGAGATCCACGATAAAATCAGTGGAAATATGTTCCCAGAGGCGTTCAGGTAAGGTGTCTTGCTGTAATAGTCCCAGCGGTCTTCCCGTTCGATGTTTGTTGGAGGCACAAACCGAACCGGTAGAAACATACCGGCAGACATCGTTCCGAATGGTAGGCCACCAAAAGCCTCTGCGTAGCAGGTTGTATGTCTTCCTGACTCCTGGGTGTCCTGTTAAAGGGGAGTCATGGCACCAGGACAGGACTAGAGTCTGAAGTGTTTTGGTGGGAATGAACAAAGCATCTCCATGATAATATAACCCATCCTTGCCTTGGATGATAGAGGAAGGGAGATCAGAGTCTGTTTGATATTGAGGTATCAAATCTTGAAGAAAGGAGAGAGTGGATGCAACAATCCTGAGCCCTGGGAAGACCAATTTGTGTCCCCTGTAGGTTCCAGAGCTTTCCCCTAGACTGCGAGACAAGGCATCCGCCTTCATATTTTCTGTACCCGGAATGTAGGTGATGTTAAAGTCATATTGCAGGAAGAAATAGGCCCACCTGGCGTGGCGTGCATTGGTGC
The DNA here is from genome assembly GCF_040938575.1 of Ambystoma mexicanum. Classification (NCBI taxonomy): domain Eukaryota; kingdom Metazoa; phylum Chordata; class Amphibia; order Caudata; family Ambystomatidae; genus Ambystoma; species Ambystoma mexicanum. Next base: position 1,059,154,269 of record NC_090935.1, on the reverse strand, counting down.
ATTCCATTTGTTGTAAGACCCGAAGATTGCGATGGTCAGTTCTGATGTCAAAGCTGTGAGCGGCCCCTTGCAACAGATGACGCCACTCTTGACATGCTAACTTGATTGCCAAAAGTTCCCTTTCCAGTACTGAATAGTTGCGCTCACTAGTAGTAAGGGTCTTGGAATAATAGGCCACAGGATGTTCCACCTCGTCCTCTGACTTCTGTAGTAGGATAGCCCCGACTGCACCTAAGGAAGCATCCGTTTCCAAAATGTACGGTTTAGTCGGATCCGGCTGGACCAGTATGGGTGCCTTCGAAAAGCATTCCTTGAGTGTTATAAAGGCTCTTCTGGGTTCCTCATCAAAGACGAACCTTACACCTTTCTTCAACAGGGAAGTAAGCGGAAGCACAGTATTAGAAAAATTGGGCATAAATCTCTGATAAAAATTTGCTAAACCCAGAAAACTCTGTAGCTCCCTTACATTGGTAGGTTCCTTCCAGCTTCTGATAGCCTTCATCTTGATCGGATCCATCTCTATACCCTCCTTAGATAGGATGAATCCTAAGTAGGATACTGATGTAGCTTCAAATTGACACTTTTCCGGTTTGATCAGCAGCTGATGGGACTTAAGGCGCTGCAACACCTGCACAACGAGTCTTCTGTGCTCTGAAAGTGTCTTGGAAAATATCAAGATGTCATCAAGGTAAACCACCACCGTTATGAACAACATATCGGAAAACACCTTGTCCAAGTATCTTTGGAATACTGCTGGAGCATTTACAAGGCCAAATGGCATGACCCTATATTCATATAGACCAAATGGGGTGCGGAATGCCGTCTTCCACTCGTCTCCCTGTCTTATACGCAATAGGTGATATGCACCTCTTAGGTCGAGCTTTGTGAAATAGACAGCTCCTTGTACAGCTTCTAATATATCCCTTATAAGTGGCATGGGATATCTGTCATGGATGGTAACTTTATTCAAGCCTCTATAGTATATACAAGGACGTAATTCTGCTGAATCCTTCTTTGGGATGAAAAATAACGAAGCTCCACAGGAAGACTTTGATTCTCGGATAAGGCCATTCTGTAGATTTGCATTCAAGTATTCCCAAAGAGCATTCCGTTCCAGAAGCCATAAAGGATACATGCGTCCAAAGGGAACTACGGCTTCTGGTATCAAGTTGATGCCGCAGTCCTCTGCCCTATGCGGTGGCAGCATCTTGGGTATGGTATCCAGGAATACTTCGGAAAATGCCTGATATTGAAGAGGGACAGAAGAAATGATCATGGAATTGTGGGTTGATCTTCCTTCTTCCAATCTACCATTGGTGGTTTGGGTGGTGGAGAGGTCCATACAGTTGGTCTTACAAAACAGTGAATCAAAGCTCACTTTGTTGTCTGTCCAGTTAATGTGCGGGTTATGCTTTCTTAACCACGGGATCCCTATAACCACAGGAAAATGAGCTGCTCTGATCTGATCAAATACCATGATCTCTTCATGGTGGCCCATCTCCATCTTCAGCGGGAGAGTCTCTGAGGTGATGGGTCCAGATGATAAAGGCCTGCCGTCAACCCCTTCTATTGGAATAGGAGCAGACTTGAGTCTGGTAGCCACCTGGTGTTCCGTGGCCCATCTAAGGTCCATGAAATTGCCTGCTGCTCCGCAGTCCAACATGGCTAATACCTCAGTGGGAGCAGAATCAGACAGCCACAGTTTAACCTTGAACACCATCAGACTGTTTTCTTCCGTGTTGTCTAAGGTTCTTGAGTTGTTGCAAGGGTATTTGTCAAGTCCCCCGACACTTCCCTTGCAGTAGAGCGGGGGCTGAAGTTTTCCTTCCGCCGAGGGGGTACCTCCGGGCAGTCTCTCAGTAAGTGTTTGGAAGAACCACAGTACATACACAATCCTGTGTCCCGTCGTCTTCTTCGTTCTTCTGGAGTCAGGGGACCTCGAGTGGCTCCTATCTGCATGGGTTCTTCTGCCATGGCTGAGGTTCTTGCTTGAGAAGAAGGGGAAGGGAGATTTATAGTCTGAGGAGTTCCTCTGGGTCGTCTTCTTTCTTGTCATCTTTCCTGTAGGCGGAATTCAATCTGGAGAGACAATGTTACCAAATCTGGGAAGGACGCTGGTCTGGCAACTCTAGCAAGCTCATCCTTAATTTCATTGTGAAGACCTTGTCTGAAAATGGTCTGTTGGGCCGAATATGGCCAGTCTGCCTTGGCTGCGAGTCTCTGGAAGCGGGAAACGTAGGTTTGAAGATCAGAGTTTCCCTGACAAACATCCAGAATGGCCTCCAAGGAGGAGTAGAAAACCTCCGGTCTGTCAAACCTTTCCTTGATCAGCTCAACAAAACGGTCATAATCATTTAGAGACGGGTCATTATTAGTAACTAACGGTGTGACCCAGGATAATGCGTTTCCGGAAAGGTCAGCGATGATGAAACCAACCCTTGATCTGGCCGTATCATAAGTATGGGTCCTGAAGGAAAAGTACACCTTACATGCATATAGAAAGTCCTTAAGACCTCCAGGGTACCCGTTGTACTTTCCGAAAGAGAATGGCGTAGTGGGCAAGTCGCCATGATCATCCCGATGTAGAACTACCTGTTGTCGGAGTGCAATATTTTCTGTTCTCAGGGCTTGAACCTCCACGGTTAAATTTTGCATAGCAGCAAACAGTTCTTGGTATTGCTCCAATGAAGCCATAGTGTGAGTTGGGCGTTGTATACTGTCAGGTTCAGGTTCAAACTCCCCCTTCTCCTCACCTGAGTCCTCAGAGGTGCGATCCTTAAGAACAGCTTCAGGCTTCTTATTGTCCTTCTTCCTTTCCTTGGGTTGGTTATCCTTTAGTTTCCGACCTTTTCCTTTGTGTAAATAAGGTCTGGTCCCTCCAGAGGCCACCTTGACAGAGATGAGAAACTGCCCAGGGAGGCCCCCAGGAGGGCCAGCCTCGCCCCAGGGAAAAAGCCGGAAGGCAGAAAAAACCCTGGTTCTGGAGTATTGCAGAGGTAAGGAAAAGTTGTTTCCAAGGACCAATTTCCAGTAATGATTAGAGTACTGCAAGATGAGAAGGGCTCCGAAAGAATATTATGAACAGAATTTCAGGGGAAAAAGGCACTGGAGCTGACAGGAAATGTAATAAAAAATATAAGCTGTGGTAAAAAAAAACCTCTAATACCGAAAGAAAAGGAAGCTGAAGTCAAGTAGCTAGGCGCCGGGTGCAAGTAAGTACAGAAATGGAAGTCGCGAGAGCGTACAGAAAAGAAATACCGCCGCTCGCGTGTAAATTAAGCGGCAGGGTTTGTATGGCAAGGCGCTGTATATGCAAGTAGGGAGGAAGAAAGGGTAGAATAGCGACAGAAAGAAAACGGAAACTGGATAGCGGTTTAACAGCGGGATACTGTACAAGAAAGAAAGAAAGAACAGAAAACACAGATACCAGAATGGATAGATCCCGGGGGGGCCGGGATAGAAAGAACGGGAGTAATCACAAGGAAATATGCGTAAGAATAGCATAGGAGTGCGAGCGAAGTAGCAAGAGGAAAAACAGATACAACCACCGGCAGAAGGGGTGGAGCCGGAAGTTATAGTGCAGGCCGCCATGTTAGATGAGGACTAGAGCGATACCCTGAATAGAATTAATGCCGCCAGCAATTCCATAATTTCCACCCGCCGGTCCTGACACAGGGGGAGAGAAGGCAGAAGCAAAGAGGAAGGTTTTGAGGTGCTTCCGGAACTGGAGATGGTTCTCCTCAAGTTTCAGGGAGGCGCGAAGGCTGTTCCAGAGGGAGGCCCCTGCCGAAGAGACAGATCTACCACCAACTCGTTGCTTGGAGAAGCGAATGACCCTGAGGGAGTGTCACGACCCTCACCCAAAACCCCCTCTGGCAAACCCATTGGCCAGGTGGAGTCAGGACTCGGGCCTCTAGAGCCTGGCATCCTCTTCAAAAGCCCCCATGGGGCCAGTCCTGGCGCCTATGGTGCCAGGCTCATACACCATGAAAAACAATGTGCTTGGGAACTACTTTATTGTAATTTCATCCAACATGAAGGCATCCACATAGTTTGGTTCCTAAGAACCAAGCTATGCAGTCTAGTGTTTTGGGTGTGGTAGCCTAGGGACTACATTACCTGGACTATTTTGTTGGGGCTATTTAAACCACACCCGAGCAAGACAACACGCTTTGCGTTACTTTGCAGCTTGCAACGTGACGCTCACCGTGTCCAGCTATTCCCTCGAACCTCGGAGAAGCAGAACCTGCAAGGAGACAAAAGGAACATCATTAGCAGCAGCATCTTACCTGCAGTCTTCATCTTTAAACACTCGCGGCTACTGAGAACAGCTTCCTCGAATCTGCACGCCTCCCGGACAGAACGACCTGAAAGAGGAAGATAGAGGCAACATTAAAGAAAGCAGTAGAGACATTTACAAATTACGAACTGCTCAAAAGGCTTACCTGGCTGGTCGCCTCTCGGCTGGCACCACTCCGGACATTCCACTCGCGCTGAAGAACACTGCGACCTTCAAGGAAGGAAAACAAAGGCAAGACTTCGCAGCACTGAGCATAGCGCTTACTTACCGCATCATAGCGCTCTTAATGCGCCATCATTTACCAGCGGGGCTCAACCAAGCCAGTTTGCCGCGCTGAAGCTCCGCATACCTAAGGGAGACAAAAGAGACATTTTAAACAAAGAAATGCATGCAGGATAGCAACAAAACTAAAGAACAGCAATAAGACCTACCTGAACAATATCAAACGGGCCGGCGTCAGTGAAGTAACTGGACGGCACTCACGCATGAAAGACAATGCGCCCCTGCAAAGAAGGCAGGACGGAGAGCACGCCTAATTCTACCACAAGGTGAGCAGAGGGCACCAGAGGGATTGAAATCATACAGGGGGTGGAGGGAGGATACTTACCCCAGTCGGTCAGTCTTGAACACAGTCCTCCTGTATTTTCAGGCAGAACCTTCCCCACAGACCACATCAGGGCAAAGCTGAGAAGCATACCAGCGAGTAACCGGCTGGGTGGCGTCCCTGTGGATACCAGGTGAGCGTAACAGGGAGTTGGAGGAGGATAAGCGAAGAGCTCGAGAAGGAAGATATTTGGGAAGAGAGAGTTGGAGGTATTGCGGCCCAAGGCCCTAGAAGGCCTTGTGGACAATGCAGAGGGTTTTGAACTTAATCCTCCTAGCCACCTGGGGCCAGTGCAGAGATTTCAGTCCTGGAGAGATACGATCCCTGGGCTTGAGGCTAAGGACAAGTCTAGCAGTCCTGTTCTGGATAAGTTGAAGAGGGCGGAGCGTAGAGGCAGGTAGATTTAGATCGAGGCTGTTACAATAGTCCAGCCTAGAGAGAACCAGGGCTCTGGAAACGGTGAGCTTCTGAGGGAAGGAGAGGAAAGGAAGAATACCTCTGAGGAGTTGTAGCTGGTAGTGTGACTTCTTAGAGACGTCAGAGATGTGAGGAGAGAAGGAGAGTGTGGAGTCGAAGATGACCCTGAGGTTTTTAGCCTTGCAGGTGGGAGCAGGAAGAGGGCCAAGAGAGGCCGGCAGACCAGTGCCCTCCACCTTTCCCAAAGGTTCCGAGAGAGTGGGAAAGAGAGGTAAAGGAAGTAGTAAGTACTACATGGGTAACTGTGTCTAAAGGTGAGATCCAGGTTTCTGTAACACAGAGAAATGTCAGTTTGAAGTGAAAAAATTAGTCAAGGAAAGATGGGATTTATTACAAAGTGAGCAAGTATTTAAAAGACCAATCGACAAAGAAGGATGATTGGATATTTACAAGGTTATGCAGACTGCGTGGATGGCTGTAAGAAAAAGGAGCTGGGAGACGATCAGTGATGATTGTGGGAATAGCAGCGGGCATAAAGAGCAGTTGGAGGATAAGAGTAGGAAGCAAAATACAGAGCAAGGATGATAAATCAGGCTGCACGATGTTAAGCCATAACCGAAGAGCTCTATTATGAAAAGGAATGCAGCACGAAGGTAAAGAATTAGGGAGTATGAGAGAGAGGGTGGGTATAGGGCCAAACAGGGAGGTAAGAGAGGTCGGTACCCTTGAAATAGCCGCCCTTAGAATGGAGCGCCCAGGGCCAGAGTGCCCTAGGGAAGCTAGAACAAAGGAGAAGGAGGCTCACATGTGAGATCACGTGACACTAGTTCACGGCTCGGAAGGCGGGGCGGTGAGACGGCGTGGGTCCCGTGGTGGTGATGCAACCAAAGGAGCCGTTAAGGAGTTGCAGTTTACAGGTCTCTAGGGTGCAAGGTGGAGCCAGCAGAGTGCAGTAAAAGGCACACTGCTAAGGCGCATTTCTGCTCTTTGTCAAATGTAGGGCTATGCGGAATAGGACAAAATGACTGAGGGCAAAAAGTCCGACCCCCAAAAGTCTGACCCCCATTTTTCCATAGATTTATATGTGGAGGGGTAAAGTTAATAAAAATGTATAGGGATAAGGTGGAGGGGCTGTGGGGGGTCGCCCCCCACATATATATTTGCAGGAAAAAAAAAGTCAGACTTTTGGTTTCGGTCATTTCACGCAGATCCTGGCTATGCACTAAGCTTCCCATGTATTCTCAGCAGGAAATTATGGGAGATCACCAACCCATAATACCCAGCAGCCACTAATTTATCCTACAGCGTTATTCTACTTATTTGCTGCCGTGTTCATGGTAACGTATACGCGTTGCATCAGTTTCCTGAATGCAGTGTTTTTTCTTGCAGGATCAATGATCATATTAATGTGAAGTGGACACATCCTCCTGTCCTGCAGGAACGTATGGATGGTTATTCACTAACAATGTATTGAGTTCTGGGTTTTCAGCACATCACATATGTGTGCTGGAAAATGCTTGTCAAGGACACAAACAAGGCCTTCCTCAATTTATATCCCCCCTCCTATTCCACCAGTTCATTTTTATTTTTGTTTTCCATTTTACCTATAGTGCGTAACAAGGCGTTACAAAATTCACAAACCAAAACGTCTTGTTTAATGTAGTTATTTCGGCCTTTGCGCTCTCTTCCTTCATTTTGGCCACAGTCTCTGCTTTCACTTATGCTTGCTTTTCACAGGCCATGGCCTACACCTGTTTATGGGTATAGCCTCTGTCGCACTCTTGTGTGGGTAAGGTGCTCCATTCACACTCTTCTCCTTTTCTTTGGCGTTCCCCTCTTTCACCTTCTTCCACTGTTCTGGATTTCTCTTTATCTCCACCTTCCTCGACATTCTGGGTTCCTATTCACTCTCTCTTTCTCTTTCACTCCATATTGCGCCAGTCTTTTGGGTTTTCTCTTTCACTCCAACTTCCACTGATCGCTGGGTGTTTGCTTTCATTTCATCTTCCACTGGCTTTAGGTTTTCTCTTTCACTCCACCTTATCTGGTTTCTAGGCTTCTCTTTCTCTTAACCTTCTTCCACTATCCATGCCGTTCAGGAGCAAGAGTTTTTAAGCAGGTCAGATGCCATTTTGAATTCCTTTTTTGTGTGAATGTTTGAGCTGCTCTGGTGGGGCAGCTCTCTTAACGCTCCACCTCTGGCTACAGGACGTCATCCTTCTGGCGCCCACTCTAGCTGCAGCCTATAGTCAGCAGGTTAGTATGTGTGTTTTACAGTCCTTTGGTGAGACTGGAAGGTTGAACAAAAGTCTCCTTTCTTTTATGTGGTGCGGGGTAGTCTCCCATTGACTGCTTTGGAGATGTTGGCTGAAGGACTCGCTATTTATTCAGGGTTGGAGCTGTAGAGAAAACATGAGTCCAACTTTCCACAAGTCTCCCTGTAGTGAGGGAAAGAGTGGAGTCCTCCTTGTGCGCCTAGTTGTTACACAGGGGAGAGCTGAGTACCTCTCTGTCCCCCACTTTGTCTGTGTTAAATGAGAGAGAGATGCCTGTCTCACAGATTTGTTCTCTTCATGGTGGGGAAGGTACTTCTAAGGGCTGATTGGTGTTTCCCTGTAGACTTCATCCACTTGGATCTGCAGACGAGGTTCCCAGATCCATGTAGTTTTCCCTCTATGAGACACGGGCTTTGGAGAGATGTAGTCTTTGTTTGTTTCTTCCCAATAGTTTTAGGAACTTGTCTGTGCAATGTGTTCATGAAGGTTCCTACTGGACTTGAGGACATTGTGCTGTCTCTCCCAAATGCTTGTGATAATGACCCAGATATTATTTTGTTCAATGTAAATATGTGTTGAAGATGTATACATTGTACAAAATTGATCATTTAAAATATTTAACTAAGTGCATGCATTTACTCCCATCATGGGTATGTTAATGGCAAAGGATAGACTTGCATACTATTTTCATCTTATTCTGCCAAGATATCTGTTTAGGCTGACTGTTGCTATAGTCGTAACATGGGTTATATATGTTTGCCCGGGCTACAGAGTAACCAAACTTTTCATATGGTTTTCACTTCTGTCCTGGCTGACTCTTTACGCCGAGCATCAGATGACTGAATTCGCCTCTTGTCTGACTTGTCTATGTTCTGGTGTGTCTTGCTTTCTTAGGCTGTCTGCTTGCTTGTGTTTGAATTCTTTGTTGGTGTTGTTCAACTGCCTCTGCTGGCCTGGCTGCCGCTTTACGTCAAGTATCGGACGGCTTTCCAAAAGTAGATTGTCTCTTGGGTGGCATGAGGATTAAATTACAGGTTTTTTGTCACTGTGGTTGTGTACTTCTTGAGTGTTGATAAGATTAATTTCACCAATTTCTTTTAATGAACTTTCCTGCATAACTTTTACAAATGTTTGGCTCTTTGTTAGCTTTTATTATGGTACTTTGTCAAGCAAAATAGGTATGGTTGTTCGTTAAGCAAAATAATTATCAGTTTCATCCACCAGGGGCACGTTAAAATTGAGCAGAATAAGCATTTGTTTTGGTTTTTTCCACCATGGCACCACTTAAGCAAACACAAACCACGCCATTAGATTCCTTGTGAAAGGCTACCCCTGTTAAACCACTTTGGAGCCCCCTAGATTGTTCCCCCTCCATTTCTAAAGCGGACAAACTGATAGTCAGACACACTCAAAAATATATATTAGAGACTAGCAGATATAACTTGTGTTGCCCAGGCTACAAAATAACCAAACTTTTCATATGGTTTTCCACTGCTGCTCTGACTGCCTCGCGCCTTGAAACACTTGTGCATAGGCACGTTATAAATGCCATATCATATCATATCCTATCATGCTGGGCATCGGACGACTGCATTAGCCTGTTGTCTGGCTTATCTCGGTTCTGGTGCGACCTGCTGTCTCAGTGCTGCCTGTATGCTTTCTTGTGCTTGAAGTCTTTCATGGCATTGTTGAACTGTCTCTGCTGCCCGGCTGCCCCTTTACTCTGAGCAACAGACAACTTTCCAAAACGAGATCGTCTGTTGGGTGGCATGATGCTTGCATTACAGGTTTTTGTCAGTGGTGAAGTGTACTTCTTGAGTGTCCATAAACCCAATTACCCGGATTTTATTGTATTCATTTTCCCGGATTACCTTTACTAATGTTTGGCTCATTGGTAGCTTTTTTAATTCTGGTCGTTCGTTAAGCAAAATAAGAATCAGTTCTAATTTCATTCACCATAGCGCCACATCAACAACTTAAAATCAAGCGAAACAAATACGTACACACCACCATTATCTTACCTGGTCAGAATGTGCTACATTCCGGCACAACTGAGATGGCGCACTGTCTCGTGGCTTTATTTTAACATTCTGCTCATGTGTACAATTCAGCTGTGCGGTTCCACACCAGTACCCTCTAAAATGTTTTGCTCAATCTGTACAACTTTGTAGTTTTATACTTGATTTTCTGCTCTTAACATCCGCCTCATTACGACCCAGGCGGAGGACCATGGTGCTATTAGCACCATGGTCCATGCCGGTGTCCGCCATGGCGGAATGAGGAATTACCACCCCATTCCGAGGTTGGTGGGGCGGTAATTCCCCATGCCGCATCGTCCTTCCCCATTCCCATTTTTGCCCCATAGGGCTCAATGGGAATGGGGAAGGCGCTAATAACGTTACCGCAAATTGCGGTACCGTTATTAGCACCAAAGTCCCTTTGCGGGTCCCTACTTTAACGGCTGGAAAAACCAGCCTCTAAGGTCGGGTCCCGCAAAGGGACCTCGTAATCAGGCGTTAAGGGTTTAATGGCGCCGACACCTTTTACGGCGCCGTTAAACCCTTAACGCCAGGGTCGTAATGAGGCCCAATCTGTTGCTTTGTTTTTTGTTGTACCTAAATAAAGCTGACATAATATAATTCATGGCATCAGTCCGAAACAAACAGAGGGACATTTTCTGTGTCGCTCCATTTACTTAACATCTTGAAATAGTCACTTGGAGACCGTGTCCCAGCAACCCGCCCTTTCTGAAAGACCCACTTTTGCCATCCCATTTGGCCCTCGCCACTCCATGCTGTCTCCACTCAGCATGCAGTGCCCACGAGAGCCTGGAGTCTGATTGCCTGGGTGGGATGGGTAAGAGGGCCAGTGAAACTTGCTTTTCTAATTGTGTTTTGGGCCACTTGGCTTTGAGCAGTAGGAGAGTTTGGGATTTAGGATGCTTGTCCCTCTGCTTGTTTCAGCCCACCCCTTTCCCTGGATTTCAGCAAAAGTCAAAATGTGTTTGTGGCTGTCAAGAATGATGTCACAGGGATGGACTGTAACTGTTTTCTTCACAGTTGGCATTCATCTTGAAGCCAGGCTGTCAAGTTTCCTGGCTGCCGAAGACTAAGTAGCGCAGGGTTCTAGCTCAACACCTCTCTGATAAACGGACAGGTACTGGATCAACTCCCAATGTCATGGGACAGCACTTCCCCAATGTCAGGACAGTGCAGATGTGGAGGTTACCAGATGTCCAATCCACGCATACCGGTAATCTGGTCCAGATGGTTGCTGGGGCTGAAGCACCTGCAAAGGCAACAACTAATAGACCAGAATGGGAAAAGGGGTAAGTCGAGAAAGACAGTATGGGAACCCTGGGAGGCAGCAAACAGCCCAGAATCCAAGGAAGGTAGATAGGAAGACAAATTCCAAGAACAGAGAACCAACAGGGAACCAACCCAACCCAGACCCAACAGGCCAGGAGGGAACCAGAAGGAAGGAACCAAGGAGCCAAGGGAGACAAGAAACAAGCAGAGCTCAGGGCAGGGCTCAGGGCAACTGGACCAGAGAGCTGAGGGAGTGAAGCATGATTCAACAAGAACCGTGTTGAGATGCAACTTGCAGCATTTGCAAAGCAGAGATATACGGGGACCTTGTATTCGTGGACCTGGGTGAAGCAAAAACTCTGCGAAAGCCTTATGCAGTATGCCGCGGCAACCAGGAAAGGTGCCAAGGGGACTAGAGCCTCCAGGAAGGTGCAACCAAGGCTCGGCGAACCCGGGCCCGCACACGGGTGAGTGGCATGACACCATGACCCCTGCCAGGAAGGCCTGGAGAACCTGGTTTCAAAGGAAACTGAGAATGGAACCCACAAATCAACCGAGGGCGTGGATGGAACGGCGTGGTTCTAAAGTGTGATCACAGGCCTGATAATGTGTCCAATCCACAAGATATTGGACATGTCTAACCCGCAGATCATAAATCTCCTGTACATCGAACTGCGGAGCTCCTTGTCTCAGGATGGGAGCGGTCATTGAATGCGAACGACTATAGAAAACAGCAACAAAGGGCTTCAGAAGGGAAACATGAAACACGGGGTGTAGCTGCCAAGTGCGGTGCCATTGCAAATAAAAGGCTACCCATGAAATCCATTGGGTGATCTTAAAAGGCCCAAAGAATCGAGGATCCAATTTGGTAGGCAAATTGCACACAGGTAGGTTCTTGTTTTAAACTTGTTTTTATTCGTTTTTGATACAATGAACCAAAACTCCCACCCTAGGCCACATGGCCCATCCACCTGGTCCCATTCACCCACCTCTCCGGACGTGTGATCTGGCTCCCCTGGTGCCCTTCTGCTCTGTTTCAGTGCATGAGCTATGCGAGATGGGGAGGCCTCCATGCTGTAACTGGCTGAGTCTGAGGGGATAATCCCCTCTCCCCAGCTCCGCCACCCGCTGCTCCCACTACCGTTGTGTACTTGAGCTGGCTGCAGGGAGGAGCTGCAGAAGCAAGGGCTGGCAGTGCTATGTATCAATGGAGGGTGATACTGGCCCTCCCGGTCCCCCTTCCCACTGATGTAAATTGTCCTGGTAATGGAGAATGCAGGGGTCAGGAGCTCTCACCTTCTATCTCTTTGAGGCGCAGACCATGCAAGGTCCACAAAATTTGCCAGTGTCGGCCACACCAGCTCTCATGGGTGGGCTGTCTCCTCTGTTGTGCAGTGGCCTGTGAGCTGACCCCGGGCCGGGCCGCTATATATCCATAGGTCAGTCGCTGTGCAGCAAGAATCTGGAGCGGACGGGAGTGCAGATGTGGGACGGAAGCCTGCATGGGGGCCTCACGGACTGTGCGGTCACCAGTCTGGCCACCCCTCTCGCCTCACACCCCCCGGTCCAAAATGGGGACCTCAGTTATTCAATGCCAGCCAGCGATGGGGTGAAGAGGGTGCACTCATCAGTCCAGGGCCGACTCCGACATGCAGCAGAAGCAAGGTATTCTCTGTACCTTCCAACCACACAGAGCCTTTGGCTAGGCAGCCACCAGTGTCTCCTCCCTCCAGGGCCTCGCTCCAAGTCCAGGCTCAGGCAACCACTACGGCCCCACGAGTGGGGCTCAGATTTTCAGCATAGCCTGCAGCACCGAGTTTGAGGGACAAAAGCCGAGATGGTGGTGTGGTTTTCGTTGCAGGAGACAAGGATATGATCAGAGGATGTATGAGCCCGGTCCAGAGTCTTAGTCTGCGGCCATTTGTCGCCGCACAACAGTGCCTTCTCACACAGGTAAGTTCTTGGAGGATAACCAAACTGAAACTCCCACTTCAAACAATGGCTCAGGAGAGCATTTCTATCCGCTTGGATCTTCATACCAACACGTACCTCTGCCAGTGTTGTTTCTGGATTTCAGTAACCATATGACCAGCCGTTGGAACCGCACTGGGTGGTACAGGATGTATCAGCAGTATTTTGGGATGCTGGCTAAATCGAGCAGTAAAAGGGGCTTAGTCTGATTGAAGAATGGATGGCATTATTGTACGCCACTCCAGCAGCATCCAATAGTTCAGACCACTTGTTTTGTGAGGCGTTGGCGTGGCACCATAAATATTGTTCTAGGGTTTGATTGGTCTGTCCAGTCTGTCTGTTGGTTTGGGGGTGGTACCCAGAGCTCAAGGCACGTTGAACCCCCAAATGTTGGCATAGCTGACTCCAGAAAGCAGAAGTGAATTGTGATCCACGGTCCTACAATATCTTCTCTGGTAGTCCATGGAGCTAGTAGATCTCATGCAACAAACTGTGTGCCATCTGCAGAGAGGTAGGTACCACAGGAAATAAACAGTCTAGCACAACCATAATGCAAGTATTACCCGTGGATGGTGGTATGTCATTAATACAGTCAGTGGCTATAGTATGCCATGGATAAGGGGGTGTTTCAATAGGTTGTAAAAGTCCTATGGATCATCTCATGGATATCCTAGTCTGAACACAGATGGGACATGATCCTATATATGTTCAAACTTTGGTTGACTTTCCAGCCCACCAGAACTGACGGGATACCAACTCCAGGGTAGCTTTCATTCCCTGATGACCACAAACATTAGAATCGTGGAGTCTGTGCAGAATGGCTTCTTGTAGGGATGCAGAACATACAACCTATCATGAAAGCACAACAATCCTTCATGTTCTTGGATGCTAGAAGTATGCAACAGTTCCGCCTAGCCTGATCATTGGCAGTATCCTGTAAAAAGGTACACAGGATGGGTTGTATCGCCAGTATGCTTGGATGAGATGATAGGAGCATCAGTTCCTTTAGTCATAACCTCTGGGTCCATAGAGTGGATAAAGCTCGGCTTTCAGATTGTGTGTACTTGGAATGTAAGTGATGGTAAATTCATAATGAGAAAAGAAGAAGGCCCAACGGGCCTGTCGGGCTCTACGACACTGAATGGATCTCAGATATTGGAGGTTCTTATGGTCTGTACCCTCCTCCACTGGTAATCTCCCTCCCAAAAGGAGGTGCCTCATTCTTCGAATGCCACTTTTATAGCCAATTTCTCTTTTTCAATGGTGGCATAATTCCGTTCACTTACAGACAGTTTGTGGGACAGGTATGCAAAGGTAGGTTCTAGCTCAGTATCAGGATTGTATTGAAACAACACAGCTCCAATGGCAAAATCAGAGGCATCAGCCCTGACGATAAAATGCATCTCCTCATTTTTGTGCTAGAGTACCAGTGCAGACATAAAAGCTTCCTTTAGCTGTTTAAACACATTCATAACATTGTCATCCCAAAGGAAAGGAGTTTTACTGCTGGTGAGACGAGACAGAACCACCGTTGTCTGAGAAAAATGCGGAATAAAGCGCCAGTAAAAGATGGCGAACCCAAGGAATTGCTGAAGTGATTTTATGGTCAGCACCTCTCTCATATGGGTGTCTTTGGGAAAGTCAAATTTGGGTGTGTTTGGGAAAGTCAAATTTGGGTGTGTTTCCGTAAATGAAAATTGGATATGTTTTTTCACCTTACTTGGGACCTCAACTGTAACCTGCTAGCCCAGTGACTACTCCATACTTCTGATCTTGTATATTTCTCCTACTGCCTCGTCTTTCTACCTGCCCATGGCGTTATCTGTTTCTCCTATCTTTTCCAACTGCTTCTCTATCAACTTTCCTTCCCTTCTCACTAAATCTGGTAAAAAGAAATTCAAAAAGGATATCTTGGCATCCAACCCAGGTCTCCCCATCGCTGATACCTATTCCAGTGCCTCTGCCAGACAAACCCTCACTGACATCCTCTTTTTCGTTCCCTTTCCAGAACTCTGGACCCCTCAAATGATCCCCATGCTCTGTCCTGTCTCCTCCGCTCCCATCAATGGTGGCACCCGTTGGGAAGTCCGTATGGATCTCTTTGACTCCTCCAGAGTCTTCATTAATGTCTATCTAAATGGTACTGTCATGGTACAAGGCCCTCAGCTAATTCCCTTCTCTTTGACAGGTGGTTCCCTCACCTCAGCAACTTCCCCTCACCTCCAGCTATCCCCTACTCTCTTCCCCTGGCTACTTTTCCCTCCTCCACTTCCCCCTCCGCCCCATCTCAAGCTCCTTCCACACCTCCGCAGGGCTTCTGTACCCCTCCCCGGAAGGTCTTTAAGGCTGACAACCTTCTGCATCTCGCCACTCACAACTCTCGCTCAGCTGTGAACCACTCCTTTGACATCTGTCACCTCCTAGAAAAACTCGACCTTGATGTCCTCAGTCTCACCGAGACGTGGTTCATGGCCAGCTCTGTCACAAGTTTTAACACCCTCCTCCCCGATGGCTTCAAGATCTTCTCAGCCCCCAGATCCAACAGGCCTGGAGATGGTGTAGCCGTGATCTTCCCTGTGTGGATTCCGGGCCTCTCTCATTCCAACTCAAGCTTACTCCTCCTTTGAATGCCTAGTCTGCAGTCTCTCTCTCCCTCCTAGTCACTCTCTTACTGTTGCTACTCTCTACCGGCCCCTTGGTCAAATCACCTCTTTTCTCTCTGAATGGGCTGACCTCTCCTCCTCCCTCTTGGCATCAACCACTCAACTTCTCCTTCTTGGTGACCTCAACATCCATCTTGATTCTACCTGTCCCTCATATGCACTCTTTCGCAACCTCTGTGATTCACTCTCCCTCTCTATCCTTCCCTCTGGACTGACTCGATCTGCTGGTCATACACTTGATGTCTTGATCTCATCCGGCCACCCCCTCTCTAAACCCCTTACCACTCCTCTCTCCTGGAGTGATCAGTGCCTCCTCTCCTCCCATCTCTCCATCTCCTCCCCCCAAGTCAAGGCCACTCCTAGA
Source organism: Ambystoma mexicanum (assembly GCF_040938575.1). NCBI lineage: Eukaryota > Metazoa > Chordata > Amphibia > Caudata > Ambystomatidae > Ambystoma > Ambystoma mexicanum. The sequence continues at coordinate 1,059,138,366 of NC_090935.1, read as the reverse complement.
TTGCCAACCACCTTCTCGGATATCCGGCCCATGAAGCTTGTGTCAGTCGTGGCCTTCGCTGCAACCTTTCCCCCCCTCCTCCACCCCAGGCTGACTCACACCCTGACACAGCCCTCTCTCTCCTCTACTCCATTTCTGATACTCGTGATACTCTTGCCCCCGTCATGAGGATCCGTTTGAAGTCCAAAGCCAAGTGCAATTCTTGGTATGCCTCTGACCTAGCTACACTTAAACCGAAGTATAGGGCAGCAGAGATGAAATGGAGGGCTTCTTGCTCATCCTCTGACAAACTGGCCTGCCGTCTGCTCCAAAGGCAATACCGACTTGATGTCCGCACTAAGAAGAGAGTCCACATACAAGCGCGCATCTCTGCGGCATCTAACAACTCGGCCGACCCTCCTTCAGCTGCTCCCCTCCCGCTTTCTCCTCTTTTCCTCTTTTCTCCCCTGATGAGGTAGCTAGACAAGTCTGATCTATGAAAACCTCACCAAAACAGGTCCATCCCTGTTCCTCTAAAACCATTAAGGACTACATTGACACCTTTGCTCCGGCCCGTACTGATTTCTGTATCCTCTCCTTTGCATCTGGCTCTTTCCCTTCCCCTCTTAAGCACTCCCTTGTGTATCTTCTCCTCAAGGAATCCACTGCTGAGCCATCTTGTCCAGAAAACCACTGCCTAATTGCCATTACTCCCTTTTTGGGTAAGCTCCTGGAAAAGCTGGCCATCTCTCAGCTTAATCTTCATTCCGACTCTGTTGGCTCCCTCCATGACCACCAATCTGGCTTGAGAGCAGCCAGAAGCATGGAAACTGCTCTCCTGAACATCCGTGAAGACCTGCTCTCCAACCTCGATTCTAACATTCCCTCTGTCCTCATCCTACTTGATCTTTCCTCTTCGTTCGACACGGTCAACCATACCACCCTGTTCAATCGTCTCTGTGACAACCTGGGTATCACTGATCAGGCTCTGCCCTGGCTGACCTCTTTTCTTTCTGATCGACCCTTCCAGATACAACTTGTGTCCTTCCTATCTTCTATCTCCCTCTCCACTTGTGGTGTCCCCCAAGGGTCTAACCTCTCGCCCTGGCTTTTCAACCAGTACCTGACAACTCTCACCTACTGCATCTCCATATTCTGCTCAACTTTCCAGTGCTATGCTGATGATACCCAACTCATTGTCAGGCTTCCTTCCGCCTCCACCTCTCTTTCCCTCATCTCTGATTGTCTAATTGCCATTCAAAATTTGTGTTCCGCCAATGATCTATGTCTAAATGCCAACAAGACTGAGATCCTACATATTGGTACACCAGCTCCATCCTTTCCTCTCACTCTCTGGCCAGCCTCCCTTGGCCTCCTCCTACCCCCACCTGCGTGGCTAAAAACCTCAGGGTTATCTTTGACTCTACACTTTACTTCTCTGCACACATCTCTGATGTCTCCAAAAAGTCAAACTTTATATTGCACCTCCTTAGAAGTACTTTGCCTTTCCTCCCCTACCCTTAAAAGCTCGCAGTCTCCCAAGCTCTGGTTCTCCCCAGATTGGATTATTGAAAGAGCCTCTTTCTAAACCTACCTGCCTCCACTCTTTGCCCTTTACAACTAATCCAGAACAGGCCTGCAACACTTGTCCTTGGCCTCCAACCCTGAAATCCCTTCATTGGCTCCCAGTGGATTCAAGGATCAAATTTAAAACCCTCTGCATTGTCCACAAGGCTTTCTGGGGCCTAGGTACAAAATACCTCCAACTATCCCTCTGTAAATATCTCCCCTCTCGAGCCCTTCGCTCCTCTACTTCTAACTCCCTCAGGGTCAGTCGTTTTGCAAAGAAACAAGCTGGGGGTAGATCTCTGTCTTCGGCTGGTGCCTCCCTTTGGAACAGTCTCCCAGCCACCTTGAAACTTGAGGAAAACCATCTCCGGTTCTGGAAGCACCTCAAGACCTTCCTGTTTGCCTCTGCTTTTGCCCCCCTTCTCCCCTGTTGAACTGTTTCTTCTCTTGGCATTGTGCACCTGGCCAACCTCTGTCTTTCGGGCCCAGGTACCTGCTCACCCTCCACCCTCCTGCACTGCCTCCAGGCACCCCCTGTACTAGGGCTCTGTATCTGTACCCATACAGTCCCCATCCCACTTTTCTTCTGCACTTATCTGATATACCATATGTGACTAACTTTCACCTGCCACTTGCTGGCTGCACTACCATGGTTTATCGCCCTTATTAATTTATTTTATTTTATATTTATTCTGTTTTCTCTCCTCTGCACTTTCCACTCCCTCCTCCCCCATGCACTTCCCCCTTTTCCCCTTTTCCATGCACTTGCACTTTCTTATATGTCACTGGGCCTAGTAAGATTGCTGTTTTTCTCTTTTTTTTAATGTTGTTTGTTCTTCCTTGTTCCCCTCCCTTTTTTTCCTGGTCGCACTCTGAAACACTTGTGAACGAGCGCGATATAAATAAAATATCATTTCATTTACATTTCTCCACTATTGTATCACCTTGACCTTTGCCGGATCCATCCGTATGCCTGCTGTGAGAAACCTGATGGTGTCTCACTCACTATTCCCCGGGGATCTGTCATCCAGCTGGCCAGGATTTGCCATTGCTATTGGATCCAGTTCCTGGGGGTGGACCAGTGCGGGGATCACCTGGATGCGGGGTCTTCAGGAGTGGAAGTGGGACACCGAAGATTGAGACGCGGTATCCCCCTCCTTCTGACACCTTTTCCCCATCCTGTCTAGTAGGATACGTAGAAACTGTATCCCGCCCCTGCCTTTTCCAACACAAACACTTTCTCACAGCGTGAACGACAACGGACTACTACCCGAGCCGTTTACCTGACTTGTCCCAACACAAGGGTCAAGCAAAGTCAGGCAATTACCAACAACTGCACACACCTGACTACCCTTTCCGTTCCCCATAGGGATAAAAGGCAAAGCACAAGAGCACACTCCAAGCAAGGCCGATCGCACGAGGAAGCAGCCATTCTAGGACAACAGTTCAAATGATGGAGAAAGGTGGCAAGACCTTAAAGGACATTAAGGACTGAGCTGCCCTTGCCCTTCTCAGCCCAGACCTGCAAAGCCTCTGATGAAAGAAACATAAGACTGGGAATTGCAGCTGGCAAATGGTGTGACGGATGTCAGTGGTGCATGGCACCCTCCCACACTGATGGCCAGGGTGGGGAGACGTGGTTGCCATTGTAGTACCGTCCTTGACTCCAGCGGCAAAGGAACCGCAAATGAGTTCAGCACAGCCAGTGAGTCAGAAGAACCTGATAGTCGACCGGGCTGTGTTAGACTCAACGTTGCAGTGGCAACATTAAGAAGATAAATAGACAAAAAAGTATTTCGTGAACAAACCTGGTACCAGAGATAGAGTGGTCCGCCGCCACGTGGGCGCTCAGTCAAAGGTCTACGGCCGGTACACCTCTCCTGAGTAAAGAGATTATGTTGAACATTATAACTAATCTAAAGAAAACTACAAGCACCAAGAGGTCACAGGGAAGGCCGGTATAACGTGTTAAGCGGGTCATACAAGAGTCAAACCAAATCCCTTGTACAATCGAAAGTCCTTGAAACATTGCAGAACTTTCGATATTGTGACCCATGCATTTACGCTAGGCTGAGGGGAATGACGTGTGAACCGTGAAGGTATGTAGCCTGCACTTTCCGTAGGGTAACAAGAGTGGCCCAGCGAGACAAGATCGTCCTACGGAAGTCTCTGTTTAAAGTTTGGCCAGTGCTTGGAAGGACTGAGCCCGCATGAGGCAGACCTCACTTAACCAAAGGGGTTGTTTTAAAGGACATTAAGACTTTTTGAATATTACAACTGTGCGAAGCCTGACTGGGGGTGTAGAGGAAGCCTGACTGGGGGCTGAGGCCCAGACTTAGGTAAAGGGAAGAACCTAAGGGCTCTAGAAGGACTTTTTGTTGAACTGTGAAAAAGCTACGTGAGCAACATTGTGATGGCAAGTATGAACCCGACTGAGGAATGTCCACAGTGATTGGTTGGTCTGAGCCCGACTGAAGGAGGCTGATGACTGAGAGAAACATCAAAGCCCGGCTGAGGGGGATCCAAGGGTGAAGGGTAATCACCCCGACGTAAAGGTTAACAGGAAGAATATTTGTTTTGTTGTTTTGGCATATCAGGCCCTCTGAAACAAGAGACTTTGCAGGAGAAGAGACGTGGGCACAGTAGGCCCTGATACTGAGAAGAGGAACTGTAAGCTTGTGCTGGAGAAGCCCAGGAGTGTGCTGTGCTTGAGAGTCCCACCTTGTCCCATGCTAAAAACGTGGGAAAGGGAGACCCCGGCCATAGCATCCTGACTTATGATTTAGTGAACACATTTTTCTTTTCTTATGAACATTACCCCACACTATTTTGTAACATAGCTGTAAGGATTGGCAATAGGTTTCTTAGTACAGGCCCTTTTATTTGACTAGTCTCCTCTTGGACAGTATTATTATTATTTGATGTTCGTAGCTTGCTCCCATCTTAGTTTTAGGTTTAGATTAGGCGTTTATCTCACCCACTTTACAGTTTAATAAACACCCTTGAACTGTGATCACTTGTATTTGTCTTACTTTGATGCCATGCCTTTCTTACACTGCCCTGCTGACGATGTACCCCAAAAAGTTCCATCGATTCCAGATGAAAAAGAAATTCACCAGGTTTAGCAAAGAGAAGGTTGTCCGCAAATCTTTGTAGGACCTCAGTCACAGGTAAGACATGGGGCCTCATTACAACTCAGGCGGTAAGGGGTTTACGGCGCCGTAAACAGCGCCGACCCTTACCGCCTGAGTACGAGGTCCCTTAGCGCCATGGTGGATTTAACACCTGCTTTTAGCTGGTGTTAAAATCCATGGCGCTAAGGGACCATGTTGTTAATTACGCCACCGTAATTTACGGTGGCGTAATTAACGCCTTCCCCACTCCCATTATGCCCTATGGGGCAAAAATGGGAATGGGGAAGGGTAAATGGGGATTGAGGACTTACCGCCCCGCCGACCTCGGAATGGGGCGGTAAGTCCGCCAACCACCATGGCGTAAACGTAGTTTACGCCATGGTGGTAAAGGTACGACCCAGGCGGTAACTTACCGCCTGGGTCGTAATGAGGCCCATGGTCTTCTTTAGACATAGAATCTATACAAGGGCATAGAGTTCCTTCTTTCTTCTTTACCAAAAACAAAGGAAACCAGCATGAGATTTAGATGGCACGATGTAACCCTTTTTCAGACACACATCGATATATGCTTGCAAGGCTTCTTTTTCAGATGTAGTAAGGGAATATATCATCGAGACTTGAAGACATTCAAAAACGCTTTCTTGAAGGCAGCAAAATCCTCCAGAATATGGTTGTTGGATGACACCAGTGGAGCTGCCCAAGCCAACGCACTGCCGGTCAAATTACCCAGAATGTAACCAATCTTTGTCCTGGTTGAAATGAGTGGGGCGAAAGAGGCAATGTATCTTGCATTGGTTACAAAACTCTGACAGATGCCTAGGATCCCCATCAAATTTCAGAGGTGAGGTATGAGCCATGGCTTTTCCCCCGGATACTGCAGTGTCGGCTCCTTGAACCACCATTTGGTGTAAATTGGCATTTTCCTGCCGTATGGTAGTTAGTTCCAAACAAAGAGCCTGTACTTCATTTCTGATGTCCTGCAATTCCTCCTTTTCTGGACTGGGTGTACTGGGCGATTGGCGTCTCAATTTGTCAAGGATCACGTCACAAGGATGGACTGTACCTGTTTTCTTCACGGTTGGCGTCACTCTTGAAGCCAGGCTGTCAGGTTTCCAGGCTGCAGAAGATTGAGTAGCGCGGTGTACCCATCGAACACCTCTCCGATAAACAGACAAGTACTGGATCAGCTCCCAAGAGCACAGGACAACACGCCCAATTTTTGTAATGTCAGGACAGTGCAAGCACTGATAGGGAAGGCCACTGTTGATGTAGAGGTTCCCGGATGTCCAATCCACGTGTACCGGTAAGCTGGTCCAGATGGTTGCTGGGGCTGAAGCATCAGCAGTGGCAACAACTAGTAAACCAGAATAAGGAAAAGGGGTAAGATGAGAAAAACAGTATGGGAACCCAGGGAGGTAGCAAAAAGCCCAGTGCCCAAGGAAAGAGGTTGGAATACCAATCCCAAGAACAGAGAAGAAATGGGAGCCACCTCTAGCCGGATCCAACAGACCAAGGAGAGCACCAGAGGGAAAGGACCAAGGAGCCAAGAGAGGCAAAAAATAAGCAGAGCTCAGGGCAGGGCTCAGGGCAACTGGACCAGAGATCGTCATTGTGTGGTTCGTGCATGCACAAAGAAGAGAGAAATGTGGTCCACGCATGTGCGGACCCAGGTGAAGCAGCAACTTCCTGAAAGCCTGGTGCAGTATGCCGCAGCAGCTGGGAAAAGTGCCAAGAGGGATAGAGCCTCCAGGAAGGAGCAACCAATGCTCAGCGAACCCATCGCTCCCCACCAGTGAGTGGCATGACAGTGGCTTGGTGAAGCCTTGCTCCTTATACAATTCCACACTGTTTCACCAATATGCACCAAACTTTGCATAGTTACCTGTTAGGACCCTCCAGACATTACTGGCTACATGACATTTGGACACCCTACCCTATTCCCCGGGTTTCAGCACCTTCACAGATCGGACGGTTGCCTGAAATCAGTGAAACATCAATGTGCTCATAGAAGGACCGGTCCCGACACAAGGGACACAACTTGAGGTACCTGTGGGAGCTCATAAACCAAGTTTCAAGGCTGTTGCATGCACAGTTTCTGAGATATTTACACTAAAATGCACCACAATGAAATGCACGATGCCAGGGTGAGGCAACAGGTGGGGAAAGAGCACAGATGTTCCCAGTATGCAACAGCACACCAACTCTCGCCTCCCCACAAAGTCTGCTCCGGGATATATCAGCCAGCCACATGTGCAGTTTAATTCAGTGTGCAAAGCACATCAAGCAATACGCGAATCGGAACAGCGACCTGCAGGATCACTGATTTTCAACAATTAATTTGAGTGGCATCATATCTGACTACAGAACCCATTCGGAGAATGGGTACTTTTGCAAATACTCAATAAAACATAGAAATTCCAACAAGACATCTTGACACACCAGACTCATGTCATTAGCTTGAGATATTCCAGCCTCTTCAGCCATGCCCTATATAAGTACTGCACCACTGAACACGCTGCGGCTCCAATTTCTGATCTGTAAAAGGAATCCATTGCTGATCCCATACTCAAGGAAATAGCGTTCTTTGATAGAGTTTCCTGAACTTCACATACAGAGGACAAATTAGCATAAAATGTATGACGTTTTCCACAGTTGCCTTACAATCTGCACAGCTCTATGCAAGCTTGGGGTCCCACCTGTTCCAGAGTTCACAGAGTGATACATTTCCTAATCTAAATATAGTGATCTTAAAAATGTGGGTTTCAGCATGTCCAGATAGCACTCTTGACCCATCAGCCACTTTCTGTTCCAATATGTACATAGGGAGCATTATCTTTGTGCAGTTGATGATTTTTTTCTATAGCAATCCTAGTCAATGAATTAATTGCATCGGGAGTATCCCAGGCTCCACTCAGCACAATCAGCCCAATCAGGTTCATGATTTTCCTATTGTGTATTGTGAGAAACCTGAGGGCATGCTCACATATATTCCCCTTGGGTACCCTTCTTAGGTGGCCTGGGAAAGGCCATCACTCTTGGATCCCGACCCTGGGGGTGGACAAGTGAGGGAGGATCACATGGGCGGAGGGTCTTTGGGGAGTGGGAATGAGATGTCCTCAGGTGAGATACAGTTCCACATTTCCATTTCAGGGACAACCCTATGTCCCAGAGGTGGTTGTGGGGTGTTGTTATCCCTGTCCCACTGACCCATAAATTGACCAAAGATGGTATCACTATAGAACCACTGAAAGAAGGATTAAGAAAAGAAGGGGTAAGAATAAAACAGGTGACACATGGTATCCCCCTTTTCCTATTGACGACCTTTCGACAACCCCAATAGATTACTGTAAGTCAGCTCCCCTCATTTCCCCTCATATGACACTTAACAGTACTGAGACGAGGAGGCGGCAGCTGAGAGTAATGAACACTAAACCATTTCACCACTTTAGTACTGGGACGAAGAAGATGCCTGCAAAGTGTTGTGAAGGTCAGGCATGTCCCCTTAATCATGGTCAGGCAAGCTTAATTGGGAAAGCACATCTGCAACCTGTTAAAGGGTTGCAGGTTTATAACATGACAGAGGTAAAGCAACACAGAAAGGAGCAGCAGGGAGGCCTGTGTGACCAGCAGGGAACATTGTTTTGGGAGAGGTGAGCTGTTGGGGGAGCTGCTGTGAGTCGGTCCGCCATGTGCAGCACGCCGAGATGCTGGGGACTACAGAGAGAGGTGGTCTTGTGAAGCATGGCTTGGGAGCTGGGACTCAGTGGAGCAGACTGAGGGCAGAGAAACGAGCTGTGTGGAGCGACTGTCTCTTTCCCTCTGAACAGAAGTGCTTGTTTCCCTGTGTCAATGAGCTGACCCAGGAGTGTCTGAGGGGCAGGAGTTGGACCCCTGACAGCAGAAGCAGAAGTACATTGGCTCTGCATGGCGGTGAAAATTATCAATAAGACCGGTGAGTTTCTGCTAGTTCAGAAACCCAGTGTAACGTGGTGCACGAATGCCTGGACATTTCCATTGTTGAAGTATGCTTTATATGGGAGTGGTCGCGTGTCTCAGAGAGAGTGTTTAAGAAAGTCTCGGTTAAGAACATTTCCATTGTTGATTGTTAAAGCACAAGAAGGAATACTTTGTATCGGAGTGGTTGCATGTCTCAAGAAGAATGTTTTCAAAAGTCTCTGAGTGCTGAGCATTTTAATTGAAGTAAAACAAAGGAATAGTTAACACGTATTTACGTGTATACCTAGACTTCCGAAGACGGTTGACATTGTTTATCTTTGTTGCCGTGACAATGCTGGATGTATCCAGTTTTGATGTAAAGGAAAAATAAGAGAGGCATATTATCCCGCGAGGAGCTGGACACACTCAGAATAGACGCATCACCACAATTCAAGAACATTCAATTATTGCATAATTCTATAACACACACAGCCTTGTGAGAGTCCACTGAATGACCCATTCCAAGATGGCCGGCGCAACCTCATGCGACCGGCCATCTTGTTTAGCAACGTTGTCTTGAGAACGTACCTACTTCAATACGAGAACGCTCACTGCGGCACTGTTTGTCCACGGTACGAGTGCCCCCACACACTACCGATCTTCTCTACGAAGGTAAAAACCAGAGTTTTACGATAGGATACAAGATCCATACATGGATACCTTGCGCAAACTAACGATGTTTCCCATATTAATTTGATCGCAGGAAAGATCAGGAGCACACTGTACTACGCGTGCATCAGAGACAAACGTGATAACAGGTTAGAACCACTACCACGTTGCATTGGTGGTTAAGCAATCGACAAATAACTACTTTTTCAACACAAGTGATAAACTCATGATGAGCTAATGGTGGAGGTAGTTAAACAGCCCACTTCATTTTTTTACAGAATCACAAAGTGAACACTTTAGCCTTGTACAATTCTTATCCTGCATGAAAATGTGAAATTGTTGATTAATCGGTAGATGGGGACTACAAATAAGAGTGTGGTCAGACACGACGGTACAACAAACATTAGGTGTTTGGCTCCTATGCTGGCATAATCCTTTTCCTGCAACATCTCGAACAATTGATGATCAGCCAGCAGTGGCGCACTGCAAATAAAAGTGTAGCGTCACACATGAGATGCAAAATGAAAATGGTTTAGCAAACAATATGTTCTTTGTTCCCTTACCTGTTTTACATGTTTTTCTTTATCTTACATGTTCTCTCATTGTAGGTACCCTGTCATTTCATGATACCTAATGTGATGCAAACAAAAAATATGCTGTATGTGACGTGCAGTGTATATTTGTGATGAGAACCGGCCCTGATTAAGGATTGTATCACTTGGCCACTCAATCATTGTTAGCTTGAATAAGCTATGATGAAACTTTGGTGAATAATAACCAATATACAAGGATTAAATATTTCATAGTTCGAAAAACTAAAACAAGTTTCCAAGCATTTTTTATTGAATTAACTATCAACAATTAAATAACCCCCAGTGGGAAACAAGGGTGTGCGACCCACACCGATGGCTATTTATCCTAGGTCTTTTTTCTTCAGTCATTTTTAGTGCCCCACACGGTGGCACATAATAGTGGGCTGCACCCCACCAATCACATTACAACCATGAGCATTGTCAATTCGAACCAGCATAAAACACTTTGAAGCAGGATGTGCCCTCTCATCATCAATTAACTATCTCTTCTGGGTGCGTCATTTCTGCTTCATGTGACGGCACCAGTCTTCTCTTTCACCTATCGTCACACTTCTTCTGGAAACCTCCTTTAAAAGACTGTCATTTCTTCACGGGTACATCATATGGGGCTTTCTCAATGGATACCTTGTTTTAAGGTTTCTTCGCGGCATAGGGACCATTATTGGCGTTGTGCATGTCGCAATTTCTGGTTTCCAACCTATGGGCAATATGGGGGTGGGACTTCCGTTAGAGGCACTTGGCTCCTCTTCTACACTGGTATAGGGCAAGTTAGGCCTCCAACCATCCTGAAATTTGATTTAATAAACTATTTTATTTTTGAACTTCGAATCTGTGTCTGTGTCTGGCTACATGATGCCTTCACAGTATGCACCAGTGAATTCTAGAGTCCCCTCTTGTAAAAGTAAGTGTTTGACAGCTTCCTTATATTTTCCCACGAGCTGGGACGGCCAAACTCTGGTCCAGTACATAGAAGGATTCCGCTTATCCAATGAGTCTATGTTCTGCAAAGCTACTTAAAGATACAATGGAATGGTTGGTGTGCTACAAGGTAAACCTAAAATCCTCTTTAAAAAATCTTTTTCTATCATCAATTGGGTTTTACTGTCCGATTGGCCCCACAACTCTGCACCGTAGAATGCACCTGTTGAGCTTGCCGCGTGTATGTCTCTGTGGTCACTCTCACAGCTCCATTCCCGTGGGTTTCAGAAAGGTTAGCCACTGCCCCACTGCATTTACTCAAAATTATACTAACTTTAGCAAGATGGGTTTTCAGGTTGCCCTTTTCTGTGACCCTCATGCCTAAGTAATCATATGTCTGTACCTGTTATGTTCCAGCCATGGAAGGTCTGGCATAGATGGTCCCTTTCCCGACTTAGGTGATCGATCCATGGCTAGAACCGTTATGTACGGTCTAGTCTTCTTCCAAGATGGCCGCTTCAGGCAGCGTTTCTCTAACAACGCACTGAAACCTACGTTCAGTGCGTTTTATTGCTCCCACTTCCTGTTTTGGCTTCGGAACTCTTGTTCGCGTTGCCAGCTGTTCGCTCTTGGTCCTGGTCCAGCTTGCGGGAGTTTTCTTTGGCTTCCGCCCCTCCTCGCTCTGTAGCTCTCCGCCCGGCTTCTTCCCTTGCCTTCTCTCCTCACTCCCGCTCTCTCTCATCCGGCTTCGGTTGAGTGCTCTCCTTCTGCTCGACTCCGGCTTCCAGTGTCATCTCTGTTCGGGCCGCAGGATTTCTTTCCTTTCCTGTGCCTCTGCACACACTAAAGCCCCTCTAGGCGTTCATTCCTATACCTCGCTCTGTTCTGTCTTCCCCTTCTTTCTGCCTTTCCCTATCTACAATTACCTTCCAAGGAGCATCCCCTTTAAATTGGATAAATTCTACTGCCTGCAGAATCTCTACCGCCAGTTCGATCAAGCTACAGGTACAGCCTGTGTGCTTCAGGGTTTTTTGGTGCCGCAGAAGCTTTTTCCCTGGATTTTAGGACGTGCTTACTGGGGGTCCCTCTTGGCGGGAAGTTCCTCAGTTGCCAAGGTGGCCTCCAGTGGAGCCCGTCCCTACCTCCACGATAAGAAGGTAAAGGGCCAAAGAAAGAAGACCCAGAAGGCTACTACTAGAGGAAGTAGAGGGACCTCACGGACACTGAGCACATCTTCAGGAACCTCAGGTGAGGAGGGGTCACGGGAGAAAGACCTAGCCGTTAGCAATCACGACAGTACCTCCTAGCATTATAGACAGTTTAGGGATCATTATCTTTTTGCCTGAAAGAAATAATGACTTTGTTCTAGTTCTGTTGACTTTAGAGCTTGTTCAATGCAAAACCTAATGAACATATTAAACTGCCTTTCGAGGCCAACTGGTAAAAGGGAAATGAGTAACACATCCTCTGCAAACATCAATATAGGATATCTATCCATTCCCAATTTAAGAGCATATGTGGGAGTGGATAAGATTGAGTCTATCACTTCCTTAAAAAACAAACAGAATAGTGTTGGTACAAGGACTCACCCCTGGTGAACCCTTTTTGGATTGTGATTGGCCTTAACACTATTCCACCTATCTCCCATATCACTCTGACCTCATTATCGGAATAAAGCATCAGGAGAAACCTACAACAAAGCAGGAGGGATATTTAGTTTAATAAGAGTGTTCTATAACATAGTTTTTGGTATCCTGTCAAACACTTTTTCGAGCTCTATAAAGATTTATTTTCCTTAGTGTTACACATTTGTCTACTTGGAGCTGTAACCTCATACACTGGTCAACCATACTTATCCCCAACTGAAAGCCAGCTTGTAAATGCTTAATAAGATCGCTTTCATCTATCCAATTCTCAAGATGGTTCAATATTGCTCTGCAAAATAACTTGCCCTCCAAATCCAGTAACAGAATTGGTCTATGCTGGATTGTCATGTCCACTCTTTTTGTACAGGGGATTAATTCCGGCCCCTGTCCAAGACTCGGTGGCACTGTTAGTTTACAAAGCAGCATTCAATAAGCACACCAGATAAGGGACCCTGATACAAAGTTCAGACTTAAACAGGCCCATAGGGATCTTATCAGGCCCTGGGGACTAAGTTTCTGTTTGCCAAGGGCAATACCAACTTCTTCCTCAGTGAAAACTAAAGGTGGGTTATCTGAGGCCTTAAGATAATCATGCTCGGCTCTGACTAGGGGATCTTCCCTTGCTTCCCTGTAGAGATCTTTGAAGTAATTATACCATATCACTTTAGGAATGCAACCTTGTTGGACTGAGTTATTCTCTGTTAGTCCTGTGCCCATGATACGCCAAAACGCAGACATTTCTTTATTCTTTATTGCCTATACAAGTGATTGCCAAATAGAGACAGCATATTCTGCCTTCTTTTTCCTCAAGACATTTTTAAAGTCAAGCCTTGTCCTTTGCAGTGCTGACTTCTCCCGCATAGCTATATCCTGGACACAGTAAATGAACTTTGCATTGGCCTCCCCGGTACTCTGTGTCAAAGCACAGTGTCACTTTGCTATTTTAATAGTGTGCTAGTAGGTTTCATCAGTAAGGGACGAATGTTGATCAGAAACTCTGTATGAAGTTTCAGAATATTTATTTCTGTAGTAACCGGGTTACTAAACACCCCCTTCAAGAATGGTAGGAGTTTATTGTGTACTAGAGGTAAAACCTTGACTTTGTTAATACAGTCCGACTTGACTATTTGTGTGATTTGACCACTGATAGTTATCGGTGCATTACTCCCCCCAGTACACAGTTGATCGTGGGACCTCATGGATACTATTAGTGACAAAGGCTGATGATCGCTCTTGGAGCGAGGCGGCACCTCAAACTTCTTTATTAGCTTCCACATTTCCAAATTCAATAGAATATAGTCAATGTGACTGGAACGAGTTCCGTAGACAAACGTAGTCCTTGCAGGGTATAGCCAGCCACTCTGCCATTACATGCTCTTAGCATGAGTGCAGAGCATAATCTCGCAGTCTCAAGAGCAAATTTGTTTTGTCTGGATCTCCCAAAGCCCGTCTTCCTCTACCAAAAGGCGTTTCATTAGGTCCAGAGGTTAATATTGTATTTTAAAATCAACAGCCACATTAATTTTAGGTTCATTCTGATGCTTGTTTCTCCCCATCTCGATTCTTTCTATAATGAAATAGGAGTTCATCCAATTTTCACAATTTGGTCTATTGTAAAGGTTTGTTAACAGCACTTCCTGGCCAATACAGAATATAATATGAGCCTACTGTAAATCTGCTACCCACACAGCTAGTCTTTATGGTGGCATTCAGGGATGAATCCACCCAAAGTAAGAGGCCGCCACTCGGTCTTCCTGCGGTACCTTTCCATGCTGGGATGTCATATGTAATATACCCCTGTAAATAGATTGGGGACAAGGTCCAAGTCTCTTGAAGACAGATGATCTGATGAGATCTTATTAAAGTGTGCCAGCTATCGTCTACCTTATGTTTAGCTAGACCTGCTATATTCCATGACATGATTTGCACCTATAAACTTTTGCAGCACATGTAGAGTAATCCGGGGCGTCCCATTTCACGAGGTGCTCCTCCCTTCAACATACATCACTGGTATTTAGTTATTTCCTGATGGAAGTGGGATGAGAGCTCTAACAGGCTGACAGATCTTGGGCTCTGGTAGGCTTACCCGGCCCCTCATTGTATTAGGATTATTTGCATCTGGCGTATTAGTCCAACACACTAATGTCCCTCCGCTTTCACACTCTGCCTTCCTACCTCTACCCTTAGATGTTACCACTCTCCTTATTGATCTACCTCCAACCACACCTTTACAATCAACACCTCTGCTACTATCTCATTCCTTCCTCCTTTCTACTATACCTTCTACTCCCACTCTACTGTTACCACTACTTCAGCGCTCATCCATCTTCTGTCCTCACCCAACTAACCCACACTGCAACTCACATGCACCTCCTTAAATACCCCACCGCTCCCAGGATTGGATACTCACCCTGTTCAATCACTTACCTGGCTCCAGGGGGTGTGACAGCGGAAATGCTTAGGTAGGCTTCAAAAAGGGCTTGTAATTCCTGCCCCCTTTTCCAGTTATTCTTGCAGCATCTCTTGCAAAGAAAATAAAGGAGTCTGCTTTGATAACGCCTTCTAGTGGGACTTTTAATGTTAATTTCCCTGGTGGGTGAGTTGGGGTTTCATTAATAAGGCCTCTGTGGAGGCCCTCATTCATTAACAGGAGTCTCTAGTGGGTTAGTGGTGGTGCCAGGCTCCATTTCTGGACGCTGCATAGACTTGTAGAGTCTTGGCTGCTGTATCTCTTTCTCTTGCGGCCGGTGGTATGCTGTTCACTGCATCCTGCAGCAATGTAGGCACTGGTGTCTTGCTCCTGTTGCTTTTTTGTTGTGCCTTCTCTCCGCCGGCGTTCTCCTGGGGCTGGGATGCCGCATCATCACTGGTAAGGTGTGGAGGGAGCTGAGCAGCATTGGGGGTATGTCTGCAAGGGTGTAAGGATTTCAATCTGCAGTGATGGTGTTGGGGCAAGGCAGAAATGAGCATGGGTAAGCAATGATGGACTCAGGGTGCTCAGCTGCACTGTAGGTGTGGTTACAAGTGTGTTCTCAGCCAGTGTCCTTGGGTGCACAAATGATGTTGGGATCAGGCAGCACTGATAGTGCAGGTGTCATTATGGATGTGGGGTATCATGGCTTCACTCCTGGGTCTGCACTGATGGTGTTAGTACAGGGTGGGAATGAGGCTGGGATAGGCTCAGTTCCTTGAAATGCTGTGAAGACTACATAGTTAGTAGGCCTAAGAAAAACATTGTTTATTTTTTGGTTTTCGGTAGTGTAAACAAAAAAGCATATGTTCACTCAGTTAATTAACCACTTGAATTCCATACTCTTGAAAGCTCCATTCTGCTTAATGAGCAATTCAAATGCCTGCTGCACATGTTCCATTTATCTACAGCCAAATTATGTAGTATGGAACTATGCCCAAATGTTTTTCATGCCATTGGCTAGTTTTGCTTTATTGGTTGGTTTTCAGTCTCAATGTGGTTCATGTCAGGCAAATCCAGTGTGATTGGTACAAACCAAGTTCATGCCTTAGTTTACCATAAATGCTGCAGCTGATGAAAGTTGTGTATGAAAATCTTATTTACTTATCTTAATTACTAAGTAACCCCAAACACAAGACCAGTTCTTGAGGACATCCTTAAGGAAAGTGGGGCATGGTCATCACCTCTGTAGACTGCTTCTTTCATTAAGAATGCTCACCTGCAATGCCACAGCTTTAAGCACAGTCATCAAAGAGGGGTGCCTCAATCGTAGTCGAGGATGCAGAGCAGAGATTACGAGAAGGCTTGTAGTGTTGAATTGTGGAAGATAGATACGATGGGGTCTTACCGTGGATGGATTTGTCAACCAGGAGAAGACATTTAAATCTGTCCCTTTTTTTGCATTGTCAGCCTGAAGTAGGTGTGAACTGAGGGAGTTCCAAGAGAGTACTGGTTGCGAAGTGAATGATCTTGTTGAAAGGACAGAAAGCATAGTTGTGGAGACCAAAGAGGATGCTGGCACAGCAGTCCAGTTTAGTCCAGTTTAGAGAAGACAAGAGAGTGGTTTTTCTGATTTTCCTAATGTTTAGGAGGTTGAGACCAGCTGGTGGTGCAGTTTTGGAGATGAAAGTAGAGAAGGTGTGAGAAGAGTCATATATGACACTGAGATTTCTACCTGAAGAGGAGTAAGGGAGTGTCTGGTGGGAATTGGCAGGGGTGGAGATGAGAGAGAGTATTTAGTTGGGAAAAATAGCACCTTTATTTTGAAATAGTTTAACATCAGAGAGAGCTAAGCCATACAATATTTAATGGCAAAGAGACAATTGGACATTTTGATAGAGAGATCAGAGGAGAGTTAAAGAAAAGAGAAGAAGATTTGGGTATTGTCTGCAAAGAAAGGGTACGAGAATCCAAAGGAAAGATTAGTACCCCAAGAGCAAAGTTGTAGAGTGTAAAGAGGAGAGGAACCAAGACATAACCTTGTGAAACACCAACAGTTAGAGGAATGAGTTGAAAGGTGTTGTTGTTCCAGGAGACAGAATTGATGAGGTGCTGGGCAGGATTAAATCCAGGCACGTGCTTGATCGTGAATCCCAAGAAGAGAGAGAATATTAAGGAGATCAGAGTGATCAACAGAGTCAAGGCAGCCGACAGATCAAGCAGAATTATGAAACAGGATATGTTGGAGTGCTTACCAGAGGCTATGAAGTTGGAGACATTCATGAGAGCAGATTCTGTGGAGTGACAGGAACGGAAACCAACTTTTAGAGGGTATTGAAAGTTGTAGATATCTAAGAAATTGGTAAGATGGTTAAACACAACCCTTTCTGGAACTTTAGAGTAGTGTGGAAGACGAGACACAGGGCAAAAGTTAGCCTGCAAGTTTGGGTAAGCCCCTTGCCTTTTCAGGAGAGGGATGTCCATGGCTGTTTTGAAAACAGAAGGAAAGCAAGCAGAGTCAAGGGACAGGCTGAGGAGTTTAGCGAGATGAGAGGCCACGAAAGGGACAATAGGCTTGATTATCTGAGAAACAAGAGGGTCTGATAGGGCACCGGAGGGGTTAGCGTTCATCAGCAGAGATAGCACTTTTTCAGAATTAGTGTGAGGTAGAGGATGATGGTAGAGTAGACATAGTGTAGAAGGTAGGATTAGTATAAGGAAGGTCAGGAGAGCAGCCAGTAATACTGGACATTTTTGCAGTGAAACATTCAGTTAGGTCAGAGTGGGGAATTCAGCTGTGAGAGTGGAAAAGATAATCATAGCTTTAGGAGGAGTGAGATGTGAGTTTAGAATGCCATGTAGCTGGTGAGGATGGTTGGAGTGAGAGTCAATGAAGTTGCAGTAGAATTCCCTTTTCGGTCTATCAAAAGAGAACTTGGGAGAGTTCAGGGCAGAGCAGTAGAGTTGCAGGTCCTCATGCAAGTGGGTACTCCTCCATTTGCACAGCAGCTGACACTTGTCTGTACAGAGACAGCATATGGATGGGATGACTCATGGTTGAGGAGATGGTAGTGGAAACAATGGAGTTATCAGATAGGGATGGTGTGATCGTTTTATTAGTAGATGAAAGTGAGGTGGAAATGAATAAACGATCCAAATAGTTAACCTCAGTGTTGGTTGATAGGTTACGGATACAGTGGAGAGCACAGTCACTAAGGAAAGACTGATGTTCAGATTTCTGAGAAGTGGTTGGAGAGGGAAGGTTAGTCATTTAAGAGAATGAGGTGATGTTTAGGGGCAAGAGAATCAAGGAGTTGCCCAAGTTAATCAAAGAATTGTCCAGGAGGGCAACAGATAGAGATGATGTGAATTGAGCAAGGCGCAGCAATAGTAGAGATGGTGAATTCAAAAGAGGTTGGAGAGGATGTGTTATTGGAGATTTGTGAGGCGATAAGGTGGGAAGTGAGTAGGTGTCCAACACTTCGATCTCTGCCAGTCAGACAAGGAGACTGAATGAAGGACAGTTGGGAGTCATATAGGGTCACCAGAGTGGCAGTGTCAGATGGAGAAATCCAGGTTTCAGGGATAGCAAGGATATCTAGGGGAGGAGAGCTGGCATGAAAGTATTTGTAGAGGTAGAGCCAAGTACCCCCACCCAAAGCTCCTCCCCCATGTTGCCTATATGTTGGGAGCCAGAGTGTGAGACATGTGCAATACCAGTGAGAGTACCAATACCAAAGATAATCCTGGAAGTGAGATTCCCATTGAGAAAGCCATAAATGCATACACGACAATATGATGGCCATTTGAATGAAATCCCGAAAGAGGTGTGAAAACTGGGCAAAAGAGAAGGTTGGTGACGTCATAAAGAATAGAGCTGATGCACCCAGAAGAGATGCAGAGACGAGAGAACATAAACATTGTATAGAAACTCTGAAGAGGAGATGTCAAAGATGAGCAGCATTTTGGACTCGAGATGAAGATGCTCATGCTAATAGAAATAATGATGAAGATATCAAGTAGTTTTACAATTGTACAGAAGCAGTAATGCAAGTACACAAAAGCTATGTAGTGAATAGATTGCAGCGATGCGCCAAGGTATATGCATAGGAATCGTATGAACTATGGATGATTCCACAACTCACTTTAGCAGTGCTAGATCCAGTGAAAAGGAAGGTTTTCAGTATGTCGCAGTTAGAAATCGGAAACTTAACCGCGGAGGTGAACCAAGGAAGGGCTTGGCTGGCTCAGCACCAAGAAGTCAAGGCCACCTAGGGCCTGAATGTCCGCACAGTAGTTACAGAACATGTAAAAGAACAAGACTCTGGTTTTAGGTGAGGAGTGAGAACATTGAAGACGTCAGAGGTTCATCATTTAATAGTATTTTATTTGCAGAGAGACTTGTGAACATGCATGGTCCGCAGTCCCGTGGTTGGATGAAAATAAACACTGGGATGAGCTATATCGAAACCAAGAACACAGAGCATGCCTATACTCCCTCATATTCTCGAGCTCAGAGAAAATGTTCAAGGCTAAGTTCAAAGCTTAATTGACTGGCAGACTGCAAAGGTGATGATAAATGACAGGCAAATTGGTTGGAACTTATGGTTATGACTAGCCCACCAGCACCTGGATGTTAGCCTGCGTGCTGCTTGCGAAGGTGGAATATTACACAGGGGTACAAGGGTGCCAACCAATTATAAAGGGCCACGTGATAAAGAGCCCTATAGTTTGTATAACCAATGGGACGTTGTGTATTTGATGACGTTCGTAGTGACCTGCACTAAGAGAGGGCTTAGTTGCCCCACCTGATGTTAGAGAACCAATCACCTTCCCAACAAGTATGGAACGTATACCTCGATGTTCCCTGTAATCCTATCACTTTCCCAAGTAGATTTTTGTAGTTTGCAGCGTAGGTTGATGTCAATGATGATGAGTTTTTAGTATAAAAGTTGCTTTTTTCATGAAATGCTTTGAGTGTGAAGATCGAGCAAATTCGTTGACGTTTGTTGTAAATCCATGTTTTGGATAATTGACATTAAAACAGTTACACTTTGCCAACTTACTGAGTTAGTTTGATTATTGATGTTTGAGTATATTTTGCATCTCCATCCATCTCAAAGTATTGCTACCTCGTCTTAAAGGGCTGGGTCAGACACCCCAGTTCAAGTGGTAGCAGAGCGAGGATGGTTAAAAATCCATCGACCTAGTAATCTTTGGGGTCCCGGAAATATTGGACGTCCTCTGCCAGTTAGCTAGAGGAACGTGAAGCTCCTTGTAGATAGCGGCCATTAGTTTAAAATAAAACTTGCAAGTGCAGGTGGGACAGGTCCCTCATTTTCAAGCAAAATCCCCTTACGACTTCTACGAGAAGCTGAGTGAACCGAAGGTTGAAGCAGCTGGTTGAGGAGGAGACGATCCCGAGGGTCGGAAGTTGAAATTGCGAATGGTGAGTAGACTGAGTGGGGTGGCAAACTGAATGAGAACTGAGTGGGGAAGAGTGATAACGGGAATAGAGTAACAGAGGGTTGGTTGATTGGGGTATTTATTTTATTTTTGAGTTAAGACGAAGAGCATCATAGTGTGAGATGATGAGCGTCACAGTTTAAGATATATAGATGAAGAGCGATCTATATGATAAGCCCGGAATCCTACGTCAAGGATGTTTAGAAGGAGCTTGTCCCATTGTCCAAGTGGACGCATCTAGGATACAAACGGTCAAGGTCAAGGTACAATTAAAGGGGACAGCTCATACTCCGTTGGAGTCATTGTTAGGGGCAGAGATAGTCACGAGGAGCGTTGAAAAAGTATATGTGGGCCAGCCAATCTGTCAGTCTGTCAGTCTATCAGTTTGTCTGTTTGTCTGTATATTGTGTATCGTATATGGTGTATGTGGCAAAGAAATGAAATATTGAAAAACAAGGAAGCAATAGACTGCGGTGGAAACATTCAGATTTTAAAGTTAATTATTTATTTATATAATCGACTGATAATGTTTAGTGAATAAATAGATTGAAGTAAACGTGATATAGAGGTTTGGAACTGCGATGATTGGTGCATGCTCATATTGTATTATTATTTGGAAAGCATTAGTTTGTGTAAAATAAAATAAAGTTGTGACAATCAACTGTGACTGAGTTGTGATGGAGGATGTTACTCCAATCATGCACCTGTGCAAACAGCTTCCACAACACGCACCCACGCTTAAGCAATACAGTGCAGAATGGGTTAAGGGTATGGCAGATAAAATGTTCATGCCATGGCCACAAGGGGGATCACTGTCTAGGCACATTTGCAAAATATGATGACATATTTGCATGCAGCGTATACAGGAAAGAAGTTAGAAAAAAGATTAGCCAGCTTAGAGCTTTGGAAGTTGTACCAGGAGGAATGGGAAGACCCACCTCCTGAAGACTGGATGCTTAATCAGTGCAAAGAGGGGGGTGAAGAGCCTTCTGCTCCCCTACCACGCCTGAAGTAAATGGCGATAGTACGAAAGATTAAGGATTATATCTTTTAAGAGAGCTTAAGTCAGCAACAGGGTATAGCAACCCGACGTATAAGAAACCTGCATGTAGCAGTGACGAGAGTCCCGAAAAGACTCCAGAAAGAGAAGTGATTCCTAAAGTCCCATGAGTCAAGGAAATAAGTGATCGCCCAGCTATGTCCCTAGACATAGAGAGCTAAATAAAAAGATGCAAAGAAGAGAAAGAGAAAGTTGACGAGGTAGCGCTCATACAGAACGAATGGATGCGCAGTCAGATATTGCTCAAACTTGATGGGAAGAGCAATGAGGAAGTAAGGCAAAAGGAAGATCGGGACGAGCAAGATAAAAAAGAGAGAACGAGAGAAACAATTGAAAGAAGACGAAGCCAAAAGAAAGAGTAGACAAAGACGAGAACAACTATATCAAGATGAACAGTTGAAAAAACAGGAAAGAGCAGAGGAGCAATGGAAGTATGACAATAGACAAAGAGCAATTGAAGAACGAGACATGCCAGAAAAGAGAAGAGATGAAGAAGAAGAACAGACATTAAGAGATAAAAGAATGCAAAGATGCAGAGATGGAGAAGTGCGTAGAGCAAATGAGAGAAGAGAGTTGAAAAAACAGGAAGAGGAAAGGGTAAGGGAGGAAGCAAAGAAACAAAGAGAGTTTGATGAGGAACTGGAACTCCAGATGAGGCAAAGGGCATGCAACATCGATCGCATGGAAAAACGTTAATGGAACCTAATCCAGTAGTAGTATGGGAGGACATACAAGAATTCTTCCCGTTGCATGAACCAATGCCAGGGCCATCTAGAGCAGATCTAGAGGACAATTTTGATATAGGAAGCATTGGAGAGAAAATCAATAAGGTGAGGACCAAAAGTGAACAAATAAATAAGGGAAAAAAGTGAACCTAAGCGGAGGACACCAGAGCCTCTGGCGCGGCCAGATCGACCTAAAGGGTGAGCCTATAGTGTGTGTGTAACCATTGTCCCTGCTATGAACAGGCAGACGATGGTGAATTAATGCGATTTTGAGGTCTCACAGTTTCCGTTGTTAGATAAAGGAGGGGTCAGACCACAGTAAATACCATGGCCCCAAATGGATAAGGATAATTTAAGGGGTAAACTCCTGAGTTTAACATCGGGTGCCGGAAAATGGATCTATGAATTACAGAAAATGACAGGAGGGAATACGCTGGCTATAGGGGACATTAAAGGCCTTCTAGCAGCTATACTTGGGGAGCAAGATGATGGCATTTGGTTGAGAGCAGGATACGCAGGTGTCACTGCCCAGAACACAGCTCATGATGGAGCCCCGTCTAATATCTGTAGGGTGACAGTCTGGAAAGCGCTCCGAGTACAGTATCTGGATACGTCAGTTATGGGACCTACAATGTATAATGGCACGTATGATGCAGGAAGGGGAGGATCCGCTTATCTACATTCAGAATTTCCAAGAGCAGTGGAGCTTGGAAACGCGCGAGCTGTGTGGAAAATCTATACCTGGATTTTATCATATATTATATCAAGAACTACCAGATAAGATGCAGAGACAGTTCAAGAAGCTGGTGGGTAAGGAGGCAAAACAATTGCTAGAAATATAGTTGACTAGTGCATCATTGCCGGTTATTGCAAGAAAAAAATCAAAAGAAAAAAGATGTTAGAAAGTTTGAAGAGGCTAAGTTATTACAGATAAAGCTATCTAAGTATGCTATATAAGGGGCAATGTTAACTAGTGGAGAAGGGTCAGGATCGCAGCAAGCAGCAGGTATGCCACAGGTAAAAACCAACGGCAGTTCGATGAAGGAGGGAATGGATTTGTACCACGAGGTGGAGGAAACTTCTGAGGAAGAGGAGGTTTTCAAAATAATCAAGGGAATTTCCAGAGTAGCCAAGGTGGGTTTCAGCCTATGCAG
This sequence comes from Ambystoma mexicanum, assembly GCF_040938575.1. Lineage (NCBI taxonomy): Eukaryota > Metazoa > Chordata > Amphibia > Caudata > Ambystomatidae > Ambystoma > Ambystoma mexicanum. Next base: position 1,059,115,107 of record NC_090935.1, on the reverse strand, counting down.
AATGAAAATCAAGGCATGCAGGAAGGCCAGATTAGGAGACTCCCTCCTGTATGTTGGACATGTGGAATGACAGGACATTTAGCAAAAACATGTGGAAATCAGGGTTATGTGCAGAGTGGGCTGTTCTCAGGAAGGGAGAGCGCTTTTCTGCCTGCATATACCTCACAAAATAGGGACGGGTTTGTCCAAGATCAAACAGTGTATCAAGCACAAGTGCTGAGAATACAACAGGCTTTGCAACCACAGCAAGCACTGTTGAATCCGCCACAAGAGCAGTCACAGCATGCACCCATGCAAATACAACAGAGCGCAAACACAGGTCAGTTATTGACTCCTAGGATAGGGGGTGTCACTATCGAGGGTGGAAATCCTTTCACGTGCACAGGAATAAGTATGTACCCACAATAGGGCAGCTCACTGGGTGACTTGATGTGTTCAGTACTATCAGTAATGCTAAATCCTCAAGAGGAACTGAAGGTTGACGTCACGATAGGAGGCAGGTATTTTTCTTTTTTAGTCGACACGGGTGCAACTCGCTCATGTATACGAGAGGGAACATTTTTACTATCAGGTAATGGCATGAATGCTCAAGTTTTCATAGTAGCTACAAGCAGAGTTCCTTTTACTGAAGAATTGCCAGTCTCTATAGGAGAATGCGATATGTCTGTCCCATTTCTGAATTCAAAACAGACGCCAGTTAATATGCTGGGGCGAGATTTGATGACGAAGTTGAATATGACGATTTCATTTACTGATGAAGGCATAGTGTGTTCAACACCAGGAATACATTGTTTAAATGTGAGTGAATTCATTATGGCATTCACAGGACAAATAGCCATACGAGGGGTACCGTTAGAACCAGAAGTATTTCATTATGGGATACGCATTTTGTTAACCTGCCTGGTTTAGTAGGTAAGACTATGAGAATACCTGATGAATTTCTCTTTAGACCAGAGATTCCCATGGACGAAGAGGGGGGATGGATTTTCCCTTAGAGTTACCAGCAGCTGTAGTACGAAGGGTCTTGGCTATGCTCATATGATTTGATAACAAAGGCAGATCATGGAGCACAGTGATTGCCATTGGAGAGGGCTTCAGATTAATTGATGTCACTGATGATGATATATTTAAACACAACCCATCTGATGATGAAGTTGTGTTCGAGATGAGCATTAAATATTGGTTTAGGGTAGAAACACGCGGGGTCCCACAAGTGATGATGATTGTGAGAAAGCGTCATTCATTTTTTGATGAAGACGTGGTGAAAGTGCCAGTTTCATTATGGACCACAGGCCCTTATGATGTAGGTCTGTTAAAGGGGGGTTGGAGAAGTTAAGATTAAACTGAAGCCAGGAGCAATTTTACCTCGAGCATGACAGTATCCCATGTCTCGAAAGGCAGATGAGGGTATTTTTAAGACAATATTTGCCATGATGGATCAATTCATTTTAGTGATGTCAGAGTCACCATGTAATACTGCAGTGTATCCTGTCAAGAAATCAAATGGGGGGTTGTGGCGTTTATTTCAGGATATGTGCCCAATTAACCAGATTGTAGAGGCAGAGTTTCCTCTAGTTCCTAATCCAGCGAAAATTATTTGTAGTATCCCTGTTGAGGCGTAATATTTCACTGTGGTTGACTTGAAAAATGTGTTTTTCTCAATCCTGTTGCATAAAGATTCTCAGGATCTGACATCATTTACGTTCAGACAGACTACATTGAAAAGCACAAGATTACCCCAACGGTATTATGAGTCTCCATCGATTTTCAATAGAGCCCTGCAGATGGACTTAAGCAATATTGGTTTGCTAAGTGTTGTGTTGCAATATGTAGATGATATTTTGGTCTGCAGCATGTCAGAAGAAGAATGCAGAAAAGACTCAATTCAGCTGATTGTTTTAGCCGAAAAAGGACATAAGGATGGACAGAGAAAAATTGCAGTATTGTCAAGAAGAGGTGCTATAAATAGGCCAGCTAATCTTGCATGGAGGAAAGAAAGTTACACCTGAAAGAACCGAGGCACTTTTGAAAACAGCAAAACCGCACACGATAAAGCACATGCAGCAATTTCTGGGATTATGTAATTATGTGCGAGCATGGGCGTTTTTATTTATTTATTTATTGACAGAATATTTACAATTTAAACAAAATATTAAACAAATCCATAACAACATATATATAAGTTCACTCAATGAAAAACAAAGGAAAAAAAAGAAATACCTTTCAAAAAAGATCATTACACTTCCCCCATATCTTGTCATAAAAAGACAATTTGCATTTCAGTTTATAAATCAACTTTTCAGTCCTTGAGAGTTTGTGCATTTCCTCTGGTATTGGATTTTAGTTCATGCACAAGGCCATTGTTGCAGGCCCTGAAAAAGGCTCAAGGAATAATTTTTATTTTCACACACAAATAGAACAGTCAGGTTGGCGGTACTCACGCAGAGAACTATGTTGGGGTACAAGCCTTTAGCATATTACAGTGAGATTTTGTATCCAGTAATGAGATGTCACTTCCCTTGCGAACAATATTTGGCAGCCACCTCGTTCACTATTGAGAAGTCTGCCAGCATCGTAATGGGGTGTTGCATGACGTTGTTTGTTGAGCATTCACTCTTTGCTGTTTTGGAAAAACCTAAGGGTACATTGATGTCTCAAAGAGCTTCTGCTTATGAGGTGGTTATATCGAATTCAATGATTAAGATGTAAAATGGTGAACGCTGCCATGTTTGTAGCTGAGCCACTGGTAGAGGACGAGCAGGCACATGATTGCTCAAACTATGAGGAGTTCTATGATGAGATCCCAAGAGTGAAAGAAAATGCTTTGACAGCTGGGGAGATTCTTTTTATTGATGGTTCTCCGAAAATTGATCAACTGATGGGCAAAGATATTCAGATGCCGCTGTAACTAAGCACATGGCTAACAGGTAATTAGAATTAATGACAAGTGCACGGCTACCGTCCCACTTTTCAGCACAGGCTGAAGAATTAGTGGCACTGATTATCGTGCTCGCGAACAGCGCAGACCAGGAAGTGACTGTGTATTGTGACTCCACCTATGTGACGTCGACAATACACGCAGGGCTAGCACATTGGAAAAGGAGGGGCTACCTCTGTGCTGATGGCACTCCATTGCAACACGCAGCTCTATTGGACAGACTTATTAAAACACTACAACTCCCAGTAGCCACTGTGATAATTAAGTGCACAGCGCACACTAAGAGAGCAGTCTTTATCTCATGCGGAAACCAAGCTGCAGACGAAGAAGCAAAACGAGTAGCATATTCAGCAGATAATATGAGCTTTGATCCGACTGATGTGAATAGAAAAATGGTGGTGATGATGATTTTAAATGAAAGTTTCAATAATTTATTGAAGACACAATTAATGGAAGTTCAAGGTGGAGCACCACAAGATGAGAAAGATCTGTGGACTCAGAGTTTTTTTTTATCCCCTTCCAAGGCACGGTGGCGACAGGAAAGCACTGGTAAAGCGGTGATGCTGGTAGCCTTAAGGGTGGCGTTGGAACAGCTACAATACCCTGCACATGTCACTAGGGAAGGTCTTGCAGCAACTATTGCAGAGGAATGGTTTGTACAAAATGTGTTAGAACAAGTTGTTTTTTTATGTAGTAAATTGCATTGTACATCAAAAGTTTACTGCTGGGCACACATTGTGAACAGTCACAGGAGTTACACCTCGACCGAATGGTCCTTTTCAGCATTTACATATTGGCTATGATGATATGCTGCAGGTCTGTAATGGATATAGATATCTGATAGTGGTGATGTGCCCCTTTTCTAGGTGGATCGAGGCTGGTCAATCCACACATCCAGATGCCACCTGCACTGTGAAATCTTTAGTTCAAAAAGTATTTTCTAGATGGAGAATATGTGAATATGTGAGGTATTAAGATCAGATAATGGTCCACATTTTGTGAACGAAGTAGTCAAACAAATTAGCGTATTGCTTAGTATAAAGCATACGTTTTCCTCAGCTTATCACCCACAAACTTACAGATTATGTGAGAGACTCAACGGTCTGCTCAAAGAGCCGAATAGCCAAGCTTAAGTTAACATTGAAAAAAGGATGGTTGCATTGCCTGCCTCTCGCCTTATATACATTGAGGAATCAACCAGGCTCTGACCATCACCTCACACCCCATGAACTAGTAACGGGGAGGCGAATGAGAATGCCTCTCACTCCTCCTTCGAGGACTAGAAGTGATACCCACACAACAGCAGAATTGTTAGGAGATTAGCTATGTGCCTACTTAACATGTATGACTACATGTATCTCTGTCATTTCAGACCAAGTCAAGCGGACGGGGTGTCGTCTCAGAACACAGTTGAAGACCATACAGCAACCAGACCAAGTAAACTTTTATTACCAAAAATATTCTCAGGAGATCAGGTGCTGATCAGAAACTTTGTTCGAAAATGGCATCAACCCAGGTTTAACGGTTGTTTCATCGTAGAGGACGTCACGCCATCGGCTGTGAAGGTGCTAGGAAGATGCGCTTGGATATTCCTCAGTGAAGTGAAAATCTAGGCTGGCAAGGCCGCTCCACTCCCACACCATTCGGAAGCAAGCCATGGAGAAGAAGTTCACCATGTGCAGACTAGATCGATGACGAGTAAGAAGGACGTAGAGACTGTCCAGTAAAGACAGATAAAGAGTTCATTGGACTGTGGTTCGTTCGAGACACGCTTTGTAGCTACTAAGCAAGGGGCGAAAAAGCTATTGTTCTTGAGCCACAGGAGTTTGCTGAACATTGGACTGAGACATATTGAACTCTTGAAAGGAAAAGTAAGGCCAGACCTAGAGTTCCTCTCTGATGATTGGAAGAGGGACCAGTTCCTGGACTCTCTTCTCACTGAGTTTCTCTTTGAGGGTGCCCATGGTGGTGCCTAATGGTAACATTCATTGGATCATTCTTGCTGTTTTTCTCTTCATTCTTCATGCGTATCGATCATTGGTTGGGAGAACTACTGATGTTCGTGTATTCGTGCAAGATCCTAAAAATGGTCCAATCGTGAGGAGTCTGCTCACAGCCATAATTGAGCAAATCCTCCAACTGCCTGAGTACAGTCCAGCAAGCACAGATGGCCCTGTCTGACGAAGACCCACACAAACTGCTTGGAATGGTCTTTTATTTCATGATTGAAGAGCGTCCTCATCTTGTTGGACGACAAACCAATACTCGTGTATTGCTGTGAGATCCTAGGAATTGACCTATAATAGATTGGCTGATACCTGAAATTTGCAGGCAGATCTGTTTATTGCCTGATACACCTTGAACGCATTAATGGGCTTGTCAAGTGAAGACATTCATAATTTACTGGTGCTGGTCTTTTACTATTTACTGGAAGTACATTCTCATTTGGTTTGGCAAAAAGATATCTCGTTTGTGTTTATCCAGAATTCTAACAAATCGTACTGCATACAGCCAGCAGTTCGTGGAGCTTGTGGAGCAGATCCAGTTACTGCCAGAACATTTTATGAGATTGCCTGATTAAAGTTTTGTTTTTCCTTTCTGAATAGTAAGCAGCTATGGGCAACATTGATAGCAATAACAATGTGCAAACAACGAGCGAGCACCACGACGTGCAAGAGGTTATTGTTGTATACGGTAGAGATACTGGTACATAATCTATACATGCATCATGTTCATTATTATTCTACTTTCACTCACAGTACGTACTGTCCATTATAAAGATCCAAACAAAGCAGTAGTTCCTGTGTATCTTCCTATGCAGCAGGAGGGTACAGATGTGGCAATTGTAAGGCCACCGAGGCCTTATGTGATTATTCCTACTCCAGGGTTGCAGATGAAAGTGCCTAATTCGGGGACAGATAGGTCTAAGATTCCCGTTGGGGGGAGGTCAGCATTGCAGGTTTTTCATAATTCTTTCTTACCTCCGTATTATGCTGATAGGAAGAGACCTTATGTGACTGTTTCTACACCAGTAGCACATGGCAAGACACGATTACACTGACAAATGTCTCTATGATCCCCCCAGTGAAAAGGAATTATGCAGACATACTTCATGACATGATTATAAGAGCTCATGAGGCAAGAAGGAGACGTAAGAGAAGTACAGGGGAAAATGATCATGACTTAAATGATTATCTAGACAGCACAGCACATTTGGGAAATAACATATGGTATCAGCACATGTGATTATCTAGACAGCACAGCACATTTGGGAAATAACATATGGTATCAGCACATGAAAGAGGTAGGAAGGAGACCTCAGAGGAGGAATGCTATGTATGTGCACTCCTGCCTTCTAGTAAGTCTAAGATATTCATAGCCATTGAAATAGATGTTCAGACAGCACACTGTCTATCTCACATTGCACTCTGCCGAACGAGAAGTCAGTTAATGGGCCGAACAGCCTATTTAGCATGGGCAACAGAATGGACAGATCCGGATGAAGATGATTATGTTCAAGACACAAAGACAAGAGCAAGCGCCAACACTAAAAATCACGTGATAAGATACAAACAGCCTGGAAGGAAAGGGGCTGGAATCAGATGGCAAGTAATAGACTACTTGAAAGACCAGCAAAATCAGCAAAAGGGATTCGAAGATGGAAGAACAGAGGCCAAATATAGATTTGAGGATCAGTGCTTCCTCCAGATGGATGGGAAGAAGGAGTTGCCATCTGAAGAGCATGGGTAGTAATGGGATGCTACAAACCGACTACTGACATTGTGGAGAATGGATGCAAACCTCTATGGCCGAGACTTGCTAAACTACTGACATGGGTCAAAGACAAAGGAGGGCCCTTACAGATAGGGCCTTTGGATAGTGCAAAGCTATGTTTCAGAAATAATGGTACAAGAAAACTTGGAGAAAACAAGAATTGTGGTTGAATCTTTGATGTGCCAGAAATGAGCATTGGAACAGCAGTGATAATAGATCACTACTGGGTTTGTTGATCCAGAGTTTATATGAAGCTGCCCAAGGATTGGGGAGGACTATGTTCTATAGTGAATGTTCATGTTCCAGCATTGGTGATTCCAAAAGGTGACCTGGACATTGGTGAGTTTCCTAAAGCAGATGCTCACCTGAGGAAAAGGAGATCTGCTGAACTCCTGAATCGAATGAAGAGAGAGAACTATTTCTCAACTAAGTCAATAGAAGCTTTTGATTCCATCCCATATGAATATAGATTGTTTAGTAAGACTTAATCAATATTCACGATAATCTTCATGCCCAGGATCCAGACAGATGCAAATACTAAGTGGTTACAAATAACCAGATGAGAATTGTTGCAGACGATCAATGCTACCATAAAGGGGTTCAATGCTATCAAGGAAGAGCTGAGAGCCAAACGACTCATGACACTTCAGAATAGATATGTCCTAGACATGATCACAGCTATGGATGGAGGTGTTCGTGCCAAAATTGGAGAATCATATTGCACGTTCATACCTTCTCATGATGAGGAGAATGGCACCTTGCCAGAGGCCATATCGATGCTGACGACGTTACACATCCAGATGATAGACGAAGTGGAAGACATTGCTGATGACAGTTTGTTTGGATAAATATTCTCTTGGGTCCCACAATGGATGGCAGATATGTTTAAGTTCCTTGGAGCCCTAATAGTGATGATATTACTTGGAGTTTGTGTGATCAGGATAATAATCTCACAATGCAAGAAGACTGCAAAGAAAGCTGTAGGAATGAAGGTTATGATTGATGTTGAATCAGGATGGAACATTGAGGAGCTGACAGATGAAGAAATCAGAGACTACGTGAAAGCCAGCATTCATGCACCTGAAGGAACGAATTTCCTGTACCCAAAGGATCATAAGAAGTACATGGGGAAGTGGATCTATTGCAGTCCAAGTGGGCAATGCATGCTAATGTGTTGGATTACTGATGAGCATGTGAAATCAGGAGGATGCCTGAATGGAGTCATAAAGATATGGGTCCTGAAGCATTTCTTCAAGCAAGGATGTCTAGATGTGAAGACTGATGAGAGAGTGGTCGATGAATCGCCCAGAGGGGGGAGTGTAGAGATAGTGCCAAGTAACTCCACCCAAGCTCCTCCCCCATGTTGCCTATATGTTAGGAGTCAGAGTGTGAGACATGTGCAATACCAGTCAGAGTACCAATACCGAAGAGAATCCTGGAAGTAAGATTCCCCTAGAGAAAGCCATATGTGCATAAACAACAATATGATAGCCATTTGAATGAAATCCTGAAAGAGATGTGAAAACTGAGCAAAAGAGAAGATTGGTGCCGTCATAAAGAAAAGAGCTGACGCACTCAGAAGAGATGCAGAGACGAGATAACATAAACATTCTATAGACACTTTCAAGAGGAGATGTCAAAGATGAGCAACATTTTTGGACTCGAGATGAAGATGCTCATTCTAACAGAAATAATGATGACGATATCAAGTTGTTTTACAATTGTACAGAAGCAGTAACACAAGTAGACCAAGTATTCTTAAAGGTTAGCTATGTAGTGAATAGATTGTGGCAATGCGCCAACGTATATCCAATGAAAAGGAAGGTTTTCAGTATGTTGGAGTTAGAAATCGGAAACCTAACCATGGAGGTGAACCAAAGAAGGGCTTGGCTGGGTCAGCACCAAGAAGTCAAGGCCACCTTGTGCCTGAATGTCCGCACAGTATTTACAGACGTGTGAAAGAACAAAACTCCTGTTTTAGGTGAGGAGTGAGAACATTGAAAACGTCAGAGGTTCATCATTTAATAGTATTTTAATGGCAGAAAGACTCGAAAACATGGTCTGCAGTCACGTGGTTGATGAAAATAGACACTGAGACGAGCTGTATGAAAACCAAGAAGACAGAATATGCCTATACTCCCTCATATTCTCAAGCTCAGAGAACATTTTCAAGGCTAAGTTCAAAGCTTAATTGACTGGCAAACTGCAAGGGTGATGCTAGATTACAGGCTAATTGGTGGGAAGCTATGATTATGACCATCCCACCAGCAACTGGATGTTAGCCTGCGTGCTGCTTGCGTAGGTGGAATATTACAGAGGGGTACAAGGGTGCCAACCAATTATAGAGGGCCAAGTAATAAAGAGCCCTATAGATTGTATAACCAATGGGACGTTGTGTATTTGATGACGTTAGTAGTGACCTGCACTAAGGGAGGGCTTAGTTGCCCCACCTGATCTTAGAGACCCAATCACCTTCCCAACAAGTATGGAACGTATACCTAGATATTCCCTGTAATCCTATCACTTTCCCAAGTAGGTTTTTGTAGTTTGCAACGTAGGTTGACATCAATTATGAAGAGAATTTAGTATAAAAGTTGCTTTTTTCATGAAATGCATTAAGTGTGAAGATCGAACAAATTCGTTGATGTTTGTTGTAACTCCCTGTTTTAGATAATTGACATTAAAACAGTTACACTTTGCCAACTTCCTGAGTTAGTTTGATTATTGATGTTTGAGTATATTCTGTATCTCCATCCATCTCAAAGTATTGCTACCTCGTCTTACAGGGCTGGGTCAGACACCCCAGTTCATTATTAGTGATAAAGGAAGTTTTGTTGAATATAGACTGAGCATTCAAGAGTAAATTGTAAATTGTAATTGTTTATTTGTAAAGTGCTTATACACAAGTAAAGTGCTTCAAATCTTTTCAGATGCCGAATGATCTTAACAAAAATAACTAGCAAACTAGGCTAGGCATTTCGGCTACTGCAAGTGCATGACAGGAGGAATGAGAGAGGGGGGAGAGAAGTGCATCCAATCAATAAACTACCATACTATGTCTAACGGCAAGTGCATGACAAAGAGTGGGGACAGAAAAAGGGGGACATAGAGAGCAATAAACTACTGTACTAGACCTGGCACTACTACGCCTATGCTCTGGAATTTCAGGTACAAGCAAGCAAGGGAAGGGAGACAGAGGGAGGACAGGACAGACAGACTTGCTATGCCCAGTACGTTCAGGGTCATGCAAGTGCGCAGACAGGAAGTGCGAGGGAGGGGGGTGCAATGCTCAGTTGATGCAGTAACGAAGAGTAGAGAAGTCGAGTCTCAGAGGAAGAGAGATGAGGTGGATGTGTGCTAGGGGAGGTCTGGTTTGCTCGTCACCTTTGTTTATTGGAAGTGGGAGGTGCAAGAGAGATGGAGTAGAGGGAGTTTTGAGACATGCGTTTAATGATAGTGATACATCAAAGTAGACTAGTGCTTGGAAAGTGGATTATCAAAAAGTCATTTGAAAAGGGTCATAAACTAAAGAGATGTCCAAAGTCCAACTCTTAGTTTAGTGCGCTGCAAGAGCTCCCTGGCATCTACCCGGGAGAAGGTTTATTCAGTGTTTCTCACATAGGGTTAGGGAAAGCTCTACAAGAATGTTATGCAACTGAAAAGGAGATGAACATAGGCAAATTAGAGAAAGGCAGGATGAGCGCGGTAAAGCATGTGGATGGGTATAGTCTAAAAATCTCTGGTTCATAGTAGGTCCCTCGTCCAGTAACAAACACATCTCCCAGTCATCTACCCAGGACAGTATTCATCTAGTTACTCAAAGTCTCTGGGTTCAGAGAGTCCCTGCCTTCTTCTTTTAATGATGCTGTCCTCGTTGTGGTTGGAGTCTTTGTCCTGGCTATATCTTGATGCTCAGCGTGTACCAAGTTGATGTCTTGGTTGTAGAAGGATGAGGTGGTGGCCTCACAACAACTATCAAGGAAAGATGCTAATGGGACTCCTCTTGCCCTAGAGTTTTCTTGGTAACCAAACTGGTTGGTATTCTCCCTCCTAAATGGTACTTGGAGGTAAGATTTAGTGTGCTTCCCCCTATATGGGTTTTTCGAGTGCCAGCAAGACTCCTTTATTTGGCTAGTGTGCTGCTTTTCCACTGGGATCCAGGGTAGGTAGGCAACGGACTCGAACAGGATGGAGATGCTTTACAGCAAATTCTGCCCTGCCGCAGCACAGTTCCGTCTTGAGGCCCACAACCTGGAGGCGACCACATCCAAGCACTCGCCAAAAGGTGATCAAGAGCGAGGGCTCTTTCTGTCGTCCACAAGCAGTGCTTCAGGAAACTCGGATAAGCAAGACTACAAGATTAATGTATGCACTCTGTGCGAAAACAGCCCAACCCTCACATTCTGTTGACAGGCTGTGCAAATGGTTTTATATGTCTCGTGATTCACAGACCTTTTTATATGTAAGTCTCTTAGGTTCGTGATTGTGACAAATGAAAAGAGCAGGGAGCCCAATTCGCATGACTTTCTCAGAAGGGCTTCAAGCTGAATCCCTTTCACAGACATATTTCAAACATAGAATAATGTCATTCTTATGTTCCCAAAATGCTCTTTGCTGCTATGTATATCACTGGCATTGGATTCCTTGAAGAGATAGGGCCTTGTCCGACTTTGACTGCGACTCCACCCCTCAGCCCATCCACTTATCACCCCACTCAACACACAAAGGGGGAGGGAGGTGTCCCAGAGCATGTTCTGTCCTTTTCCAGCACTGTTCGCAGGCTGTACTTTCAGCAAGGTTTAATTACTGGGTGTGGCGGTCTCACTGCTCCCACTAGGGATGGGACTATAACTCCAAGCTTTACTCTCAGAGTTTCAGGGATCTTGGGGTATGGTCTTCCAGCAATCTCTGAGCCCAGGTTGGCAGTGCCTGGCCTGTCCTCTCAACCTGACTCCTCCTAAACCCTGGCTCCACTGGTCTATCGAACCTTCCCTTCTCATTTCCTTTATGTGGTTGGCCCTCATTGGCAAACGCAGTACAAACTCTCCTTCTTGCTATAATCTCACAACTTGGCCTTCTTGGCTCACGCAACACATGTTCTTCTTTCAGACTCCCACTCTTACACCACTCTCTATCAGGAACACAGTTCTCTGACCCACACAGTGAGGAGGTTTCTGTCTCCAGTTATACAGATATTTATGAAGTGATTGACCAAATGAGGGCCCTGATTTGTGTGTTTGTTTCCCCTGAGGTGTGCGGTTGAAGATTGACCTGAGCTAAACGATTCCACCACCTTCCAATATCAATGGCCACTATAGGTCACCTCCCACAGGTGTGCTGCACCATGGGCCAAAGTTAGAACGGCTCCGTCCACCATCAGGCAGTGTAAGCTTGGCAGCCTGCACACCTGGACATTCCAGCCTCTCTGTGCCCCTATTCACTGCAAGAGATTGTTGTGACTGCAGTAGGATTTCTGTTTGGGTTGTCTGGTCTGGAGTCCACACCTGTTCCGTGTATGTACCCGGGGCCTGTGCACATGCACAGTGAAAATTTACTTGCGATTGTTACCAATGTAACACGCTTATTTTGGGGGCGATTATCAAAGTGTTTTTTTCCCAGCAGGTTAGCTCGCATTAGGTCCTGGAACTGTGTTTTGTTGTTTTATGTTATGTTGATGTGATTTATACTATGCACTGGTGCCATTTTCACGGTTTCCAGGCGCCCCGGGTGGTGCCATTTTTTCCCCTCCATAAAACATATAACCCCTTGTCTGAACGAGGTCCTCTTGCCCTGCTAGGCGCTAACTGCATGCCTAAGTCTACTAAGGGAAGGCTAGGGGAGCTCTGGGGGGCAACTCACTTCACCCACCAGAGGTTGCATTATTGAGCAGGTGGCTGCATCGGGCCCCCAGGCTTCTCCAGCCTTCCCCTAAGGGCAACAAAAAGGGGACCTCATCGGATATGTTGAAACTATCGATCTAAAAATGACATGAGTGGGGAGTTAGCACTGGCAATTATATTTGTGGTATGACCGTGCAAACCGCTCCATCTTGGCCAGGAGGGTGTTTGTATTGCTCCCCCTTTGTACAATGTTAAAGGAGAATCAAAAATGTCAGGTCACACTTGTAGTGGTGCAGTCTGACATTCTCCTAAGGTGTGCACCCTCTTTCATCGGATTCCCATAAGCACTTTATTATTTTTCCCATTCTTTTCGTTTCATTTTTCTCCTTTTCAATTTTGCATTTTATCTCCTGCTTGCACTAAAGGCCCTGGCGGAAAGTATTGAATACAAATCAGATCCAGCTCCATTGTATGCTAAGCAAGCACTTCTGCACTCAGGCTCAAGATAGCTCTGTGAACGTGAAACCATTATTGACAATATGTGTGTCTAATAAAAGGCCTAATCACAGCACAACAGAAGCATTTGTCCGCACAGATGCCTCAATGTATCTAGCAAAATAAGCTCTGCAGTGCCCAATAGCATCATTTGGAGTCGCTGTGGAAGATGACTAAGCAGACAGGCGATACATGTCACTGTTCTCAGCCTCCCACGCTCCTGTGCAACCATCCTGCGCAGCCTGCCACGGTGACCTTTTGCTCGAGCCGCATCGCTCAATATAGAAGTATGATTCCGTAGACGTGTTTATTTTAGGTATGCACGTCATTTCCTGCGCTGGATGACAATGACCATTAAGAAAGCCCTTTCTTTACAGGATATTTACGTATTTGGAGGAACATATGAGTGTGAAGATGGGAAGAAAACACCAAGAAATGATATCTTGAAACTAAGCCTCGGTAAGTACCACTTAATTCCAGGAAGTCTGTGACGTCCTGTCGTTGCTTTGTGCTGTGATGTAATGATGTAGAGACATTTTATTTTTCACTTCAGACTTGTATCAAATCACTGGTTTACAGAGTCTGCCTCTCGCATTCGTGAGTCCTACGTGGAACAGTGCTAGTAGTCGTGGTGCCCACACTTGTACCAGCATGGAATTAGCTGGAAAGCAGTGCAACGTTGTTAACATCTTCTTCTAGAGTCCTTAATTCAAAGAAAACCATGGGACGTCTCTGGGGTCTCCTGCTGGGGGAGGAGGACGGCGCGCTGAATAACAACAGCCTGTGTTATCATGTATGCTGAGTAGTTCATTGCAATATCTTTCAGCACTAGGTATATCCTATATGCACACCTCACTATGTACATGTGCGCGAGGAAAGGGGAAACGATGATAGTCAAAAGGACTTCTGCAAAGACATTCAAGTCACTGGGAGACTTAGGCCCTTACTTTAATCTGGGTGGCTGCAGCTTCTTAGATTGGCACCTGGACGGCCACCAGAACAGAAGGCATTTCTTGCTTCTCATGCTGCCCTCTGGCTGTCAATGATATTCAGCAGGGGAGGTCCACGCAATGGTGCATCTACCGCCTAGTGGTTCTTCTCCACCGTCTGCTGTCCTTGTCAGCACACGCACAACATGGGGCGAGTTGCTAAGAAAGGGCGGGTAAGCTCTCTTTGCTGCCGTGGTCCATAGTCCAGTTGTAGTGGATTGTGGGCGTGTACCACAAGAGCTCAGGTGGGAGTGACTGCTGGTAGTGTGTTGCTTGGTTCCGACTTCAGCACAAAGCCTCTAACCAGTAAGCAGCCCTGCTGCCAGAGTTGGCTCGCACAGATAAAGTGCTACTGCGCTGTGGGGCAGATCTACCATAAAGCTAAATGTAGAACAACCTACACTCATCCTTATACTTAAGTATGCCACAGCCCCGGTGATAAGAAGACGCCATTCGTACAGTCCAGATTTTAAGGGGGACCATAATGTGCTGCCACAATTTAAATCCGGTTATGTAAGTTGTCTTCTACCACTATTGGCCTCACTGTGTGCAGACCAGTAAGAAAGGGGAGAGGGCCATCAGCAGGAGAGGCAGATGCAAAATTGTGGTGTTGATGTGTTCCCCTCGGAAGTACCCAACCAATCTGCTTCCTATGAGTGACTCAGGTTTAGGCAGTGTTTGCCTCACCATCTCTCTTTTGATCGCTGAGAATGTCACCAGATTCTTATTTTGCAGACACATGTTCTTTCTGTTGTTTTCATTCGTTCCAAACACCACTTTCTAGCCCCAATCAGGACAGCATCTACGTGGATTGTGGTTGGGTAACCCATGCACGTGGGGTCAAACTCTCAATGGAAAAATATCTTTATGCTCTTCAGGCATGATACAATACTTAGTGTAGGGGCAAATGTAGAAGAAACCTATGCAATCCCTGTGAGGAAAATGTGGGACTGGTTTTGTGTCATCAAAAACTAGCTATAAATCAATCATTTCCATGTTGTCTCAGTGTCTCTCAGAGGTGCGTGGCATGTTCTATTGATAATATCATCAAGATGGCCACCTAGAGGATTCAGACCAGCTTTGCTGCCTCTGGCAAACACTGAATTGTGAATAGTACATGCAAATGTCATTTGTGTACTCAAGTAAGGCTAGCACCTGGTAGGTTGTAGGGTCAGTTTTGTAAGAATTAGCAAGGGCACTAATCATGTTCCCTTTGTGGCATGAGGGAATCGGGAGACGGACAAGGAGACATGAGTTTCGACATAGAAAAGACCTAATCTTTTCCAAAACCTATTACTAATCCTGCCCTACTCTAAAACAGCACCAAGTAAAAGGGTGCCTATCAGGATTTAGGACATCTAAACATGAATATAGTCCTCAGTCTGGAATCCTATTCTGACCTAGGTTCTTTCCCTATCTCTCAAAAAAGGAACCACAAATCAACAGAGACATGCTTTTGGGTCCTTGCCCAAAGGAAGGGATGGCTGCTGGTTTCTGACCCTCACCCATTTGTTTATCAAAGGCCCTTGCCTGTGTCCACAGTGGCAGTTTATATAGTTTGTACAGTGCTGGAGTGCCATCTTGGGACTCCAGCGAGGCCTCTCTGCTTCTCCTTTAAACTAGTGTGTCTCACAATCCTTCTCCATTTGGGGAGATTTTTCATCTTTCTCCTCCCCCATTCTGGGGTTAGCTCAGTCGCCTCCTCTCTGCGGCTCTTCTCTTTCTGATTCCCCACTCTTTGGCTCTCTCAGTCTCTTCCCCCCTTCTCTGTGGCTCTGCTCTTTCTCATTCCCCACTGTGAGGTTCTTTCCTCCTTTCTTTGATTATCTCCCCACTCTGGTGCTTCTCAGTTCTTTTCCCACACCAGGGTTTGTCTCTGCCACCTTCCCCACTCTGGGACTTCTCTCTTCTATCCCCACTCTGGGGTTCCTCTCTCTCTCTTCCGTCCCACTCAGGTACTTCTGTTGTTCTGCTGCTTTTCAGCTCTTCTTTTTCTTTTGTCACTTTGCCGCCTGCTTCCCATTTCTCTGGTGCCACTGCATACATGTATGTGATGAGCGGTTCTCCCTGGCAGGGATGTGTAGTCCGCCCACCCTTCATCTTGCCGAAGAGTCCCTTGCATGATTTCTAGCCGGCACCTTTTCTTCATTCCTGCTTGCTCGGCATGGGAACATGTAGGTGGCTCCTCCTCAGGGCTCTCCCTCAGCTCTCTGAGGTATTCCATTCTCACTCAGGCTGCCACGTTGCATGGTTCCGGTTATTCATCTGCAGGGCCTTGTCACACTGTCCAAGTGTAGACTTATGTGCACAACACCACGTTAGGCATTCTCTCTCTTCTAGAGTCCTCTCACTCAGTGTATAATGCGGCACAATTGAGCTCTTTGGGCTTTATGGATACTCCTTCCTGATTGGTTCCTCTTCTGCTGTGTCTTCAGGAGGTAGGCCTTTCCACCGTTCTGCTGTTTTCCATGAGGAGGCTTCAATAATGTTTGGGTCAGAATCTGAGCCAGCCATTATTAAAAGGGTTTATAGGGTTCTCATGAACCTTAGTTCCTACATACCACATAAATGTGTTGGTGTCTGGGGGAAGAGATGGTGACTTAAGTCCCTCTCTGGGGTTTTCCTTTCCCCTAAGGGGGAGCCAATTGCAGAGAGATCCTGCTTAGTCTGTACCGCAGGGGGTGTTAAACATTGTGGACTCCCCTCCCTAGTCCCAAAGGTGTGGCTCCCCCTTGGGGGGAGGTGGTGAGCTCCTTGGATTCATCACACCTTATTAAGGACCCTGTTTCCTTTTTGGTTTGTGATATTCTTTCATAATGAAGATGATTGTGATATTGTTCCATGATTTACAAACTGGTGCATTTGGTTAGTGTTGTCACACTCTATCATGGCTGGTTGTTGGATACTCCCTCTTCTTGTCACATGGTCAGCAGTGTATAATTGATTTGGAGCTGAGTTGCAACTCTTCAACTCCTCCATACTGCTGTGAATTACCATGCCTGTGGAATCCGGTTCTCCATTCTTCTGCAATTCTTGGTAGTTTGGTCCTGTTCTATTAATGGATTTGACTTTTCCCCCCAATTTATGTGTTCCATTTTGCTGTTCCGTATTCTAAAAGGTTTTAGGGCAGCTTTGAAAATGATCTTTCCTTTCTTCTAGGTAAAAGGGACAGGGCTATCTAGCTCCTTATTATATTGTGTGACCATTGTTTTGATCTATCCCATTTTTCTTAATGTATCCCAGCCAAGCTTCACTTAGCAGCCATAACTCCCCTCTATCCTACTCTCTAGAACTGAGCCTAATGACTTTCTTTCTGTAGGATTCCTAAAAGGTATATTTGTGTGCCATCCACATTTTGGGTTTTCTATAACCTGATTTATCAATGTACACAGTTGTCCTAGTTGTGCATCATAAGGTTTCTCTGGAATTTCTCATTCCACCTTTGGGATCACATGTACCTTTTTTGAATTTCCACTTTTCTGTGCAATATATTGCCACTAAACCCTTCCTATGATGAAGGGCTTAAGTCTAGAAAGCATGTTATTGATACTTTTAAGTCCACGTTACCCGTCCCTCACTGTTAGGTGTTAAAACACCCTCACCCATATGATCCCTGATTGGCATTGGTGAATGGCGTACAGGGAAGTCCCAAGATGTTTCCGGTGGGCCTCTGCACCAGGGGCATCTTTTGAGTGGGAAGAAGTAAGTCATTTGTTGCAAAGCTCCACTATATGTTTATATGGGGTCAATTTGAAAACTATTTCCAGGGCCACTTTTGGTTCCAGGTCCAGCGTTGCTGATTGGTGACCTCATTCTAATAGATGCCTCACATTGAACTAGCTACTCTGACACCTGAACTGGTCGCTGCACATGCACATCCGGCTCTCTCAGGGTAAAGCATGTATACCTTCCACTGCTTTGTGGGGTATTCTCTCAGGGTATTCTTAAGGAGCTAAATCAGTTTTCACTGCCAGCATTTCGTTTGGGGAGCCAGCTTCCTCCACACGCAGTCTTCTTTTTGGATGCCTTCAGCTATCCTAGAGCAGCTCTCTAATAATAGCTTGTTGTTTACTGTTGCACAGGCATATTATTTCCCCCAGATTAATAAATGATAGAATTGGGTTGGGTGAAGAATCAAGTCGCCCAGAGCTTTACCCTCTGAGTAAGGCAGTTTGGCCGCACCACAAGACCAGAAAGAGGGGATTACGTAATTTGATTTATTTTATCGCTTAATTCAGCCTATATCAAACCTTGTGACGTGCATTAAAATACATTACATCAAACACAAAAACTGGAGAACAATAAAAAAGCGTCAGAGAAGAAACACTGCAGCAAAAAAAGAACATATCCCCTCAGCATACAAAATATATCAGATCACTTGTCTCATTACATATTTACATCAAATGGCTTTCCACATATGAAGAACTGCTAAATCGCCCAATTTGAAAATGCTGGAGTCACAAATATTATTGTTCTGTTTATGGTATGAATTCCATGTTCTTCCAAAGAGAGTGTTAAACAAGTCATTGTAGGACCATTTAGGTGTTCTCATGTTGATAACAAGTGTCTTCATGCCTCAGCCTCAGGACTGCAGTCTGCCCAAGCTGTCTGCTTTAGGAAGACTCTTCCACCACCACATGCTTCTCTCATTTTCAGCTGGTTCCATCGGAAATTGATGGAACATTTGCCTACATTCTCTTTCTGGAACCTCTGCAAGACATGCTTAAACATGCTTACATTTATATGAACTTTCAACAGGTCTGCTGCATCTTTCTTGCTCATCAAATGTGACAAGTCCCTAGCCTTAGCCTTAGCCTCAACACACAGTATCTTCTTGACATTGTCCTGGAATTTGACTCACAATACTCTCAGGCTGGCCCATCCGGCTCATGTGGTACATTCCATTATCCTAGCACGACTGGGTCACAAACAAAATGTCAAGTAAAAACGGAACCCCATATTAACTTGAAGCAACGCTAGGTGGATTATCTGCAGAAGCACAGGTAGGCTTCAATGTCCTTGTCTTTTAAAGAGCATTCTGCTATTTTGAACCAGATGTAATATTGTGGTTGCCCTTTTCGTAAAAATGTCCCTCGAACTTTAAATAGTAAGTCGTTCTTGATGGAATTCATACAGCTGCCCCAAACAAAAGGGAGAGGTCACTTTCCAACAGAATGCTGTGAGTAAGCCAATCATTGTCAGAGCATCATAACGGCAGCAGTATTTCGCTTGGATGCCAGTGATGTATGCTACTTTGTTCCTCCTTGCATGTATGAGTGGTTTCCAAGCACACTACAGTGTCCAAACATGGATATTCAGTGATTTTGTATTTTGTATTTTGTTTATTATTTATATCGCGCACCTGACCCTGGGGTAACTGGACGCTGGAGTGATGGTATGCAACTTGATTCAGCCTGTGAACCTTGCGAATCTAGGCTTGGACATCCTGCAAAAAAAAGTGCTGCTTCTTAAAATTCATTGTGAGAACATCATGGCCATAGTCTTTCTTCAGAGTGTGCATGTCCACTTCTATGTTGTCTATCAAGATCCTATTATCTGCATAAAAAAGATGTACCTAATGAGGGTGAAATTAGAGAGGTGTGGTAGTAATGAGAATGTTGGATCAGAGGAGTGAGAAAGAGCTATACACATGGGCTGAATAGACATAAACAGTGACAGAGGAAACATATCCATATTGACATATAGGTTTTTTTTTCTTATCATCTGCCCTTTTGACATTCTGTCTGTGAGGGCTGCATAAACAGTATGTGAAATTGAAGAATAAGAGTGAGCTAAGCTAATCTACAATTGGCAGAACTGGTCAGCGGTGCCTTCTGGATACTTGTTAGCCAATCCTATTGAATCTAAACCTGCATCGTGGCTTAATTGGCTAAATGAATACACAGGGTTTACAAAATATTTGCCAAAATACATACGTTCTGTGATGAATCTGAGGATGTTGTCCCTTCTCCCCTAGGGGGGACCTTTCCCATGGTGCAAGGGCGGTGCATCCACAGTACAATAGTCCCCCTTTGGGTGGTGCACAGGGGGAGTACCACAAGGGAGAAGAAGCCCGTTGTTGGATTAGGGGCAAACATTCCCAGAGAACGCAATAGATTTCCGCTTTGTCACCCCTTTCCTCTTTGCCAAAGTCAGATCCTCCTTCCCTTAGTACAAACAGTGCTATTATCTTCTGTTGTATAGCAAGCCAACTAACACACAAGAGAATCCCACTGGCCTTCCATTTATGTGTAATACAAGTACTGGGAAGATGAAGATGGCTAGGAGTGTGAAGATTGATCCTTGGAACTGTGGTGAGCATTCTAGTCTCCCGCTGAACCTGATTGGGACAAACTCATTCAAAATATATGAGGGAATCCAGGTGAGAGAGATCCCCTGTCCTGAAAGGAACTGTCAGCGAAGCTGTAATACTGACTGCAAGACGGAAGAGCAGAACGCCATGCACAGAGAAGGGAGAAGGACCGAGCGTAGTCCAAGAGGTAAGGTCTACACGTGTTGGTGCCCAAATAACCCTCTGGGCGTTCCAGGATCTCAGGAGTCACCAGCTAAAGAAAAGGCACTCCGGGAGAAGCGAATAGCACAGTGAGACCATCGAAAGAAAGCACCCAAAAGCTGCTGGAGCCTCGTGCAGCTGTTCTGCTGCTCGGAAGACTCAGATCAAGCACAAAGGACGCAGGCAGGCTGAGAGGGACTAGAGGCCCAGGGAAGCCGGGGAACGAGTACAGAGAGCCAAATAAGAGGGTCTGGGACCGTGAGTAGATACTGCGAGTCTGGTTCCTACACGCATATGCTGAGAATAGCAGAATAAGAGGGTCTGGGACTCCAAAAGTAAAACAGACAGAATCCTACGCTTGGCAGGAGAGTAAACCAAGCTGTCACAATTCAGAACTGCAAGTCTGGGACATGCATTTATGAGAGCCAAAGGCTAAGGTGAACTTATCTGAAAGAAGACCGGGTCTGGGACCCAGCAAGATAAAGAGTTCTGTGGTACATCATTGTGAAAGCTTTAAAAGGGCCAGGGAAAGGAAGACACATCCCTCGGCTAAAACAATATAGTTTTGGATTCTGTGAAAGTCTATAAAGTAGCCAGGAACAGGGACATACTTGGCTTGGCATATGGAAATTTTGCTTATGCTGTTGTGAACTTTCAAGAAAACCACATAATAAGGAGACACCCTCCTAGTTAGTTAAGTGGAAGAAGACGGAATCCAGGGAATGGAGCCATTCCCTGAAATTACAACATTGTTTCTTTTGGAAAGAACATTTGTTTATTTCTTAAACGATCAGAGTCATTTGGAACTTTTGGACATGATAGTGACAGACTATTTGTTGGACTTCCTAATGTTTTCATTCGTTTCATTTGAGGCAGGGAAACCCCTCTTAGCTTTAGGGACAGAAAGGCATTATACAAACACTCTTTTTGTGTTAAATAAAGGTTTATGACCCACAATATGTCACCTCACTGTCCGAGATTTACTTCTGCACCCTTACAGTCCACAAAACATGTATAAACTGCAAGCACATTTAATAATATGAGAAGACAGCAAACCTCTGTAAGTCACTACCAAAATGGATCACTGATTGTCCTTTTTAAAATTACAGAAAAAACACACAATTCAGAATGTCTAATTACAATGCTGTATTACCCTGAGGTAATCATATATATTCGGTTTGTTACTTATCTTTGCAAATGAGTTGTCTTGATTTGTCCACATGCCTGGCCTTTTCACTCCCCTGGCAATCTGGTAAGTGGTGTGACAGCATCCAATGTGCTTTCAGTACCATACAGGCTGCACTCTTCTGTCACCACCATACCAAACACAGTATTTAGCCGAGTCCTAAAGGGGGCTTAGACACTTCCACTTACCAGTCATCACTATGTATCAAAAGGCAAGCAGCCAGGCACCTTGGTTGGAACTTGGAGGCGCTCGGTGCAGTGACTCCAGCTTTTGGATGCAAGAGCCTCAGGCAGCATCAGGTATTGGCGGAGAGGAAGTGGAGAAGCAAGTGGTCTGTCGTGGGCTACTTCACTAACTTTATTCGAGTCTGTCTACTGTGGTGACTATTGGAGGAGGAGCAACCCCTGTGGCAGCTGCCAGCTACCACCATAAAACATAATGTGCAGCGCGGAGCGCGCACGGAGAGGAAGTGGAGAAGCAAGTGGTCTGTCGTGGTCCGGCGGGAGGCCGAGGGGGCCAAAG
Organism: Ambystoma mexicanum; assembly: GCF_040938575.1. Lineage (NCBI taxonomy): Eukaryota > Metazoa > Chordata > Amphibia > Caudata > Ambystomatidae > Ambystoma > Ambystoma mexicanum. Next base: position 1,059,092,849 of record NC_090935.1, on the reverse strand, counting down.
AAAACTTTCAGAAGATCAAGTTTGCCTGCAACACCCGACCGTCACCAATTCCGTGCTACTGATCCACGGTAAAACACATAAACTGTGCTTGATTTTTTTCCCCCACTCTTTCCATCTTAACAGCCCTCTTGAGCCAAACACAGTCAAAGAAGCGAGATGACCTTAAAACCAAAATTGACTAATTCAGTGAATAATGGCGCCGAGTGTGACGAGGAAAACAGTCGTAGTCTACGCAACTCAAAGAAAGGCTGTGAAGGACTAGGCCATGGTTCCATAATACAAAGAAAGGGTGGAATACAACCCACTAATGGTTCTTCTAACAGCAGTATATGTCCCAAAAGGGCAAACAAAGAAATAGCCTCCACATATATCCATAGCCCCCCCATGCTTCCATCTGAAGTCTCCGACTTACCCGATGGCGAAGAGGAGGAAACGCCGTGTGAGGTTGGAGACACACCTCCAGTACGGGCGACTGGCGCCGAGCCACAGAGGGGCCGAGCTTCCATACCTGCCGCCGTAACATTGTTCCTGCCGCGGACTCCCGGAGGGAAGTCGAGACAGGACAACAGCGGCTCCAGGGTGGACGCTGGAGTCTCATATGCCAGGAGCCGGGCGGATAGTGAAAAGCACGGATGCACGGCGGCCGTAGCAGAGCAACTACTCGATGCGTCTGATTGCGGCGCGGGCCTACAGGGGGCGGTGCAGGAGCCGAGAGGCGAGACGAGACCAGGGTGCGGAGGGAAGGACAACGTGACGCTCAAGTACAATGGCAAACGAGATGATCCCAAGACTTGCGCAGCTACACCACAAGAGGCTGCTCGGACGGTGACTGCGCAGGTACATGTCAATGGAGACAAGCCCAGCGCGTGTGTCACAGAAATAACACCACAGCAAGACATTATGCAGCACGGCCCGGATCAAGCAGCAGACTTAACAACGGTGGCAAAAAACAGAAAAAAAAGATCACGAGAAGATAGTGAAAAAACAGCAAAAACAGTAAAAAAAAACCAAACAAAATAAAACAACGAAGAACTGCATATTCACGGGTGCTTAACAAGCACACCCAGAACTTTAATAAAGATGGTGCCATGAAAAACCCAAGTCTACAGGGGGGGAAACAATCATGCACAATGCGATACTTGACAGATTTCTTTGATTCGCAAATATTCACAAAAACCAAAAAATACACTGAACTGTCTGACGCTGAAATGTTGGCCGCCGTAAGGGATCCACTACCTCTTGCCAAGCAACGTAATTTAAACAACGTACCAAGGATAACACAGGAGATAGTGGAAACTATAGATCTCCAGTTGATAGAAGACCCTGCAGAAACAATAGCCAACCAAGAGGCACCAAAAAAGACTACAATTGCTCACAAGCAAAACGCATCCTCCAGCAGCTCCCCACCGCAGAGTCAACCCAACTCATCAGGTGAGGGAGGCGATGGAGGGGATGAAGAAAACACATCCCTCGAAAATGCGAAAGAAGTAAATAAAGAAGCACATGTGCCAGCCAAGGGAATGACGCACAAGCCTGAAGCAAAAAAACAAAATACAGATTTGGAAGCCATGCAGGAATCAACATTGGGGCAGAGTGTACCATATTCCTGCACCTCGACATCCAAGTCATATAACCCAAGTCCGCTCCAAGAGATAGACAGCAATAGCAAACCAGATTCAATAAATCCCAAAGAAAAAAAAGAAACTGACTAGTGAAATGCTCGCTGCCACAAAATCTCCAAATAAGGCTTCCTCTGAAGTAGAACATGATATACAGGGCATCCATCATGACATAAGGAACCACGCCCTGCCCTTAGCAGGCAATCTTTCATCGCTCAAACTCCCCAGAGCCGCCTTCGTGCCACAAAACTCCACGAAGAAGACTAAGTGATTATATACAGACTCCTGGCAGAGGCACCATGCCGCAGACGCCAGGTTCCAATCAAGACTCATCCTCAAGAAAAAACGCCTTGTTAAGCATAATGTCGGCAATAACAATTGCCCTTAATCCTTTCTGCAAATTGTACGAAGCGATCCTCAAGAAAAAACGCCTTGTTAAGCATAATGTCGGCAATAACAATTGCCCTTAATCCTTTCTGCAAATTGTACGAAGCGATAAACGACACAGTCAAGGACCAACAAGTCATTCAAGCCACGATCCTGACCAAAGTCTTACACCTTGAAGGATATATAACAGCCAAAGAAGACAACAACATTAATAAGGAGACGATCAGGCAACTGACAAGTGAACTAATGAATACAATTAAATCCACAATCAACACATCACATGAAACAAAAAACGTCAATGGCCTTAACACAAAGAACTCAAGCACTCAAACAAAAACATTAATCGACCTAACGTCTGACAATAACCGGTTAGAGCAGACAAAACCACCGACTCAACGTAAAAGCGCACACCACAACAAGTCGGCAGATACTCAAAAGACCTTGACCCAATGTAACGATCTCAATAATAAAATAACCAGCTTACATCAAGTTATGGCTGAGCAAAAGAAAAAAGAGGTCGAAAAAGTAGTCTTAGTACTGAACAAACTGACTATAACCAACAAAACGATTAAGGAGGTTCCAGAACTTCATATGCAATATTTGAGTCACATAACTGCAAAGAAAAAGCTGATGATTCAACCCATACATTGCCGACTAACGTTAGACATCAGCGATCGACCAACACTAGCCAACCTGAACCTGAATTGGCTACTGCGACTACTAGTAAGCGGCACGTTGCAACGACAGCCTCTCCAAAAAAGGATCAGCAAAAGGGGCCATGTGCCATTGTATCAGCAGACAACAAAGTCACCAATACTCCTCTGGAAACCTTAACCTCAGCAGGTATTTCTGATCCAGATGAGACATTAATGAATTTAAGTATATATTAAGATGAAGATTCAAATCAGCCATTTACTCCAGTTTCAACCAAGCAAGCAAAAGCGCAGAATCATCGCTCAGTTTTCAAAGCATCACCCTGGAGAACAAATAAAGACAAAAGTAACATCAAAGAGCAAAAAGAACGAGATTTTGAAACACTGGAAGACAAACGAAATCGATTATTGTACAAAATGCAGATGAGAGAACACAATCAAGTGCAAAACAACAATCCATCGCGAGAAGGGCCTTTGAAAAAAGAGGAAAAAAAAGACGCCAGTAACAACATTGATGAAAGACACAAAAACTCCAAAGAAGACAGAAAAATGATACAGCAAACAAGAGAACGGTCGAGATCTCGACATTACACACCCAAATTTAACAAGCAGCAGCAAGATCCAAAAGAAAAACATCAATTCGAAACAAAACATAACTATGACGCTAGATCACCAACAAAACCTCAGGTCGAAGCACATAACCGGCAACAAAAAAGAGGACGAACACCAAGCAAATGGCGCAATAAAGCAAATAACAACTCTCAAACCAGACCGACTTACGAGAAAAACATCTATTATAGTCAAAAAAAGAATAACCTTAGATGGTCAATCAAAATGACACAAAGATCTAACAATAAAGATGAGCTTGTTCTAAACAGGAGAACCGTACTATCAATCCTGCACCAAATTGGTAGTTTAAGAAGCCTGCAATCAGAAGACATAATTATTGTCGATCCCTGGAACAATCGACACGGTGCAGCGGCAATACTTTATTTTAAATCAGCAGTCATCCACAAACAAATCCAGACGCAGGAACATAACATCTACAAATGCAGTTTTAATGTGGAAGACGTAACAAAGTGTGAGCAACAAGTGGATATGCAAACATCTAATAAAAATCACAAAGCTACAGAAGGATTCGAGAAACGCGAGTCAGATAACAATACGTACAATAAGACAATGTCAGTAAAAAGACAGAAAAATGAAAATGGAACAGACAAGCTATATAAATCTGTTGAGGATTCAAATACACAAGACGAATCAGCCAACACCAGAGAAAACCAACGAAGAAAAAAATACGCACGGTACACCCCCTCAAATAATCAAAAAATAGTGAAAGAACAACAGCGGTCAAAAAAAAGTGAGCACAACACGATAAGAACCATAGTACAAACAGAGGGTGACTCTGCTCTGCATCAAAAGGCAAAAGCCAACCTGGCAACGAGGCTACTCTGCAACAACAATAGATTACATCTTTGTCTCCCAGCCACTCCTACACATCATAAAGTCATTCAATGTACGTTGCACTACAGCCAGTGATCATAATTTGCTAGAGACAGCATGGCAGTTACCAACCAAGCAACGCTCCCAAACAAATTTCCTACTTGAGCCAAATGCCCAAGGCACCAGGCTAAAACTAAGTGCTGCGGCTATCAACAACCTAATGTCAAAATACAATGCAAGGGCACAATTGAAAACAACTAATCCAATTGAATCTCAGCCCTTGCTAATACCACAAAGACAAGTGAAAAAAGTCTTACGTAACACAAGACAAAATACAAAGCACTTTTATAATAAGGAGCTTGTTGATAGAAGACGCATCTATAGAAGAGCTTTGCGCTTAGCAAAAAAACAATCTGTAACGCTGTATGTACATGCGAACATCAAAGGCCTGAAAATGGCTTACAAAACTTGGGTGAGACTTTACAGGCATAAACTGTACCAGGCGGATGCTGAGCAAATTACGAAAACACTAGTTACAAATAACAGCAGAGAATTCTGATCGTCGTTGAGATCCATAGACAAACCTTTGGAGAATCAAATCTTGAACAATAGCAATCAAGTAACTTGGGAAAAACATTTTGAAACAGTGTTCAAATCGGTCACTGAGGATACAACCTATAACCATTGCCTAGGGGTCGAGAAGTGGGACAACTTTGAAAACAGAGATGACATTTTGGATATCATCAAAAAACTCCAAAACTCAAGAGCACTAGGGCCGGACAGCCTGACAAACGCTGAATTAAAGACCCACCCCAATGAGTGGCCGATTTCTTGAATGCCATCTTTTAGCGCTGTGCGGACACAAGATCCATACCATCAAGACTAAGGCAACAATTATACCAATCTACAAAAAGGCCATCTCTCGGATCCATCGGATTTTCACCCAATAGCCTTACTGGATGTTATGGGCAAAGTTTACGCTACGCTTCCCCTAAAGAAATTCCAACTATGGGCTAGCTCTGCCCCATGCAATGACGATCTGCAAGCAAGTTTAAAAAAAAAATGCAGGGACAACTTGCAACATCCTAGCCTTTAACATTCTAAAAGGCAAAGCCCTACAAACGAACCAACGTCAGCTCACAGTGTTTATTGACTTCACTCAAGCGTTTGACCGTGTTGAAAGATCTCGCTTGTGGAATAAACTAAAAACCTGGAACTGCCCAGAGGGCATTCTTGCCCCAATACAAGCACTTCATCATAACACCACGTTGAGAGTGCGCTTGAGTCATAAAGGTGAATTGTCATCCAAAATTCCAAGTACCCGTGGGGTGAAGCAAGGCTGTCCACTAGCTTCAGCACTTTTTCTCGCCTATATTGGAGACATTCAAACAATGGAAGCATCAACAAGAGTTTTTCCGCCAAAGATTCGCAACACCACAATAGGACGCCTTCTTTACGCAGACAACCTCACGTTGTTCGACCAAACACAAATTGGATTGCAACGCCAACTAAACGGCCTGCTACAATATGCAAACAACAATCACCTTGAAATTAACAAAGACAAAACTAAAATGATGATTCTCCAAAAACACGAAACGACAAATAAAGACTTCAATTGGTGTTAGGGAAAAAAAATCGAGATTGTTAAATCATGTAAATATTTGGGAGTACACCTAGACAACTCACAGAATGAAATAACCATGCAACATGAGCTAAAGAAAAAAATCAAACAACTCGTGGCCCAAGCCAAGGCTGTAGACAACAAATTTGGAAAATGTTCCCTGCTGCCAATCATCAACTTCTATAAAATGAAAGTTGTACCTGCCGTCACATACGGCACTGAAGCAATGCCCACCATCCTCAAGCAAATATGGGCCAAACTGGAAGCCTTGTTTTGCCGACAGGTGCTTAACCTACCAAATTCAACCGCAGGAGTAGCAATTAGACGCAAATTAAGCCTACAGTCCTTAGAATGTACGGTAAGCTGTAACTCCATCATGCTCTTTAGAAAATGTAGAATGGAAAACAGTCACGCAATTTTCCGCATGATCAAACTTGAGATGGATGGGCAAAGATCTGACATGCTAACCAAATGGCAAAGTGAAAACCAAATCGTGCTCCAGACAATCGCTTCAGATGAGGAGGAATTAATTATAAATCCTTGCAGAGTTCTATGAAAACTCAAAGACGCGGACTGGGCAAAGACCAATGACATGGCAGCAAAATTACAACTTACATCACATCTCCCAAGCAATACAACAAAACGAAAAGAATTACAGCAGCTAATAAAGCAATTTCCAAACAAAAAAGCCTGTAATCTAATCCTTCGAGCTTGTTTGAACCTATTCAAAACTAACGAAATTCTACATATCAGAAGTCTCAGTCAATCACCGCATTGCCGATTCTGTCATGACATTACCCCTCCGCCAATTGAAACAATTCGATATCTCTTGATGGCATGTCCAGCAACCAAAGAAATCAGACAACTTTATCTGTACACCATGGTAGGATTTGATATCCTACAAGAAGAAGAGACATGGTGGCCCAGGCTCATTGGTGGTACCCGCACAGCCTGGCAAATCGCCACAGCAAAAATTTTAGAATATATTGATAGCAAGTTGCTCACCGCTGATTTCTGACTTAACTGAGCGCCCGTCCACAATTAACCAGAAACAATAAACAATCAAGAGCAGCTGAATCACCAAAGATAAAAATGGACTTTATAAGCACTTGGTGGATGGGTGTAAGCAAGAGTGGTTGCCCAATATTGTAAAAATATTATTTTGATTAAACAATAAAAACATTTTTTTTTAAAAAAAAGGCCCTAAACAGATGCCTTGTCCTTGCCTCTCAACACATTGAGTAGTCTTCTGTTTGTTATTCAATGTCCCTTCTCCTACCCAGCCCCTGGTTTCTTAAGCTTTGCAGGTTTTATCTTTGCTAGTTATGGGCACTTAACTTTTTCCTGTGTTGGCAGATTTTTGAGTATCCTTTGGTATCCTTTATGCTTCTGCTTTGCAGTATTAGAGTGATTTTTTAAGTCTATTCTGACGTTTCCTTCTACTAGCCTCACCTTCATTTACTGAGCACTTCTTTTAGTTCAGGGACAGCAAATTGGAATCAGGGAAGAAAAGGGAAGACCATACTAAATTGTCAGCAAGAAAGTCTGATATGCGCACTGGTTCATTCCGCCATTGTCACTGTATTTCATGCCATGTACAGCCGCTGTCTCCCAAATGGCTCACCCTTCTGCTGACAAAATTCTGTTGCAGGGAAAACCTCTCACATTCTTGGTTAGTATTTTAGATTTTAGATTCAAGTCATTTTTTGGACACAGATCTCTGAAGGCAGGTCAAAACCCTCAGTAATCTGACATACCACGATAACAGGTGCCTGCGACCTTTAGCTCTCCAGCTGTTTTCAACTACAACTTACATCAGCCCTTGTGAGAGAGAACTATTAAGAAAAATGTCCCTCTCAACAATCTTGCAGATGTACCTTGTAATCAAAACTAATACAGGGTCTGAGACTTACTTAGACAAGATAAACTTGAGAACAATGTGCTATGTGTATATGAAATTGAGATTTGGAACTTTGCCACTGGCGGAAATTATACACAAATGGAATAACAGCCTTACTATAAATGTGTAAATAGAGTGGAATCCAAAGCATATTTCATGCTACTATGTCCCCTATTTTTAGACTACATAAAGAGGTATATAAGTCACTGTTTATACGAGTCTGGACTAAGGACAACTGAAGAAGCCATAACATTTTGCAAAAGTACAGCTGTTGAACCTGTCATATTTGAATAGCTAGTTATACCTAGTAGCTAGTAGTAGCTAGTTATGTGTAGACATATTGGATTAGAAGATTATCAACAATGAGTGTTGCTCTGTGATCCAACTAGTTTCCTGTATATATTATACTTATGTGACATAAGTAACTGGATTATTCGATCAATTTTAAGATTATTTATCTGTTGACCAGCATTTTAAATTGTACTGTTGTTGTAATGATATCATGATCTATAATGTTAATGTAATTGATTTCGGGACCAAATCAACATCCCTAAATATCACTGGTTAAATAAGGAAGAGAAGAAAAAGTAATTATTGCTAAAAAAAAATGGTTCTGTTTTGATCGTTGATTGTTGTATACTTTTATGTGTGTATACCCGAAATAAAGTTTGAATGATTGATCAGCCCTAATCCAGCTAGTCAAATGTTAGTGATCATGGGAGTTGTACTTTAAAACATCTGGAGAATCACAGGTTGCTGACTCCTGCACCATAACTTCAGACGATGTAACTTGCACCCTTTCCACATAGTGCCACACATATAAAGAACATCAGATGATTGTGGGGTGTCTGTTGTTTCCCTGTTGTTCCTTATATTATTTGTCATCTGCATCAGTGTAATTGACCATGTTAAGTTGTTAATCTTCCCTAAAAACATGCAAAGGTTGATAGGGCAACATTTAATTTAATTGATGGCAGAGTATAGCTGTGTAGTATTTCTGAGTATGTGGTCTGGCCAATGGCCCAATGCTACTCTGTCAAAATCTTTTCAGGAGTAAAATGCTTTGTGGAAGTGCCAGCATATTTTTCAAGTTGATTAAATGTATAAGCATTCTCTTAAAGAGCCAGTGGAGTTCTACTCTAACCCGAGGTTTTGCAATTTGTCTGGTGTCACCATATGATTCCACCAGAGGCTTTGTGTGTCAAATCCTATTACTGATGACCTCAAGTGTTTCTCTAGCATTGGCCTAATACATGTTTTCTGCACCTTTTTGCGACTTGACAGCAAAGATGAAATGGAAGATGCCTCTATATGTCGGGATCCCGCCTGCCTGCAGATATGGCCATTCCGCCTTTGTTCTACACAGCCACGTAAGTGATTTGCATTCACTAGTAAATGTGTATGCCTACTACATTCTCCCTGATTATGGTTTGTGGCTCCAAGATGTTTGAGAAAGAATAAACCCTCATCTCATCATATCGTAAGCACTTTAATTACACATTTGATGTATCTTTCCCTAATGGAACAACCAAGCATCAAAGAATTGTTTCAAAACATCAATCAACAGAACAAGTATCATATATTTATTTTGACAAAGTATCTGAGTGCTTAGGGTGTCACAGTGTCTCAGTAGTAATGTGCTGAAAATGTTTTATAACTTCTTTGTCAAGTTTGACATTAGGTGACATTATCAAATTACAAACATAATTTGAAGTTCATAACATCCATAGGATTGAAAGCAGAAGGCGTGGAGATAAGATTGTATGAATTATTAACCTCTATAGCACGCTTCCTAGAACTCTATACAGAACACTATACAGATACACTGTGACAATATGATTTCAAATTCCTTCTTCTGTTTGCAAAAAACATAATTTTACCTTCAACCTGTGATTCCATGTCAAAATATGAAATAGGTAAAAAACAATTCTAGACATTCAAAAACAGGGCAAAATCGTTGAATTTTTTGAACTGATGGGAGGCAAGTAATCACCAAAAAAGTTACGGATGGAAGCTTTTGAATAAATCTGAACCACTGGCAAGTAATCAGTCATATATTGGTCCATTCAAATTATGATATCTCATTGCATTTTCTCATTTAGAACAATGTATCATATTTTCGCCAAAAGGAATCTTTTTTTTTGTTTTAATATCTGTTCAGAATAATATGGCTGACCATGGATAATGTAATCCTATTCCTTTTTTTGTTGCATATTCCACCAGTTGCTTTTGTTGGTGTTGTCCATACAGTGATTTGTTCAGTTGACAAATTTGCTCTTCAGGAGAATTTTATTGCATATCAATCTTCCTGTCATAAGACGTGTAGGAGAATAGGAGAGGGCATTGTTTTATTGTAATATCTTGCAAGTCCAAGGGAGTGGGAACTATTTTACTTTACACCTTTGAGCTATTTGCTGATAGTTGCAGGAATAAAAGATTGACGTTCTGATACACAACCTCTTAGGATAGAAAGATCAATGCTGCATAAAATCCCCCTGCAGAAACTGCCATAGAGCAGGGAAATAAATGTCAAGATTCTTTTTGATTTACAAATCTCACATTTATCAACTGAATAAATCAATTAATTGTGTATCTCTTCCTTGAGCCAACTGAGGGAAATGTACTAAAGGCCAACCTTGCATACATGAATTGATTTTCCTTCGGGGGTCTAGCAGAAGCACTATAAAGCTTCAAGCTGCAGAACTCCACCAATAATACTCATGTTAAAATCAGTACTCCTGTTAAAATCAGTTCAAATCCAAGTGACTACTCTAAATAATATTTTATGGATGACTCTACAATCAATGCTGCATTTAAGGGATCATTGATTTTTAGTTTTGGTTTATAGAGGCAACATTAATCCTTTGTATGGGGGAAAAAAGCAGAGTAGTAGTATGTGGACTTGGCACTTGTTCAAGGGTTGTTGGAGTGCTACATATATGCGAGTAGAATGACCAGTGGAAGATTCTCTTTGTGATTTAAATTGTCACATTAGGAAAGCCATTTCTGACACCAGAATCAACTGCAAGAAAGGTAATTGGGTATACGGCTATTAAGCTGCTTCTGGACGGTGTAATAGACATATTATCCAAGCGTGCCTTTTCAGACACCTGAGTTATAGTAAGAGAGCAGCAAAGTGAAAAGCTAATGAGGCCGGAGTAGGTCTTCTGTGTCATGATACAGCTGTTGGATGGTAATAATTCTCTCTCTAAGAAGATTTCGATTTGGGGACTTACCTTTCCTAAAGTTAAACGTTCAGAGCACAGAGTTCAGTTTGAAAACACTTTCACACGCTGGTCCTTCTATGGCACGGTCCTCTGCAAATATAGGCCATTAGTTTTCCCAGTGGTATACTGTAGGTTGTCTACCGTCATTGGTAGGAGAAGGTGATTGTTATTTTCACTCTGTATCCAAAGGTGAAGACTAGTAATAAGATATCATTTTGTTTTGTAAAGAAAAGATAAAGGCCACTAGTAGTTTCTAATTTCACTGGGATGATTTGTACAAAACTGTAATGTGTACAAGTCTTAATGTTAAAAATAAATGGCTGGAGGGAACATGTTTGCCTATAGCACATCCACAGCTGTTGTTTTTGCCAATGCTTGATTTAGTTATCGCCCATTTCTTTTAGTAGCCAACAGTGGCAAGAAAATTGTGATATTTGCTAGACATGCTGGTCTCAAATTTTAATGAAAGTATGCTTAAAAACTTAACAACACACAATGGCAACCATCCAACTGATTATCATGTAATTATCATTTATATTACATATTAATTATGTCTAGTAATGCTCCTATTAAAACTGTATCACGTATATTTAATATATGGTTATCTACACACACTGTGTGAAATTCTGTTCTAGACGACGTTGACAATTTTAATATAATATTTTTTCGAGCAGCAGTCTTCTGCTATTTTACATTCAATGTTCTGATAAAGTAAAAGAATTTACTAAAAACCTCTACTTCCGCATTTTCCCACTTACTATGTCCATGATGGCAATACCAATTGAGCAGGTATACATCGTTTTTAATGGATTAACTTGCTGCATATGGGTTTTTGGACACTAATCTATTTATGGCTACACCCAGACCCTCCAAAAATGGAATTGTGCTGGTTAAAAGCAAATATAGATACACTCCACAAGTGAGTTCCAAGAAGTAACTGCGGGTGCTTTCAGGTTTAAAAGGCCTAATCGCCAGTCTGCATTGGAGGCGAGCGGAAATCGACACCTTCAATTGATACTGAACTCCGCGCTCTGATGATGTTATGTTATTAAGTATTTATACTGCACCCATCACCACCATAGTGGTCTCAAGGCGCCTGACCTTGTCCGAAATGTGCCACATTGTTACCTTACCAGGGTGTGATCAGACCTTGGTCTTTTCATATAAAAAAAGTGTTGGGGGACTAGAGGTGATAGGAACAGAGGATTTGCCAGAGGACAAACAACTTAGTGTGGGAAAAACACATGTGGTGATGGGGAGGGATCATGGTTGTATCAGCTGGGTACGTGTGTTTCTTAACTGTGATCAGTTATTGATGAGCATGAGAGAAAGTTTAACGAATGTGCAGCCATTTGTACAATCACTCTGTCCTCTGATTTTGAACTTAAAGGAAATTAAAAGGACGGTCATTGTTTTATGCCCACTAGAGCAATGTACGTAATCATGGTAGAAGACTTAAAATGCCAGGCCTGTCCTTATCAGATTATCATGATATGGTTGGACTATCATGACATACATGAATAATCCTTTTACGTATTTATCCATGATTAAACCAGATATTCTCAGTAGATTTCATGTTATTTTACCAGCATTTATATAAATACAAATGATAGAATGGTAATGTTAAACATCACTGTGCTTTGATGTGAAATGCATTTAAAAAAATGCATAGATTGTATCTTGGTTCCATAATCTTTTTTATAGATGTTCACACGTACATTTGATGCTATCTATATAATATGAGCACATGGAGATTGTTATTTACTTCCTCTCGTCCACTTAGAATGTTTAGAGTGCAGTCAATAAATATTGGTGTTGGCTGCATTCGGAACACCTGTCTTCAGAAGCAGACAGGGAAACGAATATGCAATATCTAGGCATGATTCTTTTCAAAATGACATTTCCTCTTCCGGAGCACCTTTTTTTTTTGGTACAACGTGCTATCTAATACATGAAAGAGAAAATGAAAACATTGGAACCGTTGTGACGTTGCCAGGCTCGAGAAGGGAGAAAGGAACGTTCGAGGAAAGGCAGTTGAGGAAGGAGAGAGAAGCAGCGGAAAGCAGAGCTCCTATTTCCCATAGAACTACCAATTTATCTTAGCATGAATAAATAACAAGCATTCTTACTAGTTGGCCTCTGTATCGGTCACTGCACATTTGGCGATGAGCTCAGAGCTGTGCAGCGGCGTGCACTGCTGAGGAAAGCTGCTGCATTTGAGGCAAACACTCTGCTCAGAAATAACTGCTGCTGTCTTGGATGTAAGCCCGTTTAGATGATTGGGTGCTCCCTAATTTTTTATTAATGGGGGGTCAAATCTGTGGGAAGGGAGAGTCTAAAGGAGAAAAGTATAAAGTACAGATTGACTACCCTCTCTTGAAGTCCTATATGTAACACAGGTGAGGGTAGAGGTTACCCTGTCTGATTCATTAGCAGGGTTAACGCCTTCTTGGAGGAATTACTGAAGCAGAATGCAACTTTCCAAAATATAAATCTCTTTAATTATTTTTCATAAAAAACACATTACAGCAGCCATGAGGAATTTAGTGAGAAGTTTGACCTGGACAAGAAGTGTGAGAAATAATTTGTGTACATAAAGAAAGCATTGATGAATACACCAGCATTAAACAACTACAAGAGAGGCTGAGGGACAAACATAAAAATGGATGTAATTAGTGTAGGATTTTATTTATTTATTTATTGTGCATTTGTAAGGGGCTTATACATCAAGAAATTGTGTTCCAAAGCGCACACAGGGCAAAGGGAAGGGAACAGAGGAAAAATCAAATAAAATAGCACTGATGAACAAAGACAGAGGTGGTCCTACTCGGACTTGTGAGCATTCGGATCGTGCAAGTGCAGACAGAGAGAAGGGACAGGGAAAGGTGGTAAGTGTTGGAGGCTCCAAGAAGAGGAAGTGCTAGAGAATCTGTTGCAAGTAGCAGTAAATGCCTGTTAGAGATCACTTGGTGGGTGGCCACTGCCAGTAAATAAGTACATGCCTGTGGGGAAACACAGGCTAGTGGGTGCCCAAAGGCAAGTGCTTCGGGGTGGGCGGAGGCTGAGGTGATTGGACGGAAGGTCGGACCCTGAAGGACACAAAAGGGCTCAGGCTGCCAATCTCAGTGATGGTGGGGTTTAGCACAGGAGTGAGAGGGGGAAGGAGGAGGTGAAGAGGAAAGTCTTGAGGAGCTTTTGGAATTTGAGGAGATACGGCTCAAGACCGAGAGGAAGGGGAGGCTGTTCCAAGGGAAGGAACCAGTTGAGGAAAGAGATCAGCCACCAGCTTACTGCGTAGCGAAGCACTTCACACACAGGCAGTTGGAGCCAGAAGAGTGCAAAGATCTTGAGGGAGCATATTTGGTGAGAGCAAGTTGTAGATAGAGTGGTCGCCAGGCCCAGACAGCCTTATGAATGATGCAGAGGGATTTGAATTTGATCCTTGCAGCAACAAGGAGCCAGTGAAGAGATTTTAGAGCCAGAGAGATATGGGCCGTGGGCCTGAGGCCAAGGATAAGTCTTGCAGCCCTATTCTGGAGCAGTGATTCCAGAAGAGACATGGAGCCTGTCTAAATCAGAACACTTTGTCTAAGCACATGCTCAAAGAAATGAAGTTGGAAGCTTTATGAAACATTAAAGATGAGCTGTATGTGCAAATTAATGTCATGTAGAGGGACCACAAAGATTTTCCACCAGAAAGCTTTAGGGAACGTATAATTGATCTTGGACATCAGGGTCATCAAGGCATCATGAAAATGAAACAAAGGATCACGGGTGACTACTCGTGGCCTGGATGTGATGCACAAATTGAAAGAACAGTGAGAAATGGTATCCTTTGCGAACAAAGCGATAAGGTGTGCCTGAGTGCGAACATCCAATGATGATAACTGACATTCCAGAGAAACCATGGGAAAAACTGGGTATAGATGTTGTTGGCCCGATATGGAGTGATGGAGTACATATGTATTGTGTTGTGGTAATAGACCTGCTAACTAGGTTGGTAGCGGTGTGCGTCAGGCCACAAGTGAGCACAAGAGAAGTAATTGAGTTTTGGGAAGAAGTGTTTGGTCGTGAACGGTACCCTTACACTATTTTTTTGGACAAGGGGACGCTGTTCAAATCAAGGGAGATGGAGAAATATTTTAAAAACCATGCCATTAAATATCATACAAGTACCATATATGATCCCCAGACAAATTGGGTTGTTGAAAATGTTAACAGAGTAATCAAGAACACGATACGGTGGGCATGGGCAAATGGGAAATATTGGAGAGGTGCTGTCAAAGAGAGGTTGGTGGCACACAGATTTACTCCACTCCGCACTACAGGAGTTACACCTTTTGAATTCATTAGAGGAAGAAAAGGGAATATCAAGGTGTTCCCAGCATGGTGGTAGAAAGAGAACACAGTAGGTATTAGTGTGGATGATGTGAGGGAAAAGATGCATGAAAGACCAATGGAAAACAAAGTGTTTACGATAGGAGATTGGGTCAGAGTTACATTGCCAATACCCCTCACGAGAGGTGGTAATGTGTGATCAGTGCTGGTAGAGGTGAAGAGTGTATATAAGTTAGCCATTAGAATGGTTGATGACAGAGTGTGCAACATACAGAGCGTGATCTGATAAGGGAGAAATAATGTTTTGTTGGAGAAGATGCTGATGGAAGATCTCAGGTGGAGAATATTTCCTTGCCTTGAAACTCAGATGGTGGTGTGCCGAGTTCAAGAAGTGGACAGAGATATAGGAAACGAAGATACCTTGACTAATTTGCATAATAGTCAAAGCTTCCGAAGGAAAGGGGTGTGTGTGTGTGTGTGGTGTTGCCAGGTTCAAGAAGGGAGGGAGGAACATTTGAGGAAAGGTGGTTGAGGAAGGAGAGAGAAACGGTGGAAAGCTGAACTCCTATTATCCATAGAATGATTGATTTATTTAAACATTAATAAATAACAAGTATTCTTACTAGTCGGTCTCCGTATCGGTCACTACATATACATGCTTTCACTTTTTTATACTGAAACCATTTACTTTCATATGAGAACTAATGCATGTTCATATTAAATCTGTTACAGTTCAACCAAGTTGCAAATAAAATGTTTAACTCATCAAGCCAGCCATGTTATTTTAATACTACAAAATGAAGCCACATTTAATTTACTAACTTGCTTGGGCAAATGAACCTTCTCCCAACGTATGGCTCTCGGCTTTGGCTCAGGCAATAACTTGGTGGCACGTCATTATCCCGCGATATTGACCCCTTCATCAGACTATAAGGTTATATTATCTGGATTTTTTAAATATTATTCGATTTTATTGCTTTGCACCACTCCCTAATTTTTAAGTGACCAACATACAGTGTTAAATATGCCGTGGCACCGTTTAGAGATTGGTGGATTTCTGTGAAAATGCACCCATGTAAGTACAACCTGTTTTACTGCACTGCCTCATCTTTAAATATAGGGTGGGTAATAACCAGTAGAATTTGCAATAATTAGACTTGCAATAAGACACATGGCATTGTAATTTCTCCTGATGATAATGGGTAGACAGTGAAGTTGGAGAAGAGCATGGGTGATGTGGGATCAGTTGGGAATTTTTAGAATTATGTGTGCAACCATGTTCATAAATGTCTGTGTCTTGCATAAGTCCTTCTTGGAAATCTCACATATATATTATAGTAATCTTACTGTGAAGAGATAGATATAAGCATTTACAGAGTTCACCAAGTGGCTGATGGAAAAGAGCCAGAGAAGCCTGTGTTATAGGCGAAGTTGAGAAAACCATGCTGCAGTAAATGTATCTATAAAATACATCAATTTTGCGGTTTGGTTGTACAGAGAAACATCTCCTGATCTAACATCCCTTACCTAGACAATCCCATCCCAAAATTTAGGCACAAGAAAAAGGCTGTTTTCAATCTGAATATTCTGATTTGTTTTTTTAAATAATAAATCACAATAATTATAGATTGTCCCCTAACTTTTTATCCTCGGGAAGTCACCTAAATGTTCCAAACAAACACAGACAACTTGTCTATAGAAGAAACATACCTGCCTGTTATTGTCTCACTAATAATTTCTCTCACAATACACTCAAACATACATTAGCATAACGGCCTAGTCCCAATACCTATTCCAGACAAACCACACAACCTTCTTTATTGTGAAAATTCAAATGATCACCTGCTTGTTGGGATCACACTTCAAGGGAAGACATTTCAATATTATGATCATAAATACACAATATATTTTTCAATACATTTTCTCTAACACCATTTACAAGTGGTGGCATCAGAGAAAACATTGGATTCACATATATCTTTCTTATTCTTGGAGCAATTCTACTCTAGACGTAGGGTTCTGTTGGTTTCTAGTTTGGGCATGTATATAAAATACAGTGACGGTATGTTTGGCTACTTTGTCTACAGGGTTGGATTCATGATAGAAGCTTAGTTTTTGAGAGCGCAAAATCTTGATTCATTTAAAGGGTCATATGAATATTAGAGTATACATTTCAGGCAGCAAGGACATTAACATTTAGTTTTAGTTAGACTTAGGACCCGCTTAAGGGAGAGCCCCTTCTTTTCTGTACAGTGTTAAGTAGAAAAATCACGTTGGGTATTTAAATTGACATTGTTTTCTTGGGAATAAAGAGTATCAACTAGCCTCCTTCCTACTCCACTTTAAGAGGAATAAACTATACTAAGGAGTTCTCTTTTTATATGAACTATGGTTTCCACAGGTCAAGATGTCCAACAATCCCAGAAATGAGTGAAACACGTATACCGTGCCACAAATTCAGGCATACATTGCCCCTATGAACACTCTAGACTTAATGTATTTGGCCACTGCCAGACAATAATATGCCTTACACAATTCTAAATTTGGAGGCATTCTATTTTAAGTGCACTTCCACAAAGTTTCTCTTACAGCCCCGTCCCCATTCCTTTGCTTAGCTATATATATAGATATATAAAACTATTAGCTCACTGTAAAGACCGGAGGTGGGTCTGAACTTCCGCTCTCTATATGGTAGAGGAGAGGCACAGAGGACCCCTGCCAAGATTCTCTATTATTGGTATCGTGGTCGAGCAATCAAGGCCTAGCTTCTCAGGAGGTGATGCAGGCTGGTTCTTAAGTACAGTGTAGTCCCCAAGCACCCACAAAGGAATGTCCGCACACTGGGCCTCATTACGACCCTGGCGGTAAGGGGTTAACGCCAGCGTTAGCTGCGCCGACCCCTTACCGCCAACTACGAGGTCCCTTAGCGCCATGGCGCTTTTAACACCTGCTTTTAGCAGGTGTTAAAATCCATGGCGCTAAGGGACCATGGAGTTAATTACGCCACCGTAATTTACGGTGGCGTAATTAACGCCTTCCCCACTCCCATTATGCCCTATGGGGCAAAAATGGGAATGGGGAAGGGTAAATGGGGATTGGGGACTTACCGCCCCGCCGACCTCGGAATGGGGCGGTAAGTCCGCCAACCACCATGGCGTAAACGTAGTTTACGCCATGGTGGTAAAGTCACGGCCCAGGCGGTAACTTACCGCCTGGGTCGTAATGAGGCCCACTGTATTGGTTAAAACACAGACTTTATATAATTAATATTCGAAGTGATGTACACTATCACAATAACTCATTTTGTACTCATAAATCAGCAATGGTAAATATATACAGTTCTAAAGTGGTACCACTAACGTTACCAGATCTCATTAAAGTGCATATGGTCAGAATGACACACAGATCAAAATAAAGAGGAAACCCGCAGTAGAGAGAGGAAGGAAAGCAAGATGGTTGAACAATTGGCAGAATACTGGTCACTACCGTTAAACACAGCTCTGTGTGGAGATCCCCCCACCTGGGCAACCTGTAGAAGAAAGATACAATCCCAGTCCATATATTGTTCTCACTAGATCCAAGGACGGATGAGAGCGTCCTTGGATTTGAAATTTTTTAGGCAAATGGGAGCACGGCGGCTCCAGTCGGCGACGGCGGTCGTCGACAGTGGTGGACAACAGTCCGGGCGCTTCTCCTTGGAGTTCTGCAGCAGTCCCCGTATCGGGTCGGCAGCCTGTCGAAGGTCTGTCTACCAGGGAGCTTTGGCAAAGATCAGCTGGTGCACGATGGTCCCTCGTAGCTCGGGAAGAGGGCACCTTACCAGGTCCTCTCTGGGTCAGTCCTTGAGGTACAGCAGCTTTCAGATTGCGAAGGAGAGCAACAGCAATTATTCTTATCCATCAGGGCTTCAGAGTCAAGCTTCAGTTACTCCAGTTACTCGTCGTAGTGGACTTCAGATTCTGAACACGATTCCTAGCAGTGAGAGGTCCCCAGATATACTGTTGATCTCCCATTCATTCTGCTGGGTCATACTCAAGCATCCAATCACGACTAAGGGCATTCATGCAGGCAGGCAGCCAATCAGGCACATAGTGCATTCAGGCCATTCACTTCTCTCCAGACACTCACAACAAGTTATGTGTATTGGGACAAGTACCGAGCCATTAAACACTCCATACTGCATTCATACCGGTTTCGGGCAGGGCTGTCTCAGTCATTGGCCCTCATTACAACTCAGGCGGTAAGGGGTTTTAGCAGGTGTTAAAATCCATGGCGCTAAGGGACCATGGAGTTAATTACGCCACCGTAATTTACGGTGGCGTAATTAACGCCTTCCCCACTCCCATTATGCCCTATGGGGCAAAAATGGGAATGGGGAAGGGTAAATGGGGATTGGGGACTTACCGCCCCGCCGACCTCGGAATGGTGCCAAGGTCGGAATGGGGCGGTAAGTCCGCCAACCACCATGGCGTAAACGTAGTTTACGCCATGGGGGTAAAGTCATGGCCCAGGCGGTAACTTACCGCCTGGGTCGTAATGAGGCCCATTGTGTCAAACACCAGATACTAGACACCCACAACATAGAATGCGTATTCGTCACACACTCCATTCACCCAGGTCCCACCCACAGGCATACCCACAACATACGGTCGTTGAGAAGGCTCCAGCCAGTCTGGTCGGCACTTTCCCACACTACCATATATGGAACTTCAACCCAACAGCCAGTCAGGGGGAAGGGACAGAGGCAGGGCTTCCCAGGACTTCGGGAAGATCAAGCTAACAGGTGATGGAAGGCAAGAGGCCATGGGGGTCATTTTGTCTCCATCAGGAATCTACCGATTCCAATGACAGGGCCTTGGCATCCCAAAATGGAGGACGCTCAGGGCACCAGTCATTTCAGAACGGGGCTGTCGCCAGCCCATACCCTGCTCTGTGGGTCACACACAGGTGCCCAAAAACATACACTAGGGGCACAGGATTGCACCCCTACCCATGGGTGCCATAAGGGTATCCCATGGGTCGGTTCACCAAACCAAAAGAGAGAGCTGCACCGCCAGGAGTCCCACATGAACTCCTGTGTGGAAAACACAACAGAACACATGATAAAAAGCAGTAAAGGACAAGGATATGGAGGCCCTGTCCCTCCGATGCATTTCCAGCATCACACTCACCTAAGACCCTTCATATTACAAGAAAACGCGGAGACTATTGCTAGACCAATAATAGGGTCGAAAATTGACTATTGCTCAAGTCTCCTAATAGGCCTGGACAAAACTGATCGGAATAAACTCCAAGTGTGCCAAAATGGTGCTGTCAGAGTTGTTATGAAACTCAAGCGTAGAGATCATGTCACGCTTGCACAACATGCTCTTCATTGGCTTCCTGTGGAGTCTAGAATTTTGTTTAGGACCCTAACCATAATCCAAAAATTTAGACAGGGCAATATGCCAGATTATCTACAAAAGCTTCTCTCGGTGAGAACAAGTACAAGAGCTTTAATCAGCACCTCTTATTTGTTCCAAAATGCCGAACCGTGAAGGTGGCCAACTCAGCATTTTCTGCTATTGGGCCTAAGGTCTGGAACTCTCTCCCCTCTGAGTTGAGATGTATTGAATCGCCCAAGATTTTTAAGAAGGAGATAAAGACTCACCTTTTAAATTAATCTCTTTTTAATCCTTCGACTGGTTTTTAACTGATTCTCTGATCACTGACTTTTTATCTGTTTTTCATGTTGTTCTTGTCTTGTAGCGCCCTCACCGCCTTGGGTCTATGGCCGCGCTATATAAATGTTATAAAGTATAGTAAAGTAAAGTTAGCTGGTAAAGGATTTCTCTGAAAGACTTTCAATGCCTTTCAGGGATTTTAACTAGTTCTTGAGACATATATCTAAATTCACAGATGTTTATTTTGCTTATTTTTAGTTTGGCTTTTAAAGGCACAGGGAAGTTAGGAATATAAACAGCTCCAGGTAGCTCTGCCAAGTAAGCTCTACTCCCAATCTGTCCCCTGCTTTCAAAGTTCCTCTTAGGAAATCCAGTTTAATCATTTGCAAGGCTTCTTCATCAGTTTCCCTTCTTAAGCAGGATTTCCATCAGGCGTGTCCAGGTGAAACCCCAAATCAGCAAGGACTCTCCTATTTCCTGTGAGTTTGGCCTCATATATTTGATAAATTCACCCATGCAGCATCATTTGATGAAGCATTTTCTCATTAAAAGGGGCAAATGTTAAGCTCTCCTCAGCTACTGACACTCACAATTATCCTTTTTGTTTTGATTGGTCCAATGTCTTTTTCCATACGACAAGGAGAGTCTTTTCTCTCCTCCCATTTGGAGTTATAATCAGACAGATTGGACTAAAATCAATTTTTATCTTATAATTTCTGTCATCAAGGCATACATATATATTTGAAATTGCAAGGAAATTCTGAATTCATAGACATCCTTCACATTTCCATAAATAGTATTTTTAAGAAGTTATTGAAATATGCAAATGTGTTTATAAATTGCAGGTATTAAAATATGTTTAAGTGTATAATCAGGAGGGCTTTGCTGAAATCAAGGGTATAGCTGATAATTTGATTTCATTTTGGTACCATTTAAATAAATGAATTCACTTTGTTTTTACTTTTTTCCAAAGCTGTGCATCACATGGTTATTAGAATTTATCATTAATCAAATATGCTGATTTAGGGCCTCATTACGAGGCCGGCGGTAAGGGGTTAACGGCACCGGTAAGGATTCCGGTGCCATTAACCCTTTACCGCTGCATTCCGAGGTCCCTTAGCGGGTCCCACTAAGGCTGGCTGGTTTTACCAGCCACCCTTAGCGGGAGCCGCTAAGGGACCAGGGAGCTAATAACGGGCCCGCTATTTGTGGGCCCGTTATTAGCTCCTTCCCCATTCCCATTGAGCCCTATGTGGGCTTGAATGGGAATGGGGAATGGTTTTCAGAATGGGGACTTACCGGGTCCTCCAAGGTTGGAATGACCCGGTAAGTCCCCATTCTGAGAACCCAGACCCGGTCACGACTTTGGAGGCAGCCATGCCTCCAAAGTCGTAATGACCCCCTTAGACTTCTGAGAGCCAAGACCATGAAGCAGACACACAATGGCTAATGGGTTATTGCTCTACCTGAGGTCAACAGGTCATAACTGTATGAGGATGTGGTCTTTGGAAGCACTGTTTCAATAAAGGAGCACACCCAGGACGTTTGAACCAGCGTCTCTCATAAAGTGTGGAACATAATAAAATGGGGATTGTCTGAAATTAATAGATTTACCATATGCTCTAAATACAGACAGATGTATCTGTTCAGCTGATCTAATGGATAAGTTACAGATTAATGGTGGTTCTTGGTATATCAGAGAGCCGACCTCTGGACCACTTGCCTTGGGAACCAAGCTTAAATAAAAAACAGACCCAGTTACCAGGATTTCAGTTGCATTTACAGTGAAAAGCATGCAAATAGAAAACAATGGTGTTGATGTACTTTTCACTTCACCAGAAAGTAATAATGCATGTCATATTCAAAATGTATTTCAATATATATAGTGTATAGTGCATTGTGTTATTTTCTCACACATACTAAAATACAATGGCCCTCATTACGACCCTGGCGGTAAGTGAAAAACGATGCTGGTAAAGAATTACTGGCATCGTTTACCGCTAGGGCCGATTATGACCCGAGATAGCGCTATTAGTGGCACCGTAAACAACGATGCCGTTAAAAGCGCCAAGAGCGTGGGCACGCGACTCCCATCCCGTAAATACCGCCATGGCGCTAAGTAGGTAACATCACGAGTCAAGCGGACATGGAAATAACGCCTTTGTGGACCCGTAAAGTACCTTACCGCCATGGTGCTAATACCGCCATCGCGGACCAACCGTAAATGGCCATGTGCAGTGTCCCCAGCTGCCACAGGTGCACACAATCAGCACAGGTGGAGTCAATACAGACTGAGCAGGCACAAAAGTAGCACACCCCACCCCTTTCCACACACAGTTACACTCCACAATGAATCCAATACAACTAGCAATGCTGGGGCTGGAGGGCCTGATTGCAGTGGAAGTGCCACAACAGCAACTATAAGAAGTACAACAACAGGCAGCACAGAGGAGACGCAGGAGGAGAAGGAGGGCAAGCCAGGGCCAGCATGCCCCACCAGCACAGCCAGTGCCACCACGCAGGCAGCCCCAAACCCACGCATCAGAGCCAGTCCATACAACCTAACCGCTGAGCAGATCCACACCCTGTACCGCCTGCACCGGGACTCCATCACCACCATTGTGGACATGATACATGACGACATTGTTAGCCTCATTGAAACACGCACCACCATCCCACCCCTACTGAAGATAGTGTCTGTGCTCCACTTCCTGGCCACAGGCACCTACCAAAACAGTGGGGCAACAGCATGGCATTTCACAACCATTATTCTCACGTACGTTGAACCAAGTGCGTGATGCCCTCCTCAAGCACACAGACGGACACATTTCCTTACCACGGTCTGCCCAGGAGATCTCAAACACCAAAGTGGGTTTCCATTCACTGGCTGGCATACCTGGTTGCATTGGCTCCATCGACTGCATCCATGTTGAATTGGTGGTCCCACATGCCATGGAGGTAGCGTACCGCAACCGTAAGCAATACCACTCAATTAACGTGCAAATGGTATGTGACTCTAACAAGATCATCACACATTGTTGTGCTCGATTCCCCGGATCAACCCATGATTCATTGGTACTGTGGAACTCCACGATTGCAGGCTACATGGAGCGACATGCAGGGCAGAGACCCTGGCTTCTCGGTGAGTCGCATGTTAGGCTCATGGAAATGTGATGTGGGTAGGTGACTGAGGCATAGATGCATACTTCACCTGGCTGAGATGGGGGGGAGGGATGCAAACATAACCTAGCTGCGAGTGCCAGAGTGAATGGAGGAAGCTCACACCCCAAAATCCACCCAGACTGGACCTGACACCTAATCACATAAAGCAAGATGCAAGCAGCCCTACCATGCGAATGAGGCGGTGTCCGAACCATCCCACAGACATCTGCATGTGCACTGTACCAAATCCGACCGCATCCCCCACAACGAAATGCAGCCACAATCAACAACTATAGACAATACAAAGCACAAAACACCTTGAACTGAAAGGCCAGTCCCCCATTACCGTGTACAAATGAGTCACTTGAGGGTCAAATACATCAATACACTGCTACACTGACACAGAGGCCCAACTAAATTGCATGACACCATTTGTTGTGCGTAGTGAGAGCATCATGAGGCTGACATCAACGTTGCCAGGATGACAGCATACAAATAAGTGGATATATGCAAGATCACAGAAACAATGGACGTGCACTGATACAGTGCATGTGCACTCACAAGGCACTGGACCCCCCCCGCGCACATCAATCAATGACATTCAAAACAGTCCATGAGAGGAATACACACATAGCAGTCTCATCGTGTTACTCCATCCATGCATGGAAATTGGGTAGAGATGAAGAAACAAATGCATGCCATGGTATCAATTAATTAGGTCAAACATGATGAGATAACTTACACATACATTTGTTGCCCACATGCAGGTGATGCAGGCTATCCATTGAAGCGGTGGCTCCTTACCCCAGTCCGGAACCCACAGAACAGGCACGAGGAGGACTATAATCGTGCCTATACATGAACCCGTGTGGTGACTGAGCAGACATTTGGCCTCTAGAAGGCACGGATTTGCTGCCTCAGCAGCTCTGGTGGGGCATTCCTGTACCGCCATGAGAAGTTGGCTAAGATTGTCATGGCATGTGTCATGCTGCACAATATGTGCATCAGACGGAATGTGCCCTAGCCCCCGGACGCAGAACAGCAACCACCTGACGAAGAGGATGAGGAGGGTGGGGATGGGGCAGCACCTCAGGGAGGAAGCGATGCACAGGAGGGACGTGACATGCGTCGGACTCTGATCAACCAATTCTTCTAGAACACATGGATGGGGGTGTCACATGGAGATGGCACTTGGGGCACTGGGTGTGTCTGGGACATGCACACTGTGGACTGTTCAGCAATGAAACACACGAACGCAATGATGAATGTCCACACAAGTGATTTGTGCTTAACCAAAATGTGTATTGAAATAGTAATTCTAAGTGAACAAACCCACTCCCCCCTCCTCCCTCAACTCCCCAACACACCCACTCCCCCCTGCCCCCTCAACTCCCCATAACATGGCGTGGATGTCTGTGCTCAAGAGCATCAGGTGGGATGTTCCACGAGGCGGCCTCCAATGGCACACCGCCCTCTCCCAGCACCCGGTGCACCCCTGTCTGTACGCCGCAGGTTCCTGCCCGATCTGCGTACGGGGCTGGTTCGGGTAGAACTGGCAGCCGGGGAGGAACTGGGCTGCTCACAAGGGCGCATGTCCCTCATTGTTTGGACAAGCTCAGAAAGTACGTGCCGCACCGTGGCCAGTTCAGCACAAATGTCCTTGGAGGTGGACTCTATGGCAGCCTTTACAGTTTCAGCACAAACGCGCATTTACCCCCTTGCGCTGGCTTATTCTGCAACATGCTGTGTCAAGAGGGAGCTCAGTTGTTGCCGTGTGATAATTTCATGCATCAACTCCTGGGTTTTCTGGCCTGTGGATGATGCTTCTGGCGTGTCCATTGTGCTGCTCCCCTCCTGCACATCTGCCACTGGGCATGGATTGGCCGGCAAAGAGTTTTTCAGGGGATTGTCCCTGTATGCCACAGTCATGCCGGCTCCACGGGGACAGGTAGGGGAAATGAAGGGGGGTAATGGGGGGACCCACAACAACATCGACAACCCCTTCATCATTGTCTGAGCTAGCTGCAGTGGCACAGTCTCACCAATCGTGCTGCTTCCTGCGGACCCAGTGCCTTCAGTAGAAACCACTGGGCGGATGGTTGTAGTCGGTGGTGCCGTTGTGCTTGACTTGCTGCACATCAGTGCCGTGGCCTGTGATGTTCTGTGGGATTTTCGGCTGCTGTGGGGTTTTGCTTTTTGCACCAGAGGTGGAGGGACGGTGTTTTGGGTCTTCAGGCCTGGGCTTCTTGGCAGGTGCAGTGCCAGTGTCTTCATCGGCACTGTCCGAATGTGAGCCTGTGGTGGACCAAAGGAGGGAAAGGGTTAGTGATGGGTCTGCGGACATTGAGCAGGCATTGTGATGGCTGCATTCATTTTGATTACTAGATGGTGCACATTGGAGGCAGTGACATACAGGTTGTCTCCCTCTTAGGTGGTAGAAGCATGTGGGTGGCTACAGAAAGGGTGTGCATAATGCATGTGTACAAGGTGGAGGTCAGCACTGCCTGTAGGCAGTCTTCTGCTAATGTGGCATGTTGACCCTGTTAGGCATCATTGCACTTCCCAAAAATATGGACTTCATTGTGTTGAGTTTGGCATAGCTGGATTTAAGGCACCTACCTGCGTCGCCTGATGTCGGGGCTCCTCTCTCCATATCTCCGACCCCCTCTATGCTCTGCCTATGGTTGCGTCACATATCTCCTCCCATGGCTGCAGTTTGATGGGCGACTCAGCTCCTCCGCCAGTCTCCATGCCCAGATTCCTATTCGCCGCCAGTATACTCCTGATGCGGAGACATAGATCGTCCCACCTTTTTCTGCATTGTCTGGCATTGCGGGGTGTTGTGCCGACTGCAATGACCCTCTGGGCTACCAAGGCCCATATGGCCTTCTTTCTCATAATCGCCAGTCTGGTCATCTCCTTTGAGAAGACTACATCGGCATGCTCTTGTAGGGTTTCAGCCAACATATTTAACTCTTCCCTAGAAAAGTGCTCCTGCCGCAGCCGTTCTCTGGTCTTTTTCAGAACTTTAGGCATTATGATGAGGAATGCGTGTTGGAGAAGGTTTGTGGAGGTTGTGGGGGTCAGGTGTCCACTTGTTGAAGAGGATGGCAATGGATTGTGTTTTTAAAGATGGCCGAAGTGCTCTTTCCCATTCCTGTGCGGTGACGCAACTTCCGGATCTGCTTATTTGCGGTCACCGCTAATAGCGGTGACCGCTAATATCGATGACTAGGGTGGCGGAGGTGCTATTTGCACGGCATACGATGCCGGTAAGTGTGGTTTTAGGGCCTTTAGCGGCATGGCAGTGATTACATCATCGGCATGGCGCAATGCCCGTGCCCGAGAAGTCGTAATGTGCTGCTTTTAGTGGTCTCTGGCCACGTTAATTGCGCCATGCCGGTAATGACCGGTACTTAGCACCAGGGTCACAATGAAGGCCAATGGCCCTCATTAGGACTCCGGCGCTAAACCATGGTGCTATTAGCACCATGGTCCATGCTGGAGTCCACCATGGAGAAAGGGGGAATTACCACCCCATTCCAAGGTTGGCTGGGTGGTAATTCCCCCTTTCTCCATGGCCCTTCCCCATCCCCATTTTTGCCCCATAGGGCTCAATGGGAATGGGGAAGGCGGCAATTACGGTACCACAAATTGCGGTACCGTAATTGCCATCAAGGTCCCTTTGCGGGTCCCCACTTTAACGGCTGGTCCAGACCAGCCGTTAAGGTCGGGAGCCGCAAAGGGACCTCGTAGTAAGGTGTTAAGGGGTTAACGGCGCCACAGCCTTTTACGGCGCCGTTAACCCCTTAACGCCAGGGTCCTAATGAGGGCCAATGTATGGATCATTCATGTAACTTGGCTGCACAAAGTGACACTGAGAAAAATGTCCTCTTATGAGATTAACATTATGGGGATGAAAAGCCATGCACAACACATTGGGGGTCATTACGAGGTTGGAGGTAGCCATGGCGCTATTAGCACCATGGCTACCCCCTTACCACATTCCGGGTCCGGGTTCCCAAAATAGGGACTCACCGGGTCAATCCAACCTTGGAGGACCCGGTAAATCCCCATTCCGGGAACCATTCCCCATTCCCATTCGAGCCCCCATAGGGCTCAATGGGAATGGGGATGGAGCTAATAACGGTACCGCAATTTGCAGTACCATTATTAGCTCTGAAGTCCCTTAACGGGTCCCTTCCATTGTCAAACGGGAAATGATATCGTACCTCCTATTGCAACGAATATATGTATATTGGCTTACGCCAAGCTGCTTGTAAGCCACTTGCGAAGAAATCCGTGTTGCAAAGTCCTGACCTTAGAATAAATGTAAACTGCCATTTTAGGTCAATCCGCCATTTTAGGTTCTCTCTGTAAAGTCACCCTGTGAGTTAAAATGGTGGATGATGTCATTCCGAAATACAACATGGCCGTCTTCACCTCTGTGTGTAATTAATATGTAACTTACCTGCAGGCCACTTGTTGGGGTCGTGAACTGAGACCTTGGCCCTCATTACAACCTTGGCGGAGGACCATGGTGCTATTAGCACCATGGTCCATGCCGCTAAGGTTGCAATTCCGCCATGGTGGATGGCGGAATTACCGCCCCATTCCAAGGTGAGTGGGGCGGTAATTCCCCATTCACCAATGGCCCCTTCCCCATTCCCATTTTTGCCCCATAGGGCATAATGGGAATGGGGAAAGGCTTAATTACGGCACCGTAAATTACGGTGCCGTAATTATCGCCAAGGTCCCTTTGCGGCATGGCTTTTAACGCCTGCAAAAAGCAGGCGTTAAACAGCCATCCCGCAAAGGGAACCTTGTAATCAGGCGTTAAGGGTCGGCGCCATTTACGGTGCCGTAAACCCCTTAACGCCTGAGTCGGAATGAGGCCCCTTGTCCTTCGCTGACTTGTGTGTAAAGGATTACTCGTGCAATGAAACTAATCCACGAGCATATGTTAAGAACAATGTATCCAAATACTGAACTAAGAACACTTGTTTAACTACATTGTATTAATGTTTGAGAAGACCTTTATGAGATCCTAAAATACACTGTTACCATGTAGGCTTGTTGGCGAATGTATTAAAGGCAATCCCTATGCATATAGTGGTATGAACCCGGCATGAACCCTAGACCAGTAATGTATTAAAGGAATATTAACCCGAAGTAGGGTTGGACATCATGTTCGCAGATGGTATAAAAGAGCAACAAATTCTAATGTACAGCGTCCCTCACTAAGCACACTGAACCACGCTGGAGTTTGTTGTGTTGTACTGAGGGCCGATAGCTATCTGTTACTTTTCTTGGAAAACTGTTCAGTATAAAACAAAGATCTTTGTTTGTTCCTTTGTAACCCATGTTCGGTGTATTTCCTTTTGGGGTACTCAGCCTCGATATTTTGATTTTGTTTTCACACCATAACGCCTGGTAAAACCAGGTGTTAAGGGAGGGACCTGCTAAGGGACCTCAGAATAGAGTGCTAAGGGATTACCGGCACCGGTGTCCTTACCAGTGGCGGTAATCCCTTACCACCTACCTCGTAATGACCTCCATTGTATATAATTAAACTTGAAAATGCCTGTGTAACATTTTGGATCCAATCATCACTAATGATGCCCAGATTGTGAGCTTGTGAAATAGTGATGATGGTGTTCAGCGTTCTTGGCCACATAGAATGGTTCAGAATTCCAGGAAGTTATCATTTATCCGTTTGTTTACCAGGGTTATGGAGGATGTAAAACTGAAGGAAAAGCTCTAAGTACTCTTGCCTAGCCGAAGCAGTATCTGGTTGTCATTCGTATACAGGTAAAATTGAAAAGACATAGGACTGCAGAAGTTCAGCTAGTGCTGTTAGCTAAAAATTAAAAAGATGGTGGGACACATCCGAGCCCTGTGTGATTCTGCAATCAGCAAGAAGACTGGCTCACTTATAGGGGCCAAGGACCACCATCTGGGAGAATTCTGAGAGAAGGCATATAACATTTTAGGGACAGATGTGAAATGTCACAATGGTACAGGTGGGCCGCGAGAATCGGGGAATAATCAGTGTAAAAAGCTACAAAAAGATGCTGCAGGACCAGAGCTCAGACAGCACCTTCCTCCACCATCATTCTGATGATGTTGGCAAGCATGAAGGCAATTAATCATTCTGGAGTTCTACCTGGTATACAACCAGTTTGGTACATGTTGAGCATTTCTTTGGATTTAACATGAGCCTGGATCTGGCATGTGATTATCTGCTACAATAGTGTAGTTAAAAAAAAGGAATTGAGATGTAGATTACAAATAAGCTGGTCCCATTGGGTTGAGGATAAATGTTTTCAGAAGGGCAGAGGGCTGCTTCATGCTTAAAGTCTTTAGGGCATGGACAAGAGTCAGTGTTAGATTTGACATACTCTTTCTAGTTGAGGTGAATGCTTTCTGCAATTTGTACTGGACAGGGGTAACATGGTGAGCCTGAGCATTTCACATTTAAAATGAGATCTCTGAGGTCCTGCAGTGTTGGTGAATAAAAATCAGTACATTTTGTGTGATATTCCGAACTGTTCCGAGATATGAAAAGAGTATCACTATCAATTTACGGGCTTCTCCTTATTCCCTTCAGTGAAAATCTTTTTGAAACAGGCAATTGGTTTTTAAAGGTGGATGGAATGTTTTTGAATTTGACTGATAGAGTTTGTTGTTGTGATATATACTACTTGTACACTTATAAAGAACTAACCCACTAAAATATGGCCTTGTAGCATTGTGGGACATTTAGGGTTTCCTGAGTGCAATTGAAAAGTAAGGTGTCAATCATAATTGTATAATTAGTGATAGGCTATATGCAGATGCTATGAGTCGGGTTGTAGTGTGCTGTGTGGGATTTAAATCTACAGCTAGTGTTAGTTGTGTGAGGGACTGGCAAGACCCAGTGAAAAGTAAAGTGATGCTGTGCTAGGAAGGCAATTCGTAGGTAGGTATTTTTCAACTCAGAACACCAAAAAGAATGGCAGAGGACATTGGGCCTCATTCTGACCCTGGTGTGTTGGTGGTAGAGCCACCAGGATACCGGCAAATGTGGTTACTGTTTTTGGGAAACCCGTATTACGGGTGCCAGCATGACGATGCAAATCTCGGGATTGGCCATCATTACAGGCACTGGCAATGCCGCTGCCAGTAATTAGTGCTTTTTTTGCCAGTATAGTGCCTGACATACATCCAGCTTTTACCTGGAGGTAACCCAGTTGCCTCACCGGCAAACCTATAGTCGGCCAGTCCTTTAAAGTGCTGGTGTCCATGAATACCGGCACTTTTATACCAGACTGGCCGA
The DNA here is from genome assembly GCF_040938575.1 of Ambystoma mexicanum. Classification (NCBI taxonomy): domain Eukaryota; kingdom Metazoa; phylum Chordata; class Amphibia; order Caudata; family Ambystomatidae; genus Ambystoma; species Ambystoma mexicanum. Next base: position 1,059,061,518 of record NC_090935.1, on the reverse strand, counting down.
CTTAGAATGAGGCCCAATCTGCTCAGCAGTGGTGGTATATGTTGGATACAGTGGGAATTACATTTTGGCAAGTTCTGTGGTATGTAGTATGTGTTTGCTAAACAATTCATAGTCAAACTATTGAGTATCAAACAGAGTATCGGACATGAATGTAATAAATGCAAGTTTGCTGTGTCTCACCAATGAAATCATTAATCCAAATGTGCAAACTCTAATATGTTTCTACCTTATTATGAGAAAGTTCAATCCTGCACAGTGTAATTGATAAACATTTCATCAATCCACGGGCCTCATTACGAGCCAGGCGGAAACCATGGTGCTATTTGCGCCCTGGTTGCCTTCAAAACCTTACCAATTCCGCCATGGTGAATGGAGCAATTACCGCCCCATTCCAAGGTTGGCGGGGGCGGTAATTCCCCATTCACCATGGCCCTTCCCCATTCCCATTCAAGCCCCCTTAGGGCTCAATGGGAATGGGGAAGGTGCTAATAACGGTACCGCTAATTGCGGTACCATTATTAGCCCCAATGTCCCTTTGCGAGTCCTGTCCTTAACGCCTGGTAAAACCAGGCGTTAAGTGAGGACCCAAAATGGACCTCGGAATAGGGCGGTAAGGGATTACCGGCACCAGTGCCCTTACCGGTACCGGTAATCCCTTACCGCCCGGGTCGTAATGAGGCCCCACATCTTATTTTATATGTCAGTAAGCCTAATGGTTGATAAATATAATTAAAATATTTCAAATTGATCGATCGAGGTTTGACACACAAATGCACTTCTAATGTATGTCATCAGCACATATATCATTGTGAATTCCACTTTAGCACCTGGAAGAGGCAAAGGCGAATCAGGACACCTAGAACATGGGCGTAATCTGTCAGTAAAAGCTGGATATTCTCATGTCAACTCATGCTGTTCCGTGGTTTTCAACAATTGAATTGACTCACTCACTGCCCCAAGTCCTGCACTTTCCTGCTCTGGCTGCTGTAAGGAAGGCATTGTATCAAACATTGAAGACAGACACAAGTGACCACAGTTCAAGGGTGTTTATTGAACTTCAATGGGTTGGTTGAACACCTATCTAACCCTAAATCTAAGGATGGGAGCAAGCTACGACTATCAAATAATAATAACGCAGTCCAAGTGGAGTCATTGTCAAAATTAAAGGGCCTATGCTAATAAACCTATTGCCAATCCTTACTTCTAAATACAAATGGTGTGGAACAACAATGTATGCAAAAAGAAAAGTATTCAAGAAATGATATGTCAGGATAATTGAGCAATTGGCTTCCCTTCCCCATGTTTTCAGCACAGGACAAGGCGGCACGTTCGATATTCACACACACTCTGGCTTCTCTGCCATGAGGATATAGTTCAAAGCATAGGTATCAGGGCCTTCTGTGCCAAAGTCTCTTTCCCAATAAAAGTCTCTTATTGCGGAGGGCCTGACGCAAAAAGACAAGCACCAAAGATCTTTTCTTATCAGTATTTTCACATTCACAAGTTCTCAGGTCCACTGTTCAGACTCTGACCCCCTTTTAACACAAGGGTTCTCATTCCGAGTGTGGCGGTAAGGGGTTACCAGTGCTGGCAAGAATGCCGGTGCCGTTAACCCCTTACCGCCGCATTCCGAGGTCCTTTAGCGGGTCCCGCTAAGGGCGGGAGCCGCTAAAGGACCAGGGAGCTATCAATGGGCCCGTTATTAACAGGCCCGTTATTAGCCCCCTCCCCATTCCCACTGAGCCCTATGGGGGCTCGAATGGGAATGGGGATGGGTATTTTGAATGAGGAATTACCGGGACCTCCAAGGTTGGAATGACCTGGTAATTGCTCATACAATGAACCCGGACCCAGACCCGTGTTTGGAGGCAGCCATGGCGCTAACAGCACCATGGTTACCTCCAAACTTGTAATGAGGCCCAATGTTCACAATTGGTCTCCTCCGTTCAGGCTTGGACTCTTTAAACACAATGATCACAATTGGTCTCCCTAATTCCAGGTCGGACCATGTAATCTCAGTTTCTAAGCTTTCCAATTTGTATCAAAAATCAAAGACTTTCGATTGTGCGATGGGTTTTGCTTAAACTGTCGCAGGACCACTTTGCTTCACTTAATTTCTCATTCTCCTGTTTTACTTTCGCTTCTGACCTTTGATTGAGCACACTCGCGATGCCAGACCACTCTGTTACTAGTATTGTATCTTTCTCCGTTAAAGTTCAAACATCCATCAGCAATCAATATTTCCTCATATCTTTCATCACACACATTACTAATCTTCGTTCGTACACTCTTTAAACAATTTTGCCACTTGCAACCTTGACTTCAACACAGACCTGTCTTGCATCGGTCTCGCCTACTCACTGGCTGTGTTGATCTCTCTGGCGCTGCTTTGCTCCTGGAGCCAAGGATGGTATCATGGCGACTGCTGCTCCTCCTTGACTCGGCCAGCCATGCAGGAGGACCCAGGGTATCTCCGACACACAATGCAGGATTCTTCAGTCTGGGTCCTGACCTTATGCTTTTTAATCTGAAGGATTCTGGAAAGTAAGAGTTTCTCGCCAAAAAGGTCAAGGGTATCTCTCTCCTTGTGCACTCTTCTTGGTTTGCTGTCTTTCACCCTTCGTTCAGCTGCTGTCTGGAAAACGCTGTTGCTTCATGTGCTTTACCTCGCTCAGAGTGTGCTCTTGGGCTCCGTCTTTTATCCGTGTGGGGAAACGTAATGGAAGTCAGGTGTGAGTGGCTACCAGTAATTGCCTGACCTTGCCTGACTATAGTAGTGGGACATGTCTGGTACAATGCTCGGGTGTGAGTCTGTTTTCTACCAGAGCGGAGTGTCTGTGTGAAAGTGTTCGTGAAGGGAATGGGGTGGGAAAGTTCCTAAATATCCTACCAGGTAGGATGTGGTAAATGTGTTACAGGCGGGGGAGACTGCATCTCGCCATTAGGTCTCCCACTCCCACTCCCCGAAGACCCCTCACCCAGGTGATCCTCCCGCACTGGTCCACCCCCAGGGTCTGGATCCAATGGTGTTGGCCGTGCCCTGGCAACCTGAGAGAGAGACCCTGGCAGATTAGCGGTTGAGACACCTTCTAGTTTCTCACATCAATCAGACAATCCCCAGGCCCCTATCTGCCTACACTTACTGGTAACTTCCTCATTGCTGCACCTGTTCCCATAGCCCTCAACAGAAATACAATTTTGTATTCTGCCCATCGTGTTATGTAATATTTTTAGGAAAACTATGCAGTCGATTGTTTGCAGCCACAAGTTCCCCATATAAAAACAATTAGCACCCTGCATGGCGGATGCCCAGGGTGCCTTTATAGTTGATCTCCTTTTTGATTGGTCTACATGGATGGTAACAGCCCTGGGCACTTGAAGGCCCTTGGGCATAGGTTGCTGGAGTGCGACCAGCCATGTTCAGCCACCAAGGAGGGTGTTAACACTACTACGTCCTATAATGATGATGACAAATGGCATTCGTCAATACAGTATTTACAATACAAATACAGGAGAGTGAATCCACACTCTACTGTTTAACAGTTTATGCTCTAACTACTGCCTACACAACAAGGTATCTAAATCAAATGGCCTGTGCGATGAATCCAGCAGAATCACCACTAATTCCCCGGTGGCGGTTTCTTCCTCCATGGCCAGGGAAAGGCAACCGCTACCTGATCCTGACCTTGGGGGTGGTGTCAGGATGGAGGATCATGGAGGAGGAGATGAATACTGAGGAGAGTTGGTGGCTCCAGAAGGAGAGCTCTGGTATTCTCCCGCCCTTTGATGAAGAGGAAACCTTAAGTTCCTTGATGTCATAACGCTGTAAAACATCTGATGTTTCTGATTATTGTAGTTTTGTTACAAGTTAAATCATATGATTTAAAAGCCATTGAAACTTCCTTGGACTCAAAATCCCAGAAAGCCTCAAGTACTGTGACGAGGAAGAAGAGTAAAGAGTTTGTGTGGAGGAAATGTGACCTTGAGAACATGCAGTTTAGTTGGTACACCCCTAAACAGCTGTGCATGACTGTTTAAAACCCCAAATCACGTGCAGCTAATGAGACAGGAACGTGGAAGGAGAGAGAAGTTAGGTTGCAGAGTACGTGGTGTGGGAAACGTGACTAGAGACAGAAGAAATCGTACAAAGCACTGTAGAAGGAGCAGCTCTCCAGAAATCAGCTGGTGGCGTTTAGGACCAGAAGCGAGAAACCCCAGCCAGGGAAAATAGAGGAGCTGTGTACAGAGATGCAGTCCTGAAAAGCTGCTCTGGTCTTGACATCAGAGGCTGTTGGAGCAGACGCAGAGACCTAACGGGACCCTGGCACTATTGAAAAATTGGCCCCTCTTGAGTACATCTCACCCACCGTACAGAGAGCAGGTGAGTCAGCCTTATAGAAAAAGGAGCCTTGGGAAGTGCGGATATGCTGAAAAGCATTAAGAAATTACTTTTGAATACCAACCTAATAGAACTCAGTGGAAAAGGTGAATGTGGTGCAATTCTCCTGACATAAGAGGTCAGTTGGGAAAACCTGGAACCAACATTGCCAAGAGGCAAAAGAGAGTGTAAGAGAAGTAAAGAGGTGCAATTTGTACAATTCTCCTGACACTGGATGTCAGTTGGGAGAAATCTGGAAGAAACATTGCCAAGAGTCAATAAAGATTGGGAGAGCAATTGAAAGACAAAACCTGAACAAACCCTCAGATATTCAATGCCAGTTTGGGGAAATTGATACAATTAACAGTTGAAGTCAACAAGAGTGTGCTAGTGAAAACGGCACAGTTTTGTGATACTTTAGAAGAAAGGGAATGTGCAGAGAAACCTGATTAGGATATCCGGTAGTGAAACCTTTTTGTACAAAGATACCTGGCAGAAAAGTACACCAAGGGATCTGGGTGAGCCAAAAAGGGGATATTCCTAGCAGGAGAGTAAACCAGGATATCAAGAGCTTTTAGTTGATGAGTTTCCTGGCAGGTGAAGGTACCAGAAAAACTCACTTTGAATGTGTGTGTTAAAAAGAGACTTGATCATAATGAGTTCTTGTTTCCTTTGAACATTTTTTCAACCCTAAACTTTGAAAAGAGTACCTTTTGTCATACTTAAATCTATGTTGTGAAAAAGACATTTGTTTTGCCATTCTGAAAAGTAGTGAAGACTTTCCTTTTCCTTATTCAAACCAACACTATGACAAAGATACCTTGATTTGCCATTCTGAAAGATTGTGAGAGACTTCCTCTATTCCACATCAGTCTTATGGAAGGAACATTTGTTTTGTCATCTTGAGGAGGGTATTAGGTAAAAGAGACATGTGTAAGGCTTTTGGAAGTCTGGTTTTGACACAGAACAATGTGAATAATTTGTCTGAAATAATCCAGGTGAAGGGAGCCAACCCTTGGATACAAGAAGTGTTTTGTTGAAGTTATATGTTTTAGTTATTGCACTTTTCTATTGAGTTGAATTTGAAACATTTGCCTTGCACATTTTGTTTGTATGTATTAATGTGAGGACAGATTGAGGTTGGACACAAGGACATCCTGCTTTAGCCTTAGTTTCATAGGAAGGGATACTCTCATTAGGATAGGGAAAGTTAGGCATTTATCCAAACCCCTTTCTGTTAATAAAATGGCTAATGTTGAGAATGATACCTCTTTGTGCCCACCTCTCATTTCTGATCCCTCACACCTGATTCACATACTTTTGCACAGTACAATTTGGGACAATGTTTGTGAGCATCTCTGATTTGTGCCTGCTACCTTATACCTAAATCACAAAGGCCAACATTGGACAAGTCTGGAAAGGTCTGTTGCATTATTTACATGCTTGTGTGTTTATGCAATTTTCAAAGATTTTCCCAAATGCGCAAACAATGATACTTTAGGTATTTCCAGATTTGCTTCAGTGTTAAGTTTAGGGATCAGGTATAAGTTGGCATGTTCAAATTTGGCATGCTCAGGAGCATCTCCTGACATGCTGCGATGCAAATTATTTGAATGAAGCCCAGGATTTATACACATGTTTTAGCTTCTCTGGGCCACAGCGTTCATCAGGACTGTTAACTAAGCACTGTTCAATGACTGTGTGAGTGCACTTAGAATTCTGTCGACTTGTGGTTTCCTTGTGTCATTATCCATTTCACAAAATAGTGCGCGTTACTGATTGTACAAGAGGCAGAAATGTCACTTGGCCTTATTACGAGTTTGGTGGTAATTCAGTGGTAAACCTGCCAGATCCCTGGCAAACTCATTTACTGTTGCCATCACTCAGTCCCATGGGCTTACCATGGGAATACAAGTGGTGGAAAGTCAGCGTAAGTCTCCATTTTCAGATTCCACGGGACTCCATGGAGATTATTGCAGAATTACCGCAAGCAATACATCTGCCAATGTGTTTCCCTCAAAGTGGAGGATTTATCTCCAGCATAATGCAATACTTTACTTAATGCACAATTATGACATTGTTATATTTATATAAAGGAATCTCCTATTACACACATTTAATAAACTCCCATCACCTGACATTTAAACTTGTATGTCCTACATGCATTCATGTCAAACTAGTCCAGATAGTTCAACAAAATGGCAGAACACATTTTACAAATTTCATTTATTATGAAATGTCAAGTGAAAACCAAGAAAAAATCCACAAACTTTTCATTATATATCTATACAATCTTCCATAATGTCGAAAGACTCATGTTCAAACACTTACAAGCACATTCATACCACATAAAATAATGAACATTACACAAGACACAATCTCAATCCAGATTTCAAATTCCTTCAAAAATGTCTACTTGTGCCTGCATAGAGAGGGTCCAGCTCTGTACACTTCTATGTCTTTACATCATAGGTACAAATCATTTCAAACTTCAATTTTATCTACTGTGATAATTTGCAAGGTGTCGTCACTTCTCCCAAAGGGAGAGCCCTTTGCCATGAGGCTAGGGAGGTGGGGCCACTACCCAATTGTCCCCTTAGGGAGGGTTTAATGTGGGAGGACCTTATGGGGAGGCACTCCCCCTATGGAGACAAGGACAATCACCTAGTATACAGCACATTGAGCAATGCCACTCCCCAAAATTCCCTAGCCCACCTCTCCATTCAGAGCCTTTTGATTGAAAGTAAACCCATTAACATTTGTAACACATGGAATATAGCTAAAGCAGAAAGCAGGAGGACGAAGAAGAGCACAGAAGACATGAAGATAACTAATACTGGTACAAGGTGACCCCAAGCAGGCATGAAGATCAAATTGTCAACAGAAACAACAGACGTTGACAATTACCAGGGCAGGACTCGCAACATTGTATAAGAAGAGACGATGTACTAACAAACCTGTCAAGCCCAGTCTGGAGAGGGAACAGGCGTGGAAACCAGAGGGAGTTTCGAACAATGTCGGCAGACCGGAGTCTCAGAAGAACGGAGGACGCTGACAAAGCACTGAGGGAGATCTCCGTGGGTCCAGCTGAAGCTGATCCAAGCGTGAAGCAGGAGAGAAGAGCCAAGCAGCACAGCAGAGCGAGGAGGCACTGTGGTGCTGTTAAAGTCAGAGAGACAAGTCTGAAGAATCGGAAAGACAAACTCAAGTCCCAGGAAGTCCTGGTGGTGTACTGCAGTCCCTGAGAAGGTAACGTGAGGTGCGAGGTGACACAGGGGTGGAAGAAAGATGGACCGGGACACTAACAATTATGTACCTAGCATCTGAGGAAAGCATCCTCATTGCAGTGGCAACAATAAGCCCGCTGACCACCAGAGACAGGTCAGGCCCCTAACCATTGCAAACCAATCATCCAAGGAGAGCTTCCTCATTGCAGCGGCAACAATAAGCCCACTGACCACCTGAGACGGGTCGGGGGCCATAACCATTGCAAAACAAGCATCCGAGGAGAGCCTCCTCATTGCAGTGGAGAACCTCCTCATTGCAGTGGCAGCAGTAAGCCCACTAACTAACAGAGAAGGGCCTGGGACCCCAAAATAAGAGAACTAAGCATCCAAGGAGACATTTCTTGCCAGAGTGGCCAATACCCACCCATTGAACACCAAAGAAGGATTTGGGACTTAGCTAACACCAAGACAGGGTGGAAAAGTGTACATCAAGCTGAAGGTCGCGAGAAAGAGCTTTTTAGATACCAGGAGTAGGGAGACATTCTCCTGTATGGGAGGCTGACACCAGTGAATGATACTCTAGAGATGCCAGGGGAAGGGAGTCACTCCCTGTGGTCTTTTGTGTCATTATCCTCGTCCAGAACTGAGAGTTGTGCTAAAGACACCCGGGGAAGGGAGTCATTCCCCCTTGCTTTACTTTAAACTGTATAGACCAATATCTGGAGAAGGTAGTCATTCTTCTGGCTTAGAACGAGGAGTTGACTAACGGCTGTGTGGAACCCGCAAGCCAGGAGAAGGGAGGCATTTCCCCTGTCATTCTTGTTGCAAGAGAACATTCTTTTAAAAACAATTCAAGTATCAGGAGAAGGGAGGCATTCTCCTGGAGAATGAACTTTCTGTTACATTATTCTTTAGTTGTAGTGTAAGGGATAGAAGTAGGTTGTGACACAGAACAGTAGAGTTTGATTTTGACAGATATTTGGACAGACCCTTTAGTATTAGCTTTGAGGCAGGGAAACCCTTCTTAGAAGATAGGTATAGTGAGGAGCTTTTTCTGCACAAATAAAAGTTTATTACCACTACCATGCCACCTTTGTGCCAGTTTTCGTCTTTGACACCCTTAAACTAAATGATTTTCTGACTTATTTCCACCTGGGAAACAGTTATTTAGCCCCACGTCTTCCTCTGGGATTTGATTCTGTACTCATCTAGGGAATGCCATATCGTAATGTTGTGGTGGGTCAGAAGAAGTACAGAGACTGATATCTTCCATTGAAGGACGTCATTCAACAAAATAAAAAGATGTAAACATCTAGCTATCTCGAATGTATGGGTTTTCCCTACCTAACACAATCTGACTAGGGTGCTTGTCAGTCATCGGTGAGTCCAAAAGGAAGATCTGTCTTCTGTCCAAAGCTAAACTGTTCTGTTCCTACCACTATCAAAACAACGTGGGTGCAGGAGGATCACTCCCTTCTCCTGTGGTCTGCTTTTCAGCACAGTCACTTTAGTAACTTATTCATGTGTAGCTCTGGTCAACTACTTAGACCAGTTCATATAGTTCAGAAATGGGGATATTCACTTTTTTGTCGCGTCCTTAACACCTTGCTTTCCTCTTTTGAGTTTATTCTTTTCTCATTCTTTATTTATCACAATTGGTGCCTCTTCTCGACACAACCATTCTTTTCCCTGGCTGAGACAGCTAGGAGGACTCTCAAAAGAATCTCACTTTTCTCTTTCACTTAATAGTTACTGGGACAAGTATGAAAGCTCCAATAATGATTCTCACATTTTATTAGTTCTTTGGCCTGACTGGGATGAGTATGAATGTTCCAGTAATGATTCTCACTTGTTTCCAATTCTTCAGTCTTACAAGGACGAGTATGAGGACTCCAGTATTGACTCTCACTTCTCTCTTCCTCTTCGGTTTTACTGGGATGAGTATGAAGTTTCCAATAATAATTCTCACTTGTCTTTAGTTATTTGGCCTAACTGGGATGAGTATGAATGTTCCAGTAATGATTCTCACTTGTTTCCACTTCTTTAGCCTTATTGGGACGAGTATGAGGGTATCAGTAATGATTCTCACTTCTCCCCACCTCTTTGGTTTTACTGCGACGAGTATGAAGGTTCCAATGCTGATTCTCGCTTTTTTCTCCACCTGTTTGGTTCTATTGGGATGAGTATGAAAGTACCACTAATGATTCTCTTGGTTCTTTACTGTTCTCTCTTTAGCATAAATGTCCATATATGACTCCACATTCTCATTATGGAATTTTAAGTTGAGGTCCTCACTGGGACAAGTATGAATATTGTGCTTGTTTTATTCGGTATCCCTCCTGGGTCTCCGCCTTCCCCGTTACATCTGTCAGTTGGGGTTAGCGTCACCAGGCCTGCCATCAAGATGGGATCCGTGTTGTGGTTCGTCAGATCGGTTTCTGGCTTCTCTGCTTCTCTCTCTCCCTTCTTCTATGCCCACTCCATGCTGTGAACGGGTCTGTGGTCTTGGTGTTGTTCCTAGACTGAACAGTCCACTGACTAGGTCATGCCACCACTTGGGACTCTGTAAACTCTCTGAGGTATCCTTTCCTCAGCTCTTCTCACATAAGTCTAACCAGAGTTAGGCGAGGCTTTTCTTGTGTTGCCTTCACTAGCCAGCTTGCTCCCACAATTGCCAGCTGCGCATCCCGGTTCGATTCAGTTCTCCCCGTACAGCTGGTTCGAATCTCACGGGTTTCTTCCTCTGAGAGGATTTTTCCTCCTCCGTTTATGACACATAGCTGGGCCTTCCCCGGCAGTGCATCAAGGCCCTTTTTGCCTGTTGTCTGAGTATTCTGCATTACTTGGACAATCTTCTCAGTATTGTATTCATTTTCTTTCTCACATGGACTTATGTTTTCTACACCACAGTAACAAACATGTATTTGTTGGAGGTGGGTTGTGGATGAGTAAGTTAGGGAGTTTGTCTTTGAAACAGGAGTCCTTGTCACCAAGAGTGGAGTGTCTCCCGGTGAGGGCCTGCTTGCCTCTACCCCTAAGGAGGGTATTGCATAGCGGTCTCCCCTCCCTGGCCTCACAGGGAAAGGCTCCCCCCCCGGGGAGAAGTGACTGAATCTTGTGATTCGTCATAATGTGCAATGGAAGACCATTACATGAAACAATAATAGGTATGAATACATAATGCTATATTCCATACTATGACCAGGTCATAGCAAAAATGTTTAAAAATGTAAATGACACCAACCCCACCAAGATCAACCCACTAATTAAGGAAACACCTTGGTTATGAACAGCATACACATCACTGTCAATTAATTCAGCCGCAAATCTTATAAATTCAAAATTGGTATAGCCCAGAAATTTTGCAGCCAAGTTTTAGTATAAAAAGATAATAAAAAAGTTAGCGAAAACATCCCAATAAGGCTGATAGAGCCTACCTTCCACACTTCAACATCATAGAATTCAAGAAAAAGGAAGCATCAGATAAATCACTATTGACCATTTTGAAACACCATCTAAAAGCAAACAGTTGTCAAAAGTCGAGATTATAGAGTTTCCAAAGCTAGCCTACTTTACGATTCATTGTAGAGAATTCATTATTAGTTAGTTGATCAGTATGCCTGGCTTCCCTTTCCTCTACCTTTTACAAAAGGGCCACATTGCAACAATACCATGCCCAGTATTACTCCCAGTGGACAAACACTTGTAGATATGGTATACCAAGACAGATGAATCCCAGCTTATCTCCTGGAGCAGTTTGTTGCTCAGATGACTTTCTGGTTTAGTAAGGTTGAAAAAACTACACAGTTGACAGCCATTTTATGTATGTGAAAACACTGATCATGTAGGAAACTAAATCCTTATGCATGTTTCCAGCTGTCATCTTGTAGGTCAGTAAATGGCCACATGGCCATTTCTAATTTTTGTCAATGCAATTACATATCCGTGCATATATAAAAAGTAAATGTGTGCATATGTGTGTGTGTCTGTTCGAAATGTTCAGCATACTTCCCAACAAGCTACAAACCTGAACTTTGGCATGTGTGTGGGTTCCATGGTGTAGACAATAAAATAAGTATACAATATAGATAGTTCTGATATCTTTTTTTAAGCTTTTTTTTTAAGTGGTCTGCAATGCTTGGATCTGTGTGTGTCTGTAGCAAATGTTCAGCTTACTTCCAAACATGCTACACACCTGCAATTTGGCATGTGGGTAGGTTCCATGGTGTAGAAAATGCAACAAGTACAAAATATCCTTTTTGGATGTATTTTATGTTTAAGCAGTCTGCAATGCTTACCCCTGACATTTGGCTCTACACGCCGTAGTTCTGCCGTAGTTCTACTTTCATTGTTCCTAAAGTTCTGCAGTTCATGAAAATTTCAGAGGTTCATTGTTCCTAAACTTTCCACACTATCAGCATTTTAGCTGATATTACTGTCACTCACTTTTGAAGTCATTCGGGTGACACAATACGGTGCTTTTGTAGTATTGCGGGTGACAGGAAACAGTGCATGTCTCTTCTATAGTATCCGCAATAACGTTGTCTGTCACATTGTGGCAAATCTCTAATCATAATTGCACAAACTTCCTTTCCCACAGAAGTTGATGAATGTATGCCATCTCAAAGTATACATGCTTCAGCCGTACACATATGGGTACAGCACCTCAAGTGTGCACGCTTCAACCCTACACATACAGCACTTATGTTGAGGTCGCTGCTGCCTCGGCTGTAGATTGGGACATAAATAATGTTGTTGCGCAATCTCAATGCTCCACCCTAAAGTAGATGGAACAGATTTATGGGATTCATGCTTTTCTCATGGTCAGCTTTATGTGGCTTGCCCCAGAGTTCGAAACAAAGACAATTTCTTCACACTAACTCCTAATGGAATGACTAGCAATATTGTGAGCAAAGAAGCATTGGCTTAGTTCATTAAATAAACGTCAAACTAGGACTGAACTAGGAATTAACATGCAAAGCACAGTGCAACTATAAGGGCAAATCAGAACTACCTATGTGGGCAGAACACGCCCGTCTATGAATTAATTCAGGCCTGTCATATAACTCTTAAGGCGCAATATCCAAATGTGTTTGTTTGTAGTCAAAAGAGGTTTAAAGTGTATCAACCTTCCATTGTTCTGCAGTTTTTCAACTACTGTTTAAGCTATGTCATTTTCATCGTGCCTCGCTCCCAAAAATCTTGGACTAACAGGTGGTGTGAATTCCTTTGTTGTATTCTGGATCTGTGCTCAATACTCTTCGTGTGAAGAGGTCTACACGTCCTGTCCACATAGATCTTGTTACAGGCACATTTAATGGTGTACAGAACATTGGCTCTGTTACAATGAGAAAACATCTAGGTTGCCAGGTCCAGCCACCATGTCTTTTTTTTAAAAAAACTTTATTTTGGTTCGCAAGTCACGTCACATTTGACTTTCGATGTAGGAGTTTCCTCATGTGGTTCAATCGTTTTCTGACTCCTCTGAGTGTGAGGAAGTAGTTTCAAGGTAAGATCTTAATGGTGCCCAGATGTCTTTGGGTCTACAAGGTAAGGGGACTAGTCCTATGTAATTTTCTTCACATTCGTTGACATATGACAATGTAGCGAGGAATTGCTCCACACACGGGGCATGGTTACTTTTCCACTTCCGCAAAATACATTTCTTGGCCACTATGCATGCCATATTAAACAGTCTCCTGGTTTTTTCTGGGACTTTCCCTATGTCGCCAAATAAGTATTTTTGGGGGGTGAGTTGTGCAGGAATTTGTGTAATGTCTTCCAAGACCTTCGCTACATCACGCCAGAATCAAGTTATCATAGGGCAGGTCCAATACATATGGTGTGCTTCCGCGTGGGGGCTATTGTATTTGGGACAATTTGTAGTTATGGACTCATGGAATTTTGCCATTTTAACTGGGGTATAGTGGAGCTTATTCAGGATTTTAAACTGTATGGGTCTGAACCCTGCGTTCAGGGAAACCCTCTTTGTGAGGAGACAGTATGTGGCCCATTTCCCCTCCTCTATTGTTGTGCCCATGTCCTCCTCCCAGGAGGCCTTTATATTGTTGGTTGATTTCGTGTGGGTTTGGACTATGTTGTATAATATGGAGACGCCCATGTTCGTATGTGTGTGTAGTGCTTGATAATAGGGATGTTCGGGCGGCTCTGTCGGGAATGAAGGCCATTGTTCGTTAAATGCCGCCTTCATGCGGTGATATTGTAAATTAACAAGTTGGCTGCGCCCTACTGTGTCTGCGAAATCTTGCAGGGTAACAAATCTGCCATTTGGGAACATGACCTTCATAGTGATGTCATAGTTCGGGATCCATGCTTTCTGTATACCGGTGTCATAGGTAGGGGCAATGCCCGGGAAATTCCATAGTGGAGCATGTGAATCGTATGGAGTTTCAATGTGAAGTCGCTTACTGATTGCAGCCCATGCTGTGACTGTACAGGATGCTGGGTCATATTTGCAGTCGTCTTTATGAGATTTTGCAAAGATTATGGATCTTAATTCTGTAGGGTGGACTGAGTATCTTTCTATGGGGACATGAGGTGCTTCTGCAGTGGGGTCCTGCCAGTATTTGGCGTATTGTGCCTGTGACACTTGGTAATATAGCTCAAAGTCAGGTGCAGCGAAGCGTCCCATATCGTAGGGTTCTACCAGTTTATCCCATTTAAGCCTGTTGGCTCCTCCATTCCAAATGAAGGTGGTTGCAATGGAGCGTAGGTTTTCAAAGAAGGGCTTGTCAGGCCAGATGGGGATGTTGTTGAAAATGTATAGGAGCTTAGGAAGGACTACGATTTGGAGTACGGCTATACAGCCAGCTAATGATATGGGGAGTCTAGTCCAAATTTGGAGTTTAGTATGGATTGTCTGCAATGTGGTTTCATAGTTGTCTATGTATAGTGACGATTTGGCCCTAGATACTAGGATCCCCAGGTATCTGATGTGGTCAGGGGACCACCTCAGGCCATAAGTGTGTGAAGGGCAGAGAGTAGCCTGTGTCAGCAGGAACATTTCAGATTTGGCAGTATTGATTTTATATCCAGAATGCAGAGTGAAGTCTTTTATCACTGCCAGTGTAGGCTCTAGGTTCCTCTCTGGCTGTCGAACATATAATAATGCGTTGTCGGGGTCCAGTGAGATGGACTGATAAATGCCTGCCATCTTTATGCCCCTCATTTGTTGTTCCTTTCTGCTTGCGGCTGCCATTGGTTCGATGGTGAGGGCGAAAAGGATGGGAGAGAAGGGACAGCCCTGTCTGGTGCCTCTGTGTAGGGTAGGATGAGTGGAGAGGGTGCGATTTGTTAGGACCCTGGATTTGGGTGAGGTGTAGAGTAGTCTGACGCACAGTGTAAAGTACGGGCCGAAGCTGAATTTGTGGAGGACCTCAAACATGTATCTCCAAGAGACAGAATCAAACGCTTTCTCAGCGTCCAACGAGATGGCCACTGCTTGTGCGTCCGGTTTGATCTGCGCCATGATACTGAACAATCTACGTAAGTTTAGGGCCATGGACCTTGTTGGGAAGAAGCCACATTGGTCAGGGTGAATTAGTGTAGTCAGTTTAGGGAGTAATCTATTGGCGAGTACTTTTGCATATATCTTAGCATCTGTGTTTATTAAAGACAGAGGACGATACAACGAGCGCTCATGGGTGGGGCGTCTAGGCTTCAGTAAGACTGTTATGACTGCGTCTGTAATTGAATCTGGAAGGGAGCCGGAGCTCAAGGCTTCCTCCCATACGTGGGTAAGTACCAGGGATAGTATTGCAGCGTATGTCTTGTACAGGTCAGAGCTTAGATCATCTGAGCCAGGAGTTTTACCAGCAGCCAGTGACTTAATCGCATCAGCAATCTCTTCCTTGGTTATTTCCTGTTCAAGGACAGTATTGTCCTCTGGAGAAAGTCTAGGGAGCTCGATCTCGTTCAAGTATGTCTTGATGTTTTCCCGTGTTCGTGTATCATGGTTTGCATATAGGTTGGTGTAGTATTTAGCGAATTCGGCGTTAATTTCCTCCTCTGTGTGTACTGGTTCACCCTTGTCAGTGAGGATACTAGTGATGGGGGCATGGTTGCATTCATTTCGTAATATATGTGGATGTGTGTGTCCTCTGAGCCATTTCAGCGGTTTACGGTCAATTTCGGGAGGAGGGAGTGTCACAACGGGAGGAGCAGCGCGTGAGACTGTGACTGCGTTTCTAACAATAAACATAACTGCAAACTTTTCCTCAAGTTGCCCAACTGGGGCTCTCAACATAAACGGCCATATTGCTGGTCGGTTAAACAATCCCAAATTCCCTATACCCACCCCCACCCACACCATCTGGCCCAACTTGATGATGAGACTCATTTACAACTCTGTGGTTTCACTCGTGGAGGCGGACGAGTGCTGCAACTCCGCTTCCATAGCCGAGTGCATCTCATCCGGCTTACGTTAGTGTATTCCTTTCTGTTATTTGCCAAAGCTGAGGTCCAGTGCAATCGAAAAGGAGTTTAGGTGCTGTGGTCGGTTAGTGTGCTGTGGTGGGGTCTATATTAGCTGCTGTAGGGGATTTGGATCGCGTTCATTCTTCCGGGTGGAAGGGGGATGGCGGATTCCACATATGCTAATGCCGCTGCCGGAGAATCAAAGAAGTGCGCTCGTGCACCATGCTGAATGTGCAATTTTGCTGGAAATAGGACGGCGTATGGCACCTGTCTCGCCCTCAGCTGGCGCTTGATGGATTCATAGGAACATCTCCGGGTTTGGACTTCTGCTGAGAAGTCAGGATAAATATGTATATTGTCAGTGCCGTGTCTCAGAGGACCCTTTTCTCTCGCCAGTTTCAGAACAGCGTCTCTGTCTCTGTAATTCAATAGCTTCACAATTATTGTACGGGGGGAGCCCCGGGTTTGGGTGGTGGAGCAAGTGAACGATGTGCCCATTCTACCAGGAATTGAGGGGAGAATGATTCAGTACCCCGGAGTGACTTCAAGAGGATTTCAATTTGGGTTTCCATCGGACCTTTGCAAAAGGACTCCGAAAGGCCGACGATGCGTACATTATTCCTTTCAGACCTCGACTCCAAATCATCACACTTTTCACAAAGTTTGTTCATTTTGCCTTTCAAGAGGGTAATGTCATGAGTGTTTTGGTGAGTCAAGTCTTCATTAGAACTTATTCTGTTTTGGGCATCAGTGATTCTGGCACTTTCTTTGTCCACCCGGGTTTTAAGGGAGCTTATTGTAGAGACTATGTCGTCCAATTTGACATTAATTGACAGGAACCCATTTTGGACCGTACCTAGGAGTTGGTCAAACTTGGAGTCCTCTGTGATCGGGGGCTCAGCTTCCGATGCTGGATTTGAGCTCTCCGAGGTTGTTTGTGAGTTCGTAAAGGAATCCATCGGTGCAGTCTTCCTGCTTTTAACTACGTTCATTCCGGGCATCGTACGGATGGCCACTTGATTATATCGCTTGTGGTGAGGGAAATGGATGGCTGCCGAGATTAGGATTCAATGTGGACTATGGGCAGGAGTGAGCACACACTGTTCGCTATGTAGAGTGGTCTCTGTGACAGCCGCCGCAGGCCACCGGATCCAGTATTACACTCGTCTCACCACTGTTGTAGATAGACGATAGGGGAGATTTGGGCAGCTAAGCTGGGTGTACCGAGGAGTACCTGGTCACGTGTACTAGTCGGTAGTGGATATGCACCTCAGTGGTATCACCAGTGGTCTCTGAAGTGGACTGTGTCCTCCCACGTGCCCATGTATTATCAGGGCAGCGTTGATTAGGATGCCGGAATACTATCTCCGCTGCCGGAGTAGGCTGCCCTGTACCTGTGAGGACTGCCGTGGGGGGACGGGCAGACTGGCCAAGGATAATCAGCTCCAGAGGGTTTTGTCGCTGAAAGGGTGCCTCACCCCCGACCAGATGGCAGCCAAGCAGGATGGGAGGGTATATGATGGGCCCCCAGGGTACCTCTGTTGCCCTGCCGCCTCAGGTAGTGATGTCTTTGATCTAGCCAGAAGGAAGCTGAGTGGTCTAATGTCCGCACATGTACAGGCGGGTCTGAGGAGTGGTTGAGCTAAGGCTGAAGATGCTACGTCCGGTGTGTCTGTGACAGCTCAACCAATGTTCACCGAAATGGGCTGTGACCACCCACGTAAGAGTATCCTGAGAGAGTTTCAGTATTGCGAGAGGCGCTCAACTTCAGCTGCCCAGGTTTGAATATGGAGGGTGGAAGGATGTATTTGTATCTTAGGCAGGCTGATTCCGGGGGCATCCGCTATGGGTGTTGGCCTCTGACCCACTGCCGTTGTAGATCGGATAGAGCAACTTGATCCAGAGCCTATGCACAGGTCGCCAATTTGATTTTCTGTTCTAGGTTATGCTGGGTCCAGGCACACCGAGGGGGAGATTGTGCAGACCTCTCTCCGCCTCTACCAAGGAGAATTGATGGAGCAGTATTGTGGCCCTAGAGGACCAGGTGGTCAGAGGTTTGAGGCAGGTTGCATGCGCAGGGAGAGTGAGTAATTACTGGAGCATATGAGTGCACTTAAGCACGCCGGAGGCTTATAGTGTTAATCCTCTATGCACATGTCTGGGAGAGAACAGAAACGTACACCGCGTTCCAGTAAAGGTGTCCCTTGTGCTTGTTTACCCCTGGGTACTCGCCAGCGGCGGGCCGCGCGTATTACGCGTGTTTGTGCTGGTGCCCCATGTAATGTCCCATGCGGCAGGCCCGTGGGAGAAGAGCCAGGGCCGCTGCGTTAAGCACACGCGAGCCGGCAGTCATGAGATGGTGCTCGCCGCCTTTAATTGAGGCTTCGCACATCCGCGCCGCTCATTGGACATAGGGATGGAGTGCGGGAGCGCGCAGATATCTGTATGTGTGGGGGGGGAGCAGGAGGCGCAGTCCTACCGGGGAGGCTCAGCCTCGTTGTGTGCACGGCCCCAGCTGTCCGGTGGCTCCTGAAGGGGCGTGGGGCGCCGGTGCCTGGATCCTCCGCCCGCACTGCCCGCGAGGCCAGCCCCGTCCACAGAAGGGCCCACACTCCTCGGGGAGCCGCGGCTCCCACGTACTTCACTCCGGAGCTGCCGAGCGGCCTGGATCCTCGCGCCCACTTCCACTCCCACGCTCGCGCCGGGGAACGCAGGGGCCGATTTCGTCCGCAGTTTCTCTCGGAGGATGCGGGACAGCTGCTGCAATCATTTCCGCTGATCTTCTAGATCAGGGGTAGACAGTTTCAGGATGTATTTGTAAAATTATAGTGTGCCGTAAAACGTTTTTGTCATTCAGTGCATTATAAAACTGTTAAAATAATAAAAAATAATGAATAGGCACAACCAACGAGTTAGTAAAACTATTAACAGATAATAGAATACTCTTAAACTACTGGGGTTGCAATCAGCCACAAGCGATTAATGATTGCAAATTGATGTATGACTAATTTAAGAAGCAGTTCTGCCAAATGTGCTGTTTATGAAGCTATTTTGTATTTTATTTAAAAAGTAATTGCTGGTTCTTTCTCGTCACGGGGGTCTCCGAGTGGCAAGAGCGGCGCTAGCACACATTGAGGAGGTTGCAAGCAGAAAGCAACACCCTGCCTTGACTCTCAGCGCAGGGCTCCAATGGGAAAGGGGTGCTACCTCAAGAACTTGACAACATTCTCACCTGGGAGAGCAGAGTTTTTCTGGTGAAATACTACTGATTAGTCCTAGTATTCGACAGACAGTCGTAATTCTATCAATAGCACAGAGGCAAGTATTATGTATTCTCTTTTATTTTTTTATGTTATAGCAGCAACAAGGTAGCAAAGTATAGAAAACAAAACTACAGTTCCCAGCATACAAGTCCATGGGGTGGGAGGGGGCAGAGAGAGTGGGGGCGGGGTGGACGGGTAGGAGAAGAGAGAGTGGGGGTATGGTGGGTGGGGGTAGACAGGGTGGTGGTAGATAGAGTGGCGGTAGAGAGTGAGGGTAGGGTAAGTGGGGGTAGAGAGTGAGAGTAGAGTAGGTTGGTGTAAATAGAGAGAGTGAGGGTAGAGAGGGTGGTGGTAGGAGGGGGTGGGGTTTGAGAGGTTTAGGGTAAGATGGGTGGGTGTAGTGACAGTGGGGGTAGCGTGGGTGGGGAAGAAAGAGGGGGAAGTTTGAGTGTCAGTATAGAGAGTGGGGTTAGGGTTTATTGGGGTGGGTAGAGTGAGGGTTGGGTGGGGTTAGAGTGGGCATTGAGTGGATCATGGTAGAGAGAGCGGGATTAGTGTATGTGGTTGGGGAGAATGGGAGTAGGGTTGGCGGGGGTAGAGAGAGTGGGGTAGGGTGAGTGGGGTAGGGAGAGTGGGGGGTTAGGTGGGAAGGTAGGGGTAGGGAGAGTGTTGGTAAACAGTAGGGGTAGGGTAGGCGGGTGGGGTTAGAGATGGTGGGTGTAGAGAGGCTGGGAGTAGGGTGGTTGGGGTAAAGAGAACAGAGGTAGGATGTGTGGGGGTAGACAGGGTGTGGGTGGGTGAGGGTAGACAGAGTGGGAGTAGACAGAATGTTGCGCTTTGAAACACTTGTGTGTAAGTGCATACTAAATAAACAATCAATCAATCAACCAATCAATTGCAGTAGGGTAGGTGGGTGGGGGTAGAAAGAGTGGGGGTAAAAAGAGTGGGGGTAGGGTGGGGTATGGATGGTGGGGTTAGAGAGGGTGGGGGTAGGGTGTGTGGGGGTTAGAGAGAGCAGGGATAGGGTGGGTGGCGGGAGAGAGGACAAGGGTAGGCCGGGCCGGGGTAGAGAGAGCTAGGGTAGGGTGTCTGGGTGGGGGTAGAGAAAGCAGGGGAATGGTGGGGAATAGAGAGTGGGGGTAGGGTGGTTGGGTGGGTGTAGAGAGAGCGGGGTAGCGAGAGTGGGTAGGGGTGGCGAGAGCAGGGGTAGGGTGGTTAAGGGTAGAGAGAGCTGTAGTAGGGTGGGTGATTTGGGTTAGAGAGCGAAGGGAGTGGGGTAGAGAGATCTGGGGTAGGGTGGATTGGTAGAGAGGGGTAGAGACAGTGAGGGTTGTTAGAGAGAGTGGGGCTTGGTAGAGAGAGTGGGGGGTCGGTAGAGAGAGTGGGGTAAGGTAGGTGGCTGGGGGTAGAGCGAGTGGGGTAGGGAGGGTTGCTGGGGATAGAGACAGTGGGGGTAGGGTCGCAGGGGGTAGAGTGAGTGGGGGTAGGGTGGTAGTAGAGTGAGTGAGGATAGAGAGGGTGGGGTAGAGAGAGTGGAGTTAGGCTGGCTGGGGTAGAGAGGGTTGCTGAGTATAGGTGGAAATTGGTTGGAGACAAAAACATGAAGAACAAAGCATACTCTAAAGGACTTGTCAAAAGTAGCCCGAAACAGCCCAACGAAACCCAACCAGCTAATGTAATGGGGGTGTGGTGGGTGGGTAGAGGTAGAGAGAGTGGGAGGTGCGGTAGTGGGGTTTGGGGTGGAGAGAGTGGGCTTTGGGTGGGTGTTTGTAGAATTACAGCTGCAGGAGGACAAAAACAGATCTGCCATCAAAAGTAGCCCAAAAATAGACCGGTTCACAGCAAAAAATGTCCCAAAATAGCCCAACATAAAATCACTGCGGTGCTCGGAAATGGAAAGCCAGGAACCCAACTTGCTTCTTAGAAAGCTGCTGATTGGAGAAAATATTGTTAAGGAACATCTCATTGGGTTTTAGCTCATTAGTACGGTGGAGGAGTTTGGAAAAAGAGATTTTAGTGATTTGGGGGTTTCATGCCATAGCATTGCACCGTTGCTATGCCAACCAGATATTCTAAGTTCAGAACGCTCATTCCCTCTCACTCTTTTCTGTAACAATGGTTTCGGCAATTTAATGGCACTTGTTCGCCAAAACCAAAAAAGGGAAACCCAAAACAATAGTTCAAGATACGATCCGTGTTTTAAGAATTAAGTCTCAAATGATACGGGATGCTGCAAAGCTCAGACACCCAGAGCACATAGGTGCAGCATCCTCCACCTTGGAACGGGAGCTGCAGCTTTCACGGTGCTTTCCCCACTGCTGCTATGAAACCCATCTCTATAGCACTCATGTGTAGTGTAACTAGCCACCCAAGATGGTGGTCACAGGGGACCGATGTAACAGTGCCACACGCTCTTAATAAAGGGAGGCTCATACAGCTCTCAACTGGCTTCAACTCTAACTTTAATGTAACTGAGACTTCCTGCCTCCTCGCGTCACTTCCCTTCTCTCACCTCCGCCCTGGTGCCACACACAACGATGTGGAGGTCCACAACATGACACCTTCCACCTTCTTATACGAACAGTTACCATGTTCCCCCATTTCCTCAATAAGTGGGGGTCGAAGAGTGTGGGTGTGGGTATGGATGATGGGGGTAGAGAGGGTAGTGTGTGTGGGAGTTAGAGAGAGCAGGGATAGGGTGGGTGGGGGTAGAAAGAGAAATGGTAGGCCTGGTGGGGTAGAGAGATCTAGGGTAGAGTGTGTGGGTGGGGGTAGAGAAAGCAGGGGAAGGGTGGGTGGGGTAGAGAGAGTTGGGGTAGGGGGTTTGGTGGGTGTAGAGAGAGTGAGGGAGGGTGGGTGGGTTTGGTGACGAGAGCAGGGGTAGGGTGGTTAAGGGTAGAGAGAGCTGTGGTAGGGTGGGCGGTTTTAGAGAGATCCGGGGAAGGGTGGATGGGTATAGAGGGGTAGAGAGGGTGAGAGTTGTTAGAGAGAGTGGGGATTGGTAGAGAGTGTGGGGATTTGGTAGAGAGAGTGGGGTAGATAGGTGGCTGGGAGTAGAGCAAGTGGGGTAGGGCGGGTGGCTGGGGTTAGAGTGAGTGGGGGCAGGGTCGCAGGGGGTGGAATGAGGGGGTAGGGTGGGAGTAGAGAGAGTGGGATTAGGATGGCTGGGGGTAGAGAGGGTGCGTGAATATATGTGGAAATTGGTTGGGGAAAAAACCATGAAGAATAAAGCATCCTCCAAAGGACTTGTCAAAGGTAGCCCAAACAAAACCCAACCAGCTAATGGAATGGGGATGTGGTGGGTGGGTAGAGGAAGAGAGAGTGAAAGGTGGGGTAATGGGGGTTGGGGATGGAGAGAGTGGGCTTTTGGTGGATGTTTGTAGAATTGTAGCCTCAGGAGGACAAAAAACAGATCTGCCATCAAACGTAGCGCAAAAAATAAACCTGTTCACAGTAACAAATTCCCCAAAATAGCCCAACATGAAATCACTGCGGTGCTCGGAAATGGAAGCCAGGAACCCACCTTGCTTCTTAGAAAGCTGCTGATTGGAGACAATATTGTTAATTAACTTCTCATTGGTTAGTAGGGTAGAGGAGTTTGGAAAAAGAGATTTTAGTGATTTGGGGGTTTCATGCCATGGTATTGCCCATTGCTATGCCAACCATATATTCTAAGTTCAGAACACTCAGTCCCTCTCTCTCTTTTCTGTAACAATGGTTTCGGCAATTTAATGGAACTTGTTTGCCAAAACCAAAAAAGGGAAACCCAAAACGATAGTTCAAGATACGATCCGTGTTTTAAGAATTAATTCTCAAATGACACGGGATGCTGCAAAGCTCAGACACCCAGAGCACACAAGTGCTGCATCCTCCACCTTGAAGGGGGAGCTCTAGCTTTCACAGTGCTTTCCCCAGTGCTGCCATAAAACCAAATTCTATAGCACCCATGTGTAGTGTAACCAGCCACCCAGGTGGTGCCAATAGGGATTTGTCCCTCAAAAAATTGGAACAGAAATGGATCTACGAACTTAAAACTGCCCAGACCGGATTAAATATAGCGGTCGAATGGAATCTATTTGTCCATTAACATCTGGTTCTCTACCCCTCATAACCTTTCCAAAAAGGAACTGCCAGGGATTTTCTGTGTGTTGTGTGCCCCAATCTACCTGGCACCACAAGACTTTTTTGACCATCCTCTATAACGTAGGTGTGGTCCCCAATTTCTTGTTATCCCTTGGAGTCACCCTGCGGGCACCACTTAGACCATCTATGGGGAGTTATATACTTTTGTATAGTTTCTGACATACACGTGTCCCTTAAATATTATAAACGTGCAACCATTGTTGCTGCCTTTATTATATGTCTGATGCACATCTTATTCAATCTGTGGTATATGATCCTAGACCTTGTTTATATTCTAAGATGGCACATCCGTTGTGCTTGTGACAACTGCCTTGCAGCATTGTACAAGAGTCACCGTGCATGAGTCCTTCTTTGCTGTTTAGAGAATTACAGACACAGACGGAAGCAAGTGACCACACCAATCAGATATACTGTATGGATGCAGTCCGTTATCTGTTTCTCCATCTCGTCTGAAGCACAAGATTAAACACTGGTTCCCTGAGGTAAGCGTGCAACTCTTTGGAGCCCCCTACTCCTGTATCCTCACTACCGTACACCGCTGTGCACGTAGAAGAAACCCACCAATTGGCACCATCTACTTTTATATAATAGGTTGGAAATATCAATTTCAACATCAGCGTTCGTACGCCACGTGAGAGGTTAATTTCTTTGGACTACGTCCCTACTCATCATAGATGGATTGAAGTAAGTGCTTGATTCCGAAACGATCGAGAAATACATGGCTATTTGCAGCACTAGTAGATACGGTACCAAGGTACAATGCATCCTTCTCTTATGCCCCCCATAGGACACCGTGATGCATTCTGGTAGACGCAGCCTTTAGCCCGCCGCTTCTACAAGAACGCGACTTCCATATTTGTTACTTGAAGGCAGTTCTCGATTAGAGACGGTAATTTTTTCATTTATCCGCCGATACACATTTAATTGCAGTAGCAAGTTATTTGTGGATACAGAACTATACACTACTTACACTCATTTGTTTGTCTACAGTTGCGGATTGACCCAGATGCCTGAACCCATTGCTAGGTTCCACTGACAATTCAAATTATCTTACCCTCCACACCCAAAAAGAAATTTACATAAGGTTAGTAGGACTTCTACTCTTCTATTCACAGCGTTCGTGTTACTACCTATAAGGTCTTTCTTAAGAGAGCTTCTCAATACAGTCCATTTTATTTGTTTTTAGATCTCAGCACTGATGCACACGTTCTATGCAATCAGTGTAATTGACCATATTGAACTTTGCTGCCAATAATTTGTATGCACTTACCCTAACGGAGGTTTAATCTAAAATTGCCAGCACTGCGAGCTGGGAAACGCTCTTGCTGGTGCCATAGCCTGTTGTTTCCTGGAGGGGGCAGGGCTGGGGGCACACACGTCATGATCACGTGACTCCGGATCCCCTGATAACGAGGAGACAGTCGCTCGAGCGGCGAACTTTGCTGCCAATAGTTTGTATGCACTTACCCTAACGGAGGTTTAATCTAAAATTGCCAGCACTGCGAGCTGGGAAACGCTCTTGCTGGTGCCATAGCCCATTGTTTCCTGGAGGAGGCGGGGCTGGGGGCACACACGTCACGATCACGTGACTCCGGATCCCCTGATAACGAGGAGACAGTCGCTCGAGTGGCGAATTTTGCTGCCAATAATTTGTATGCACTTACCCTAACGGAGGTTTAATCTAAAATTGCCAGCACTGCGAGGTGGGAAACGCTCTTGCTGGTGCCATAGCCTGCTGTTTCCTGGAGGAGGCGGGGCTGGAGGCACACACATCACGATCACGTGACTCCGGATCCCCTGATAACGAGGAGACAGTCGCTCGAGCGGCGAACTTTGCTGCCAATAATTTGTATGCACTTACCCTAACGGAGGTTTAATCTAAAATTGCCAGCACTGCGAGCTGGGAAACTCTTGCTGGTGCCATAGCCCGTTGTTTCCTGGAGGAGGCGGGGCTGGGGGCACACACGTCACGATCACGTGACTCCGGATCCCCTGATAACGAGGAGACAGTCGCTCGAGCGGCGAACTTTGCTGCCAATAATTTGTATGCACTTACCCTAACGGAGGTTTAATCTAAAATTGCCAGCACTGCTTGCTGGGAAACGCTCTTGCTGGTGCCATAGCCCTTTGTTTCCTGGAGGAGGCGGGGCTGGGGGCACACACGTCATGATCACGTGACTCCGGATCCCCTGATAACGAGGAGACAGTCGCTCGAGCGGCGAACTTTGCTGCCAATAATTTGTATGCACTTACCCTAACGGAGGTTTAATCTAAAATTGCCAGCACTGCGAGCTGGGAAACGCTCTTGCTGGTGCCATAGCCCGTTGTTTCCTGGAGGAGGCGGGGCTGGGGGCACACACGTCAGGATCACGTGACTCTGGATCCCCTGATAACAAGGAGACAGTCGCTCGAGCGGCGAACTTTGCTGCCAATAATTTGTATGCACTTACCCTAACGGAGGTTTAATCTAAAATTGCCAGCACTGCGAGCTGGGAAACGCTCTTGCTGGTGCCATAGCCCGTTGTTTCCTGGAGGAGGCGGGCTGGGGGCACACATGTCACGATCACGTGACTCCGGATCCCCTGATAACGAGGAGACAGTCGCTCGAGCGGCGAACTTTGCTGCCAATAATTTGTATGCACTTACCCTAACGGAGGTTTCATCTAAAATTGCCAGCACTGCGAGCTGGGAAACGCTCTTGCTGGTGCCATAGCCCGTTGTTTCCTGGAGGAGGCGGGGCTGGGGGCACACACGTCACGATCACGTGACTCCGGATCCCCTGATAACGAGGAGACAGTCGCTCGAGCGGCGAACTTTGCTGCCAATAATTTGTATGCACTTACCCTAACGGAGGTTTAATCTAAAATTGCCAGCACTGCGAGCTGGGAAACGCTCTTGCTGGTGCCATAGCCCGTTGTTTCCTGGAGGAGGCGGGGCTGGGGGCACACACGTCACGATCACGTGACTCTGGATCCCCTGATAACGAGGAGACAGTCGCTCGAGCGGCGAACTTTGCTGCCAATAATTTGTATGCACTTACCCTAACGGAGGTTTAATCTAAAATTGCCAGCACTGCGAGCTGGGAAACGCTCTTGCTGGTGCCATAGCCCGTTGTTTCCTGGAGGAGGCGGGGCTGGGGGCACACATGTCACGATCACGTGACTCCGGATCCCCTGATAACGAGGAGACAGTCGCTCGAGCGGTGAACTTTGCTGCCAATAATTTGTATGCACTTACCCTAACGGAGGTTTAATCTAAAATTGCCAGCACTGCGAGCTGGGAAACGCTCTTGCTGGTGCCATAGCCCGGTGTTTCCTGGAGGAGGCGGGGCTGGGGGCACACACGTCACGATCACGTGACTCCGGATCCCCTGATAATGAGGAGACAGTCGCTCGAGCGGCGAACTTTGCTGCCAATAATTTGTATGCACTTACCCTAACGGTGGTTTAATCTAAAATTGCCAGCACTGCGAGCTGGGAAACGCTCTTGCTGGTGCCATAGCCCGTTGTTTCCTGGAGGAGGCGGGGCTGGGGGCACACACGTCACGATCACGTGACTCCGGATCCCCTGATAACGAGGAGACAGTCGCTCGAGCGGCGAACTTTGCTGCCAATAATTTGTATGCACTTACCCTAACGGAGGTTTAATCTAAAATTGCCAGCACTGCGAGCTGGGAAACGCTCTTGCTGGTGCCATAGCCCGTTGATTCCTGGAGGAGGCGGGCTGGGGCACACACGTCACGATCACGTGACTCCGGATCCCCTGATAACAAGGAGACAGTCGCTCGAGCGGCGAACTTTGCTGCCAATAATTTGTATGCACTTACCCTAACGGAGGTTTCATCTAAAATTGCCAGCACTGCGAGCTGGGAAACGCTCTTGCTGGTGCCATAGCCCGGTGTTTCCTGGAGGAGGCGGGGCTGGGGGCACACACGTCACGATCACGTGACTCCGGATCCCCTGATAACGAGGAGACAGTCGCTCGAGCGGCGAACTTTGCTGCCAATAATTTGTATGCACTTACCCTAACGGAGGTTTAATCTAAAATTGCCGCACTGCGAGCTGGGAAACGCTCTTGCTGGTGCCATAGCCCGTTGTTTCCTGGAGGAGGCGGGGCTGGGGGCACACACGTCATGATCACGTGACTCGGGATCCCCTGATAACGAGGAGACAGTTGCTCGAGCGGCGAACTTTGCTGCCAATAATTTGTATGCACTTACCCTAACGGAGGTTTAATCTAAAATTGCCAGCACTGCGAGCTGGGAAACGCTCTTGCTGGTGCCATAGCCCGTTGTTTCCTGGAGGAGGCGAGGCTGGGGGCACACACGTCACGATCACGTGACTCCGGATCCCCTGATAACGAGGAGACAGTTACCCTCGCAGCGTTAAGCCCGATAGGTGTAAAGGGCGCCGACTGTTTTGCGGCTGTTTGGAGCGCTGTGGACGCAAGTATAAACGTTAAGAAAGCTGGGAGTAGATAAACCGTATTGTTGGTGGTCTGGACTCGGTGTAAGTGTCCAAGATCGCAAATACACCGCAATATAACCACCTGGTGGGGGGAGAGTCGGACTAAGGCCAGCTCCTTAAGCTGTCGGGCGTTCCAAAACCAGGTGGATTTGTGGTACTTGATAATTGCACCCATTGCTGTTATGAGACTAGTGTCATATCTGCTCTACAATAGTGGTGGATAGCCACTCCTTATTTTATCTTCTTAATATTGATTCTATAACGCCGAAAATATAATAGGGGTCTCATTATATAATACAAGTTTTAAATTGCTCACTTTTCCTGAATATTTTTACACTTTGGATTTTTATATTGGTTTTTTCTATTGAGTGCGTTCTCTGTTTCACCACCCATACTGATAGGTGTGTATCGTGAACATTGTTCACATTTTTGAATTGGTGATTGAATATACAGACCAGCAATATTTTATCTGACCTACTGGTTGGTAGGTTAGAAGGTGGTAGTCTATAAATATTTTTTACCTGCTGTTACTATGGCTCCAAGCCCATGTTCTCATAATCTTAGGTCAAAAAAAGGTAAACAAAGTACACCAATAATTAATATAACGGTAGAAACGAAGAAGGTGGGGAAAAGAAGGAAGGGAGAGAAGAAGCAGCCTATTGGTGAGTTTAAAGATGACATAGCCAACCCAAAATATTTAGTTTTTTAACTATTAAAGAAAAAGTTGTGGTACCTGATATTGAACAACCCCACCCACTCCCATCTAACAGTTCAATGATTGATAATAACTCTCTGCTGGCACTAGTGCACAATTTAAGGAGACAATCTATGGGAACAGATGATGACCCAAACCTTTCTGAAGTTGAGGATACTGTAATGAATAATATTATTGGATCTAATCTGTCTGATACTCCAGATTTAACTAAATTTGCACAAGAAGAAGATGCTGGCAATGAGGGAGAGATGTCATGGAACCCTACAGAAAACTCATTTAATAATTCTACTAATAGAGATATGAGTGGGGCTAATGAAAATTCTCTTGAGGTTGGAGAAAAATTTGACGCACTAACCACTATGATGGATGTTTTATTGACCATTTGTACTAAGTTGCTTAAAGAACAAAGGGATATTAAGGAACTGGTACAACAGAATATTGACAATACTAGATCCCTCGAGACTGGGATAAAGGAGTATTGGGGGGCGGGGAAGTATCCAATGGAAATAAGTCATGATTTAGGAGACCTGAGCAAATTAGTCCTAGCGGCCGAAAACAAAAGTAAGAAAGAATATGCTCGGCATAATCCACCCCCCCATGAGTTGTCCAATCCTAGGGATAATATACCAGACGAAATAACTCCAAATGAGAGTGTTGTTGAAGTAACAGTATCTCAAGGTTTGAAGAGACGCACTAGGCGTAAAAGGAAAAATAGAAGGCCCACTCGGAAAAGGGTGGCGATGGCTAAAGTCATAACTACTAAAAAAATTAAAAAGAATACGATGGCTCTAGCAGCTATGGTTTCTCCAGACTCTGAATGTGTAGAAGTGGGGAATCACTTTGAAATTATTGAACATCAGCAGAAACTGGATCTAGGCAAAAAAACGAAAACAAAAAATGGGGATCTACAAAACTGGTTAAAAAGTAATAAGCAGGTGCGGGAGGAACTAGGACGCAAGGATATGGTACCTATGGAAAATAATTTTACATATGTCACAATACCTCGATATAGTAATGCTATGTCCCTCACTAAAACAGAACAGGAAATATATACTAGGGAGATGGAGCGTCTGGCCATGCATAGTAATTATAAAATTGGCATGGCAAACTCTGTTGGAATGAAGGAAGAGCCCTTGTTTCCAGTGGGAAAAACTATAAAGATTATAGAAAAGGGAACTACAGACGAAAGCCCCTTTTTAAACCGGACATGGTTATTGAATAAATTGTCATCTACACCGCAGTTACAAAATATTAATACAGTGGACATTGAATCCATTATCCTACCAGAAATTGGAAGTTGGTAAAATTGGGTTATTGTCCGATTTAGATCTGCGGTGTTTGTTGACCTTATACGGGAGAATTCTAATGGAATATGGTGGAATGAATATGAAATAGTGATATGTAATTCTGCAGTAAATAAGGGCTTTGAGGGGCTCCCCCGACTTGTATGGAATCTGGAAGAAATTTAAAGGAGATAACATTTTTGGAAGGAAATATCCCATGCCCATACTGAGATGAGGTATGTATTAATGAATACACTCTCCTCTCTTGGAATTGCAGGGGTTTTAACTCCCTTTTACATAAGGATGGAATTCAATTACTCTTGGAGAGTGACATTTTTGCCCTCCAAGAAACTTGGATCACTGGGGAAATTTTATTGGATGGATATAATATATGGCATAAAGCAGCCAATAAAGGTGAGACGGGTCGTCCTTATGGAGGGCTTTGTATTGGGATACAAAATTATTATAATTATAAACCATATGAGAAACATGGGAACATTTGGAATGTCATGTGTGCATCTATTAATAAAGGAAGCTGTACAAGGAAACTTCTTCTTATAAATATTTATTCTCAACCAGGTGGGGATAACATTCGGGAGATTGAGGAGTATCTCAACTTAACTCTTGATAGTTGGATTTTGGAATCACCTGACTCTGATATCTGTATAGTGGGAGACTTTAATGCCCATTGTAATATAGCTATAAAGGATATGAATAGGTGTAAAGAATTGTGGGAGGAAACAGCTATAATTGCATCAATAGAATTACAGGATTGTCTCGGGGTTGGGGGGCAAAACCAGCAGACCCTATTAGGCTGTCGATGGATGAACTTGATGTCTGATTGGGGGCTTACGTACTTGGAAACAAATATAGGTACAGGGGATGGGAATACCTGGACAAACGGAAAGGTTTCCTATAGGCTAGA
Organism: Ambystoma mexicanum; assembly: GCF_040938575.1. NCBI lineage: Eukaryota > Metazoa > Chordata > Amphibia > Caudata > Ambystomatidae > Ambystoma > Ambystoma mexicanum. Next base: position 1,059,030,682 of record NC_090935.1, on the reverse strand, counting down.
CTACATGTTTGTTAATAAAAACCAAAGACTCTCAAACATCTCTTTCGAGCATGTAGATATCTTGCTGAGTGATCACGCACCTCTTAGGGGTAAATTTAACTATGACCCAGGAACCCAAAGATGGGGAGTGGGCAAGGAGATGAATATACAATTTTCAGCAAGTGAAAATAGGATTACTTGGTCTGATAAAAACTTGGCCTTTTTTAATGGCTTGTTTGACCGTTTAATTATTGATGGCCATGATATTGCCTGTAATGGGCTTAATTCTATTACCAATCTGTTGGGTATGATATGTCGTACAAATAGTAACGTTATTTTGAAAAGTACAAAGGGGAAAAACTACACACATAAGTTTGATCAAGCAATTTATGATAGAAAAAAAGAGATGAAGTGTGACATTCGAAAACTTAAGCAGATATGTGACTTAGATGATAACGAGAGAAGTAAAAGAATTAGTAACATAAAGACGCATTATAAAAATTGGATAAAGGATTATAAATACAATACCAACAATGCAAATTGGAGATGCATATATAAGTTATGTAGAACCCATCGCCAATTTTTAATGGAGGAAGATAATAGGGAAAATAATTATGTTGGTCAGGAGGTTTGGAAACAATACATTACTGATCTCTTTTTCAAGACCAGTCACATATCTGCAAATACTAGCTTAACCCCATGCGGTACGGCCAATTTCCCTTTTGATATTACAGACATTCTTAAAGTGATTTCAAAAATGAATTCCTCTCGTGCCCCAGAGCCGGATGGGCTGGCCAACATTGCTATGAAACAAAAACCTAAGAAATGGGCAGGTATTTTTCTCCAACTATTTACGAGCATATGGGAAACAGGTATTATACCGGAAAGCTGGAAGAAAGCTATTGTTGTGCCTATTTTTAAAAAAGGGGACAGAAAACTGCCGGATAATTATAGACTCCTTGTTATGGCGGATAGTAGTTGTAAGATCTTTTGCTCTTTGTTAGTGAACAGCTTGAATAATTGGATAGAGGATAATAGTCTTCTCTCTATTCAACAAACGGGCTTCCGAAAGGGATATAGTACCCTGGATAATCTGACCATGCTGAACTACATCATAGCTAATTCAAAGGACAAGGGGGAAAAATTATATGTATGTTTTGTAGATTACTCGAAAGCCTTTGACTGTGTCAATAGGGGTCTTTTGTGGGAAAAATTGAGAGGTAAAAAGATTTGTCCAAAAATCCTTCATTTTTTGGAGGAAATGTATAGGGATACTGCGGTGACTATCTGCTTGGGTAAAGGAAGGATGTTGTCATCTGAGATTAGAACGAATACTGGACTCAAGCAGGGTTGTGTTACCTCCCCCATACTGTATAAACTATATGTGTTAGATATGTGGGAGAGTTTTAAGTTCCTAAACAATTTCCCACCTATTGTGGCTGGGAAACCAATATGCGGACTTATGTATGCAGACGATACAATCCTCATGGATAAAATGCCATTAGGACTGCAAAGAATGTTGAATGGTCTGTCTGTTTATTCGGAGGCAAACAACCTCAATATTAATATAAATAAAACAAAAATTATGGCATTCGGAGTTACCAAACAGGAAAAGAAAAGGCTTATCTCCAGATGGCATATTAATAATATTGAATTGGAGGTTGTTGGTGCCTATCCCTATTTGGGGATGCCCATCCTGAGTAAACCATGTATTAACTTTTTTCAAGAGGTAGTTAATTTGAAAATTTTAAAGAAATGGAATGTGATAAGGAAATACATGGCTAGTAAGGGTGGTCACTCCATTGAAGGTTTTTTAGAAATATATAAGAGCTGTATTATTCCCGGAATCATGTATGCTATAGAAACTGTGGAAAGTAAATATCTGAGAAAATTAGACCAACTCGAAGGGAAGCTTTGGAGGCCAGTTCTTGGGCTATCCAATGCTGTGCCTATACAAGCAATAAGATGCGAGTTGGGGATTATTTCTCTTTCCACGTGGTGGTAAATGGGATGCTGTAAACTCTTTTTTAAAATAATACTGCGGAAAAAGGGGAATGAAAACCTTCTTGGCCTCATAGGAAAAAATAAGAGCGAAGGTAGGTTTAAGAACTCCTATATGGTTAGCTTACAAAATACAGCACTAGCCTTTCTTGAAATTCTAGGTTTTAATGAATTCACGGGGAAGGATAATATTGTATGTATTTTGAAAAACCTTTAAAAAAAAGCATGTATTTGGGATTTGTGTGAAAATCAGTCCTATTTATATAATATCCCTCGATATACAATGTATGCTCTTCAAGGTTTTAAACCAGCCACCCCGAAACAATATTTGTTAAACACGGGTAATAGGACTCTGAGGAGATTTATTTTACAGTTGCGTATGAATACTCTCCCATGTAATGAAATAACTGGGGCTTGGGTTAATATACCCCATGCTGAAAGATTGTGTAGGCACTGTAAATTAGAGGTGGAGACAGCAAGACACATTCTAACTATGTGTACTAAATTAAAGGAATGGTATTTTAAAGGTTATTCAAATTTAGTTGGTGACCTTCAAAGGATAGAATCTAATCAATTTTGGTCAGTAATTTATGATGGTGAAATTAAGGTTTTTATTGGGGCAGCTTTTTATATTTGGAAGCGAGCAATTTGTTAAATTTTATGTACTACCTTTTCTTATGTATGGATAATATGGAATTTAAATTAATGTATGTTTCCTGTTCTTTGCTATTGATGTAATTGTTTTTTTTGTTAGTGTATAAGGTTTTAATTAACCAATATGCACTTTAAATTTAATTAAAAAAAAAGTAATTGGCCATTCCTCTTAACCATCTGCGTCCTGAAGACGAGTCCTGGGACACCACTAATGAAATACAGACTACTACAGTGCTGTCCCCTGTCCCAGAAACACACTAGATTGTAGACGCTGTTCCTCCATGTTTCTTTGAAATCTAGACATGGTCTCATTCACTGTTACTAACATCACGTAACCAAATAATGCACATGAGTTATACCTGCATTTGTTAGAGAAACAGCTAAAAGTGTGGATTTGATTCCACTTTATGTGCGTTTTGTGCCAATCTTTCAGCAACTTGCGCATGTACTTTTTTTATATGTTTTTTATATTTGATGAAAATAAACAGTTTGAGATATATAAATTAAAATATGTTTTTTTGTCATTTTTCCCTTGGTTGAACATGTAACTTGATGATATTGAATACTTGAGGTTGAGTAGTTAATCCTACAGCTATAGTGTGGTTGAGGTGGGTAGCTAGTGGTGAATGCTTGCTTTTCTACATGTTTACCCCTCTAACACCACAGCCCCCTTTTCAAAAAATAGAGGAATTTTTCATTTGCTCAAATCACTTTTGTACCCCACTAGGTCAAAGGGCCGAATGAAAAGGACCAAAATGCAATTGGTTCGAGTCAAAAGGACCTAAAACAAAAATAACTAATGGTTTTTTTTGGGGGGGGGGCCCAAACCCCTGTTTTTGGGCCAAAAACAACACATTTTATCTATACCAAGCAACACATTTTTTTTTTTTTGTTTTAGGTCCTTTTGACTCGAACCAATTGTATTTCGGTCCTTTTCATTCCACCCTTTGACTGGACACCCCCCACTGGTGGTCACAAGGGATCGATGTAACAGTGCTGCGCGCTCTTAATAAAGGAAGACCCACACAGCTCTCAACTGGCTTCAACTCTAACTTTAATGTAACTGAGGCTTCCTGCCTCCTCGCGTCACTTCCCTTCTCTCACCACCGTCACTTCCCTTCTCTCACCCTAACCCTGGTGCCACACAAACGGATCTGGGTGTCCACAACATGACACATTCCCCCTTCTTAAACAAACAGCTCCATGTTACCCCATTTCTTCAATAAGTCTTATGGGTTTTGACTTGGATGTGACTCTCCATGCTTTTTGTGGTGGAGCTGGACTGCATCTGGGGAGCTGAGCTCTCCATCCCTCCACTCTTCATCAGACGCTTCCCCGTCCCCTATGTAAGAGTCATCCTAGACCAGACATCTATGGGTTCATCTCACGGTTCCATGCACTCTTCCATGGATCCTCTGTGTTCTTTAAAATGAGATTTATTTTGAGTGATTTCTGATCCCTCATTGTCCTCTGCAGTGACCATGGTGCCTTTCACTTGTGTGACAGTAAGGGGTCCTTGTGCAAACCTGGAATCATCTTTCTGGCATTGTGTTTTTGGCATATCACAACTTTGTCTCCTGCTCCTACTGTACTTTCTCAGGCACCCCTTCAACTTTCATTTCTCCCTTGAGTCTTTCTCCCGGACCTCTTGATCAGAGTGTGTAGTCCCATTGCCGAGTGGGCCTTGGGGCAGCCGAGTTCACAACCTCCTGCCGAACACAAGGTCTGCTGGGCATCTTCCCGTGGTGCTGTGAGGCGTATGGTGGTAGTCTCTCAGAAGATGGTACAAAGTCTTTTGAAATTGTTTGTGAGACAGATGAGCACTCTCTTGATGCTCCCCTTGAAATGCTCAACCATGCCGTTGGCCTCATGCCACAGGGGTGTAATCCTCTGGTGCTTGAACCCCATATACGGTGCAAAGTTAGCAAAGTCTAAGCTGGTAAACGGTAGCCCATTGTCCGATTTAATGACTTTAATGACTTTTGGGATCACATACGCTGTTAGTATGCGGTACAGGTATGCTATGACAACAGCTGCCGCTGTGTATGACAAAATATGCACCTCCGGATACCTCGAGTATTCATCCACCACCACCAAGGTATAAGTGCCATCATGAAGTGAGCCAAGAAAATCAACTGCCCGGTCTTCCCAGACCCCTTCTGTCAATTGTGACATCTGCAGAGGGTTTGGTCATATTTTCCATCAAAGCCGTTTTTGTGGACACCAACCCCCGTTGTCCTTCATGCGCCAAGTCCACGACCTGCTGGTGCAGTGTCTTGGATAGTATGATTTTACACGCCTTCATGACAACCTGGTCTTCAGTGACAATAAGTTTGTCCTGCACCAGCATCATGTTTGTGATCTCCTCTTCAGATGCAACGTCAAGATGTTTGGCCATGTCTTTGGTGTCTTTCATTTTTCCTTGGTCAATGCACCATGTGATTATGGCTAGAACAGGGTCAATTGCTGATTCCTGTTGGTATTTTCCACACCACTGGAAAACGCTTCAACAGGTGGATGACTTAGAGCAGATAAGCATCCGCAATAGAGTGCTCGGGTTGTTGAATCGCTGTTGGGTGGCATGAAAGATAGTCAGCCGGGTTATTGTCCTTTCCTGGTCTGTGACAGATGGTGAACTTGTAGTCCTGGAGCCGAAGTCCTCATCTTGCAATACGTGGCAGCATCTGTGCATGTGGGTTCCTGTATATGGTAAGAAGAGCATGGTGGTGGGTGGAAACCATGAAGACCTTACCAAAGAGGAACAAATGAAAGTGCTTGCAGGCCCAGACGACTGCCAGGCTCGCCTTCTCAGCCTGTGAATATTTCTGTGCGGTGGTTGTTAGGCTGCGGCTGGCATATGACACAACCCTTTTGCTGTGTGGGGTCTTAGGGTCATATTGGGCCAATATTGCACCAAGCCCTACTGGGCTGGCATCGAGGGTCACTTCCATTTCCTTGGCTGAACTGAAATAGGCCATGTCAGTGGCGGACGCAATGTGTGTTCGCATATTCTCGAAGCTGGATTTACACTCCAGGGACCAGATGAATTCCTGGTTATCTCTGGTCAACTCATGGAGTGGTGCACTCACTGTAGCATAGTTCTCCAGATATCAGGAGCAGTAACTTGCGACACACGGAAATGATGTCAGGTCTGACCCATTTTTTGGACGAGGGGCTCCTTTCAAGGCTGCAACTTTGTTTGGATAAGGGCGCGTTTCTTGATCAGAAAATATATGTCAGAAGAATTTTAGAGTTCATTTCTTGAACCCGCATTTGTCCTTAATGAGGGTAACACAGGCAGCTTCCAGTACTATGTAAACCCGGTGCAGTATATCATCATGCTCCTGTAGGGTTTCGCCGAATACTAAGATGTCATCGCTACAGTTCAGACAGTTCGGATGTGTTCGATGACTTGGTGGATCTCCTCTTGGAAGATTTCGCCGGCTGATGATATTCTGAAACATAGACTTTTGTAATGATACAACCCCATGTGAGTCACAAATGTGGTGATGTATTGTGACTTCTGTGCCAGCTCCAGCTGATTGTAGCACTTGTTCAGGTCCAACTTGGCGAATACAGATGCCCCATTGAGGAGGTGGATCATATCTGTGATTCATGGGGCTTGGTGATGGTCTCGCTGTATGGCAAAATTAGGCTGGTGCATGTCCACAAAGAGGCAGATAGATCCTTCAGCTGATTTTATCTGGACGGGTACAATTGATGAAACCCAAGGAATGGGGCCAACCACCGGCTCGATGATGTGGAGGTCCAATAGGCACCTGATTTCGTCCTCCACCTGTTTCTGTATGTTTATGGGAATGCCACGATAATGTTGTGGTACGGGTTTGACCATTGTGTCGATGTGAAGTAATACTTTACAGTTCCTAAATTTGCCCAGGTCTTTGAAGAGATTCGGGAATGCCTTTACAACATCTCCATCTGGGGACAGATACAGTTGGGCCATCATGTGGTATAGAATGTGAAGAAGTCCCATGTCAATGGCTGTTCTGAAACTCAAAATGCACCCGCAGTTGGTTTCGATGGAGAACACGTGCAATTGGATGCGAGCCATGTGCGCATTGTGTGCGCAGATCATTGTGAACATCCCTTTACATGACAAAGGCTTGTTGTAGTCCTATGGGAATATGTCCACCATGGCTGGCTTTAGTCTCGGTGGATGAGGGAGTCGGTTATATGCCTCCTCGCTCATGACATTTACTGCTGCAGCAGTGTCAATAAAAAACTCTGCCGGAGTGTTGTGGACTACAAGGATTAGTGTAGGGCTGTGTTCCTCAGCAACGTCATTTCCCGGTGTCCAGATGTAGCCCCTTCTCCTCCGGCTATCTTTGAACGATGAAGAGTCGCTACCAGACAGGGAACGTACTACCACATATCGCACACACCATCTTGGTTTGTAGGTTCCTCTTCTCTCTGGGAATCTCTGTGCCCTCTGGGACATCTACCTGTTGCCCTCCCCTTCGGCCGGGCGGTGTCTCCGGTAGTCATGACTCGGATTTCTGTCTCCTGGATGATATTTCAAATGTTGCCAGCTGCTCCTCGGAGAGGCCCCATGGTTTGTTGGTGTGGGGGCTTACCTGCAAACGGCCCTGAAATGGCCATCGCCACTGCAGGAAGCGCGCTTTTGGCCCAGGGCAGGGCACGTGCCTTCATGCAGGAACTCATATCCACACCTGAAGCATGTTTTGTTGGTGTGTTTGGTTTTTTCCTGAGGTACTGGCATTAACTTCTTGACTGTCTCCAGGTCCCTTGGCGATGAGGATACTTTTACTCTGCCCAAGTTAACGACTTGTTAAGATATTGCTGAGTCAGTTCGCACCATGGCCAGGATCTCGTCCAGGAATCAATGTTTCTGGAGTAGTTTCTTTTTGAATTCGGGGGATTCACACCCCACTATGACTTGAGATTGCAGCACCTCCTCCTGGAATGTGCAGTGTTTCATGCTTATGCAGAGTCTCATCACAAAATTGTCCAATGTCTTGCACATCTCCTGCATGGTGGTATTAAAGATGTGTCTCTCATAATCCACATTGGTATAGGGGGCAGAATATGTGACAAGGACATTGTGGATCTCTTGAAAAGTGTCTTTTTCCTCATCAACCAGATCATATAATGTGCACATACTGATGCCCCCACTGCCAGGGTCAGTATATTTTTCTTACGGTCGTCGTCCATGGTGCCCATCTCCCCAACGTATACTTTTAAATCCTCTACCCATCGAATCCATCTGGGCCAAGGTTGCCAGTATCAGTGATGTTGAATGCAGTGGGTAGCTGCCACGGGGAGACATCCCCTTTTGTGGCTTGGGTGACTTCTGATGTGCAGGCAGGCACTGTGGCTGGGATTTCCCCTTCAGACATGGTATCTGTAATGTGACTTATTTTCACTGTAAGCAAAATGAGGGCCCTCCTTCTTGTACACAAGTTTCCCCTCATCACCTCACTCGGAAGGGTCCACGCCGAAATGCAACTGATCGCACCATACTGTCTATGTGTGCTTGCTGGTCAACTGGGTGCTCTCACATGGAATGCTCACCTAACGTTCAGGCTTTGTTACAGAGACGTTGCTGTACCCGGCATGAACCCGGGACAGCCGGGTGTTAGTAATACACCCAGGATCGTCCCTGCTGTTTACCGTAGCCGGCTGGGACCTATGTGCATGTGTCGCACTGCATGTGTCGCACTTCCTACAGCACGTCTTGTCCCATACTTCACCTCTGCTGCCTGGGACTTGAAAACCTGTGTGCCGCTCTTCCCACGGGCACGTAGACTCACTGCTGTTGTCCGGCCAGCGAAATCCTCTCTGTCGCGGCTCACTGCTGCAGCCCGGGACTATCAGTGACATGAACGCAGGCCACACCTGTGGCTTTTGTTGGGGTGGCACTCACGGCAGTGTAACTCGCCGGGTCTGACCCTATCATCGCCAATACAGTGTAGCAAACCACCTAGGCTGGTGGTCTCAGAGGCCCGATGTAACAGCGCTGTGCGCTCTTAATAAAGGGAGGCCTAAACAGCTCTCAACTGGCTTCAAATCTACCTTTAAAGTACCTGAGGCTTCCTGCCTCCTCACGACACTTCCCTTCTCTCGCCCTACCCTAACCCCACCCCACACATAACAATGTGGCTGTCTACAACATGACACCATGTACAGATGCAACATGGACACAGACCTCAGTGCATACCTGCAAAATAAAATGGAAGTGTCAATTGTGCCATATATATACACATCCGGGGCATGCATTGATTGGATTCTGACCTACTACCGTCGTGCCCAGAAGTTCAGAACTTAATGCTACAGTGAAAGTTGTCATGAACTGTGTTAGGGAGAATTCTCTTCAAAAGGCACATTTCCCTTACCTATAGAGTCCCCCAGCAGCTTTGCTGGATTTGAGGGGTTTATTTTTTTCTCCTGCTAAGAGTGAGACCCTTTTTTCCCACTCTTAGACAGATTGTTAGTGTGTGTTTTAGGCTATCGTGTGTGCTTATGGTCTATGGGGTTTTTCTCACCCTCATAGGAATCATCTTTTTAACATGTGTGGTACACAGCACCCTCCGTGCCGTACCATAGCGGTGTCGTAGCGACCCCCAAACATAAACTCCATACCCTGGGACTGACTACTGTCTCCCAGGGCATGTAAAGTTAACATTGACTTTACTAGTCAATAGTTAAGAACAAAACCAGTACAACCCATCTTACTATGGAGGTACTGGGAAGGGTTAATAGTTTTTCCCTAGTGTTCATTTTTGAGGGGGTACCGTACAGTCCCTCTCTCGAAAGTTTCTGGCTAGTGGCAGTGGTTACTACCATAAATATTCGACTGCAAATATTTCCCAGGTCGGGGATCCTTTGTTCGTCCTTTTGGCGGGCTTCTGCACACAAGCCCTCCTCTCAGCGCCACTGAGTCTGGGGTAGACAGGATGTGTGGGAGGGGAAATAGTCACCCTGGACCGGGTTCCCTATGCAACCCAAGTCGCACTCTGCCCTGAAAGGCTGGGGGGTTCGCCCGCCAGCAGAGCCACCACACTGTGTGAGTGACAGCTAGGCTGTATGAATGGGGGTCTTGCTGCATAAAAGCAGGGACCTGAGGATTGGAGGACAAGACGTCACCACTGGAACTGAGAAACCGAAGAGGAGAGAAGCTGAAGACATCTGCAACGACTGAACCACCGGTGAAGCCCTGCTGCAGATCCTCACCACTTTTCTCTAACGACTTGAGAAGATCTTCCTCTGCAAGAGTCTTCCTCCCTTTAGCTGGTGGGGCCAACCAGTTCGCCAATCGCCTTCCAGGACCTCCCTTGGTCGAATCGGCAGTGCCCTGCATTAGGAGACCGGATAGCCAGGCACCCGTCCACCAGGACCGCGATTTAAAGGAGCGTACCTTTTATTCGTTTTGGCAGCCCTGCAGCTGCTTTCATCCCTGAGCAGTGCAGTAACTCGAACCTTCCTCCATGACGCAAGCCTCTCTTCCTCTGCTGGATCTCCCGAACTCCAGGACTGCCAGGAACTACCGCACCGAAGGAGCCTCTTCCACTTTAAAGGTACATTGTTCCGCCAGGCCTCGCGTTGTCGTTGATATTGCTAAAGGTGTTTTAAATCCTTTACTTACCTTCTGGGCTGGCCGCCTTTTCGTCTAACTTTATCTTTCAACGTCCTGCAACCGCATTTTCAATCGTTTAACAAAGACTTGACTGCAGCTACTAGAACATTTTGAACCTGTGCACTTTGCCTTGTACCACTGACTCTGGCACAGGCCTATTGACTTTGGCTAGATCTGTTACAACTGCCTTCTCTAGATTGTTTCTCTTCAAAAAATGTGTTGGTGCAACTGAAACTCTTATAGCCACCTTTCCTTCCCCTATATGAATTGCTGAAGTGTCATTTTGCTCGGTTTTCACCAAAGTATTGTTGATGCTAAAGTACTACCTTGCTTAACTTGTTCACATTCCACTTGGGAAGTGTTGCTGGTGTGGTTAGGGGTTCAACATTGTATAACTTATCCTTTCCCTCCCTCTGAAGAAATTGTTAGAGTGCCATTTCTGCTTGGTTTTCACTGTGCCGTTTTGCTCAGTTTTCACTCTTGCTCAAACTTGTCTACAATTTAAATAGGGAGTTGTGTATACTTTCTCAGACTGTTTTAACTTACTTTATGAATAGTGATTTGTGTGTGAACATCAGAGTGTGTAAAATAAACATATGTATTCTTTTTGATGCAAAGCTTTGGTCAGTGTTTCCTTGTTCCATAGTACTGTAGTCCTATTGTGTACACCCTGAAGACTGCTCATCTCCCTCTTGAGATAAGTCTGACTGCTTAGCCACAGCTACCAACTAAATCTGTGTGGTACAGACTGATACCAAAGGGGATTTATTGCATATAGCTGTAGTTTTAATCTTCTGTAGTACTCCCTAAGGGAACTGCACAGGATTCTGCCTAACAAACTGCAGGGACGGAATTTTGGCGTGCGTCATGCAAACAGATTTAGAGGTATACACTGGACCACGTCCAACGTGGCAGTGCCTTCAGAGCCCTGTATTCGAAAACACATATATTCCAATTTGTGCCCCATCGCAGTTGGGGGAAGAAAAAAAATGTATGAGTCCCTGGTTTGGCTTGACCCTCGCCATCCATGCACAAATGTCTAAAAAACACTTCTTGATAGCGCTTCATGCCAGATTCCTCATGCTTCTAAGAATTTTAAGTATTTTTCAAATGAATATGAGTTTGAGATATTTGTATAGCACATATACCTGAAAATGGCAAGTAAATGGGAAAAATGTGCAATTCGTTCCGCCCTACAGGTAGCTAGGGGTTAGCGTAAACAACACTCATTCAGATTTGCCGTATGAAATATATTTGAAGCATAAACAGAGCACGTCCATAGCTCAAGCACGTATTATACATGCCAAATATTGTACATTTTCAATCATCCCTCTTTTGATTTACTATAAACAGAAAACTGTTCCCATCTTATTGTATTGTGCTGAGTCTAAGAGGTGGAAACCTGACTCCTTTTGGGATATGAAAGAGGGGAGATTTTGGAAAACTCTTCTAAATCTGCCCTCTGGCACTCCCATACTCCATTTCCCTTATTAGACATGAGCTAGGTCTCACCTCTCTACATGCTAACTACAAGTGGAAGATGTGTACTCTTTTACGTAAATGTGTTTCAGGGGACAATGTTAACAGACTATTGTTAGCCTTAGCGGATTATATGCAAAAGTCAAATGATAAATTCATACGCTCATGGAAATTGGTGCCGATATTGTAAAAAATCTGATGAAATAGTTAGACACCTTGTTGTTGAATGCAAAGAATTACTTGAGCAAAGGAGTAGACACTTTCGGAAATGTCTTGAAAGTTATGTTGATATCGACATGCAAGAAACCTGGCAAATGATATTTCATATGAGACACAAACCGTTGAGATATGCAACTGCGAATTTCATGGTGGATATACATTTGTCAAATGATGAGCTCATGTAACTGTTTGCCAGATAATAAGTGATCATAATCAGTGCCATTTTTGTTTGTTTTTATCTCTTTGCATTTTTTTAATTTTTTTTAATTCGGTTTTATTGGTTTTAAACAGGAATTTTACACATTCTTTAATACATAACTGTTAGCTTATGGTTACTTCAAAAGAACAAGGATTGGGTTAATTATAATACGTCAGGTCATTGTCATATTCAGTACTGTTCTTTGGTTGTAACAATCAACAAAAACAACTCCCACATCCACCCTCCTCCACCCCATTGGTTGGGCAGACATCATTGAGTCATCTTTCCAGATTGTTGTGTGTGAGATGCGCCGTTGTATGTCTACTGTCATGGAGTTTTCATGCTTGCTGGGTCAGACATGTTTCTTAGAGTAAGTTATAGGGTTTTTTGGCTTGCTTTGTGACCATGGGGTTTGTTCGGGCTGGGAGTCCGTAGTCACTACGAGGTGTTTGTTCCAAAAATCTGACCAAAGGATCTCACATTGCGATGCTTTATTATGTAAGGAGGCTGTGATAATTTCCATTGTAAAAATGTTGGTTGTCAGGTTGATCCATTCATTTTTGCTTGGGACTACTTTGGATTTCCATTTCGTCACTAGCAGCGCACGGGCTGCTAGTAGTAGCTGTGGTGCCAGACCTTTCAATTTAGTCCAGTCATCCTCATCCTTTTCCAGGCTAAACAGAATCATAAAAGGATCGGTGTCTCTTTGTATTGGTCTATTTCCTTAATCCACCCCAGGACCTCCTCCCAGTATATTTTTATGCATGGGCAGCTCCACCACATATGCCAATAGTCAGCTATCTCACCACAATCCCTCAGCATCTTGGGCTTATTGTTTGGAACATTCTGGAGAGCTTGAGTGGATCGTATTGCCACCTGCAAAGAAGTTTGATGGCGTGTAGTTTATATTGACTGGATAGGGATGTCTTAGAAGCAGCTTTGCACATTGTGTCCCACTGATCGGGGCTTATCTCTTCTCCTATATCCCTTTCCCATCTGGTTCTGAGCTGTTCTATAGACTTGTCCCCTGCTTCAATGAGTCCTTTGTACATTATGGATATTAGTCCCTTCATTTCACTTTTAGTGTCTAGGAGTTTTTCAAACAGGGTGAGGTCTCTTTTCAACTTGGCAGTCCATTCAGCTTTTGTTAGGACTCCTTTTATCTGGATGTATTGAAAGGTAGATAATGTGCCTATTCCTAGAGCTTCGGTTAGTTCTGGTAGTGGGATGAAAGTGTCTTTTTTCTGCAGCTGCCCTACCCTTTCAAGGCATGCCTTATACCATGATTGGAATTTTTCTACGTTGGGTATGTGATCGTTTATGCCAGGGGACCAGAGGTGGCTAAGTGGGGATGGCCAGGTGGTGATCCTGTGCATCTCTTTGCCTGGGCGCCATATATTCCAGATAGTGCTCAATATCGGGTGGCCTCTGATTTTATGTAGAACTCTTTTATGAGGGGTCCATAGCCATTCCGACACAGTGGCCGGTGAGAAATAGTGGTTGTCCATGTGAATCCATTGGAGGTGCTTGTGGTCGCGCAAATGTGGGATGAGGATACGCAATTGGGAGGCTTTATAATATGCTCGTAGGTCGGGAAGACCCACTCCTCCTTCATCTTCGGGAGTGTTAGGGTGTTGTACACGATCCTCGCCGTCTTCCCCTGCCAGAGAAACCTGATCATAAGTTTTTTAGCATCCTGGAAGAACCCAATTGGAATTTCTACAGGTAACATCTGGGAGGGGTACAGGAATCGGGGGAGGCACACCATTTTAATGGGATTAACCCGTCCCAACCACGAGATCATGAGCTTATTCCATCTTTTTGAGGTCCGCTGCAAAGCTCTGGAGGAGGGGAGGGTAGTTAGCCTCATATAGCTCTGCTATAGTTTTGGTGATCTGCATGCCCAAGTACCTTAGTGCGAAGTGCTCTAGTTTAAGACCTAGTGGTAGAAATTTAGTTTCATTTTCTCCTTTCGTTCCTTGTAGAGGAAACAATGTCGATTTGGCCTTGTTCACTTTAAACCCAGGGAGTTGGCCATATTCTTCTAGTAAGTGGAGAGCATGGGGGACTGATATCGTGGGGTTGGTAATGTGTAAGAGTATATCATCCGCGTAGAGTGCGATCTTGTATTCTGTCGTTCCCAGTCGCATCCCTTCTATCCTAGGGTCAGTTCGGATGTTTTGGGCTAGGGGTTCTAGGGAGAGTGCGAAGAGAATTGCGGAGAGGGGACATCCCTGTCTAGTTCCGCGTCCCATTTCGAACCATCTGGAGTATTCTCCATTGACAAACACTGATGCTTTCGGGGATGTGTATGCCGCCTGTATTCCCTTTCTGAATCTCGGCCCTATTCCCACCTTGTGCAGGACCGCCTTCAGGAATTCCCACTCTATTCTATCGAAAGCCTTCTCTGCGTCTATCGAGAAAAGGGCGGGGTCACCCGTTAGTGTTTTTGATGCGTGGATAAGATGGAGTGTTTTGTGCATGGTGTCCGCCCCTTGCCTACCTAGTATAAATCCGACTTGATCGTTGTGTATGAGGTGGGGCATCAGCACTTTCAGTCGGGCGGCTAGCACTCTGGTATAAATTTTGGCATCGAGGTTGAGTAGGGAGATGGGGCGGTATGATCCGCAATATTTGGGGTTTCTCCCTTCTTTAGGAATGACTGTAATTAGAGCCTTTGTGAAGGAGTCGGGGGCTTCTCCTGTTTCTATTATCTCATTGAAGAGTTCCGTCAGGAATGGGATTAGCTGTGCACTGAAGATTTTGTAAAACCCAGTGGTATAACCATCTTCCCCGGGAGATTTGCCCGTAGTTAGTCTTTTAATTGCATCTCGGACCTCAGATTCAGATATTGGGGATTCTAGAAGTTCAGATTCAGTATACGATATTTTGGGCATATCAATTGAGGACAAATAGTGGTCTGTGTTTGGCAGCCCAGGACTCACTTCCGAGGTGTATAATGTTTTGAAGAAGTTAGCAAAACTCTCTGGGACAGTGTGGGTGGTATGATCTGTTGAGGGGTTTTTGACAATAATCTCTTTCACTTTCCGCTCTGCTCTTTGCTCTCTAAGTCTGGCTGCTAAAAGTGCATCTGCTTTGTCCCCCTTTTCGTAGAATTTCTGTTTGAGGAATCGGAGATTACACATAATTTGCACATGCTCCAATAGCTTTAGCTCCTCTCTTTTGCTCTGTGCTGTGTTTATGTTGTCTTGGGCTTGATCTGGGTTTTCCCTTATATCACTTTCCAATTGTCGAATTTCCGATCTAAGTCTGTGTTCTATAATCTTTCGCTCTCTCTTCTTGGTGGATCCCTCACGTATCAGGATGCCTCTCCAGGTAGCCTTACCCGCTTCCCATATTGTTTGCTTGGAAACCTCACCTCTGTCATTCAGTTTGAAGTATTCATTAATTTCAGTTGGCATTTCAGATTTAAAGAC
Source organism: Ambystoma mexicanum (assembly GCF_040938575.1). Lineage (NCBI taxonomy): Eukaryota > Metazoa > Chordata > Amphibia > Caudata > Ambystomatidae > Ambystoma > Ambystoma mexicanum. The sequence continues at coordinate 1,059,015,099 of NC_090935.1, read as the reverse complement.
TTCATCTTTCCATAGGGTCTCGTTGCACCGCCACTTCACTCCCTGGACAGGTAAATTTACCCATTCTATGTCTACCAGGACCATTTCATGGTCTGACCATGTTATCGGGACTATTTCTGATTGTGTTGCGGTGTCGAGGAGGTCTTTGGTAAGGTACAAGTAGTCGATTCGGGAAAATGTTTTGTGGGGGCTGGAATAGAATGTGTAGCCCCTTTCATTTGGGTGTTTGATCCTCCGCACATCTTTTAGGTTGTACATCTCCATTATGTCAGAAAACTCAGTGCAATCTCCTCTTGCTTGGCTTTTCATTTCGGGGTTCCCAGGTTCCCAGTCTTTGGTCGGGTCAGCCCATTGGTTAAAGTCATCTCCCAGAACGATATGGCCAGAGGCTTCCATCATTATTTTGGGTATTGTCTTCTCTAAAAACTTGGCCTGTCCTATGTTAGGGGAATATAGTACTGCAATCGCTATTTTTGCCTTTGGGATGTTTCCAGTTATCAGGAGGGTACGTCCGCTTACATCGGACCAAGTCTTGTCTACCTCTAAATCGATCCCCTTACTGATCAGAATGCCAACCCCTCCTTTCCTGAGTGGCCCGGAGCCCCAGAATTCCATTCCACCTCGCTTTCCAATTATGCATCGTTCCTCACCCTTGGCAAACTTTGTCTCTTGTAGAAGAAGAATGTCCTTGCCCCTCTCAAATTGGTGGCGTCCGATCGAACCCAGGTTAGAATACAGGTCCTGCATCGAACCACCGTTGGGGACCGTTACTGTCACGATGCCTGTCGCCGGGAAACCAGGTTTGGCCCAGCTACCCCGGAAGCAGGCATCATGCCATTTAATGCAAGCCCATGAACCCCAATTAGGGGCTATTTGGGTGCAGTCCTGGCGCCTATGGCGCCAGGCTCATAAGTTCAGAATCAGTCCTGGCTCATGGTCAAGGATTTACCTGAAGCAGACCATGCTGCTAACTTACCTGAGGCAGACCATGCTGCCAGTGACCAGAAGTCAAATGAGGCCTAGGAGGGAATATTTTTACCTAGGAACTATTTTTTACTCGGGTGGGGCCGCGGAAGGATACTTAACTGGAACTGGACTCGGGGTTAGTCCAGCTCCTGTACCATCAAGTAACCCAGTACAAATAAATTTGCCAGGAACTGTTCCATTGGCTCCACCCGAACGTTTTGCCGGAGACCCTAAAAGGTTTGCCGTATTCATGAATCAGTGCCGCTTACACTTTTTATGCAGACCTGCAGCATTCCCAAGTGATCAAGCCAAGTTAGCCTTTGTACTGTCCTATCTCAGCGGCAGTGCAGCAGATTGGTCCATTCCTCTAGTTAATCAGGATGACCCAATTCTTCGGGATTTCCAGGGGTTTCAAACAAGTATGGAAAGACTTTTTGGCCGACACTCCCAGGGTCAGGCCCTGGACAACGAACTTTTGTCCCTACGACAGGGGAATCAGGATCTTCTTTCTTACATTGCAACCTTTAATAGACTAATAGTAGAAACCGAATGGTCTGAAGTTAAACGAATCACATTGTTCCATCGAGGGCTTCGAGGAGAACTCAAAGATGTCTTGGCCCCAATTGTGAACCCGCCTCAAGATTGTGCAGAATACATCAACCTAGTGGTCCAACTAGATCACAGACTTCAAAATAGGAAGGCCGATCGAGCCAAGTTTGAGAACCGAGTGTTGGTCAAGACCCACGTCAGTTCCAAGGGAGCAGAAGCCTCAGAACCTATGCAAATCGGTGGGGTGAGAGGACCCTTGACTCAAAAAGAGAGAGAAAGGAGACGGCAAATGCAGCTATGCTTATATTGCGGGAATACTGGTCATTTTCTGCAGAACTGTCCTATAAAACCGCCTAAGAGGGTCGTGGGGGCAGCAGATAAAAACTCTGACTCGGGAAACGATCTCGCCCGGCAAGCGTAGAGGTCCGCTTGCCGAGCTTAAAGAAGGACACTCAGACCTCGCATTTCATCATTCCAATGGTCCTCGTAGATCCAGAACAGCCATCTCGGATGCATGCGGTAAAAGCATACGTTGATAGCGAAGCGATAGGAAACTACGTGGACCGTGAATTGGCTTCCAGGATGAACCTACCTCTCGCCCAAAAAACCACCTTAGATGTCATCACCACAGTTGATGGAACGGAAATTGCCTCTGGTCCCGTAACTCACTCCACCACAGAGATGACATTGCTGGCGCAGGATGGGCACTGAGAGGCTTTGGTGTTTGATTTAATCAAGGCCCCGCAGTTCCAAGTAATACTGGGGATACCTTGGTTGGAAAAACATAATCCCTGCATTGAATGGCGAGAGAAGAGAATCACCTTCCCAGAATGTGCGCACACCTGTTACCCCAGGAAATCTCAGAACACAGCCCTGGCTTCTGTAACCCCAGCTGCCATGCAATTACCTGCGGAATATCAAGAGTTTCAAGATGTCTTCCAAAAAGAACAGGCAAACACCTTACCTCGGCACAGATCGTATGATTGCCAAATAGATCTCATCCCAGGCGCACAACCCCCTTGCAGCAGAATCTATGCCCTTACGGAACCCAAAAACCTTCACCTACGCCAATACCTGGACCAGTACCTTGCTAATGGTTTTATTCGCCCGTCTAAGTCCCCTGCATCATCCACTTTGTTCTTTGTGCCCAAAAAAAAAGGTGACCTCAGAACATGCATAGACTATCGCGCACTGAACCAGATAACCATTAAAAATTGGTACCCGTTGCCTTTGATCCCAGAATTACTAGACCAAGTGAAAGAAGCTTGCATTTATACTAAACTCGACCTCCGGGGGGCATATCATTTGGTACGTGTCAAAGAGGGCGACGAATGGAAAACAGCTTTTCGCACTAAGTACGGACTATTTGAGTACCAGGTGATGCCTTTCGGACTGTGCAATGCACCAGCAGCCTTCCAGTTCTTCATGAACGATGTCCTTAGAGAACTCATCGATGTTTGCGTTGTCGCTTATATTGATGACATCCTAGTATATTCTTCATCAGAATCTGATCATATCAAACACATCCGAGCAGTTTTAGAAAAATTACGCCAGCACAAACTTTATGCCAAATTGGAAAAATGCGTTTTTCACGCCACCGAAGTGGAATTCCTAGGATTTATCCTAACCCCGAGAGGAATCAGGATGGATACACGAAAGGTGGGTGCAATTCTCAAATGGCCTTCGCCAAGTTCTGTCAAAGGTGTGAAAAGCATGCTCGGCTTTGCCAACTTTTACCGCAGGTTTATACCAGACTTTTCACATATTGTTCATCCCATTACGGCGCTCTTACGAAAAAACAAACGCTTTATGTGGACAGACGAAGCGGAAAGCGCCTTTCAAGAGTTAAAGGCTAAATTCACATCTGCACCAGTCCTAAGGCACCCACGTCCTGAACTCCTGTACATTGTGGAGACTGATGCATCCAGCTTGGCAATGGGAGCGGTCCTTTCTCAAAAGGACCCCGAAACTAACCAGATTCACCCAGTAGCCTTTTGGTCAAAAAAGTTCTCGATTCCTGAATTAAACTATGCCATTACTGATAAGGAGCTGTTAGCTATCAAGTCCGCCTTCAAGGCTTGGCAGCATTATCTACTCGGAGCCAGACATACCATTACAGTCATCACCGATCACCAAAATTTACAATATCTAAAGACAGCTAAGGCCCAGTCTTCTCGCCAACTCCGTTGGGCACTATTCTTCGCCGAATTTGATTTTGTAATAACCTATCGGCCCGTTTGTAAGAATGGTAAAGCAGACGCCTTATCACGAATAGGGATGGGAGAAACAGAAGTGACCTTGGAACCCGTACCTATAATTCCTGAACAGCAAATTTTTGGCATAACATCTGTACAGACACTGGAAGACATTCAAGGAATTATCCGACAACTCTTTGATCCTCTTGCCTTACAAGACTGGGCTAAGAAAGGCCCAGACTTCTCAGTCACCAATGAGCTACCATATTACCGAGGACGTCTATTTCTGTCACAAAAGGAACTACAAGAGCTAGTCGTCTCTCGTTACCATGATACGTTAATGGAGGGGCATCCTGGTATTACAAAAATGGTAGCTAAAATCAAGAAACAATTTTGGTGGCCCACCTGGCGAAAGGACATTAAGTCGTTTGTCCTATCTTGTGGCCTTTGTGCCCAAAACAAGAGTCAAAAAAGAAGACCAGCTGGTCTATTACAACCTATGGACATCCCACCGATTCCTTGGCACACCTTGTCATTAGACTTTATCACAGACTTACCCCCGTGCTATGGTTTCAACACTATCCTAGTTATTGTGGATCTTTTTTCTAAAATGGCCCACTTTATTCCATTAAAAGGGATACCTTCAGCTGCAGCCCTGGCCAAGGAGTTCCTTGAAAACATCGTTCGCCTACACGGCTTCCCATCCGTGTTAATTTCCGACCGAGGGAGTCAATTCATCTCGCACTTCTGGAGAAAATGTTGCCAACTGGCACAAATAGATGTTAGGCTTTCAACTAGTCACCACCCCCAGACCGATGGTCAAACTGAGAGGACCAATCAGACTCTTGAACAGTACCTGCGTTGTATGCTACATCAGTCTGAGAGCAATTGGAAAGACATCTTATGGATCGCTGAATATGCGTACAATAATTCAGTACACTCAGGAACTGGACACAGCCCCTTTTATACTATATATGGACATCATCCTCGAACCTCGGACTTGGATTCGTTTGGAGATGCCTGCAGTAGACCATCTCCACACCGTCATTACACAAACCTTCAAGGAAGCAACAGAACATTTACAGAGAGCTAAGGATAAATACAAGAAAAACGCTGATCAACTTAGGAGAGAAGCACCACAATACCAGATAGGAGACCAAGTATGGCTATCTACTAAACACATCCCACTCAAGGGAACACGAACCTTTAATCCTAGCTATTTGGGACCCTACTCGATCAAGACCATTATCAACCCAGTGGCCGTCAAGTTGGACCTGCCCGCCCATATGCAAATTCATCCCGTCTTCCATGTCTCTCTCTTGAAACCAGTCCAACCAGGAACTAGATTAACCAAACCACCAGATCCCATCCTCATTGACGGGGAACCTGAATTTGAAGTTAAAGACATCTTGGACTCCAAGAGGGTTAGGTCAAAACTCTTTTACTTAATCGATTGGAAAGGATACGGACCCCAAGAAAGGTCCTGGGAAAGTAGTGACCATGTGCACGCACCCCAATTGGTGAAGAAATTCCACGGGAGTTCCCTAACAAACCAAAGCTCAGAGGAAGAACGACTTTAGGAGGGGCCTTGAGGGGGAGTGCTGTCACGATGCCTGCCCCCGGGAAACCAGGTTTGGCCCAGCTACCCCAGAAGCAGGCATCATGCCATTTAATGCAAGCCCATGAACCCCAATTAGGGGCTATTTGGGTGCAGTCCTGGCACCCATGGCACCAGGCTCATAAGTTCAGAATCAGTCCTGGCGCCATGGGCGCCAGGCTCATGATCAAGGACTTACCTGAAGCAGACCATGCTGCTAACTTACCTGAGGCAGACCATGCTGCCAGTGACCAGAAGTCAAATGAGGCCTAGGAGGGACTATTTTTCCCTAGGAACTATTGTTTACTCGGGTGGGGCCGCGGAAGGATACTTACCTGGAACTACTTCCAAGGCTATTTAAACCACGCCCTGACAGCAACCCATGCTTCGCGTTATTCTGCACCTGCAGCGTAACGCTCACCGTGCCTGCAGCAGCTTCCAGTCTTCAGCCACGCCCGCCTGGATGCCGGAGCTCCTGAAAACCTGAAAGAAAGCAGAGGGAAGGTTAGAACCGGAGTTTTTACCTGCAATCCTTACCTGAATCCTGAATCTTCTTGGCTCTGACCTAGAAGGAAGAAATCATCAGACGCGCGCCGCTTCGCATCCTGCAGCGCCGCGCGGGAACTCACCTGAAGCAATTCTCCGCATTCCATTGCGCTTTTCAGCATCCAGCGGCCGCTCTCCAACACCTGTGGAAATAAAGACAATAAGGTGAGCAAGGGAGCATTCCCAGACAATAAAGGCAATGCCCAGGACTTACCTGATACCACAGGGGGTACTTACCTCATCTCGGGTCGGCGCGGCCTCCACAGCTTCTCCGCCGTACCCTGGCCCCAAAGCGGAAACAAAAGCAACACAAAAGCGCAAGTAAGGGAAACCGAATTCCGCTACAGACTTACCTGGTTACTGCCTGTTCAGATCAGGAGTCCTCTCCCCCCGTGGGGGTGTTACCTCTCTGGAATTTCCGCAAGCCCTTAACTCGTTTCCTTCTGGGACCCTGTATCCGCCATCTTCTATCTTCTCGTTGTGAATCTTCCCGGTCTTGTTCTTCTGTGCGGGATCTGAGGAGGTTCGAGATACAAGCCTTGATTTCTCTTTCGGAGCTAAGTTTGATTTTGTCGCCGTTGTATTCGAAGGATAGGGAGAAGGGGTATCCCTATCTATATCTCACATTCTTTTCCTTCAGGTGTTTGGTGAGGGGTCCGCACGTTAGAGACGATAGGTCTTGGTATATAGAGATCTGGGCTCCTCCTAGAGTGATTGAGTCGCTGGCCCTTGCTTTCTCAAGGATCCTAGTTTTGTCCTGGAAGCGGTGGAATCGGGCAAGAACAGATCTTGGTCCACCTGGGGGGCCTCCGGCTCTATGTAACCTCTCGGTCTTGGGTTCGTCAATCGCGTCATCTGCGACTAGAAGTTTAATGATATCGTGTAGGGTATTCCTCAGATCGTTCTCCGTCTCCCCCTCTCGTTCCGGGATGCCGAAAAATCTCAGGTTGTTTCGTCTTTCCCGATTTTCTAAGTCATCAAGTTTGAGTTTAAAGTCCTCTTCACGTTGTTCCAATTGCGTCATCCGGTGATCCAGCTGTGTTTCTAGGGTGTCTATGGACGCTTGGTTGTTTTCGACCCCTTTGAGCCTTTCCTCCATGGATCTAAGCGTTGTGTGATCTTGTCTATTTTGGAGCCAATGCTGGCCCCCATGTTTTTTATTTCGCCCAGTAAGGCTGCAATGTCCCCTTTGGTAGCTGCTGATTCGCTCCCCGGGTGTCTTTATTCGACATGTTATAATCCCGCTTCTCAGCTGGAGTCGAGACGTAGGAGAATGGAGCAAGTTTCTCTCTTATGTTCATGGGCTCCACAAGGTTTCGGTGGTGTCACTTGTGGCGTCCACCAAGGGGACATAGTCCAGGGTAGAGGAGGCACACGCCCCTGATTCGGGGGCCCAACCCTCCACCCTGCTCCAACAACAGTCGTGATTCTCTTACTGATCGTCAACGGAGGAATTCCAGGTGCGTAGGCAGGGCGTGGGTGGTAAGCGGTCACAGGCGGATCATTCGGGGTTCTTTTAATCAGGTGTCAGGTCCACAGTCACCTTCAAGGTCTCTGCCCTATTTGAAAAGTTCGGGAGTCAAAGCGTGCAGTCAGTGACTGCTTGTTCTTCACCGGATGGACGTTTGTATGTGGGCCATGAACCTTGGCAATTGAAAATTGAAGTAGTGAGGCTACACACCTCTTGCCCATTGTTGTGAATCTTTAAATTCTTCCTCTGTTCGGATGTGTGAGTCGTGAAGGGGTGCAGCTAATATGCCCTTTGTGGATGGTTTGGGCTTTTCCTGTGGAATGGGTGAATTCCGTGGTTGGGGGTTGATCAAGCGTGATCTTTAATGTGTTTCCCTACCCCTCCAGGGTCCTCCTCCGATCCAGAGGCAGAGGGTCTCAGCCGGGGGAGGGGGAAAGGGAGTCTCAGACTCGCGGCCAAGTAGTCCGCGGAACAGAAATCTAGAGTTCATTCGGGGGTATGGAGGGTGGATATGCGCTGTGCGCGGCCTTTTGTCGGCAAGGGAGGGGGGCAAGAGCTCTGGAGGGCTGCCGCGTCTTCCGCGGAAGGAGGCGCTGGAAGCTCCAAGGGTGTGCAGTGTATTCGCGTTTTACGCGATGGTCTCTGGATAGGAGGGGGAGGGCGGCCGCCTACCTTATCCGAGTGGCGGATACCGTTCAGGCTCCGGGCTAGTGCCTCTCCCTCCAAGCGCCGCTGTTGGGACACAGGTCGTTGTGTCCTCCCTGAGGGGGAGAGCGTCCGGGGGAGTAAAAACACGGGACCAGGAAGTAGAGAGTGCCCGGGCTTCACTCGCTCCGAGGGCTCAGGGATCCGCCTGTAGCTGCTGCGTAGGCCTCCAGAGAAGGGTCGTGGAGCTGGGGCCCGTGGAGGCTCTTTCAGAAACAAGTTTCTCGGGCTTGGAGGGGCCGTTTTCCTTCGGGTTTTCTGTCAGCTTGGGGGGGGGGTCCTCAGCCAGCAGCACATCGATTTTGGATCACGGGGGGGGTCGTAAGGATGGGGGCTCAATCCATCTCAGGGACCCAAAGTCACAGAGCTCACGCGGAGTCTGACCTCATCCGCGCGCCCCCTGGTGGCCAGCCTCTTTGTATTTTTTTAAACTCTTTTCATCTTCATTTTTATTGATTTGCACAATATCAGATTCATGCTCTCTAAAATCTCTTAAGTGTGCCAAATGACACAAGTTGATATAACGTATTTGAAAGTTTTAAATTTGATGAATTATTGAATTTGTTGAGTGTTATAATACCTTTTCCTTTATTTGAAATAATTTGCCTTTTTGTATTGTGAAGAATTTCAAGCATTTCTGAAGAAGTAAACTGTTGCTTTTCTATTTTGATTGTAGATGTTTAAACACATTTTTTTCTGATGAAATGTATTGAAGGGTTGATTTATCAGCCAAACTATAAAAAAATGTTAAAAAGAATAGCACATATTGTCACACCGCGGCCATGGAAACTATGGGCAAGTGGAGGCACTATTAGGTTTCCGCAGCAAGTCAGCGTGACATTCTAGTCTTTTCTTGGGCTGCAGGTACATAAGGAGGCCACGCCCCCTGCGAGTCACGTTGCAACTCGCATTCTTAAGTCTTTCAACTTTTGCCCGGGTAGCAGTGCTCTCCTTATGAACTTCCTCATTGTTTTCCTTGTTCCTGTTCTCTCCCTTGTCCTTTTCCATTCTCCGGGTCCTCCCGGTTCACCCGTATCTCCGGTTATCCCCTCCGCTGCCGCCTTCCCGGTTTCCTCTCTGGGTTTTGCTTTCATTGTGCTTTCTTTTTTCCTACAGCCCCTTCTGGCAGTTCTGCGTCTCCCTTTTTCGGCTTCTTTTCTCCGACACCCGTCCGCGGTGTGTTCGGAGTCTGCCACACTGTATCCCAGGTTTCCTCTCACTTTACATCTCTCACTCGCCCATACTCTCATTCTCACTCTCTCTCTCTATCGCTCGCTCACCCACACTCTCTCTCTCTCTTGCTGGCTCGCCTGCTCCTTCTCTCTCCCTTTCTCTCTCTCTTTCGTTCACCAGCGCTCCCTCTCTCTCTCTTGTGCACTCTCACTCTTTCTCTCTTTCGCTTGTCTACTTACTCAGAGTCCTTCTTACTTACTCAATTTGTCCATACTGCTGACGGTGCCCTTCTCCTTCCGGTACGTTCTGTCTGCGGTGTGTTCCATACTTCATTGGTAGCTATTCTTCTGCTATACTTGGAGCTACCCACCGGAACTCTTCCCCTCCAGAGACAGACCGGGGATTTAACACTACCAATTGAAGTCTGCCGTTCCATTTCATTGCAAGAAAGTACCAGCCTCTCCTAATTCCAGCTGTGCCTGGTCAACACTACCTGCAGCTACACAGGGTTTTTTCTGCCTATTCAGGCTTTTTCCCTGTTAGAAGGGACGGGCTCCCTTGGGTTCATCTGACTGTCAATCCTATCGACGGTCAAGGTGGCCTCGGGAGGAGACCGTCCCTACCTCTACGAACGCAAGAAGGGAGGAAGAACTACCTAGACAGACAATGAAGCAGAGAATCCTAAGAAGGACAGAAGGAGGAGACAGAAGGCATCTAGCTCCACAGAAGATCCAGGTGAGGAGACTCAGGGGGAAGAAACTACAGACCTTGACACATATACTGAACAGGAAACCTGTATCTAGTCGCAGATCTTATATCAAGTATATTGCAAAGTAATAGAGGAGAACAGAGTTAAGCAAAACACATGCATTTTGAGTTTTTTGCAGAGCCTGCCACTCATATGTCGAAGAGCAGACTGTTCTATAATTTTGGTCCAGCTACAGAAAAGCATCTGTCGCTCCCACAGAGGCAACTTGAACAAGGGATGGCAAGGAGATAACCCATAGCTGACCTAAGATTTCTGGATGGTTGATACCATTTGAGGATGGAGTAAAGGAGTGGAGTTGCCAAGTTGTGTATACATTTGAAGACCAGGCAAAGTATTTTGAAACATTTTGATGAATAGGGAGCCAGTGAAGTTTTTGTAGATGGGGGGGTGGCAGACAAATTTGGGAGCTGAAATAAAAGATGTGCTGCTGCATTCTGAATCTTTTGAAATTCAAGCACAAGGTGATGAAGTAGACCAACATAAAGAGCATTGCCTTATACAGCGGAATGAGTTCATGAGTGTGGCCAATCAAGGAGGGGAGATCACACTTAGGAATGAACAGAACCAGTCTGTTTAAGAAGTCAGGGTCGATAAAAAAGCTTCTTTGGAGACTTCATTTATCTGGTCTGAAAACGAGAGGTCAAATTCCCAGATGTTCCCCAGGTTTCTGACCTAAAATGCATAAGGGATAGGGAGGACAAAAATCTGTGGGGAAGTGGTACTCAATTTCATGACCTCAGAAGGATATAGCATCTCATGCTTGCCCCATCGCACAGACATGATGGTGGTAGTCTCCCTCCAACATCCCTGCTAAGCACCCCCTGCAGGCATCTGTAGGCAAGCTGGACACACAATACTGAGCACTACTGTGGTACCACTTCCGATAGACGATTATATTCTTATCACAGCTAACTTAGATAAGTCATCAAATCGTATATATTGGCAAAGGCAACTTGGCAGTAGGAATTGTCAAATATCATGCTATTTTGCATCATGTGCTCTCTTACCTGGGTCTCTGTTAGTGTCAGACTAGTTTCAGATGAAGGTTTGCTATAGCTCAGAGAGTCATTTTTAGATTTCCATACAGTTTACCCTAACACATGTTAGGCAGCGTTTGGTCTGGCAGGTCAATGGTATACAACTGGAGATTGGAGATACATTGGGAATTTTACATTTTGGAGAAAGAAAAACATCTCTGCCGAAAACATCTCCAAACTCCAGACGGTCCAGAACAATGCCCTCAGGGCCACTACCGGCATCTCCAAGAGGGATCATGTCTCTGAGACCAGGAGGCAGGTTCACTGGCTCCCTGTTAAAGAGCAGATCGTCTTTAAAACTCTTGCCCAAACGCATAAATGCATCCATTACCTTGCACTCCTATACTTGTCTCAAAGAATAGCCAAGCCCATCTCAGCCAGACCCATCAGTTCGGCTTAAACCAACCAAATTACCACTCCTAAGACCCGGAGAGTTTGCGCAAGAGTTTCCAGCTTCCCACCATGGCTGCGACCCTTTGGAACAATCTACCCCCCCACATTAGAAGGTTTGACTCGCACATAGCCTTCCGGAAGCGATAAAAACTATGCTGTTTGTAGAACAAAGTACTATGGGTGCTGCTGCCAAACCCTTTGCTCCCATTTAGGCTGCAAGTTTTGTACTATCTGTGATGAAACCCTCATTGTGACTGTACGATACTCTAAACATGTAACCACCTTTGTATGTATCCTACTATATTCTCACTGTTAGGTTACACACTATGTAACTCTGAGCTAAGCTTTTCTACTTCATCCACCTATGTATGTATCCTACTAAATTCTCACTGTTAGGCTACACACTCACTGTAACCCTGAGCTAAACTTTCTTTGTTTGTAACTAAGATACTCTCATGGAACAGCGCCTCGATGCCTTTCGGTTGCTAGTGCGTTTTACAAAACCAAATAAATAAATAAAAAAGCAAGCTGATTAAAAGAGGTGATTACCATGGAGGAAACTGACTGGGAAATCAAGAAAATACAGACCTATTTGTTTAATATATACATACATAGCGATACAGCTGTTTTTACAGGAAAGAGAATCAGACTAGGCTTGCCCTAACGTACAAAGTGATTTGTAGATTTTCATAGAGTCCACTCTGAAAGACCGTTTAGGATGGAGAAACCAATAAGACTGACTCGGCCCGAGCCCTAGTGGGGTTGTAGATGCACTGCCCTAATTGGAAATCTCTTTCCTTTATGCCTCTTTTCCTCTGGCAGTTGACAGACATTGGCTCAGTATCCCCAAAATCCATTACATTTTGGGGGAACATTCAATAGATCAACACTTTGAGAGGCAAAGTGAAATGAGGAACACATATTTTGACTGTTTCCATGGGTCATAACAAAAAACCTCAGGAACAGCCCCTTAAATTGCTAAGCTGCTTTTCCAGCTTTGTGCGAAGGAACCTATCAATCAACTTTCAAAGAATTCAACCTCCAATTGTAGTGGATCCTCTGATAGCGGTCAGCATATCACTGCAAATAACCATGCAGTGCAGGTTTTGGATGAAGTCATTGGTGTTTCATCTTCTCCACTAACGTCGACAGTACTTGCAGTCTAACAAGTCCCCATGTGTCAGCACCATAGTAACGGTGCCAGTGCTCGCTTGAAGGCACCGTGGATAATTGCGCAGCATGCAAACAAATGATGAGGCCCACACAGTCGTGACTGGTTTCAACTCAACATTCGGCTCTGCTGAAGACCAGAATGTCATTGCTGTAATTAAGGCAGTTCGGGGTGTTTTTGATGACTTGGTGGATATCATCTTTGAACATTTCTGCTGCTGAGGATATCATGAACTTTAGCCTTTTGTAGCAATATAGCCCCATGTGAGTCACAAATGTGGTGATGTATCGTGACTCTGGGGCAAGCCCCAGCTGGTGGTAGCCCTTGTTGAGGTCCAGCTTGGAGAACACGGTCACCCCATTGAGGAAGTGGATCATGTCTGTGACTCTGGGGACCTGGTGAAGTTCATGCTGTATGGCTACATTTGGTCGGTCCATGTCCATGCAAAGGTGAATGGACAATTCAGCTGATTTTTTTGGGACAGGTACAATCGGTGAGAGCCAAGGGGTGGGTCCAACCGCCGGCTCGATGATGTTGAGGTCCAGTAGGCACCGGATTTCTTCTTCCACCTACTTCTGGCTATTTATAAGGATGCCCCAATAATTTTGTGCAACAGATTTGACTGTTGGTTCGATGTGGAGGCACACTTTGCAATTCCGTAGCTTGCCAAGACCTTTGAAGAAGTTGGGGAATGCCTTTTTAAAATCACTGTCTAGGGACAAATATTTGTGGGCCATCATGTGGCACAGGATGTGGACAAGGCCCATGTCGATGGCAGTTCAAAAACTCAAAATGCACCCACTCTTGGCTTTGGTAGAGAGCACATGCAACTGGATGCGGGCCGTGTGTGATTTATGGGCGCAAAGTGTTGCAAACATCCCTTTGCTCGGCAATGGTGTGTTGGAGCCATATGGGAATATGTCCGCCGTGGATGGTTTAAGCCTTGGCTTTTGCGGGAGCTGGTTGTAGGCTTCTTCACTCATGACACTTTGCGCTAGTGTCAATCAAGAATTCAGTCGGGGTGTTATTGACTTGTAAGACCAATGTGGGGCTGTGTTCCTTAGTGACCTTGTTGCCCAGTGCCCACACATAACCCCTCGTCTGCTGGTCATCTGGAGAGGATGAGGCTTCACTCCCCAACTGCAATCTTACTTCCACATACCGTACATTTTGCCTCGTCCTGTAGGACACTCTTCTGTCTGGGGACCTTTATGGCCGTCAAGATTTCTGCCTGTCGCCTTCTCCTTCAGCCGGGCGGTATCTCCAGTATTCACGACCAGTCTTTCGGTCATCAGAGCAATGTTTCGGGTGTCACCTGCTGCCCCTAAACGAGGTGCTTTGGGGTGCTGGCGTGGGGGCGTTCCTACAAACTACTGTAAAGTGGTAATCGCCCCTGCAAGCAGAGGATTTTGGACCATGGGAGGGCACGTGCCCTCATGTGAGAATTCATATCCGCACCGGAAACAGGTTTTGTTGGTGCTCTTGGTGTTGTCTTGAGATGCCAGTGTTAGTTTCTTGACTGATTCTTGGTCTCTTGGCGATGAGGATACCTTCACCCTGCCCATGTTGATGACATGCTGTGAGATGGCTAAGTCAGTCCGTGCCATGGGCAGGATCTCATCTAAGAACTGTTGTTTTTGGAGTAATGTTTTCCTGAATTCAGGGAAATCACAACCACATAACTTGAGAGCAAGTGCTTCCTTGTTCGAATAGCGGTGGAACGAGCAGTGTTTGATGCGGATGCGGAGTCGCATGCCGAAATTGTCCAGTGTTTCACCTCTCTCCTGCATGGTGGTGTGAAAGATGTATCTTTCATAGTCCACGTTGGTATGAGGACGAAGTATGTGGCGAGAGCCTCTTGAATCTCCCTAAAGGTGGCTTTTTCCTTATCTACTAGTTCATATAGGATGTCTCGTACTGATGCCCCTACTGCCAGGGTCAGTATATTTTTCTTTTGCTCATCGTTCATGGGGCCCATTGCCCCTATGCATATTTTAAAGTCCTTTGCCCAGCGGACCCACCGTGAGGCCGAGATTACTGGTATCAGTGAGGTCAAACGCTGTGGGCAGTTGCCAAGGAGGGACATCCACTTTCCCAATCTGAAATACTTCTGAAGGGCTGGCAAATATCTCACCTTCGGACATGGTGGATGTGATCACTTCCGCTATTTTATGAAATTCCTCACTGTAGAGCAGTGTCCTTGTCTAATTGTCTTGTATGCAGTGAGGGCTGGGCAGCAATATGTCCACCAAGTGAGGCCTAGGTGAAAATGGTAGCCTTAAATCCTTCTGTGTAGTGAAGATCACCCCCACCTCACCTTCACAGACTTGGCCTTCACACAGCTGTCGCTGACTCTGCCAGCAGCATCACAGGAGTCCCATCAGGCTTGCTGGCTGCTTATTTACATCTGGGAGACACATGTTGAATTGAGGACACAAGCTGGAGGTGAAGGTCAGCTAGTCGTGGCAACGTTGTGCCTGTTGTGTACCCGTTATATACTGGGTGTTTGGGGGACCATCTGGAATCACGGAATCTCACTGCCGCTGCCCGGGATATATATATATGGGCCGCACTTCAACTGGCACGTGACATCACTGCCGCCACCCGGGATAAGCACAATGCAGATGCAGGATGCAACTCACTGCCGCCGCCCGGGCCGAAATGAACGCACGCCACTCCTGCAGCGTTTGTCGGAGCACAACCCTTGCAGCTGCCGGGCCCACCGGGACGTCGGAGGGTCGACCCCCTCGTCGCTAATGTCAGCACTGTAGTAACAGTGCCAGTGCTCGCATGGATAATTGCGCCACGCTGAAACGATGAGGCCCACACACTAGTGACTGGTTTCAACTCAACTTTATTCTTAACTGAGGCTTCCTGCCTCATCTACGTCACTTCCTTCATCTTGCCCCCACCCTAGCCCCGCCTCATATATAGCAAGGCTGGTGCCAGCAACATGACTCTTTGGGTGAGTATATGCTACTGGGAAAATAGCATTCCAGTAGAAAGGGCGTCACCTAGGCAGATAATATCGTCTTCTCAAATACCTGGATGTGGATAGACTTCGAAGGAACTTTGTGGGTCTAAAGCGTCATCCTAGGCTCCCTGCTCACTCAGGAATTGGGGGTGAAAAGAGCAAAGGGTGGTCTCGGAAGAAGAAGTAGCCATCCTCCTCCTCGCTCTCCTGCTCCCATCCCCCATCCACAAGTTAGACAAAAAGATAAAATATTAAACATCTGCGTAACTCGAGTGAGGTTCTTATTTTGAGTATTGTAAAGCCTTCCGTAGATGCAGTTTGGCAGGCCAGGCACTCTGTAACCTTTTCAATTACAAAGGTGATCTTCTCGGACAGAAGGGCGAGGGTGTTTCCCAGCTGGGATGCTGCGGAAGGCACTCACTAGCCACCTCTAGGTAAACACCGGCCAGACGGAAGCTGTAAACACCGCCGTGTCAATGGCTCTTTCCAGGGGCAGTTTGCCTTCGCGTCCTGCACTAGTGTACTGCTCACATTAAAAACACACATTTTTATTTCCACGTTTCATTGAGCTTTTTAAGATAAGTAACGGTGTGTTGGTGTGAGCGTTAGACGTGTCTGTGAGAGGGGCCTTTCCCTGTTCTAGGAAAACATAACATTCCTACACGGAGTTACACGTGACAGCCTCTGCAAACCTTTGTGTTGATTTCCAACAAAATCAAGATTTTAGAGAAATGGCATTTTTGGCACAAGTTGCCTAACTATTCTGACATTACTCCGAGCTTTCAGTTGGCACTGTAGCTGAAAAGTTGCCCCCCTTCACAGATTGTGTATTCATTTACTGCGCCTAGCTGACCTTGATTCTGCTGTGAAATCGTCTGGGAAAGGACAAAGAGGCCGGTCTGTATGGAAAGTTGAAGTGAATGTTCCTTGTTGCCAAGCTGCTCTTTAGTGGAGTAGCTTATTTGTTGCAGACCAAGTATAACAAAAAAGCAATAAACTGTGGCCCTGGCATGTGTGGGAGACGAGCAGGCGCATATTACGCACACGTGGCATGTGGGTTGGATGGGCAAAACACGGGGATCCGCTTGGATTGTTTTAATTTTTTTTAGCATAGGTCAACACAGATTTCACTTTAAATGTACCTACTGTGACGGCTCCTTCACATTCTTGGACGGCTAGAAATATTGTGTGGAAGTTGTCCATTTTGCCTTTTCTCTCAAGATATGTCATTCGTTTGGCTATACGGTGGTGCTGTTGCCTTTACCATACTATACGCCAAAACGATTGCATTCGAGTACAGCAAGGGGAGAAGGAATATGAGGAGCGACACAATGCTTGTTTGGTTATATGCCCACCCATTGACTGGCCATGGACTGATCACACAGCAACCACTAACAGCAATGAGCACAGGAGCCAGGAGTTGCCACTAACTGGGTCTCCACTGCAATGGCCCCTAACAGGCATGACGCGGTCATGACATGTTTGTCGTCATGACCAGACACGCCCTCGTTTAAAGGAGTAACCCATTACAATTACCACCCAACTCGACTAATTTTGGGTAAGCTACATTCATGGGTAAAGAGTAAAAAAATAACTGACCCCATGCAAACTGGTTTTGTAAAGGGCCTGGGAACTATTCCTAATATAATTACATTGAACATGATCAAAGCACAGTATATGGTCCAAAGACAACCCTTGTATATGGGGTTTATTGACTTTAGAGCTGCGTTTGACTCAGTCGATAGATCCTTGTTGTACCGAAAGCTAAAAAGGTATGAATGTCCCCATTCTCTCCTGTCACTAATAATCCTTTTTCACTCAAAAACCTCAATGAGAGTGTGTATCTCCCTGGATGGCAAGTTATCTCCAAAGACTGGGACGCACCGAGGCCTAAAACAGGGCTGCGCACTGGCAGCGTTTCTATTTAATTTCTTTATTTTAGATCTTGGGTATGAATATATGGATTGTAACAGTGATGCCCTGAAAATAGGAGATCAGAAAATACCATATCTGTTATATGTTATGTTATGTTACTTTGCATTTATATAGCGCCTTATGTACCATTGGTATGGTCTCAAGGCGCTGGTAGGTTGAACGCCCTCGGGAACCGAAGTTCAAGTCAGTAGAGAAGATAGAGAGAGTCATAAGGTGCTTTTGAGCACCGGATATGTGTACAGCTGGTGTGGCATTCGTGTGATAGCTGCTTCTTAACGGTAGGTATGGTGGTTGAGAGATCATGAATTTGTGTTCGCTCTGGCAGGTTATTATCCAGACCGATTCTGGCTGCCTTCAGCCTGAGGAGAACGCCTAGGCTGGAGGGTGTGTAACCAGCAGTGTTTAGTTAGGGTGATGGGGAGTATGAGGCAAATGATGGTATGAGAACAGCTGTAACGAATGGTGTCATAGTATCGCTGTGTTCTAGTTGAGTGTTGGTGTTAAGAAGAGAGTAAGCGTGGAGATGTGATATGGTGGTTTACCTTAGGTGCTTGAGATCAACCCCACTCCAATGGTTTCATGTACTCCATCCGTTCCATGCACTCTGAACTGTTCCATGTATTCCGGCCGTTTCAAGCACTCAGAACCGTTCCATTCTATCAGGGGTGGACTGGGAAGCAAAAGAGGCCCTGGAAATAATTGTCAAAGTGGCCCCATAGTACACATTCTCAGCCAGTCCAACGCTTTTCCTATGGGAACCTTTGGAAATACGACACAAAAGAGGCCCAGTGTGCCGAGGCCTACCAGGCAATCTCCAGAGATCTCTATAGGCCAGCCCACCCCTGGTTACAGCAGGTGCACAAATACACGGCCCTGTTCACTAGAGATTAAAGGTTGCAGTAAAGATGTCCATGTGCGTAATTTCTATCTAATCAGCCGTCCATAGTACTTCTTCACAGAGACTTTTGCAATAAGTGAGAAAATACAAATACCTGTTCACTAATATTACAACTTGGAGTAAAGGCTTCCCTATGTGGCACAGCTATCTAATCACACGTCGCTAGACCCTGTAGGAGTAGGTGAGGATCAGAGCGTAGATGGAGGAAGCTGCATCGAGTAGACTATATACATAATTCATTACATTATCCAGTCATTGACTTGAAATACCAAGTATTACAAGGTGTTCTTCTATGCAGATGCAAATCTAAAAAGTGTCCGAATGCTTGAACATAACTTGTTAGATTTGACACAAAGGTGCACTGGCCTTGACACCTTACCAAATGCATGCAGGTTATCTAGATCGTCCCATCTCTGAAATGGGCCTGGGGTTAACCACCTCGTTTTAGGCTTTGACGCTACTTCATGTCCTTACAGTACATCGTCTTCATTGACCTCACCTGCCATGTTGCTCTATTGTGTACTTGTCTACTTGTGTGTCATTCATCTTATTTACTTGTTCGTTTTCCTACCTAAACTTCACACCCACTTCCATGTGCTACTTCCTGGCTGGAGCTATCGGGTCTGCTGTTGTGGTCATTGCTTTATCGCATGGCCACAGGTTCAAATCCCTGCATATGCATTCAGCCTTTCATCCATCGGAGGTTGGTGAAATGAGTACTGCTAGCTTAACATCTAAATAATTGATAGGCAGGTGGTTTACATGATGGCCATTGTTTACATGACTAAGCCAAGGAAGATAAGAGTCTCAAATACTTTGCCAACATTCACTAATAATAGATCAAGGAAGTGTAGCTTTAGAATTGTTTAAAACGTTTTAAAAAAAAAAAGATATTGCTGGAGTACTGGAATGTGGTTTATAAAATACTGAGGATTCATTATAGAGAAGACGGTTAAGATGAACTATGATTCTAAATATCCTGACCCAATGATGCTTGTGAACCAGGGTAACAATAAACAGCCTTTGGATCCTTAAAACAATTCTGGAACACCACACATGAGAAGAGAGAACTGACTAAAAATGAAAACAGATTCTATTTTTTAACCACTGCATATGGATCTAGAGAACATTATTTCATTTGGATTCCCAAGCCACAGAATAGATTTTAGTTACACTTCCGGTTAAACCTGCTACGAGTGGGCCTAACTTTGGCTCTCTGAAAAAAAAGAAAACAAACAGATGCAAAATGCTATGCCCCTTCTGTCCCATGTTCAACGGAACTGTGATGTGCGTCATGGCCTGGGCTGCAGGCAGGGCACGTCGCACGTCACGTGTGGTTTCAATGCTGCCCCCAGCCGAGGAGGCCCTGCGCAGGGGCGGGCCCGGCCCAGGCCAGCCCAGCTGCTGGGAAGGAAAGAAAAAAAACGGTGCCTCTGCAGGGCACGTGCCGTGCGGTTCCAATCTGGTGCCCAGCAGGCAGCAGCCAGCCCAGGGGGCCCTGCGCAGGCACGGGCCCAGCCAGCCCAGGCCCCAGATGCTGTGAAAAAAAAAATGACGGTGCCTGAGACAAATCACCAGTCCAGCACTGTTGGCTCTGAAAACATCAACACACAACCTCTATCCTCGCTCTCTTCTCTTCTCTCACTAACTAACCCACCCTTTCTTGCAGAGCAACGTGGGCGCCTGGCGACCATGCAAATTGGTAGCGGAATAAGTCAATTTAGCAAAAAAGTAAAGTCAAGAGGAAAGCCAGGAGTGTTATTAACACTCCTGGCTTTCCTCTTGACTTTACTTTTTTTTAAGTTCTCGTTTTCTTTTCGCTCTTCTCCCACGCTTGTTACTGCCAGAGGTGGCAGCCAAATTCATCACAAACCACCCAGACGGAGCAGAGGACGCGATGTAACACGAGTCGTGTAACACGTGTCACGCCTTCTTACCTGAGGCTGACAAATCGATCGATCTTCTGCCGACGCCGTTGCAGTGCCTGCTAATGTGTGCACTGCACTCTGTGCCGCAGCAGGCTGGCCTGGGCTGCAGGCAGGGCACGTCGCACGTGTGGTTTTAATGGTGCCCCCAGCCGAGGAGGCCCTGCGCAGGGGCGGGCCCGGTCAGCCCAGCCCAGGGAAGGAAAGAAAAAAAACGGTGCCTCTGCAGGGCACGTGACGTGCCGTGCGGTTCCAATCTGGTGCCCAGCAGCCAGCCCAGGGGGCCCTGCGCAGGCGCGGGCCCAGCCCAGGCCCCCTGTGAAAAAAAAAATGACAGTGCCTCACTGGCTCTGAAAACATCAAAGTTCTCGTTTTCTTTTCGCTCTTCTCCCGCACGCTTCGCTTGTTACTGCCAGTGGTGGCAGCCAATTCATCGCAAACCACCCAGACGGAGCAGAGAGGACGCGATCATGTGTAACACGACGCGATGTGTACACATGTATCCTTCCGCTCAAAAAGAGGCCCTACAGGCCAGAGGCCCACCGGGGGATGTCCCGGTGTCCCGGTGGGGCAGTCCAGCCCTGCATTCTATGCACTCCAATCCGTTCTGTGCACTCCAATCCGTTCCATACACTCCAATCCGTTACGTGCACTCCAATCCGTTCTGTGCACTCCAATCCGTTCCATGCACTCCAATCCGTTCCATGCACTCCAATCCGTTCCATACACTCCAATCCATTCTATGCACTCCAATCCGTTCCATGCACTCCAAGCCATCTTATGCACTCCAACCATTTTATGCACTGCTCCTTTCATTCGATCTACCCACGTTACTTTTCTCCAAGCATCATCCTTCCACATACGTCATCTTCACCAGTTCCATCCACTTCACTGGTTCCAGCCCTTTTACACATTACATCCACTTCACCCGTTCTACCACTACACCGGTTCCACCCCCTTCACCAGTTCCACCTATTTCACTGGTTCCTGACACATCACCCATTTCATCCACCTACTTCATCCGTTCTACCATTTCACCCGTTCCACCCACTTCATCCATTCTACACACGGTCATCCATTCCATCCACATACTTTACCCTTTGCATCCACAAACTTCACCCGTTTCTTCCAAATATTTCTCTCGTTCCAACCACATACTTCATCCGTTCCATCTACATACTTCGTCCGTTCCATCTACATACTTCACTCGATGCATCGACATACTTCAACCGTTCCAATCACATACTTCACGCCTTCCATCCACATCCATCCACATACTTCACCTTTTCCATCTTCATACTTCACCTTTCCGTCTGCATATTTCACCATGTTCACCCCCAATACTTTGTTCATGCGTTCCACCCAGTTCATCCGTTCCACCCAGATCATCTGCTCCACGTTCTCATCCGCTCCATGCCCTCATTCATTCTGCGTTCTGATCCGCTCTACGTTCTCATCTGCTCTACGCACTCACCCGCTCTACTCACTCATCCGCACTACGCACTCATCCGCTCTACGCACACATTCGCTCTACGCACTCATCCGCTCTACGCACCCATCCGCTCTACGCACCCAGCCGCTCTACGCACTCCTCCGCTCCACGCGCTCATCCGCTCTACACACTCCTCCACTCTACGCATTGATCCACTCTCCGCATTGATACGCTCCAAGGACTCATCCATTCCGCGTACTCATCCGCTCTATGCACTCATCCGTTCTACGTACTCATCCGCTCTACGCACTCATCCGCTCTACGTACTCATCCGCTCTACACACTCATCCGCTCTACACACTCATCCGTTCCACGCACTCATCTGTTCTACGCACTCATCCGCTCTACGCGCTTCATCCACTCCAGCGACTTCACCCGCTCCACTCACTTCGTTCATTCATCCTGCATTATAGGATCAGCCCATGTCACTTGTCGCACGCATTCGGTCCGTTCTGTGCTCTACATCTGTCCCATGCACTACACCCATCTCATGTACTTTAATCATCTATTCAGTACTTTCCATTTATACCATGCCATCTTACATTCCATGGATTCAGTCAGTGCACTCATCCATCTCCTGCATGCATCTTTCTATCCTCTTTGCTTTATTCTTTTCGTCCATTTTGTTCCTTTCGTCCATTTCAATCATTTCATCCATTTCATTAATTTCGACCGCTTTCCTACTTTTGTACAATTTATTCTTTTATCCACTTCACTGCTTTGGTCTACTTTACTCATTCTATTCTGTTTGTCTTTTTTAGTTTACATTGGAGGTTATTAGTTTTCCAATTCTCGCATGGTTCTTGAGGTTGTATTGTTATTTGTTTTATTGTTATTTATGATCTAATAGTTTGGGATAGTTGAATTGTTGTTATCCACTTTAATCCTCACGTCCACATTGATCCTCTTGTCCAATACATTTATTTCGTCCATTTCATTAATTTCCGCTACTTTACTGCTCTCGTACAGCTTATTCTTTTTTATCTACTTCACAGGTTTGATCCTTTTTATTCATTCTATTTTGTTTGTTCTTTTTCGCTACCCAATAGAGGTTATTAATTTTCGATTTGTCGCTCAGATCGTGATGTGGCATTGCTATCTGTGATCTAGCATTTGGGCCAAAGTCATTGAAGTGCTGTTATCCAGTTTGAGGAGTTTTGAGGGCCGGAGAGATGTGGTCTCTAGGGCCAAGCGCTAGTAGTAGTTTGGCTGTGCCAATTTGTGCTCTCTGTAGTTCAGTCAGTTGGAATGCGTGGACTCCGAGGTAGAGGGGGTTAGCGTAGTCCAGTCTTGATATAACAATTGATTGGATGACCTTGTTTTAATGTCTTAAACGCCAAAAGGTCTTCAACGCATGTTGTTAAGGTTGGGTGAGTATGTTCAGGTGAATAATCTTGTGATTAATATTTCAAAATCCCAAATAATAAGTTGTAGTGACAGTCCAGGAACAATGAGACATCTCCCCTGTGTCTTATGGAAGCTTCAGGAGACCGAATTAGTCTGTGTGACTCAGTATAAGTATTTAGGGGTGGTCATGAATGATAGACAGATGAAGAGCGAGGTGGTGGTGTGTGCCCGGAACAAACTCCAGTACTTAATTTCCCAGTCACAAATTTTGGTGAACACATTTGGGAAATTTTCCTTGAAGCATGTGGTATCTTATTATAAAATGAAGTTTTCGCCGATCATCTTTATACGGCGTGGAAGGCAGGCTATTGGAGAAACGACAGCATTGGGAGGCACTGGAATCAATGTATTGGAAGCAGATTCTAGCCCTCCCGAATAGTGTTCCTATTGCGATGATACACTTCGAATTTGGGTTGCTATCCCTCTATTCCCAAGCCCTGTGGAGGCAGTGTGCCTTTTTACGTAAGTGTCTGTTGGGCCTAAAGAGTGGAAATATCCTAGAGGTAATTGGCTATAACCTGTTAAAATCAGCAAATGTATTCCCTAGGACATGGCGGAACGTCGTGGTGGACAATTTGGTGGAGGCAGATGTGACCATCGAATTGTTGATCTCGAACCCCGACCGAGCTAAAGTTAAGATCTTTCAAGCAGATTGGGCTAGGAATACAACAAGGTGTACCCAATATAAAGATTTCAATATCTGAAGTTTTGGAATGAAGCCTTATGGAATTATGGCCCCTTATTTAGTGAAATGCCCGTCTCCGATGGTCCGCACAGACTTCTTAAGGTTTAGATTCAACCTATGGAGTACTCGCAAGGTCCTGTCTAGATGGAAACTATTACCAACTGAACTATTGTAGATATTGTTTATCACTGCAACAAAGCGAAACGCTACAACATCTGATGGTGGATTGTAGTGCTTTAAAGGGGGTACGCGCAAGATGCTTTGACAAGGTGTTCAAAATCTGTACGGAACTAACAAGCGATCAAATTTGCCAAATGCTGTTCTCAAATCCAAGAGTGAGGGTACAGATAGCGATTGTCCAATTTTTACGAATGATATTACTGCGAGTGAAGGAAACATGAAGAAGCATTGCAATTAGCAATTGATAGTATTGAACAGTTGTCTATCTACGGATTTAGTAGTTGATTTACTGGTTTTTGTTGTGTTATGATCGATTTATGTGGTTTATTTTTATGTATTTTTTTGTATTTTCTGTAAATAGGTTTATGGTAAAACAGTACAAAGAATTGAATAGAATTGTGGTTTAATTTTAAGATGGTTAAACTGACTTCACAGAATTGTTTTATCATTGTGATTATTATGAGTGTTTAATTCTGTTTCCCTCATTGTGTCTTTTTATGTAAAATATGGATGTTAGATTGATGTATGTTGTATAAAATATTTGAAAAGTTGCGCTGCAACTAAAACAAATAAAAAAAAAACAATTACCACCCACTTCCTGGCCCTCCCGCCCCAAAACACATACACCTGGGATCTCTTTGAGCTAGCTTTGTCAAGCCTTAGCATCAAACATTGCACTCAACCTGCCAGTATTTTTCAAAGTAGTCCTCTGAGAGGAAACGATAAAGGCGGTAATTCATGGAATATTTGCGCCGAAAAAAACGGGATTTGTGCGCCATTCTGCCGCAAATCCCGGTTTAACAAATGGGGATTTGCGGGCAGGATGGCGCACAAATCCTGTTTTTTTTCAACGCAAATAATCCATGAATTACCCCCTTAATTGAGTTTTAAACGCGCTGCTGGTGTAATAAAGCTGTCTTAAGCAGGTCTGCCTTAAACCCTTGATTTATAAGCATTATGCGTGTCTTTCACTGAAGTCCTGTTAAAATCAAGCATTGGCAAAGCCAACTGGTTTGGCTTGTGTATAGGTATTAATTAGACTAGCATGTACCAGACTCTGCGATTAAATGCCAAGGTGCTTGCACTATTTTGCAGCGGTTACCGTTAATGGCCAACTGCTACTATTATGGTAGTGCCTGACAAATGCCTTTCCCATGTCTACACAAAAGCCAAAACGGTTGGCATTGCCAATGCTTGTCTTCAATGTGTTGTTATTTTATGCTTTGTATAATGCACACATCACCATCATAGTGTTCTTAAAGTGCTAATCCTGGTCCGTGTCGAGGTGAATTGTTAATTATGACTCTGCTGAGAGCAGGAAAGGGGAAGAGAAGAAAAGTCAGGGAGACACAGTATGTAAGGAAATGAAAACAAAAGGATGAGTGACTGTGTACGTTGGGGTGTGCCTATAGTTTTCAGTGTTTTGACCAGGATGGGAGTTTGCCGTATTGTCTGGCAGAACTTTCATGGCGGCCACCACTAGTGTGGTGGTGGTGGTATTACGTTAATTCATGTTGTGGATGCCTTGAGGTGTGCCCATTAGAGTATTAGGGAGATATTGGGGATACTAACCAGGTAATCATATTGGATCCTCACCTGCTGATAGCTGGAGGGGGACCTGGTACAGCGAAGGCCGCTGACAGAGGTATCAGAGCCAGGAATTGCTATGTGCAGAGTGAATGCCGGGGGACACGGAAGAAGAGTTTGACAAAAAAGGATCTCCCACATGCCGAGCCATACCAGATTGACAATGGGCGTAGGAGCGAAAAAGGGCATTGCTCTTCTATGTTATATTTCTTTATATTTCTCTAGACATTACTGCCATTTTAATGACCGTCATAGCTGTGAGGCGAATGACCTTTTGGCACTGTTCAAAAAGCTATTTCAGCAGAAATGTTTTGCATTGGATGCAAAGATACTTTTATCCTGTTGAAAATAGTAAAACAAACATCATTAGTATAAGTAGTAATACACAATCTTTGATAAAGTAACCTACCTATGCAGGCTGAGTTCATTAGACTGTGTGAAAGATGGAGGTGGAGGCAGGACAAGCAAGGTATGTAGGGTGATAAGGCCAGATGCTTGTCTTTCTCTAATCAGTGGCAGCCTGGCACCCTTCTGTTATGCTACATTATATTATGTTATGCTACTGTGCTTTGACTGTGTCCTTAAGGCTATTGCATGCTTTGTTGCATGTACGGTTGTTTATACTACACTAAGGCCATCTCACAGGAATAACAGGCAGGGAGGGAAACCTTTTGTGGAAGAATTCCACACTGTTTCAATTTATATGTTGTTACCCAATATTTCTGCTGTGCTCATCATCACCATAGTGGTCTTATGGTGCCTGACCTTGTCCGAAATGTGGTATATTGTGACCCTGCCAGGGTGTTGCCAGACCTTAGTCTGTGGAAAGAAAGGGGAGGGTTTGGGGAAGAGGTGATAGGAAAGAGGAATTAGACAATCGAATTACCAAAATCAGAGAGGAAAAACAATTGGGATGAGTGGGAGGGGATATGGTTGTCGAAGTAGGGATGCATTTTTCTCAAATGGGATAAGTTATTGGAAAGCATTAGTGATGTGCCCTGATGTGGCGCAGACAATGCTGTGATCAGTGAATGAGATTGTCATGTCCAACTTACTGAGTGGATCCCTGCCGAGCAAGCTGACAATAGGGGAGCGCGCACAACACTTCGCCCTACTGTTGGATAAAAATGTTTAGTGTATCGAACCATAGAAATAGCCCCAGAGAAGCCCTGCGTGTGGAGAGTTTTGCCCGATAATGGGAAGTCCCCTTCACTGATCCATGATTCCTCAGAGCCCAATAGAACAATAAAAATGAATTGCTTATTTCCTGTCTCTGCCCCCACCAAGGGTTCCTCTTCAGGGTTAAGGGTCGGACATGCAACAGTTCTCAGTGGACTGTCCTATTGAGGATATGTATTTGTCCCGGGAAATGAAAAAGGGTTTTCCCCCAGCACAGCTGCAGCTTGAAATGAGGGCGGCCATGCCATTCAGCGTTCCATTAAATGGGTTGCTTGCTGTTGCTGCTGCTGAAAATGTGGGCCTGGGATCTGCAGGGGCAACTGTGTTTAAGCCTGGTGTATTTCTTGTATTTCATGGGGTATAGAGATCATTCTGGCCGTCGGGCCTTGGGGGGGCCCCATGGGATGGTGGACCATAATTCTGTTGACCATAACTGTACCCCATTCCCTGTCTGCACCTACACTCCCTTGAAAAATGCCACCATTTCCCACAGTTCCAACATTGTGAAGGCCCCATTCCTCCCATTCTGAGTCCCATCCTGCCAAATTCCCCTCCCCTCGATCCTTGAAACCCTCCTCTTCCTTGCTGCTGTCCTCCTTGCCACTGTGGGCCGAGGTACTCTGTATTTCCACCCCACTGTCCTTGTCCTCCTTGCGACCACACTGCAGCTATTGTAGCGTTTACATAATTTGGGGTGTATCCTGCCACTTTGTCTGTGCTGGTATCTATACTGACGGCTCCACAGCTGTTTCCTTATCACGCACCATTATTCTTCTGCAATGGTGCACTATTATGCTTTGTATTTCAGGCTACCCCTTTGCTTCAATACCCACAATTTTGTTTAATGCCTTTTGCACCTCTTTTGGGAGGACCTTTTTAACAATGAAGCAGAGAAAGGATGAGAAAGGATATTGATTGATCCCATGAATTACCTGTCTCTGCTCTCCATATCTCCTGAACCGTAAGAATGAATTGGGAGGGGTCTTCATCATCGCTCATAGTACATTGCCTAATAGACTAAGTCGGGTGTGTCTGGGAATGCCTGCCGTAGCGCGTCCGATACCTTTGCTTAAATCTTGTGAAATGATGCTCCATCATGTGCATCCTTCCCCAGGGTCACTCCTGGGTACCCTACTTGCACCCACACCTCCCCAGCCTGATCTCCTATTGTTGTCACCAATAAGCTCTTTATGTCGGTGACCGCTCGGGGTACCCCAGTGGTCTGCTTTTCAAATGCGTAAATCCACTTGCCGCACCCGCACCTATTACTGCCGGGATACCACCCGGGCTAATAGCGCTACCGCCTCCCGGTCTGGCGCTAATAGCACCGGATCAAGGATTGGAGGTTATGGGTATTCCCCATTCCCCACAGTTACACCACTTGAGCCTTTCACAGTGTTTCCACTGGCTTCATCATTTTTGGGAAACACCAGAGAGCAAACTGTAAACCCATAGGCAGGCTTGCAAATTCCCGCACCTAATGCTTCCACTGAAACTGAATGAATCTTCCCGGGTGGAAAATCATCAATGTCAGGTATGGATTTTTCAAATATAGGCAAGCAAGTCAATAGCCCTCCTGTAAAAAATCAAGGAGCTTATGAATGCCGTCCATCTTGAAAGGATGATAAGCCACCCAACGGTTGAAGTCCTGTAAATACATCTGATATTATTTTCTCTTTTCTGTGTAGGAGAAATTGGTGGCTCAGGAAACCCCTATGGCAGAGGGATGTCAGCACAAACCCTCTCCTGTGGGCAATACCCACAACGTTCCTGCCCAAAAGGTCCCTCTGTTCCAGGAAAATGTGTATGGGAGGAGTGGGTGTTGCCTGCATGGATACATTGAATATCTCTAGAAGGAAACCCTGTACAACCAGAAAGGTCCACCCATCATCTTATATCAATTTCCTGTTGTGAACAAAGTCAGCTATATGACCCTCAACTAACTGTGAATGAATTCAAAGTGTGCTCACCAACTGTCAGTTCTTCCTCCACCTGCAGTCTTAGTCTCCACAGCCTTTGTTGGGGAAGAGGTAGTCCCGGTAAACAAAGGCTGTATAGATACTGACGTACTTGCTCAGCTCCTTGCCAAATGGATCTACAAGAATCAAGCTGTCTATTTAGGACCCATTCGAAAGAAGCCAGGACTCCCAGCTTCAAATCGGTCTTGGCTATGATTAAACGATTTGCGTTTCCTAAAAAGCATGCTGACCTGTGTGCTCATCCTACCAGAAAACTGGAGTTCACCTGTGTCCAAGGCATTCTCTGACAGATCCATAATCTTAGCAAAGGACCCAACAAGTTTTTTTGAATCATCCAGGATAGATTCATTCCTTTCCTAGAGTCTTTATGATCTTTAGAAATAAAGGTCAGAATACATTAATCCAGATCCAGTGTCGGTGTCCCTTTCCCCTCTTGGGTAGGCCTGCAACATTTGTCTCTGACCTTTGCTCTTCTTAATCAACATCTTTCTGTATCTTGAAACCCCTGTATTCCACCACTCATAGTGAAGGCACCCACTCCAACAATCAGCGATGATGGATACCTTTGTGATCTAACATACCTGTGTCCAGGTGATTTTCCTTTGAGGTCCCCAGAACCTAAGATTCGGTCAACAGTTTCCTGCATTTGGGATTGTGCCAGATATAATCCAAGTCAGCTTTGCTCCCAGGAGCCTCCAACATTGTGTCTATATTTGGCTATTAATGATCCTGCTCAGTAGTAGAGCAAGTTGGTGCTGATACCACATCCTCTGGTGCAGCATCACTGAACAATAAAGACCACTTTAAGCCATTCCAAAGTAGACCGGGCCTTTGGAGGGCGACCTTCTGCATTTCAGAGGAGCTTGCGAGGTAGAAGAGATAGTCCCTTTCAGCACTGTGAAGTTCTTCCTCATGATATCCCCTGTAAGTTTTCTGTCCAGAATGTCTCTGCACACATTGAAAAGGCATGCACCAGCAGCTTTTTTTAAAAATTCTTTTTCAAAAAATGTCCAGGTGTTAAACATACAAAAAACAAAACATCCCTACCCAGTGCCTAAGCTGCAAATAACGCAACCTTTCTCTTTCTTTCATACTGAAGATCTGTTTGAAATCTTCAAATGTTTTAACCACCACCCCCTCCATCATGTCCCTCAGCTTTCGACATCCAGCCCTCTGCCACTGTCAAAACTCCCCATATGCCATTCTAGTAGTAAACTGGGGATTCCCAAATAATGGGGTGAAGGTAGTCAAATGTGATGGTAGAACACCATGGGATACTAACCTATCCCAAACGGCTATGCACTGTTAAGTTACGCTGCAATATTTGACATTCCAAGGTCTGTCCCCTCTTCCTATCCACAAAATCCCCTCGAGAGGTGTCCACGCTACAGCCTAATCCATTTTTACTCTGCTTTTAGATCAATCCCCTGATAGCCATTCCCTAATCACCCGAAGCTGGTCCGCTTGATTGTATTTCATAAAATTTGGGAGGCCCAATCCTCCCCTATTACAGGGGGCCCTTAATGTTTTAAGTGTCACGTGAGGTCACATTCTGCCAAAGAAACTTTGTCACCACCCTATTCAAAGACTGAAAAAATGAATTTGGAACTTGAACAGGAAGAGCCTGAAAATAGAAAAGAACTCTTGGCAAAATTACCATTTTAACTGTGGTGATATAGCCCATCTCAGAAATGTAAGTGGGTTCCATTTCCGCAGTTCTGTGGTAACTGACTTTAACAACAATGGACAATTTTCCTCATAGAATAAATGAAGTGAATGGGTTATATGCACCCCTGAATATCGGATTGCCTCATTAGCCCACATGAAGTGGGAGCCCAGATTAACGGTAGATCTTGCGTTTTGCCCCTCTGCCAATCAAGAATTTCCAACTTCTGCATATTTATTATTTATTATCCACAGTCCCCCAATTCTTTAATTAAAACCACAAGAGATGACTCTGGTTACATCAGAGCTACCAACATGTTATCTGTGAGAATGCAATAACTTTATGATCCTGACCCCAAACTCAATCCCCTAAGTAATCTGGCTCTTAATTAAGAGAGGTTCCAAATACAAAGTAAAAGGTAGGGGAGAAAGCGGGCATCCCTGTTTTGTCCCACACACAAGAGGAATTCTCCTAGATAGCTGTCCGTTAATCAATAATCACATGGAGGGAGACCTATAATTTGCCTGGACCACATTAATAAAGTTGGAACCAAATCCCAAATGCTCAAGCGTGTGAAAAAGGAATGACCATTCAACCCGGTTAAGTGCTTTTTCAGCATATGGCGATAGTAGCATGGGTCAAGTCTTCGTAATCAATGTTTTTTTCTATAAGAGGACATACCAGCTGAATATTATTGAGTGTTTGTCGTTCAGGGATAAAACCAGATTGATCTGGCACGATTAACTTAGAGAGAAGCAGGGTCAAACGATTTGCTAATATTTTAGCGTACAACTTGGCATCAGTATTAATTAACACTATGGGTCTATAAGACCCAGAGCATGCCAAATCTCTCCAGCTCCTATTTAGCAACTTTCTGACCAGAGATGTCCTTTTTTTCTGGAGACAGTTGCATCTAATACCACCTTCGGAGCAGTCCTCAAACAAGTTTCTTCAGCCGGAATTGAACATCCTATTGCAAATATGTCCAAGACACTCTCTGTCTCCAAATGTAATTATACTGTATTGGAGAAATAACTTTTGGCTAAAGAGCCGGCCAAGAGTGGAGACATCTACTCTTAGGCTCATAACATCAGATTACAATCTGATGAGACCATCAAAACCTCAAAGTACTACAGCAATTGGAATGTCAAAACAGCCGCCAGGACTGATGGGCTTCTTTATTTTCTTCATTTTACATCAATTTCACTTATATACCTGGAAAGACCAACCAAATGGCTCATGCTTTGGGTAGACATGACACCAAAGGTGGAGAGAACCAGAATCCAGAAAAGATGTTTCCACATGCCTCTTTTCTATTCTTTGGGCCTCATTACACGGTAGGTGGTAAGGGTTTACCAGTACCGGTAAGGGCATCGGTACCGGTAAACCCTTACCGCCTTACTACGAGGTCCCTTTGCGGGACCCGACCTTAACGGCTGGTGTAGACCAGCCATTAAAGTTGGGACCCGCAAAGGGACCTTGGTGCTAATTACGGTACCGCAAATTGCTGGAAAGGCTATGGACGTTTAGATCGCAATTGAAAACCTGCATCTTAAGTTCATACTGCTATCTTAGTCAGAAGATTCCATCGCACACATCCTTGGAAACTAGGAACCTTAACCCCACGGCAGGGGCATACTGTTAGGAAACTCACCTCCCATTCGTTATGAAACAGATGGAGGAAAAGACATCCAAAATACACTACGTTTACCTTAAACTGGCGTTGTTTACATGCCATCACATTTTTGAAGGGGCATTCTAGCACTTTACAAGATGGCACCCTGTGCACACCTACTCCCGGAACCAAAGAATCACTCCTATATAATGCCAGAGAACAGGTGGGTTGCTGCGTTGCTACTGCCTTCTAGTGCATTCCGCTTTCTGATACCTTCTTTCCAGCATATTCCTGTGCTCCAACTTGCAGCGTTCTTTACTGTTCCCTTGATTTTGGGATTCAGTCATTCACTGAACTACAGCCTTTGCCTTGCCTTTTGCATCTTCTTTCCATTCCTTTCAATCGCTGCTCCATTCCTTGTGGCACTTCTGTTTGTTTCCTTGCCACTTCTCTTGTCGGCACCGCACTCTGCCTTTCCTTCCCTCAGCAGCACTCCAGTTCAGTGAGTATGGCAGTGAGTCTTCGCTACACTCTGCGCTACTGCTACACTGCTGTTTTCCTTTCTTTTCTTTCTTTCTCACTGCAGCTGTCCCATTCAGTTCCGAATGGCAGGAGCTTAGCGCAACGTTCTGCAAATACGCTGCTATTTCTGCTACTGTGCTCTTTCCACGTTCCTTCACACTCTTGTTTTCTTCCTGTTCCTTAAACTTACCTTCATCCTTTTTTCCTTACCTTCTTCTCTGTCATTTCTGCTCATTGCCCTTTCTGCTGGTAGGGATTTTCCTTGTTATAATCTGGACATCCACAGTACTACAGCTCTCTCTGCACTTAACTCCCGGAATTCCATATTCCTCCACACACACAACCACACTTCTACAAGCACAAGAATCATCACCAAGCATCACTCGACTTTCAGCTACCAGATCAGGTTTTATTCTCCAGAGGGTTTCCCGAGGGTGTTTGCCCACAGGGTACACAGATACCTGTTTACATTCAGGCCTCTGGATACCTGGGGGTCTGCTCCCACAAGCTTCGCATCTATCTCCATACAGGTTAGTGAAACAGAAACCTGATAAAAAGCAACCATAGAGCAGATGGAAACCTGTCAACAGGACCTCGGTTTACTATGTTAAAACTAGAAGTGTTTTATAAATATATCAGTGCAGGTCCCATTTATTTTATTTGATATTTTTAAAAAACATGTCTTGGGCTGGACAATCATTGAACATAATGGGCCTCATTACAAGTATGGAGGTAGCCATGCCGCTCTTAGCGGCATGGCTACCCCCATACCGGGTACCGGGCCCGGGTTCCCGAAATGGGGAAGTACCGGGCCATTCTGACCTTGGATGGCCCGATAATTCCCCTTCCTGGGAACCTGGACCCGATACATCCCCATTCCCATTCGAGCCCCCATGGGGCTCAATGGGAATGTGGAGGATGCAAACAACGGGCCCCTTGTTTGCATCCTGGTCTGCTCGTGGGACCCGCTAAGGACGCCTGGTGAAACCAGGCGTCCTTAGAGGGTCCCGCGAGGAGACCTCGTAATGGGGCGGTAGAGGGATAACGGGGCCGGCATCCCTCTACCGCATACCTCGTAATGAGGCCCAATGTTTACTTGAAAACTGCAAAAGAACAGTCTGTAATAAAGTGCATCAAAAATAAATGACATCTGTAAAACATGGAATGATTGCTTTTGCATTATTGAAAGCGCGTAGACGGAGGGTGCCAAATCTTAGTGAGCCATTGTTATTACCATTGTAGTAATTGCATCATATTCCTCTTGATCCAAGAGTATGACCAGCACCACCCTGTTATATTCAATTATAATGTGTGCGCCTACTCCAAATTTGATTGCTTGGTTGCCAAACCTTCCCTCCACATTTACAGTGTATCTCAATATTCAAGGAAAAAACTTTAGTTGTAGGAACGTTAAGGTGAGAACTTAACGCAACAAAACCACTGAAACTGAGCTAAAGCCACCTTAACTTCGCGCCCCCCGTTGTGCTGCCTATGACCACAATGATGACATCACAGATAGAGCAAAGTGTTACAGTAACTGTGTACAAAGACTACACTCATTATATCTTAAAATTAATATTTACAAAACTTCTGCCCGCACACATATATATATTTACTTTAACAGTTTTATAGCCGTATCTAGCAAAGATACATGCGCCACTAAATACAGCAATGGCAGAGGTGGTTTACCCGTGACTATGCACATGGCAGCAGCCATGTCAATACAAGGCCCAATCGGTTCAAAAGTTCCGTTCACGTGGCTACGTAGCATTGCGGCTTTGCGCTGGTTTTCACCAGCCAATCGCATTGTGGGCTCCTATCTTTCTAGCCTTGTCAGTGAATGAGCCAGTGGCACAGTGGGATGCATAGATGCAACTACGCCCATGCCATTTCGATGACATTTGTGCATGTAAAATCATCCAGTAGCAGGTTGTATTACTTTGATGGATCTAAGCACCCCCCTGCCTCATTCCCCAGCCAATCATATCACGCACTGCGGCTTCGCACCTATATGTCATTGTTATCCGCCTATGCGGACCATCCAATCACACGTTCAGATGTATTAACATGGCTTTGCCCAAGCCGTATGACAACATCCGCAAGTACAACACTGTCCAATCAGTTCAAGCGGCAGTCTGTAGTCGCGAATAATCACCACACTTGCAAAAAAGAAGTTTACATTTATCATTTCTATCTGTGCTTGCTAGTGAAAAGTTATCTGAGCAACTACAAGAACTTTTGCCATTTTACTCCTTAAATTATTTAACCTTTTTACCCACTTTTCCCTCAATTCTATTTTTCTTTATCTTGTGATTTGTTCAGTTTTCCTTTCTTTTGTTTTACATTTTCTTTTTTTTTAATGTTTTCTTTTTTTGAGGCATTGTCTTTTTCATTTTGTCATTTTTATTGTTTTACGTATTCTTCCCCGGTTGGACAATCCAACCTGTTAGGCCACGAGAGTACCAGAAGTGAGGACGTCATCGTTTGGGTACCCAATCCATCACCACCCAGGAAGAAGGCAACTGGGATGAAAACCACTGCTGACAGTTGGTGCTTCTTTTAAGTCAAAGAACACTGTTCCAGAAAAGAGGCAGAGAAGGCACTTTGTACATTCTGCAACAAAACTCTAATCCGTGGACCTTCCACTGTTGCGTCTCAAAGCCTGAGAACATCTATCATGATTAATCATCTAGTGCGAGTCCACTGGGATGACGTTGATGATGACTACCGGAAATCGCATGAACATCACAAAATAAAAATGCATGGGCCCCATTCCTTGCATAGATGGAGATCAGCACAACCTGCATCACCTCCATCCACCAGTGCAACAACATCACCAACTGCAAATGAAGCCTCAACTTCAGCAGCGGTGCCAACTGCACAAAGTACTCTTTTACCAATGCCCGATATTTCCATGACACAAGCCATGTGTCGACGATTCTTGGAATCGGTAGCCAAGAGAGATGCTACAGTTAAGGATTAGGAGAGGCTAATCGGCAAACACCAGATCACCTGTCATCCATAGTTTTTTTTAAGTGGCAATTTTTCCCCTTTTTTTCTAATAAAAACAAAACAAACAAAAAAATGTTTCTTTTTATTTTAATTCCCTTTGTTATATGTTTCATCCGTATGTGTTTGCCTCCCCTATTCCACCCCCTGTTTCCATCCCCCAAATCGGCCCTTTTAAGTTCCAAAAATAGATCAAATTGAGCACAGACTGAAAAAATATATTACAATATCTATTGTAATTTATTTTATGCAGTTTCAGTAATCAAAATTCCCCAATTGTTTGTTTGTTACCGCAGTTACACTGTTAACAGGGGAACTAGTCTAGCCACAAATGAAAGCACTCCATGTAATGCTCGCCTTAGCCGCGCAAGCAAAATCCTGAAAATCATTGACTGATGCTGTAGCCGCGGCTAAAAACATATATTTTTGAAAAAAACAACTCTGTGTCTGTAGATATGTGCATTACACACATATATATCATATTTATCAAATATCTTACCAAATACCTTTATATGTGTTCTCTTCTTTGTTCCATATCACCAACTCTGAAACAAAATGAAATATAGTTCATAACACAAATAAAAACTTAATTTATGTTTTTTTTCATAATGGTACTAAGTGAATACTGATTGTATTCCTAGTACACAACCATTAACTCATTGTGTTCACTAATCATACTATAGAGGAAAAAAATGTTCTTGTTGGTGAAAAAAACTCTAATCGGTTATTTAAAATATTTAATAATAATTATGCATTACACTAGCTTACTTTCTACAAGGATATCTATATAACATGTAAAATAAAAATGTAAACATTTTTCTAAAATAAACATTGCACTAAAAAAACACCCTTCACAAAATAACACTTTCAAAAATTAAGACCTGCCACAGTGCAGTATAGGAAAAGAAAATCAAGTATTGTGACCTCAACTATACTGACCATTTAGGTAACTACGAACTTGCAGGCCAATTCATGGAATAATTAGCGCGGCGCAAGTGGCCAAAAACGTGCGATTCGCAGTGGAATAGCGAAAATCGCAGTGCAAGTGCGAAAATCGCACGAAAAGCAGCGCACATCGATTCATGGAAGGCCGTGCGCGAGAAAACCATCGGATGTGCGCTAAAAAAGTGCGCGGCGCACGTTGGCGCACAGGCCATCTAACGGCGTGCGCCAGGTCACAGCGAAAATCGCTCAGGCCACAGCGAAAATCGCATATAGCGCAGCGCACACAACAAAAGTAGGCGGAACACGGGGCATAACACTCGGAATGGGGAACAACTTGCCAAAATGTGGGCGTCACGGGGGAAGTACAGGGTGCAAGTGCGCGGAACGCCCACACGCTCGCCTACAACCCGCATTCATGGAATCGAATAGGGCAAAAAAGCGCACGGTCAAACCAGCGCACAGGCACAAACACGACCGCCACAAGAAAGCAGGCGGTAGCGTCTCTGCGCCTGTAATAAATGTGCGCCAAAAGGTGCGCCAACAAATAGCACCTATATACAGCCATGATGAATGTCCTATACTGTGGCCCTCCAGGACAAATGACGTGCAAAGGGGTACCCACAAACACGGACACCCGCTGACTGAAAAATAACGTGTGCGTGTATTCCGGGGTGCGCGGGAAGTCTCACACGCGATTTGGCAGGGTATGTGGATTTCAGGGGTGCGCGGGAAGTTCCACACGCGATTTGGCCGGGTACGTGCACGGGAATTTCCACACGCGATTTGTCTGGGTACGTGGATCTCAGGGGTGCGCGGGAAGTCTCACACGCGATTTGGCAGAGTACGTGGATTTCAGGGGTGCGCGGGAAGTACCACACACGATTTGGCCGGGTACGTGCGCGGGAATTTCCACATGCGACTTGGCTGGGTACGTGGATCTCAGGGGTGCGCGGGAAGTCTCACACGCGATTTGGCAGGGTACGTGGATTTCAGGGGTGCGCGGGAAGTTCCACACGCGATTTGGCCGGGTACGTGCGTGGGAATTTCCACACGCAATTTGTCTGGGTACGTGGATCTCAAGGGTGTGCGGGAAGTCTCACACGCGATTTGGCAGGGTATGTGGATTTCAGGGGTGCGCGGGAAGTTCCACACGCGATTTGGCCGGGTACGTGCGCGGGAATTTCCACACGCGATTTGTCTGGGTACGTGGATCTCAGGGGTGCGCGGGAAGTCTCACACGCGATTTGGCAGGGTATGTGGATTTCAGGGGTGCGCGGGAAGTTCCACAAGCGATTTGGCCGGGTACGTGCGCGGGAATTTCCACACGCGATTTGTCTGGGTATGTGGATCTCAGGGGTGCGCGGGAAGTCTCACACGCGATTTGGCAGGATACGTGGATTTCAGGGGTGCGTGGGAAGTTCCACATGCGATTTGGCTGGGTACGTGCGCAGGAATTTCTACACGCGATTTGTCTGGGTACGTGGATCTCAGGGGTGCGCGGGAAGTCTCACACGCGACTTGGCTGGGTACGTGGATTTCAGGGGTGCGCGGGAAGTCCCACACGCGATTTGGCAGGGTACGTGCGTGTGAATTTCCACACGCGATTTGGCTGGGTACGTGTATGACAGGGGTACGCGGGAAATTGTACACGCGATTTGGCTGTGTGCTCCCAGGTATTCCCTGTACACCCTCCACGGCCCCTGCAGGCAGCCGACACCACAGGGGACTACCCTGCACACCTGCTCATGTCACCCAGCACCCCCACACCCCAGCAGTGCAGGGGCAGCCTCCACCAGGCCCCCACTCATGTCTCCCACCACCCCCACCCCCCAGCATCCAGGGGCAGCCTCCACCAGGCCCCCACTCATGTCTCCCACCACCCCCACCCCCCAGCATCCAGGGGCAGCCTCCACCAGACCCCCACTCATGTCCCCCTGCACCCCCACCCCCAGCAGTGCAGGGGCACCCTCCAACAGGCCCTCACTCATGTCTCCCACCACCCCCACCCCCCAGCCACAAGGAACAGCCTCCACCAGGCCCCCACTCATGTCTCCCACCACCCCCACCCCCCAGCAGTGCAGGGGCAGCCTCCACCAGGCCCCCACTCATGTCCCCTTGCACCCCCACCCCCCAGCATCCAGGGGCACCCCCACCAGGCCCCCACTCCTGTCTCCCACCACCCCCACCCCTCAGCCACCAGGGGCAGCCTCCACCAGGCCCCCACTCATGTCTCCCACCACCCCCACCCCCCAGCATCCAGGGGCACCCTCCACCAGGCCCCCACTCATGTCTCCCACCACCCCCACCCCCCAGCATCCAGGGGCACCCTCCACCAGGCCCCCACTCAGGCCCCCACTCATGTCTCCCACCCACCCCACCCCCCCAGCAGTGTGGGGCACCCTCCACCAGGCTCCCACCCATGTCTACCACCACCCCACCCCCCAGCCACCATGGGCAGCCCCCACCAGGCCCCCACTCATGTCCAACTCATGTCTCCCACCACCCCCACACTCATGTCCCCCTGCACCCCCACCCCCCAGCATCCAGGGGCACCCTCCACCAGGCCCCCACTCATGTCTCCCACCACCCCCACCCCCCAGCATCCAGGGGCACCCTCCACCAGGCCCCCACTCATGTCCCCCTGCATCCCCACCCCCCAGCATCCAGGGGCACCCTCCACCAGGCCCCCACTCATGTCCCCCTGTACCCCCACCCCCCAGCAGTGCAGGGGCACCCTCCACCAGGCCCCCACTCATGTCTCCCACCACCCCCACCCCCCAGCATCCAGGGGCACCCTCCACCAGGCCCCCACTCATGTCTCCCACCCACCCCCACCCCCCCAGCAGTGTGGGGCACCCTCCACCAGGCTCCCACCCATGTCTACCACCACCCCCACCCCCAGCCACCATGGGCAGCCCCCACCAGGCCCCACTCATGTCCAACTCATGTCTCCCACCACCCCCACCCCCCAGCAGTGCAGGGGCACCCTCCACCAGGCCCCCACTCATGTCTCCCACCCACCCCCACCCACCCAGCAGTGTGGGGCAGCCTCCACCAGGCTCCCACCCATGTCTCCCACCACCCCCACCCCCCAGCATCCAGGGGCAGCCTCCACCAGGCCCCCACTCATGTCCAAGGGCCTCATTACGACCCAGGCGGTAAGTTACCGCCTGGGCCGTGACTTTACCACCATGGCGTAAACTACGTTTACGCCATGGTGGTTGGCGGACTTACCGCCCCATTCCGACCTAG
Organism: Ambystoma mexicanum; assembly: GCF_040938575.1. Classification (NCBI taxonomy): domain Eukaryota; kingdom Metazoa; phylum Chordata; class Amphibia; order Caudata; family Ambystomatidae; genus Ambystoma; species Ambystoma mexicanum. The sequence continues at coordinate 1,058,975,277 of NC_090935.1, read as the reverse complement.
GCGGGGCGGTAAGTCCCCAATCCCCATTTACCCTTCCCCATTCCCATTTTTGCCCCATAGGGCATAATGGGAGTGGGGAAGGCGTTAATTACGCCACCGTAAATTACGGTGGCGTAATTAACTCCATGGTCCCTTAGCGCCATGGATTTTAACACCTGCTAAAAGCAGGTGTTAAAAGCACCATGGCGCTAGGGGACCTCGTACTCAGGCGGTAAGGGTCGGCGCTGTTAACGCTGCCGTAAACCCCTTACCGCCTGAGTTGTAATGAGGCCCCAACTCATGTCTCCCACCACCCCCACCCCCCAGCAGTGCAGGGGCACCCTCCACCAGGCCCCCACTCATGTCCCCCTGCACCCCCACCCCCCAGCATCCAGGTGCAGCCTCCACCAGGCCCCCACTCATGTCCAACTCATGTCTCCCACCACCCCCACCCCCCAGCAGTGCAGGGGCAGTCTCCACCAGGCCCCCACTCATGTCTCCCACCCCCCCCCACCCCCAGCCACCAGGGGCAGCTTCCACCAGGCCCCCACTCATGTCTCCCACCACCCCCACCCCCCAGCAGTGCAGGGGCACCCTCCACCAGGCCCCCACTCATGTCTCCCACCACCCCCACCCCCCAGCATCCAGGGGCAGCCTCCACCAGGCCCCCACTCATGTCCCCCTGCACACCCACCCCCCAGCAGTGCAGGGGCACCCTCCACCAGGCCCCCACTCATGTCTCCCACCACCCCCACCCCCCAGCCACCAGGGGCAGCCTCCACCAGGCCCCCCACTCATGTCTCCCACCACCCCCACCCACCAGCAGTGCAGGGGCAGCCTCCACCAGGCCCCCACTCATGTCTCCCACCACCCCCACCCCCCAGCCACCAGGGGCAGCCTCCACCAGGCCCCAACTCATGTCCCCCTGCACCCCCACCCCCCAGCAGTGCAGGGGCACCCTCCACCAGGCCCCCACTCATGTCTCCCACCACCCCCACACCCCAGCCACCAGGGGCAGCCTCCACCAGGCCCCCACTCATGTCTCCCACCACCTCCACGCCCCAGCAGTGCAGGGGCAGTCTCCAACAGGCCCCCACTCATGTCTCCCACCACCCCCACCCCACAGCCACCAGGGGCAGCCTCCACCAGGCCCCCACTCATGTCTCCCACCACCCCCACCCCCCAGCAGTGCAGGGGCAGCCTCCACCAGGCCCCCACTCATGTCTCCCACCACCCCACCCCCCAGGCACCAGGGGCAGCCTCCACCAGGCCCCCACTCATGTCCCCCTGCACCCCCACCCCCCAGCAGTGCAGGGGCACCCTCCACCAGGCTCCCACCCATGTCTACCAACACCCCCACCCCCCAGCCACCATGGGCAGCCCCCACCAGGCCCCCACTCATGTCCAACTCATGTCTCCCACCACCCCCACCCCCCAGCAGTGCAGGGGCACCCTCCACCAGGCCCCCACTCATGTCCCCCACCACCCCCACCCCCCAGCCACCAGGGGCAGCCTCCACCAGGCCCCCACTCATGTCTCCCACCACCCCACCCCCAGCAGTGCAGGGGCAGCCTCCACCAGGCCCCCACTCATGTCTCCCACCACCCCCACCCCCCAGCATCCAGGGGCACCCTCCACCAGGCCCTCACTCATGTCTCCCACCACCCCACCCCCCAGCATCCAGGGGCAGCCTCCACCAGGCCCCCACTCATGTCTCCCACCCACCCCCACCCCCCCCAGCAGTGTGGGGCACCCTCCACCAGGCTCCCACCCATGTCTACCACGACACCCACCCCACAGCCACCATGGGCAGCCCCCACCAGGCCCCCACTCATGTCCAACTCATGTCTCCCACCACCCCCATCCCCCAGCAGTGCAGGGGCACCCTCCACCAGGCCCCCACTCATGTCCCCCTGCACCGCCACCCCCCAGCATCCAGGGGCACCCTCCACCAGGCCCCCACTCATGTCTCCCACCACCCCCACCCCCCAGCATCCAGGGGCACCCTCCACCAGGCCCCCACTCATGTCCCCCTGCATCCCCACCCCCCAGCATCCAGGGGCACCCTCCACCAGGCCCCCACTCATGTCTCCCACCCACTCCACCCCCCCAGCAGTGTGGGGCACCCTCCACCAGGCTCCCACCCATGTCTACCACCACCCCCACCCCCCAGCCACCATGGGCAGCCCCCACCAGGCCCCCACCCATGTCCAACTCATGTCTCCCACCACCCCACCCCCCAGCAGTGCAGGGGCACCCTCCACCAGGCCCCCACTCATGTCCCCCTTCACCCCCACCCCCCAGCATCCAGGGGCACCCTCCACCAGGCCCCCACTCATGTCCCCCTGCATCCCCACCCCCCAGCATCCAGGGGCACCCTCCACCAGGCCCCCACTCATGTCCCCCTGCATCCCCACCCCCCAGCATCCAGGGGCACCCTCCACCAGGCCCCCACTCATGTCCCCCTGCACCCCCACCCCCCAGCAGTGCAGGGGCACCCTCCACCAGGCCCCCACTCATGTCTCCCACCACCCCCACCCCCCAGCATCCAGGGGCAGCCTCCACCAGGCCCCCACTCATGTCTACCACCACCCCCACCCCCCAGCAGTGCAGGGGCAGCCTCCACCAGGCCCCCACTCATGTCTCCCACCACCCCCACCCCCCAGCCACCAGGGCCAGCCTCCACCAGGCCCCCACTCATGTCTACCACCACCCCCACCCCCCAGCAGTGCAGGGGCAGCCTCCACCAGGCCCCCACTCATGTCTCCCACCACCCCCACCCCCCAGCCACCAGGGGCAGCCTCCACCAGGCCCCCACTCATGTCTACCACCACCCCCACCCCCCAGCAGTGCAGGGGCAGCCTCCACCAGGCCCCCACTCATGTCTCCCACCACCCCCACCCCCCAGCATCCAGGGGCACCCTCCACCAGGCCCCCACACATGTCCCCCTGCACCCTCACCCCCCAGCAGTGCAGGGGCACCCTCCACCAGGCCCCCACTCATGTCTCCCACCACCCCCACCCCCCAGCCACCAGGGGCAGCCTCCACCAGGCCCCCACTCATTTCCCCCTGCACCCCCACCCCCCCAGCAGTGCAGGCGCACCCTCCACCAGGCCCCCACTCATGTCTCCCACCACCCCCACACCCCAGCCACCAGGGGCAGCCTCCACCAGGCCCCCACTCATGTCTCCCACCACCCCCACCCCCCAGCAGTGCAGGGGCAGCCTCCACCAGGCCCCCACTCATGTCTCCCACCACCCCCACCACCCAGCATCCAGGGGCACCCTCCACCAGGCCCCCACTCACGTCACCCTGCACCCCCACCCCCCAGCAGTGCAGGGGCACCCTCCACCAGGCCCCCACTCATGTCTCCTACCACCCCCACCCCCCAGCATCCAGGGGCAGCCTCCACCAGGCCCCCACTCATGTCCAACTCATGTCTCCCACCACCCCCACCCCCCAGCAGTGCAGGGGCACCCTCCACCAGGCCCCCACTCATGTCCCCCTGCACCCCCACCCCCCAGCATCCAGGGGCACCCTCCACCAGGCCCCCACTCATGTCTCCCACCACCCCACCCCCCAGCATCCAGGGGCACCCTCCACCAGGCCCCCACTCATGTCCCCCTGCATCCCCACACCCCAGCATCCAGGGGCACCCTCCACCAGGCCCCCACTCATGTCTCCCACCCACCCCCACCCCCCAGCAGTGTGGGGCACCCTGCACCAGGCTCCCACCCATGTCTACCACCACCCCCACCCCCCAGCCACCATGGGCAGCCCCCACCAGGCCCCCACTCATGTCCAACTCATGTCTCCCACCACCCCCACCCCCCAGCAGTGCAGGGGCACCCTCCACCAGGCCCCCACTCATATCCCCCTGCACCCCCACCCCCCAGCATCCAGGGGCACCCTCCACCAGGCCCCCACTCATGTCCAACTCATGTCTCCCACCACCCCCACAACCAAGCATCCAGGGGCACCCTCCACCAGGCCCCCACTCATGTCCACCTGCACCCCCACCCCCCAGCAGTGCAGGTGCACCCTCCACCAGGCCCCCCTCATGTCTCCCACCACCCCCAGCCACCAGGGGCAGCCTCCACCAGGCCCCCACTCATGTCCCCCTGCATCCCCACCCCCCAGCAGTGCAGGGGCACCCTCCACCAGGCCCCCACTCATGTCTCCCACCACCCCCACCCCCCAGCCACCAGGGGCAGCCTCCACCAGGCCCCCACTCATGTCTCCCACCACCCCCACCCCCCAGCAGTGCAGGGGCAGCCTCCACCAGGCCCCCACTCATGTCTCCCACCACCCCCACCCCCCAGCATCCAGGGGCACCCTCCACCAGGCCCCCACACATGTCCCCCTGCACCCTCACCCCCCAGCAGTGCAGGGGCACCCTCCACCAGGCCCCCACTCATGTCTCCCACCACCCCCACCCCCCAGCCACCAGGGGCAGCCTCCACCAGGCCCCCACTCATTTCCCCCTGCACCCCCACCCCCCCAGCAGTGCAGGCGCACCCTCCACCAGGCCCCCACTCATGTCTCCCACCACCCCCACACCCCAGCCACCAGGGGCAGCCTCCACCAGGCCCCCACTCATGTCTCCCACCACCCCCACCCCCCAGCAGTGCAGGGGCAGCCTCCACCAGGCCCCCACTCATGTCTCCCACCACCCCCACCACCCAGCATCCAGGGGCACCCTCCACCAGGCCCCCACTCACGTCACCCTGCACCCCCACCCCCCAGCAGTGCAGGGGCACCCTCCACCAGGCCCCCACTCATGTCTCCTACCACCCCCACCCCCCAGCATCCAGGGGCAGCCTCCACCAGGCCCCCACTCATGTCCAACTCATGTCTCCCACCACCCCCACCCCCCAGCAGTGCAGGGGCACCCTCCACCAGGCCCCCACTCATGTCCCCCTGCACCCCCACCCCCCAGCATCCAGGGGCACCCTCCACCAGGCCCCCACTCATGTCTCCCACCACCCCACCCCCCAGCATCCAGGGGCACCCTCCACCAGGCCCCCACTCATGTCCCCCTGCATCCCCACACCCCAGCATCCAGGGGCACCCTCCACCAGGCCCCCACTCATGTCTCCCACCCACCCCCACCCCCCAGCAGTGTGGGGCACCCTGCACCAGGCTCCCACCCATGTCTACCACCACCCCCACCCCCCAGCCACCATGGGCAGCCCCCACCAGGCCCCCACTCATGTCCAACTCATGTCTCCCACCACCCCCACCCCCCAGCAGTGCAGGGGCACCCTCCACCAGGCCCCCACTCATATCCCCCTGCACCCCCACCCCCCAGCATCCAGGGGCACCCTCCACCAGGCCCCCACTCATGTCCAACTCATGTCTCCCACCACCCCCACAACCAAGCATCCAGGGGCACCCTCCACCAGGCCCCCACTCATGTCCACCTGCACCCCCACCCCCCAGCAGTGCAGGTGCACCCTCCACCAGGCCCCCCTCATGTCTCCCACCACCCCCAGCCACCAGGGGCAGCCTCCACCAGGCCCCCACTCATGTCCCCCTGCATCCCCACCCCCCAGCAGTGCAGGGGCACCCTCCACCAGGCCCCCACTCATGTCTCCCACCACCCCCACCCCCCAGCCACCAGGGGCAGCCTCCACCAGGCCCCCACTCATGTCTCCCACCACCCCCACCCCCCAGCAGTGCAGGGGCAGCCTCCACCAGGCCCCCACTCATGTCTCCCACCACCCCCACCCCCCAGCATCTAGGGGCACCCTCCACCAGGCCCCCACTCATGTCCCCCTGCACCCCCACCCCCCAACAGTGCAGGGGCACCCTCCACCAGGCCCTCACTCATGTCTCCCACCACCCCCACCCCCCAGCCACCAGGGGCAGCCTCCACCAGGCCCCCACTCATGTCTCCCACCACCCCCACCCCCCAGCAGTGCAGGGGCAGCCTCCACTAGGCCCCCACTCATGTCTCCCACCACCCCCACCCCCCAGCATCCAGGGGCAGCCTCCACCAGGCCCCCACTCATGTCCAACTCATGTCTCCCACCACCCCCACCCCCCAGCAGTGCAGGGGCACCCTCCACCAGGCCCCCACTCATGTCCCCCTGCACCCCCACCCCCCAGCATCCAGGGGCACCCTCAACCAGGCCCCCACACATGTCTCCCACCACCCCCACCCCCCAGCATCCAGAGGCACCCTCCACCAGGCCCCCACTCATGTCCCCCTGCATCCCCAGCCCCCAGCATCAAGGGGCACCCTCCACCAGGCCCCCACTCATGTCTCCCACCCACCCCACCCCCCCAGCAGTGTGGGGCACCCTCCACCAGGCTCCCACCCATGTCTACCACCACCCCCAGCCCCCAGCCACCATTGGCAGCCCCCACCAGGCCCCCACTCATGTCCAACTCATGTCTCCCACCACCCCCACCCCCCAGCAGTGCTGGGGCAACCTCCACCAGGCCCCCACTCATGTCCCCCTGCACCCCCACCCCCAACATCCAGGGGCACCCTCCACCAGGCCCCCACTCATGTCCAACTCATGTCTCCCACCACCCCGACCCACCAGCATCCAGGGGCACCCTCCACCAGGCCCCCACTCATGTCCCCCTGCATCCCCACCCCCTAGCATCCAGGGGCAGCCTCCACCAGGCCCCCACTCATGTCCCCCTGCACCCCCACCCCCCAGCCGTGCAGGGGCACCCTCCACTAGGCCCCCACTCATGTCTCCCACCACCCCCACCCCCCAGCATCCAGGGGCAGCCTCCACCAGGCCCCCACTCATGTCTCCCACCACCCCCACCCCCCAGCATCCAGGGGCAGCCTCCACCAGGCCCCCACTCATGTCCCCCTGCACCCCCACCCCCCAGCAGTGCAGGGGCACCCTCCACCAGGCCCCCACTCATGTCTCCCACCACCCCCACCCCCCCAGCAGTGTGGGGCACCCTCCACCAGGCTCCCACCCATGTCTACCACCACCCCCACCCCCCAGCCACCATGGGCAGCCCCCACCAGGCCCCCACTCATGTCCAACTCATGTCTCCCACCACCCCCACCCCCCAGCAGTGCAGGGGCACCCTCCACCAGGCCCCCACTCATGTCCCCCTGCACCCCCACCCCCCAGCATCCAGGGGCACCCTCCACCAGGCCCCCACTCATGTCTCCCACCACCCCCACCCCCCAGCATCCAGGGGCACCCTCCACCAGGCCCCCACTCATGTCCCCCTGCACCCAGGTCCTCACAATCCCCAATCATGTGCGTTATGGTCAGCCTCCATAGCCAAAAGGCCCTACCAAGTAACCCATTCACCCACATGGAAATAGAAAGTACATGTTACACCCCCAATGTTCATAAAGCAAATGAACCCATGTCCCTCACACACAATGGTTGCAAATGAATGGGAAAACACCCAACATGACATGCATGAAACCAATGAGATGATACCACAAAGTGAAGTATGAAAACAAAATTGTATTAAAAAAAATTAAATGCAAATGAAATGAAACAAACTACAATGGCAATGAAAAAAAGATAAGCTGCATGTCCGTCCAAAAAAATCATAACTACAAATCCAAATCCAAAAAAATGTTGTTCAAAGTCACATTAAAAATAAAATCAATCCGAGAGATAAAAATAAATGCAAAGACCATTGCTCCATGGAGAATAAATCAAACATAAAAAAAAAAACAATCCAATGAAGAACTATGTACAAAACATCCAAGGGTCCATGAGCCCAACTGAACAAAGGAAACCTACAAAAAACCCTAACTAAAATGCAACTATATACAAAAAGTGGAGCAGTGTCCGTCGACTCCAAATCATAAGAAGAAACAAATGAAACCTAAAACTAAAGAACTATATACAAAGGCGGCGGGCAAGTCCAGCGGCTCACTCCGTGGTGTTCCGGGCCAGGGCATCATCAAACTCCTCGTCTATGTCCCGGAGGCGGTCCTGTTCCATGGCCCGGAGGGTCCGCAGGGACGACGCCATCTGCTCCTGCAACCCCCTGCGGATTGCCTCGAGGCACTCGGCCCGCCTCAGGGCCCTCCGCATGGAGTTCTCCGCCCTGACCATCGTGAGCCGCGCCTCTTCCGCCCGTCGCCGCTCCGCACCTATCTGCTGGCCCAACCGCAGCCACACGGAAGACACTTCCTGTCCTGGGTCCTCCTGCCCTCCGGCCGATGCCTGCCCCTCCGATGTTGATGGCCCCGAGCCATGATGCCTCCCACGTTGACTCTGCTGCTGCCTCCGACGCAACTGCCTCTGCCAGCACGACGGCATCCAGGCTGATGGAATCCACCGACGCCGTTGTGCACGTGCCCTGCCTGATGATGCCGGCACATCCTCCATCTGCTAGGGTACAGTTGCTGTGGTGTCCACCCCTGATGGACCTCCGACTCCCGACTGTGGCAGGGATGGGATCCCCACCGAGCTGGCTGCATTGGTCAGGGCAGGTACACAGGGGGCCCTGGTGGCATCTGGGCCGGAAGGCAGCAAGGAGAACGACCGGCGTATAGCCTCCACAGAGGAGGAGAGGGCCGCCAGATTGGCCGACACATGCAGGAAACCCCCGAACATGGAAGATCCCAATTGGGCCACGTCGGAACGGTGCTCTTCGTGATGATGTGCGTGTTCCTCCCGGGAAGCACGCACGTCATCACAAATTGCACCCGCGCGCATCGCGACCCCAATCAGGACCTTCTCCATACGGACACGGGTCCCCTCGTCCGCAGGTCGAGGGGAGTCAGGTGACATGGACATCCCCTCTACCTGCGGACGGGCCTGGGACGGGGCATCCCTGCTGGTGCATGGTGGTGCACTCACAGGGTCAGGGACAGCGACATGCACAGGCCCCTCCACGGTGACCTGTGCTGCCTCCTGCCCCTGCCCCTGGACTGCACCACTTGCACCAGCAGGGATGCCCCCACCAGGCCCCATGTGTGCCTCAGTGGCGGCCTCCTCCTCCTCTGTGGAAACCACCAACCTGGATGGCTCCTCACCGTCTTCCGCCGTAGCAGGCCCCTGTGGGGGCTCACCCACCCCTTCCGCTGCAGCCGTGGGGGCATCCCCGCCGCCTTGCTCCACAGCGCCGTCTTCGCCCTCTTCTTAACTAGCCGCTGCGTAGAGGGAGACATAGAACACAAGCATCAGGGTACTGTTCAATGGTCCCCTAGACAGGAAGCAATAGCAGATGAGTACCACTGTCAAAGTAAACTTCCATCATGTCCCTCCACAACACATGGGTCAGTCCAGGCAAAACACACACAGTAACAGGCATGGTGCATGCCATGGACATTTCCATACATGTCCAATGGACTCTTGAAACATACAGTGATATGGAACTCACATGCATCATGGGTCATGCCTATCACATGCACACACTTCACCTCAGTCACATCCATCTGGCCTCATACACCCCAAACACAGCGGATACAAGGGTAACTAGGCTGCATCAGTGAATCTGTGCATTGTCACACACATGTGTCATGCATCCATGGCATTCACAAGTCACAGACACGCAGGTCAGGCACACAGACATGGCTACCATATATGTACCTGGCATCAGCACCCATCCCTCACCCCCCCCCCCCCATGTCCAGGAACAGAGACTGGCATGCTCTCATGTGTAAAATCTGCATAGGGCTCCCCATGTGGCATTTAAACACATGCAACAACCATGTGGTTCACACATCACTGGTCGCACATGCATTACCATGATGTCCCTGCACACATACATGGCCTATGTCACACATACAGGCAAGTATCAGACAACCAGCACACCGCAACATGCCCTGTCTCACACAGCAATGCTTGGACACTTACCGCTCAACTCCAGATGGGTCTCCCTCTCAAGGATCTGGGCGTGGAGCGCTGGGCGTACGCGTTCCAGGACCCTCATCTGGATGGAACTCATGCGGCCCCGGCCCCCCTCCACGAGGCGCCGGGCCTTCACGAGGGTCCTGGACCTCAAGTCCTCCCAGCGCTTCTTGATCTTCTGGACGTCGCGGGTTGCCACCCCCTCCGCGTTGGTGGCAACCACACAGTCGGCCCAGATCCTCTCCCGTCCTTCCTTGCTGGCGCGGGACGATCCAAAGAGGGCATCATACTGCCCCAGGACATGCTCCACCAGGACACCAACTTCGGTGGCAGTGAAGCTGGTGCCCTCTGCCCCTCTGGCCTGGGGTTGCCACTGGTGCCAGATGTGGAAGTGCCCGACATGGCAACCCCAGAGGCAGGAGTGGGTGGGCAACTGGGTCCTGGGGCTGGGCTGTGGAGCAATGTTATCCCAGTCGGGAGTCTTCAGTTCCAGCAGGGGTGGACACAGCAACTGGACCCCTGCAGATGGCTGATGTGCAGGCACCAAATGGCAGGGCACGGTGGCAGCAGGCAGGCAGGCAGGCAGGCAGCAGCAGCAGATGGCACGTGGGAGGCTGCTCGGGGCACTGGGGGGGCAGTAATTCGGCCTTCTGGGCAGGAGCGTGGTCTTCCGTGTGTTTTCGCGTGGCCAGCTTGATACGGAGTGATTTGGCACGTGAAAATCCTGCACGTCAGCGTGAAATTCGAGGAAAGGCCCTTAGCGCGTAAGCGTGTCAGCACGCATACGCGATTCTATTGGACCAAAGGCCCTCAGCGCGTCTGTGACGTGACCCGCACGGGTGTTTCCCTCATAGCACGTGATGACGGAGCACACATGGAAAGACTGCACGTCAGAGTGTCATCGCGTGTAATTGGACAAAAGTGCGCATACACGCGATTGGCCTATGTACGTGTATTTCAGGGGTGCGCGGGCACTTACACACGCGAGTACATCGGCGCACGTGTATACCGGGGTGCGCGGGAATTTCCACACGCTATTGGCCTGGGTACTGGATTTCAGGGGTGCGCGGGAAGTTTCACACGCTCGCCTACAACACGCGCAAAGAAACACGTACGCCAGTAGGAAGCAGGCATACGTCGACCCGCGACGCATAAATTTGCTCGCAAACAAAATAACAAGCTCAGACGCCAGGATGAATATACCGTTCCTAGCAGCAGTGGCCGTGGGCTACCAAAGGAGGAGGAGGAGGATAGTCAGGGCCAGAATATTCACACCCAGAACCAGCCTTTTCGGGATGCCTGATGACCAGGTGTATGGGAGGTACAGGTTTCCACCACACATAATACTGGACCTGATGAGTGAGTGGGAGGATGACCTCACATCACCCACCCTGTGCTCCCAAGCACTCAGCTGCCTGGAGAAGGTCCTCAATGTACTGCACTTCTTAGCCACTGGATCATTTCAGCGGACAAGTGCCATAGTGGGTGGGGTGTCACAGGCCACGCAGTCACGCTGCCTACACCAGGTCTTGAACATCATCACTGCACGCCCATCAGTCCGCAGGCACATATACCTGCCCAGAACACCTGCAGAAAGGCATGCTGCCGCCCTGGATTTTTACGGTGTGGCACGATTCCCCAAAGTACTAGGTGCCATTGACTGCACCCATGTGGCTCTACGTCCCCCCAGGGCATCTGAGCACATCTATAGGAACCGCAAGCACTGGCATTCCATCAACGTGCAGGTAGTATGTAATGCCAAGGGAATCATCACCTTAGTATATGCCAACTATCCCGGGTCCACCCACGACAGCTTCATTTACCGAATGTCCACCCTAAGCCGGGACCTAGAAGCTGGCCGGCATGGCGATTCATGGCTGATTGGTGAGTATGAATGCCACTGCACATGCATGCATGTCAGATACTGAGCAAGGTCACAACCCCACCAATGATACCAATCACCACCTCCACAGGGGACAGTGCCTACCCTCTCAGTCCCCACATGATGACGCCAATTCGGAACCCCACCACGCCACCCGAGGTAAGATATAACACAGCCCACATTGCAACCCGGGGCATAGTGGAGCGCACATTTGGAGTGCTTAAGTCACGCTTTCGCTCCCTTGACCGTTCTGGCGGGCAGCTGTTATACGCTCCCCCAGTAGTGTGCATGACCATAGTGGCAGCATGTGTCCTGCACAACGTTGCAACACGCCGGGGCCTGGCCGTGGACATGGTGGTGGCCCCACATCCCCAACCACATGCACAGCCGCTGCGCATGGGAGGGGAAAGGGCACGGGGGAGGCAGCCCGTACACAGCTAGTGGCTAATTACTTCACCTAGAAATCACACCCCTGTGGAGTGCACACTGCCCTGGCACATACCATCTGACAATCAATGATGACTCAACCTGACACTGATCCTGAATGTCTGGAGAATCAACCGTCAAAACCATATCAGCCTGAGATTGTTCACCTGGAAGTGTTACAATGTGTGCATCCCTACCTACACAGACACCACCAATGCAGTTTTGTGAAAAAACACATTCAAGCAGCTAAAATGAATACCCACTTGCAAAATGCAACATGAGGACAGTGCCATGTCACCCAACCCATCCCCAGCACCGCCACACGACACACTGTGCCATGTCATGCTATGTGCAGGTAAACAAAGTAATCCCCACAACATGACACAAGTGTCACAATGTACAGTGTCCCTAATTAAAACTCGCGACACCTGAAATGCTCACAGTAATGCAGGACCAACAACACACTTGAGGAGGTATTTAGCAATAACACTTATCAGCCACTGACCCTCAAAACTACCATTAACATGACATTACGAATGTAAGGAATTAGTAGTCTCACCACCTGGAAATGCCTGCACTCCCACCACTTCCAACTGTACAGTGTTGCTGCCATGTAGAGTTGTAGGTGCACTGCTGCCAACATGGACCCCATCTCCAAAGCAGAGGGTCTTGTGTAGACATGAGGAAAGGACCTGCAAATTAGGAGGTAGACACGGATGATGAGTTACACATCAATGCAACATGCAGTGTACAACACAACAGCAATATGTACTAGGAATGTATACACAGTATTGACTAGACTACCCACACATGTAGTGGGAGTCCAATGTCACCATGTACGTCAATGTCACTTGGGCGAACCCTTTGCAAGCCCATGGAAACAGGAAGCAGGAGGGGTGTGTGTGACAAAAACCCAAGCATCTGAACCAAATACATGACAAGCCTGCATGTGCCCAGCCACAATGCAGCGTATGCCCACAGGAGCCACGGAAGGCAACACATTGGGCCTCATTACGACCCTGGCGGAAATCGAAAAACGATGGCGGAAATGCAATACCGCCATCGAATAGCGCTCGGTGCGACTATGACCCGTCACCGCAAAGTACGAAGCCATTAGCGACACCGTAGTGAACGCCAACGCTAACTGCACCAAGTACGCGCGCGCGCGCCATGCCAAACCGTAAATACCACCATGGCGCAAGGGTACGCGAATTCCGACCCTAGCGGACATGTACCTAACGCCATCAAGCATGGCGGAAAGTACCATTCCGCCATGGTGAGAAGTACGGCATCGCGAATCAACCGTAAACGGCCCCACTGAGTGCCTGTACACCGCTCCCTGCCCACAAAGTACAACTCCCCGTAGGTGCAATGAAGTCACAATGCAACCAGTGAAATGTACAAGTCACCCATGCATGCCAACGAACAAAAGATTCACAAGAGGGGCCAATGGGAGCTGCAGGGCACAGATGGCACGAATACAGAAGCCATTCCAATGGACATGACCACAGTCCCCCCCCCAGAAACGCACGCAAACACAGGCACCTGTGACCAGCAATATTCCGAAAATCACATCATTCCACCAGTCCACCTGGCTGACCGGCATCTGTTACACAAAACCCAATCCCCCGCCCCTGAGCATGACAACATTCAAACTGTCATATTGGCAGCCCCCATCCCTGACCTCACTGGGCGTCGTAGGCAAACGCGCCCAGCACAGTACCACGCAACTAAACTCCGAAGCTGGAACCCAATGCAGATCTCCTCACAATACATCGCTCCCCAAATAGGAATATGCCACATCACTCGCAAAGAAGAACGCTATACGGCCCATATCAGAATAGAAATTTAATGCACAACAAAATCACCAAGCCCATACAGCCATTAGGCCATGAACTCCAAAACACATTTCACCATTGTGGGCTGCATCCGCAAGAAATGACCAGCTACTACTTGTATGACGCCCTGTTCCATCATGGTACACAGAGCCACATTCACGTACGAAAAGGCAACATGGAAGCGCACAGAACCGCAGGGCCGTCCCAATGGGGAGGCACTAGTCCAGCTGAAAGGCCGAAATGTTGCTCCGAGCCACTAGTACTGCGTAAGGGCATGTGGCCCATTGGCGATCGTCCTATAAGATCGTAATGCTGCTCCACTGATTAACACGAAGCAGCAGGTGTCGGGAGTAAAAGCCATCTGCAGGAGTGGCATACAGATGGCAGTGGCAAAAGGGGAGGAGATACCTGTCAACCAAAAGAAAAGAAAAAGAACAGAATGGCCATCAGAACTACATTCGAACAACTCACTTCAATGATCACACGAAATCCACAGCCATATGCATGCTAGCCCACTCCAAAGGATCATCACCACCCCAAAACCACTTGCGACTCATAACCATCTATATCGAGGTGTAAACACCATCACAAACGAGTGTACCTGTGCATGCGTCTGTCAAAACAGAATCCATCAGATGGGAATGTTAACGTGCATGGACACAAGTGTCTGAAGGCGCGTCGAGACAGGGAGGGCTCAACAAGGCCAGATAGACGATGGTCCCACTATGGCAGCCCTGCATCACATAGCGCAGGGGAGGCGGATAGATTCCAAGAAGCCCTGTACATGGCAAACTCTGTATCAAATCATCTGCCCATGCATCCATTCATCATTCCCTCATCCCGGTATAAAAACGCCTGAATATTTACTCACATAACATTAGAAATATCCATTGAGTCTGTGCGTTATGCAGCCTGCAAAATCCACAGTGCCCCAGCCCGTAATTCCAGTGTTGTGAAGTAACATGTATTTGGGAACGTCCGGCCTCATCGCCCACGTCGCTATTGCGCATCCCAAACTATTCATATCCATCATTGCATCCTCGCCATGGCCCCTGTCTCAAGGACATTGAACAATAGAACGTTATATTTGCAGTCAGACCTGTGGGCATCTCCTCGCCGCTAGCTGAAAACCGAAAGCGCCGCCCTTCGAATTCCTCATTTGCAACATCACGTCGAAAAGGCATCTGTGGCCGTTTGAAATCACAAATTAATCCATCTAGTGCGGCTGTGTGTGAAAATGGCAACTGCCTTCACCCACAAATGGGACGCCCCGCCCGTCGGTGCAACTCGGTACAGTGATGCATGAGGGCCCACCGTTACTCGAGTACTACGTTCCACTGACCCTTCACAAGTCTGTTCGCGACTGCTAAGATTGCATGTGAAACAATGGGACCATAGCCGAATGTACATATCAACAAATGTTACACGGCCATCGGGTACAAATACATGATTGCAATAGCAAGATGCCATTACTCGAATTGCAGCGTTGTGTGCGGGACGTGCTCGGCCAAAGGGGAGAGCAGCTTGCACAGGTGGAATGAATCACCACAGGTGGAGGCCATACAGCCTGAAAACACATAAATTGCACACCCAGTCTCCTCCCACAACCACACCCACTCCGAAATGCTACCGGCAGGACTCGCGATGTTGGCCCTGGGGGACCTGATAGCACTGCAAGTACTCCAACTCCAAGAAGAAGACGAACACCAACTACAACCGGCCGCACGGAGGGGACGCAGGAGGAGGAGGAGGCCAAGGCAGGGCCAGCAAGGGCCGCCAGCACAGCCACTACCACCACGCAGGCAGCCCGCAATCCCACGCCTCCGAGCACATCCGTTCAACCTCACTGATGAGCAGATCCACACCCTCTACCGTTTGGACCGGGACACCATAGCCGCCATTGTGGACATGACACAGGCTGACCTTGTCAGCATGATAGATAGCCCAACCGCCATCCCACCCCTACTGAAGGTGGTGTCTGTACTCCACTTCCTGGCCACAGGCACCTACCAGCACACAGTCGGACAGTTGCATGGCATTTCTCAGCCACTGTTCTCACGGACACTATTGCAAGTGCTCGATGCCCTCCTGCAGCACGCAGACGACTACATCTCTCTACCACGCTCGGAGCAGGAAATTACCAACACAAAAGTGGGATTCCATGCACTTGCCGGCATACCGGGTTGCATTGGTGCCATCGACTGCACCCATGTGGAATTGGTCGTCCCACATGCCATGGAGGCCCAGTACCGCAACCGAAAACAATTTCATTCCCTGAATGTACAAATGGTGTGTGACTCCAACAGGATCATTACACATTGTTGTGCCCGATTCCCTGGATCAACCCATGATTCTATGGTCTTGAGGAACTCTACAATACCACGCTACATGGAGCGACACGCAGGGAACAGATCCTGGCTACTCGGTGAGTCTCATTACATGCATGATAATGTGGGGTATGTGATTCGGCAATGACCTGGCAGGAAGGGGGGGGGGTGTGCGTACGTAGCAATGGCATTCCACATCATACGTTTATCGTCCACATACAGGTGATGCTGGATATCCACTGAAGAGATGGCTCCTCACACCAGTCCGGAACCCACGGGACCAGCATGAGGAGGACTACAACCATGCCCACTCACGTACCCGTGTAGTCATTGAACAGGCATTCGGCCTACTGAAGACTCGTTTCCGCTGCCTCAGCAGGTCTGGCGGGGCACTCCTGTACCGCCATGAGAAGGTTGCAAAGATGGTGATGGCATGTGTCATGCTCCACAACATGTGCGTACGTAGAAATGTGCCCATGCCCCCTGACGCAGAACTGCAAGCACCTGATGATGGTCATGATGAGGGTGGGGATGTGGCAGCACCTCAAGGAGTCTGCGAGGCACCGGAGGGCCGTGACATTCGTCAGCATCTCATTGATGCATGCTTCTAGCACTCACGCCTGGTGGCTGATACATGGACACGGTACTCGTGGCACTGTGTGTGTCTGGTACATGCACAATATGGACTGTACGCCTATGATGGCCTAGTACACAAAGATCATTGTCCACACATCTCATTGGTTGATCGTGCACTGTTTATGGCATATGTGATATCATATTGAACACCCTATTGACCCGCCACCCAAGTGAGCCCAACACACCCCCTCCACCCTCCTACCTCCCCCCCGAACACCAGTGTCCAAAGATGCTCATTGTCAGTGGGCTGTCGCTATTGCAAGCCCCCTCTGCGGGTATCAGGGGCACCCCTTCCTGTGGAGCGCAGGTTCCTCCCAGATCTACGTTGGGGGCTGCCCTGGACGGAACTTGCAACGGATGATGTCTCTGCCTGCTCACGTCCATGCATGTCCCTAAGTGTTTGTGAGAGCTCAGTGAGCACACGGCGCACTGCGGCAAGTTCGGCACATACGTCTTTGGACGTCGCATGCAGTTCCCCCCTCAGGCTCTCGGTGCTTCTCTCCATTTGGACTCTCAGGCTCTCGGTGCCACTCTCCATTTGGACTCTCAGGCTCTCGGTGCTACTCTCCATTTGGACTCTCAGGCTCTCGGTGCTACTCTCCATTTCTGCCCTAAGTGTCTCAGTTGATGTTTCTATGTCTGCCTTAGTGCCCCCACATTCATCGGCATGGTCCTTGAGGAGCGTGGCCAGTTGCTGCTGTTGCACGATTAACTGGTCGAGGGACTGTTGCCTCTGCTGGGCCATGGCCATTTGCGGGGGTGTCACAGAGGGGCTGTTGACCTCATGTTGCCTTGCCACAGGGCTTGTGGGGGATGGCCAGTCGTCGTCTTGTGGGTGCCCCTGCGTGGTATCCTCATGTTGTACGGGATGGGACAGACAGGGGGATTGGGACAGGTCATGGATGGATCTGACTTCGACATCCCCGTCTTCTGTGTCGGAGCATGCTGCCATCAATGGGGTGTCACCTATGGTGCTGCTGCCACCAGAGGCAGTGCCTTCTGTGGCATCCGTTGGGGGGACCTGTGGTGGTGGTGTTGTGGGCATGCTGGCTGCTGGGGTGCCTGTTGATGTTCCCTCCTCTGTGCTGCCACCTGATTTGTGCTGCTGCCGTGTCTTGATGCGTGCAGCTGAGGTGGAGGGTCTTTGGCCGTTGGTATTGGCCCTCTTTGCAGGTGTGCTGGTAGGGGTGTCCTGATGCTCGTCGTTTGGATCGGACCCTGTGGTGGAGTAAAGGAGGGCGAGGGTTATTAATGGGTCTGTGGGTATTGGAATGGCATTGTATCACATGCATTGGGGTGGTACCTGAGGGTGATTTGGGTCGGGGCCTTGGAGGTGCTTTCATTTGTGTGTGGAGTGAGGGTGCAGTTGTTTGGCAGCCTGCAGTTAGGGTGTGCCTGCTGCACGTGTAGTGGGTGTTTTAGGGGTTTTTAATTATTTATGTATTTATTGTGAGTTTTAAAGTGCGCTATCAGGCCGATGTGTGTGGACGTTCTCCTGGACATGTGTTTCTGTTGCACTATGTGGACACATGGTACTTCACATGATTGGACATTGTGGATTTAGCATTGTTTTATTTGGCCCACCTACCTGAATCTTCGGATGTCTGCACTCCTTTCTCCATCCCTCCGACTCCCTCTATGCTCTCCATTCCGATGGTGGAGGCACAGATTTCTTCCCAGGGGGTCAACTTGATGGGTGATTCAGGACCTCCCCCGGTGGCTGTGGCAATGTTGCGGTTGGCAGAAAGTATGCTGCGGACGCGTATCCGCAGGTCGTCCCATCGCTTTCTGCATTGCTGTGGGTTGTGGGGTGCGGTCCCCACCGCACTTACACGCTGTGCCACCAGAAACCAGTCCAGGCAAAACACACACAGTAACAGGCATGGTGCATGCCATGGACATTTCCATACATGTCCAATGGACTCTTGAAACATACAGTGATATGGAACTCACATGCATCATGGGTCATGCCTATCACATGCACACACTTCACCTCAGTCACATCCATCTGGCCTCATACACCCCAAACACAGCGGATACAAGGGTAACTAGGCTGCATCAGTGAATCTGTGCATTGTCACACACATGTGTCATGCATCCATGGCATTCACAAGTCACAGACACGCAGGTCAGGCACACAGACATGGCTACCATATATGTACCTGGCATCAGCACCCATCCCTCACCCCCCCCCCCCATGTCCAGGAACAGAGACTGGCATGCTCTCATGTGTAAAATCTGCATAGGGCTCCCCATGTGGCATTTAAACACATGCAACAACCATGTGGTTCACACATCACTGGTCGCACATGCATTACCATGATGTCCCTGCACACATACATGGCCTATGTCACACATACAGGCAAGTATCAGACAACCAGCACACCGCAACATGCCCTGTCTCACACAGCAATGCTTGGACACTTACCGCTCAACTCCAGATGGGTCTCCCTCTCAAGGATCTGGGCGTGGAGCGCTGGGCGTACGCGTTCCAGGACCCTCATCTGGATGGAACTCATGCGGCCCCGGCCCCCCTCCACGAGGCGCCGGGCCTTCACGAGGGTCCTGGACCTCAAGTCCTCCCAGCGCTTCTTGATCTTCTGGACGTCGCGGGTTGCCACCCCCTCCGCGTTGGTGGCAACCACACAGTCGGCCCAGATCCTCTCCCGTCCTTCCTTGCTGGCGCGGGACGATCCAAAGAGGGCATCATACTGCCCCAGGACATGCTCCACCAGGACACCAACTTCGGTGGCAGTGAAGCTGGTGCCCTCTGCCCCTCTGGCCTGGGGTTGCCACTGGTGCCAGATGTGGAAGTGCCCGACATGGCAACCCCAGAGGCAGGAGTGGGTGGGCAACTGGGTCCTGGGGCTGGGCTGTGGAGCGATGTTATCCCAGTCGGGAGTCTTCAGTTCCAGCAGGGGTGGACACAGCAACTGGACCCCTGCAGATGGCTGATGTGCAGGCACCAAATGGCAGGGCACGGTGGCAGCAGGCAGGCAGGCAGGCAGGCAGCAGCAGCAGATGGCACGTGGGAGGCTGCTCGGGGCACTGGGGGGGCAGTAATTCGGCCTTCTGGGCAGGAGCGTGGTCTTCCGTGTGTTTTCGCGTGGCCAGCTTGATACGGAGTGATTTGGCACGTGAAAATCCTGCACGTCAGCGTGAAATTCGAGGAAAGGCCCTTAGCGCGTAAGCGTGTCAGCACGCATACGCGATTCTATTGGACCAAAGGCCCTCAGCGCGTCTGTGACGTGACCCGCACGGGTGTTTCCCTCATAGCACGTGATGACGGAGCACACATGGAAAGACTGCACGTCAGAGTGTCATCGCGTGTAATTGGACAAAAGTGCGCATACACGCGATTGGCCTATGTACGTGTATTTCAGGGGTGCGCGGGCACTTACACACGCGAGTACATCGGCGCACGTGTATACCGGGGTGCGCGGGAATTTCCACACGCTATTGGCCTGGGTACTGGATTTCAGGGGTGCGCGGGAAGTTTCACACGCTCGCCTACAACACGCGCAAAGAAACACGTACGCCAGTAGGAAGCAGGCATACGTCGACCCGCGACGCATAAATTTGCTCGCAAACAAAATAACAAGCTCAGACGCCAGGATGAATATACCGTTCCTAGCAGCAGTGGCCGTGGGCTACCAAAGGAGGAGGAGGAGGATAGTCAGGGCCAGAATATTCACACCCAGAACCAGCCTTTTCGGGATGCCTGATGACCAGGTGTATGGGAGGTACAGGTTTCCACCACACATAATACTGGACCTGATGAGTGAGTGGGAGGATGACCTCACATCACCCACCCTGTGCTCCCAAGCACTCAGCCGCCTGGAGAAGGTCCTCAATGTACTGCACTTCTTAGCCACTGGATCATTTCAGCGGACAAGTGCCATAGTGGATGGGGTGTCACAGGCCACGCAGTCACGCTGCCTACACCAGGTCTTGAACATCATCACTGCACGCCCATCAGTCCGCAGGCACATATACCTGCCCAGAACACCTGCAGAAAGGCATGCTGCCGCCCTGGATTTTTACGGTGTGGCACGATTCCCCAAAGTACTAGGTGCCATTGACTGCACCCATGTGGCTCTACGTCCCCCCAGGGCATCTGAGCACATCTATAGGAACCGCAAGCACTGGCATTCCATCAACGTGCAGGTAGTATGTAATGCCAAGGGAATCATCACCTTAGTATATGCCAACTATCCCGGGTCCACCCACGACAGCTTCATTTACCGAATGTCCACCCTAAGCCGGGACCTAGAAGCTGGCCGGCATGGCGATTCATGGCTGATTGGTGAGTATGAATGCCACTGCACATGCATGCATGTCAGATACTGAGCAAGGTCACAACCCCACCAATGATACCAATCACCACCTCCACAGGGGACAGTGCCTACCCTCTCAGTCCCCACATGATGACGCCAATTCGGAACCCCACCACGCCACCCGAGGTAAGATATAACACAGCCCACATTGCAACCCGGGGCATAGTGGAGCGCACATTTGGAGTGCTTAAGTCACGCTTTCGCTCCCTTGACCGTTCTGGCGGGCAGCTGTTATACGCTCCCCCAGTAGTGTGCATGATCATAGTGGCAGCATGTGTCCTGCACAACGTTGCAACACGCCGGGGCCTGGCCGTGGACATGGTGGTGGCCCCACATCCCCAACCACATGCACAGCCGCTGCGCATGGGAGGGGAAAGGGCACGGGGGAGGCAGCCCGTACACAGCTAGTGGCTAATTACTTCACCTAGAAATCACACCCCTGTGGAGTGCACACTGCCCTGGCACATACCATCTGACAATCAATGATGACTCAACCTGACACTGATCCTGAATGTCTGGAGAATCAACCGTCAAAACCATATCAGCCTGAGATTGTTCACCTGGAAGTGTTACAATGTGTGCATCCCTACCTACACAGACACCACCAATGCAGTTTTGTGAAAAAACACATTCAAGCAGCTAAAATGAATACCCACTTGCAAAATGCAACATGAGGACAGTGCCATGTCACCCAACCCATCCCCAGCACCGCCACACGACACACTGTGCCATGTCATGCTATGTGCAGGTAAACAAAGTAATCCCCACAACATGACACAAGTGTCACAATGTACAGTGTCCCTAATTAAAACTCGCGACACCTGAAATGCTCACAGTAATGCAGGACCAACAACACACTTGAGGAGGTATTTAGCAATAACACTTATCAGCCACTGACCCTCAAAACTACCATTAACATGACATTACGAATGTAAGGAATTAGTAGTCTCACCACCTGGAAATGCCTGCACTCCCACCACTTCCAACTGTACAGTGTTGCTGCCATGTAGAGTTGTAGGTGCACTGCTGCCAACATGGACCCCATCTCCAAAGCAGAGGGTCTTGTGTAGACATGAGGAAAGGACCTGCAAATTAGGAGGTAGACACGGATGATGAGTTACACATCAATGCAACATGCAGTGTACAACACAACAGCAATATGTACTAGGAATGTATACACAGTATTGACTAGACTACCCACACATGTAGTGGGAGTCCAATGTCACCATGTACGTCAATGTCACTTGGGCGAACCCTTTGCAAGCCCATGGAAACAGGAAGCAGGAGGGGTGTGTGTGACAAAAACCCAAGCATCTGAACCAAATACATGACAAGCCTGCATGTGCCCAGCCACAATGCAGCGTATGCCCACAGGAGCCACGGAAGGCAACACATTGGGCCTCATTACGACCCTGGCGGAAATCGAAAAACGATGGCGGAAATGCAATACCGCCATCGAATAGCGCTCGGTGCGACTATGACCCGTCACCGCAAAGTATGAAGCCATTAGCGACACCGTAGTGAACGCCAACGCTAACTGCACCAAGTACGCGCGCGCGCGCCATGCCAAACCGTAAATACCACCATGGCGCAAGGGTACGCGAATTCCGACCCTAGCGGACATGTACCTAACGCCATCAAGCATGGCGGAAAGTACCATTCCGCCATGGTGAGAAGTACGGCATCGCGAATCAACCGTAAACGGCCCCACTGAGTGCCTGTACACCGCTCCCTGCCCACAAAGTACAACTCCCCGTAGGTGCAATGAAGTCACAATGCAACCAGTGAAATGTACAAGTCACCCATGCATGCCAACGAACAAAAGATTCACAAGAGGGGCCAATGGGAGCTGCAGGGCACAGATGGCACGAATACAGAAGCCATTCCAATGGACATGACCACAGTCCCCCCCCCAGAAACGCACGCAAACACAGGCACCTGTGACCAGCAATATTCCGAAAATCACATCATTCCACCAGTCCACCTGGCTGACCGGCATCTGTTACACAAAACCCAATCCCCCGCCCCTGAGCATGACAACATTCAAACTGTCATATTGGCAGCCCCCATCCCTGACCTCACTGGGCGTCGTAGGCAAACGCGCCCAGCACAGTACCACGCAACTAAACTCCGAAGCTGGAACCCAATGCAGATCTCCTCACAATACATCGCTCCCCAAATAGGAATATGCCACATCACTCGCAAAGAAGAACGCTATACGGCCCATATCAGAATAGAAATTTAATGCACAACAAAATCACCAAGCCCATACAGCCATTAGGCCATGAACTCCAAAACACATTTCACCATTGTGGGCTGCATCCGCAAGAAATGACCAGCTACTACTTGTATGACGCCCTGTTCCATCATGGTACACAGAGCCACATTCACGTACGAAAAGGCAACATGGAAGCGCACAGAACCGCAGGGCCGTCCCAATGGGGAGGCACTAGTCCAGCTGAAAGGCCGAAATGTTGCTCCGAGCCACTAGTACTGCGTAAGGGCATGTGGCCCATTGGCGATCGTCCTATAAGATCGTAATGCTGCTCCACTGATTAACACGAAGCAGCAGGTGTCGGGAGTAAAAGCCATCTGCAGGAGTGGCATACAGATGGCAGTGGCAAAAGGGGAGGAGATACCTGTCAACCAAAAGAAAAGAAAAAGAACAGAATGGCCATCAGAACTACATTCGAACAACTCACTTCAATGATCACACGAAATCCACAGCCATATGCATGCTAGCCCACTCCAAAGGATCATCACCACCCCAAAACCACTTGCGACTCATAACCATCTATATCGAGGTGTAAACACCATCACAAACGAGTGTACCTGTGCATGCGTCTGTCAAAACAGAATCCATCAGATGGGAATGTTAACGTGCATGGACACAAGTGTCTGAAGGCGCGTCGAGACAGGGAGGGCTCAACAAGGCCAGATAGACGATGGTCCCACTATGGCAGCCCTGCATCACATAGCGCAGGGGAGGCGGATAGATTCCAAGAAGCCCTGTACATGGCAAACTCTGTATCAAATCATCTGCCCATGCATCCATTCATCATTCCCTCATCCCGGTATAAAAACGCCTGAATATTTACTCACATAACATTAGAAATATCCATTGAGTCTGTGCGTTATGCAGCCTGCAAAATCCACAGTGCCCCAGCCCGTAATTCCAGTGTTGTGAAGTAACATGTATTTGGGAACGTCCGGCCTCATCGCCCACGTCGCTATTGCGCATCCCAAACTATTCATATCCATCATTGCATCCTCGCCATGGCCCCTGTCTCAAGGACATTGAACAATAGAACGTTATATTTGCAGTCAGACCTGTGGGCATCTCCTCGCCGCTAGCTGAAAACCGAAAGCGCCGCCCTTCGAATTCCTCATTTGCAACATCACGTCGAAAAGGCATCTGTGGCCGTTTGAAATCACAAATTAATCCATCTAGTGCGGCTGTGTGTGAAAATGGCAACTGCCTTCACCCACAAATGGGACGCCCCGCCCGTAGGTGCAACTCGGTACAGTGATGCATGAGGGCCCACCGTTACTCGAGTACTACGTTCCACTGACCCTTCACAAGTCTGTTCGCGACTGCTAAGATTGCATGTGAAACAATGGGACCATAGCCGAATGTACATATCAACAAATGTTACACGGCCATCGGGTACAAATACATGATTGCAATAGCAAGATGCCATTACTCGAATTGCAGCGTTGTGTGCGGGACGTGCTCGGCCAAAGGGGAGAGCAGCTTGCACAGGTGGAATGAATCACCACAGGTGGAGGCCATACAGCCTGAAAACACATAAATTGCACACCCAGTCTCCTCCCACAACCACACCCACTCCGAAATGCTACCGGCAGGACTCGCGATGTTGGCCCTGGGGGACCTGATAGCACTGCAAGTACTCCAACTCCAAGAAGAAGACGAACACCAACTACAACCGGCCGCACGGAGGGGACGCAGGAGGAGGAGGAGGCCAAGGCAGGGCCAGCAAGGGCCGCCAGCACAGCCACTACCACCACGCAGGCAGCCCGCAATCCCACGCCTCCGAGCACATCCGTTCAACCTCACTGATGAGCAGATCCACACCCTCTACCGTTTGGACCGGGACACCATAGCCGCCATTGTGGACATGACACAGGCTGA
Organism: Ambystoma mexicanum; assembly: GCF_040938575.1. Classification (NCBI taxonomy): domain Eukaryota; kingdom Metazoa; phylum Chordata; class Amphibia; order Caudata; family Ambystomatidae; genus Ambystoma; species Ambystoma mexicanum. The sequence continues at coordinate 1,058,949,895 of NC_090935.1, read as the reverse complement.
CCTTGTCAGCATGATAGATAGCCCAACCGCCATCCCACCCCTACTGAAGGTGGTGTCTGTACTCCACTTCCTGGCCACAGGCACCTACCAGCACACAGTCGGACAGTTGCATGGCATTTCTCAGCCACTGTTCTCACGGACACTATTGCAAGTGCTCGATGCCCTCCTGCAGCACGCAGACGACTACATCTCTCTACCACGCTCGGAGCAGGAAATTACCAACACAAAAGTGGGATTCCATGCACTTGCCGGCATACCGGGTTGCATTGGTGCCATCGACTGCACCCATGTGGAATTGGTCGTCCCACATGCCATGGAGGCCCAGTACCGCAACCGAAAACAATTTCATTCCCTGAATGTACAAATGGTGTGTGACTCCAACAGGATCATTACACATTGTTGTGCCCGATTCCCTGGATCAACCCATGATTCTATGGTCTTGAGGAACTCTACAATACCACGCTACATGGAGCGACACGCAGGGAACAGATCCTGGCTACTCGGTGAGTCTCATTACATGCATGATAATGTGGGGTATGTGATTCGGCAATGACCTGGCAGGAAGGGGGGGGGGGTGTGCGTACATAGCAATGTCATTCCACATCATACGTTTATCGTCCACATACAGGTGATGCTGGATATCCACTGAAGAGATGGCTCCTCACACCAGTCCGGAACCCACGGGACCAGCATGAGGAGGACTACAACCATGCCCACTCACGTACCCGTGTAGTCATTGAACAGGCATTCGGCCTACTGAAGACTCGTTTCCGCTGCCTCAGCAGGTCTGGCGGGGCACTCCTGTACCGCCATGAGAAGGTTGCAAAGATGGTGATGGCATGTGTCATGCTCCACAACATGTGCGTACGTAGAAATGTGCCCATGCCCCCTGACGCAGAACTGCAAGCACCTGATGATGGTCATGATGAGGGTGGGGATGTGGTAGCACCTCAAGGAGTCTGCGAGGCACCGGAGGGCCGTGACATTCGTCAGCATCTCATTGATGCATGCTTCTAGCACTCACGCCTGGTGGCTGATACATGGACACGGTACTCGTGGCACTGTGTGTGTCTGGTACATGCACAATATGGACTGTACGCCTATGATGGCCTAGTACACAAAGATCATTGTCCACACATCTCATTGGTTGATCGTGCACTGTTTATGGCATATGTGATATCATATTGAACACCCTATTGACCCGCCACCCAAGTGAGCCCAACACACCCCCTCCACCCTCCTACCTCCCCCCGAACACCAGTGTCCAAAGATGCTCATTGTCAGTGGGCTGTCGCTATTGCAAGCCCCCTCTGCGGGTATCAGGGGCACCCCTGCCTGTGGAGCGCAGGTTCCTCCCAGATCTACGTTGGGGGCTGCCCTGGACGGAACTTGCAACGGATGATGTCTCTGCCTGCTCACGTCCATGCATGTCCCTAAGTGTTTGTGAGAGCTCAGTGAGCACACGGCGCACTGCGGCAAGTTCGGCACATACGTCTTTGGACGTCGCATGCAGTTCCCCCCTCAGGCTCTCGGTGCTTCTCTCCATTTGGACTCTCAGGCTCTCGGTGCCACTCTCCATTTGGACTCTCAGGCTCTCGGTGCTACTCTCCATTTGGACTCTCAGGCTCTCGGTGCTACTCTCCATTTGTGCCCTTAGTGTCTTTGTACTTCTCTCCATTTCTGCCCTAAGTGTCTCAGTTGATGTTTCTATGTCTGCCTTAGTGCCCCCACATTCATCGGCATGGTCCTTGAGGAGCGTGGCCAGTTGCTGCTGTTGCACGATTAACTGGTCGAGGGACTGTTGCCTCTGCTGGGCCATGGCCATTTGCGGGGGTGTCACAGAGGGGCTGTTGACCTCATGTTGCCTTGCCACAGGGCTTGTGGGGGATGGCCAGTCGTCGTCTTGTGGGTGCCCCTGCGTGGTATCCTCATGTTGTACGGGATGGGACAGACAGGGGGATTGGGACAGGTCATGGATGGATCTGACTTCGACATCCCCGTCTTCTGTGTCGGAGCATGCTGCCATCAATGGGGTGTCACCTATGGTGCTGCTGCCACCAGAGGCAGTGCCTTCTGTGGCATCCGTTGGGGGGACCTGTGGTGGTGGTGTTGTGGGCATGCTGGCTGCTGGGGTGCCTGTTGATGTTCCCTCCTCTGTGCTGCCACCTGATTTGTGCTGCTGCCATGTCTTGATGCGTGCAGCTGAGGTGGAGGGTCTTTGGCCGTTGGTATTGGCCCTCTTTGCAGGTGTGCTGGTAGGGGTGTCCTGATGCTCGTCGTTTGGATCGGACCCTGTGGTGGAGTAAAGGAGGGCGAGGGTTATTAATGGGTCTGTGGGTATTGGAATGGCATTGTATCACATGCATTGGGGTGGTACCTGAGGGTGATTTGGGTCGGGGCCTTGGAGGTGCTTTCATTTGTGTGTGGAGTGAGGGTGCAGTTGTTTGGCAGCCTGCAGTTAGGGTGTGCCTGCTGCACGTGTAGTGGGTGTTTTAGGGGTTTTTAATTATTTATGTATTTATTGTGAGTTTTAAAGTGCGCTATCAGGCCGATGTGTGTGGACGTTCTCCTGGACATGTGTTTCTGTTGCACTATGTGGACACATGGTACTTCACATGATTGGACATTGTGGATTTAGCATTGTTTTATTTGGCCCACCTACCTGAATCTTCGGATGTCTGCACTCCTTTCTCCATCCCTCCGACTCCCTCTATGCTCTCCATTCCGATGGTGGAGGCACAGATTTCTTCCCAGGGGGTCAACTTGATGGGTGATTCAGGACCTCCCCCGGTGGCTGTGGTAATGTTGCGGTTGGCAGAAAGTATGCTGCGGACGCGTATCCGCAGGTCGTCCCATCGCTTTCTGCATTGCTGTGGGTTGTGGGGTGCGGTCCCCACCGCACTTACACGCTGTGCCACCAGAGCCCATATGGCCTTCTTGTTCGCAAGTGCCGTCCTGGTCATTTGCGTGGAGAAGACGACAGCAGCATTCTCCTGGAGGGTCTCTGTTAGCACGGTGAGTTCCTCACGGGAGAAGTGGACCTGCCGCTTGCGGTCGCACGCTTTCTTCGCTACTTTTCCCATTTTTCTTGGTTTCGCTAGGGTGGATGACGGGTTGGGGTGTGTCTCAGGGTAGTGTTTTTAGTGGTTGTGTGGATTTTGTGGTTTTATAGGTGTACGGCGGGATGTTTCCCGTTCCGGGCCCATGTTTTTACTTCCGTTTCCGTATATTTACGGTCACCGTACTTTCCGGTTGGCGGTCACTGCGGTGTCCGCTGTGATGGGTGGCGGTATTGCACCTAGAGCGCCGTACGGCGGCGGTGTGGGCCGTTTTGGGGTCATTTCCGCCATCGCAGACTTTGCACTTCCGCCATGGCGTGGTGCTCGTGCCCGATGGGTCGGAATGGGCCGCACTTTGCTCCATCGTGCAATGGCGGAAACGCTATTTACGCTGTGGCGGTCCGGTCAGTCACTTTCCGCCAGGGTCGTAATGAGGGCCATTGTCCCAAAAAAAAAAAAAAAAAAAAATGGCCATTAATGGGCCCGGGGGGGTTGGGGAGGCCACCCAGGAGGTCCGAGGACAGGGTGCACACCAAAACCAACCTGTGTGGATCTTGGGAAAAAAAAAACACCTCCATGGGCTCATGGCCCTCACGGCTACCCTATTGTGGGAGTATCACTGCTGTCGCTATTATCACCCTGTGCAGCTGCATCCGGAGGTGGTTGCACTATGGGAGGCAGCCCACGAAAGGCCCTAGTCTGTTCCTCCATGGCTGCAAGCATGCGGGTGTGGTAGGTCTCGTTCTGGAGGATGAGTGTGCGGAGGTCCCCATGCAACAACTCACAGGATGCCCAGACCTCCGCCCTAGTTGCCTGCATCTCAGCTGAGAGCGTACGGGTGAGACGCTCCAGCTGCTGTTCTGTCCTTCGGTTTGTTGAAGCCTCAAGCTCAACAAGAGTCGTCCTGAGGTGAAGGAGCTCCTGCCTCAGGGCTTCCCTGTGGCCCTGGGACTCTATGGAGATGGCTTCCTGCAGAGTCACCAGTGCCGCCCGCCTGTCCCTGTTGGACGCCAACATGTCCTCCCTGTGTGACTGGCAGATGGAGTCGGTTGCCTGCTGTAGTCTATCCATCAGCCTTTCGGGGGGGACAATGGAAGTGGCCACCCTATCCATGGCCTGAGCCATCATCTCTGATGATGCTGCCTGTTGGGTTGCCATACCGTAAATGGATTGCTCCCATGCGGTATTGCCAGGTGGCGTACGGCCACCACGTCGGCGGGCACCACACCTGTCTGGGGCAAGGCGAACTGTGCCTTGCTGTGCCGGCACTGCCTGAGGCTGCAGGACTGCATTCCCCCTCTGACCTGCTGGCCCAGGAACAGGATCAGATGTCGCGGAGTGTGACCCTGCATCCGTAACCACCAAAGGCGTAGCTGCCAACACTGACATCCCCATTGAGGGTTCTGACCCTGGTGCAGGTGGGTGGGACAGAACAGAATCCCTCCCAGGAACACTCACCTGCGACGGCACGTAGGTCTCATCATCCGAATCAACACCTGAGTACAGCTCGGGGGAGGTGCAGCCAGAGACACCCCTTGAGAGCACGACCTGCAGCAGTTGTGGGTTCTCACCCACCACCACACCACGTCCCTCACTGGTGGTCGGTCGGCCCTCGGACCCCTCCTGGGTCTGCACCATCTCCACAACCCCAGCAGTATCAGGTGCGTCTTCCCCTGCAAAGACATAAAAGAAAACAAATGGAAACAGGCATTAGCACCATGGCACACAATGAGGGCTGAGAAGCAAGAGAACCAGTACTAGATTGACACATGTCCCACATGACTAAAACCCTCCCATGCATGCACCCTCACTGCGTATGAAGGGCAGGCAAATGGCACTCACTGATGACACCTAGATGGAAGATGAACACATTTTCTGCATGCTGCCTGGCAGTGGCATCACACATTGGCCTGTGATTGCCAGGTGAAATACACATGCCATCACACAGATGGCATGTACCATTGCTATTGAGTGAAGATGGAGAGGAGGGCAGCACTTATTCATTCAGTCCAGTTCCCGCATGTAATAGCTTTTCTAATTCAAACAGGTCTGATTTTTCACCTGGAGCTGCCAGTCCAAAATGGTCCGATTGCACAGGGACATGTGTGAACAAATGATATCCAGGTAACAAAGTCACTCCACTTTACCATAGCCATGTCAGACATGTGACTACAGGACTGAGAAATGCCTAGTAAAAGTGGTGGAATGCAAACAATCTGCCTGAATGAACAGAGAAAAATAAGCAACAATGTTGTGGCAAGGTGACACTTCAAGGGCAACTGGCGTGCTGTTGGCCTAGATGTCTACTGTTGGCAGAAGGGATACTGCTATGGCCAAATACTGCTGCGCAGAATGTATTGCATGAAGCACATGGGTGACCCAAACGACTCAGGCGCACACACCCTCACCTGGCACACAAACAGAAGCCCTCACACACACACCATGCACATGGATGACACACACATGCATGTGCACTCACCGGACAATGCCTCATAATCAGGCAGATCTCCCACACCTTGGATCTGTTCCTCCGTGACGTAGGTCCCAGCGACTGACTCATGTGGAGTGAGTTCCATGTCTTCTACTGGAGACCCACCTCCAGTCACTAGAGTTGCGGCATGACTTGAGGCCAGCTTATTCTTTGCCCTGCGCTTTAGGTCATTCCAGCGCTTATAGCAATCATTGGCTGTGCGCCTCACGATTCCAAGGGCACTTACGATGTCCGCAACGGTCTGCCAGTGTGCCTGGCGTTGTGCAGGTGTGGTCTTGGATCCTGCAACAATGACCATCTTGTTATCATGTGCGGACACATACTCGACAAGTGCATTCAGTTCGGCATCCGTGAAGCTGGGCTTCCTCGACGGGCCAGACTGTGTAGCTGTGTCTGGGGCATCAGCCTGTGCCGGACGAGCACTCTTCCTCTTCCGCTTGGAAGGTGGTGGTGATCCTGAGTGTCCTGCGCCGCTCTGGACACTAGGGGCAGGAGCCCTGGTGGACTCTGTATCAGGAGTGTGGGATTGCACACTCAGCATGGGAGTTGGTGCAGGCATTGGCTCAAGTGTAATGGTGTCAGGGGGAATGTCATCAGGATGGACTAGGACCGACACTGTCCTGGCTGGGTGTGTGAGAGCTGGGGTGGATGGAGCCGCAGCTGCCCCTGCAGCCTCTCCACCCTGCCTACTTGGGGCAGCAGATGACCTTGCTGCCCCTGATCCACGTGGCCTGATGACATCAACGTGCACCAGCGCACGTGTCATAGGCCTGCTGACCTGGAAGTCAGCCATGGAGTCAGCCAGGTCTGGTGCCACAATGGGCTGGTCCAACAAGGGCTGAGCATGGATGGTGTCAGCCACATCAGCCTCAACCGGGGGGGATTATGGGTGCCCTTGACTGGTCCTCCACACATGGGGGGACAGGGTCACCCTGCAAGTAACGACCACGTCCCCTACCGGATCCACCACGGCCACCACTTGTGGCTCGTCCACCTTTGCCACCCTTACGGAATCCTCGCCTCCCAACCATGGCACTGATGTTAATGTGCGTATGGGAGTGGCTGTAAACTATTGTCCTGGGCAATTGGGGTTCAAAGGGGTTGGGTACCAGATGGTAATTGTACCCTAGTGCTCTAGCAAGGCTGAATGTGACCCCTGGGGAAAGATGACGGGTCACGCAACGCACAGGAAGCCCAAAAAAGGGAGATGATGTGCGCACAACCCCTCCTAGACCACGTGTGCGGAAAAAAAAACCTGCACTACGCTGTGGCACCCAGTAACACAAGAATGAACGTATGCGTGTCACACACAGCCTAGAATGACCTCTGAAGGGGTAGGCTACACACGAGGCAAGCACAGATGTTAGATACGTGCGTGACTCTCCGTCTGCCAGGAAAAAGAGCGTGAAAAAGAAGCGCGTTTGGTTGGCAACACCCCCGCCAAAAGAAGATTTGTACGCTGTCTGAGGAGACAGGACAACAGTAGAAGGGAACACTGTTTGAGGGAACAGGCCCAGGAAAACCAGAAAAAGAGAAAAAAGAGAAAAAGCTGTCAGAGGTAACAGGGAGTACGAACTTGAAACGCCGTGAAGTAAATCGCGTGTGAAACGACAAGAAGTACAGAATTCACCCACTCGCTCTCCACGAAAAGCACGTACAAGGAAATGGTGTTCTACACGTACCTTTTATGCAGGCCCACACGTCCAGCGTCACTTCCGCGTATACTGGCTAGGGCCATTTCCACCAATTACACGCTTTGTCACTTCTGCGTGTAGGGCCATTTCCACCAATTACATGCTTTGTCACTTCCGCATGTACGCGCTAAGGCCATTTCCACCAATTACACGCTTTGACACTCGGACGTGTCTTTCATTTTTTTAACACGCAACATTTCCAACGTGTGCCCTATTCAACGTGCACGTGACTTCATAGACGCGCATACGCTGGTGGCCTTTGGGCCAATGAATGTACAGTGTGCTGACGTGTTTACGCGCTAAGGGCCTTTCCTCGAATTACACGCAGACGTGTTGGATTTTCACGTGCAAAATCACTCCGTATCAAGCTGGCCACGCGTTCACACACGGAAGACCATGCTCCTGCCCAGAAGGCCGAATTACTGCCCCCCTAGAGCCCTGAGCACGCTCCCACCTGCCATCTGCTGCTGTCTGACTGCCTGCTGCCCACGTGCCCTGCCATTTGCTGCCTGCACATCAGCCAGGGGTGCTGTTGCTGTGACCACCCCTGCTGGAACCGAAGACTCCCGACTGCTTTTCCATCGCCCCACAGCCCAGCCCCAGGACCCAGTTGCCCACCCACTCCTGCCTCTGGGGTTGCCATGTCGGGCACTGCAACATCTGGCACCAGTGGCAACCCCCGGCCAAGGAGGCAGAGGGGCACCAGCTTCACGGCCACCGAAGTTGGTGTCCTGGTGGAGCATGTCCTGGGGCAGTATGATGCCCTCTTCGGAAGGTTGCGCGCCGACAAGGAAGGACGGACTCGGATCTGGATGGACATCGTGACTGCCATCAACGCGAGGAGGTGGCAGTCCGCGACTACGAACGTGTCAGGAAGCGCTGGGAGGACTTCAGGTCCAGGACCCTCAACAAGGCCCGGCGCCTCCTGAAGGCAGCGGATGCTAAGGGGCGCCGGGGCCACTTGTCGGAAGATCAGATGAGGGTCCTGGAACGCATATCTCCAGCGCTCCACATCCAGGTCCTTGAGAAGCAGACCCGTCTGGAGTCGAGCGGTAAGTGTACATGCATACTGATTGTAAGCTGTGCGTGTGGTGGTGTGCCAGGAGTGTGCAGGTTGAACATGTATTTTTATGTGGCCAAGTAGGGGGGGTGTACAGGGCCGTGAGGGTGACACATGCGAGGGGTCTCATGTGTGACACATGGATGGTGCTTGTGTGTGTGGGCTTGCATGGCACAGGATGTGGAGGAATGATTGTCAGGTGTGACATGGATGTCGATCAAAACACTGCGACAGTTGGCGGAGGTGTACACATGCATGCAAGTTTGGTGTTGTGTGTGCATGTGTAGTGTACTCCCTATGTTGCATGTGATGTGTGGATGACCTTTGGCTGCTCATGCTGTTGTATGTGAATGGATGGTGCTGGCTGTTGCAATATGGCTGTGGTATGGCTCAGGTGTGCAAGTTGAAATGACATGTGTGTTGGGGATTGTGATGCCATGTCTGAGGTTTACCAATGCCACTCATGTATAACTGTCATGTGTGTATGAGTCCATTTTACAGTGCCCTGATGCCTGTGTTTTCTTTCTCCCTGTCTGCAGCGTCAACTGATGAAGAGGGCGGAGAAGGTGCTGTGGAGCACAGCGGCAGGGGTCGCACCACCAGCCGGAGACGCAAGGCCCGGATCCCCTCCCAGGTTGTGATCTCGTCGGGGAGTGAGGAGTCCGGTGCCACGTCCCAGGCCGCAGCTGCCGAGGGGAGGTCCAAGAGGCGGAGGTTGGAGTTGGACTCCTCGGCAGCAGAAGGGGCAGCTGGGACCCCACAGGGCCCAACGGTGGAAGATGGCACGGAGTCATCCAGGTTGGTGGGGGGTTTGGTGGAGGAGGAGGCCGTGCAAGCGACAGTGGCGGGGTCTGTAGGTGGGGATTCCACTGGTGCTAGTGGTGCGGTGCAGGATCAGGGACAGGAGGCAGCACAGGCTGCCGCGGAGGTGCCTGTGTGCAATCCTGTCCCTGCTCCTGTCACTGCATCATCTTGCACCAGCGGGGATGCCTACCCCCAGACCCATTCTCAGGGAGAGGATTGGCTTACAACACCTGGCCTTCCTCTCCCTGCGGATGTGGCTATCCTGCACCAGGTTGAGCCTGTCCAGGGTGGGGTGGCGTTGCGTCAACGGGCCATGCGAGCTGACCTGCAGTCTTTTCATGATGAGTCTGCACGTCTTCTCGCATGGCTCGTTGACCGCGTTGACCCACTGGGACAGCTCACCAGGGCTGGATTCCTCAGTTTCCTGGACCTTGTTCCGACCCCCTTCTCCACAGAACCCCCTATGCCCCAGTCGTCCTCCATGCCATCTTCCCACCCATGTGTCACCTGGGTGCCCTGTGGAGCTGCCTCCAACCGTGCGGCCAGGCTGGTGGACAACAGATCCCTGCCACAGTCGGGAGTCGGACGTCCAGCAGGGGTGGCCACATCAACGACTGCACCCCAGCTGGAGGAGGATGTGCAGGCACCATCGGACAGGGCACATGGACAGCAGCAGCAACAGCAGCAGGAGGCTGTAGGTGGGAGCCACGATAGCTCGGGGCCTTCAACATCGGAGGGGCAGGCATCGGCCGGAGGGCAGGAGGACCCTGGACGGGAAGTGTCTTCCGTGTGGCAGCGGTTGGGCCACGCCATAGATGCGGAGCGGCGGCGGGCGGAAGAGGCGCGGCTCACGATGGTCAGGGCGGAGAACTCCATGCGGAGGGCCCTGAGGCAGGCCGAGTGCCTCGAGGCAATCCGCAGGGAGTTGGAGGTGAACATGTCGGCGTCCCTGCGGACCCTCGGGGCCATGGAACAGGACCGCCTCCGGGACATAGACGAGGAGTTCGATGATGCCCTGGCCCGGAACACCACTAAGTGAGCCGCTGGACTGGCCCGCCGTCATTGTATATAGTTATTTAGTGATAGGTTTCCTTTATAGTTTATTTTTATTTGGTGTCGACGGACACTGCTCCACCTTTTGTATATAGTTCCATTTTAGATAGGTTTTTTGGTAGGATTCATTTCTTCTCTTGGGATGATGGACCCTAAATACTTTGTACATAGTTGGACTTTGGATTTGGATATTTTTTTTACTATGAATATTTTTTCCCATGGAGCAATGGTTTTCTATTTCTTTTTTCCCTTCTTTTCCTTTTCATGGACTTGAACTTTGGAAGATATTTTTTTGGATTATCATTTATTGATTTTAATTTGAAAAGGGACAGCCAGCTTAATTTTGTTATTTTTTTACTTGTGTATTTTGGTTAATTTTGATTGCCATTGCTGTTGTTTTTAATACATTATTTGGATTTTTTCATTCTTCAATGTGTGGTTTCATCTCATTGTTTTCATGCATGTCATGATATGGGTTTTCAGGTTCACTTGCAACCATTGTGTGTGTGTGAGACACATGTGTTGATTTACATTGTTTCCATTGGAGTAGTATCATGGGCACATGTAATACTTGGTTGTGTCTTTGGGCTGTGGTGGCTGGCCATGAGGCACATGCTTGAGGATTGTCAGGGCCTGTGGGCAGGGGGACATGAGTGGGGGCCTGGCGGAGGGTGCCCCTGCACTGCTGGGGGGTGGGGGTGGTGGGAGACATGGGTGGGGGCCTGGTGGAGGCAGCCCCACAGTGCTGGGGGGTGGGGGTGGTGGTAGACATGGGTGGGAGCCTGGTGGAGGGTGTCCCACACTGCTGGGGGGTGGGGGTGGATGGGAGACATGAGTGGGGGCCTGGTGGAGGGTGCCCCACACTGCTGGGGGGGTGGGGGTGGGTGGGAGACATGAGTGGGGGCCTGGCGGAGGCTGCCCATGGTGGCTGGGGGGTGGGGGTGGTGGGCGACATGGGTGGGGGCCTGGTGGAGGGTGCCCCACACTGCTGGGGGGTGGGGGTGGTGGGAGACATGAGTTGGACATGAGTGGGGGCCTGGTGGGGGCTGCCCATGGTGGCTGGGGGGTGGGGGTGGTGGTAGACATGGGTGGGAGCCTGGTGGAGGGTGCCCCACACTGCTGGGGGGGTGGGGGTGGGTGGGAGACATGAGTGGGGGCCTGGTGGAGGGTGCCCCACACTGCTGGGGGGTGGGGGTGGTGGGAGACATGAGTGGGGGCCTGGCGGGGGCTGCCCATGGTGGGTGGGGGGTGGGGGTGGTGGTAGACATGGGTGGGGGCCTGGTGGAGGGTGCCCCACACTGCTGGGGGGTGGGGGTGGTGGGAGACATGAGTGGGGGCCTGGTGGGGGCTGCCCATGGTGGCTGGGGGTGGGGGGGTGGTAGACACGGGTGGGAGCCTGGTGGAGGGTGCCCCTGCACTGCTGGGGGGTGGGGGTGGGTGGGAGACATGAGTGGGGGCCTGGTGGGGGCTGCCCATGGTGGCTGGGGGGTGGGGGTGGTGGGAGACATGAGTGGGGGCCTGGTGGAGGCTGCCCCACAGTGCTGGGGGGTGGGGGTGCATGGGAGACATGAGTCGGGGCCTGGCGGAGGCTGCCCATGGTGGGTGGGGGGTGGGGGTGGTGGGAGACATGGGTGGGGGCCTGGTGGAGGGTGCCCCACACGGGTGGGGTTGGTGGGAGACATGAGTGGGGGCCTGGCGGAGGATGCCCCTGGATGCTGGGGGGTGGGGGTGGTGGGAGACATGAGTGGGGGCCTGGTGGAGGGTGCCCCTGCACTGCTGGGGGGGTGGGGGTGGTGGGAGACATGAGTGGGTGCCTGGCGGGGGCTGCCCATGGTGGCTGGGGGGTAGGGGGGTATACACGGGTAGGAGCCTGGTGGAGGGTGCCCCTGCACTGCTGGGGGGTGGGGGTGGGTGGGAGACATGAGTGGGGGCCTGGTGGAGGCTGCCCCACAGTGCTGGGGGGTGGGGGTGGTGGTAGACATGGGTGGGAGCCTGGTGGAGGGTGTCCCACACTGCTGGGGGGTGGGGGTGGATGGGAGACATGAGTGGGGGCCTGGTGGAGGGTGCCCCACACTGCTGGGGGGGTGGGGGTGGGTGGGAGACATGAGTGAGGGCCTGGCGGAGGCTGCCCATGGTGGCTGGGGGGTGGGGGTGGTGGGCGACATGGGTGGGGGCCTGGTGGAGGGTGCCCCACACTGCTGGGGGGTGGGGGTGGTGGGAGACATGAGTTGGACATGAGTGGGGGCCTGGTGGGGGCTGCCCATGGTGGCTGGGGGGTGGGGGTGGTGGTAGACATGGGTGGGAGCCTGGTGGAGGGTGCCCCACACTGCTGGGGGGGTGGGGGTGGGTGGGAGACATGAGTGGGGGCCTGGTGGAGGGTGCCCCACACTGCTGGGGGGGTGGGGGTGGTGGGAGACATGAGTGGGGGCCTGGTGGAGGCTGCCCCACAGTGCTGGGGGGTGGGGGTGCATGGGAGACATGAGTGGGGGCCTGGCGGAGGCTGCCCATGGTGGGTGGGGGGTGGGGGTGGTGGGAGACATGGGTGGGGGCCTGGTGGAGGGTGCCCCACACGGGTGGGGTTGGTGGGAGACATGAGTGGGGGCCTGGCGGAGGGTGCCCCTGGATGCTGGGGGGTGGGGGTGGTGGGAGACATGAGTGGGGGCCTGGTGGAGGGTGCCCCTGCACTGCTGGGGGGGTGGGGGTGGTGGGAGACATGAGTGGGTGCCTGGCGGGGGCTGACCATGGTGGCTGGGGGGTAGGGGGGTATACACGGGTAGGAGCCTGGTGGAGGGTGCCCCTGCACTGCTGGGGGGTGGGGGTGGGTGGGAGACATGAGTGGGGGCCTGGTGGAGGGTGCCCCACACTGCTGGGGGGGTGGGGGTGGTGGGAGACATGAGTGGGGGCCTGGCGGTGGCTGCCCATGGTGGCTGGGGGGTGGGGGTGGTGCTAGACATGGGTGGGAGCCTGGTGGAGGGTGCCCCACACTGCTGGGGGGGTGGGGGTGGGTGGGAGACATGAGTGGGGGCCTGGCCGAGGCTGCCCATGGTGGCTGGGGGGTGGGGGTGGTGGGAGACATGGGTGGGGGCCTGGTGGAGGGTGTCCCACACTGCTGGGGGGGGTGGGGGTGGTGGGAGACATGAGTGAGGGCCTGGCGGGGGCTGCCCATGGTGGGTGGGGGGTTGGGGTGGTGGGAGACATGAGTAGGGGCCTGGTGGAGGCTGCCCCACAGTGCTGGGGGGTGGGGGTGGAGGTAGAGATGGGTGGGGGCCTGGTGGAGGGTGCCCCTGGATGCTGGGGGGTGGGGGTGGTGGGAGACATGAGTGGGGGCCTGGCGGAGGGTGCCCCTGGATGCTGGGGGGTGGGGGTGGTGGGAGACATGAGTGGGGGCCTGGCGGGGGCTGCCCATGGTGGCTGGGGGGTGGTAGACATGGGTGGGGGCCTGGTTGAGGGTGCCCCACACTGCTGGGGTGGTGGGGGTGGTGGGAGACATGAGTGGGGGCCTGGCGGAGGCTGCCCATGGATGCTGGGGGGTGGGGGTGGTGGGAGACATGAGTGGGGGCCTGGCGGGGGCTGCCCATGGTGGCTGGGGGGTGGTAGACATGGGTGGGGGCCTGGTTGAGGGTGCCCCACACTGCTGGGGGGGTGGGGGTGGTGGGAGACATGAGTGGGGGCCTGGCGGAGGCTGCCCATGGTGGCTGGGGGGTGGGGGTTGTGGGAGACATGAGTGGGGGCCTGGTGGAGGCTGCCCCACAGTGCTGGGGGGTGGGGGTGGTGGTAGACATGGGTGGGGGCCTGGTGGAGGGTGCCCATGGATGCTGGGGGGTGGGGGTGGTGGGAGACATGAGTGGGGGCCTGGCGGAGGGTGCCCCTGGATGCTGGGGGGTGGTGGGAGACATGAGTGGGGGCCACCACAGCCTACTTAAAATTAAACAAGAGACTTACTGAGGTTTATTATGGGGCCCTGTTGAAGAAAATCACACATATATGCATTTTAAGTTAATTGCATCAATTCATCAGAGATACACCTGATTGAGTGCCTTCTTCTGTAACTATGAATCCCTCTTCTGTAATTCTTTGTGATCTGTTATCACATATATGTGATCTGCACACACAGTACACATGGTTACATTGAAAAGCACTCAGCAGTTGAGCATAGAAAGACAAAGAAGGTGGTGTTGTCTAGATGTGTACTAGAATTTCCTATCCTTTAGCAAACATGCAACACATTTCCTTCAGTGTATTGCCAAAACGTCTGACCTGGTCTTTGAAATGTGGTGCTTTGTTCATCACCCGCAACCTGCAAGGAGTGATGCTTCCGCCCATTACCTTCCCTTGCCCCTGTGCTTGCCTCCAATAGTAGTTGATAGAGCACTGTAGAAAGTGAGGGATTGTAGCAGTAAACACTCACTGGGATATTTGCAGACCCACAATACTTTGCAAGCAAGGCATATTTAAATACCCCAGCATATGAGGTGCATTTTAAGAATGTCATGACCCTGCATGTATACAATTCTTTTGCAGTGCATACAAGATTGTTCGCAACATACCCCACCCTTATATCATTGTGTAGGATTACACAAGTGCTCAGTGAAACCATGTTGGTATAGAAGCGAGTCACCATATAATGTGTGAGGGTCTATGCCCAAAGGAACTCTGAACACTTGAAAATGAGTCAGATTGTGTGAAAAGCATTCTCCTGTCTGAATATCCGGTGCTCTGATACTATGGATGAGTAATCCAAGGCATAGTCCATACCCATTATCCCCTGTAGGCTAAGTAAATGATACTGCAATGTTGCTCTCTACTTATAGGGTAATGTTAGTAATGCTAAAGTAGGAGACGCTGAGCATCACATTTGTCTATCAAAATCTTTAGAGAGCAAATTCATGTGTTAACTTACAAGGGGGCTGCTTCAAAGCACTTGCCTGACACATGTACCAAGAAGAGGAAGTATGGGATTTGGTTACACATCCAGGTAGCCTGCTTACTTACAGTCAGTATCCAATATTTGAGTTGGTAGTTCGATTATATAGCGTGGGTGACGCTTTTGGTAAGGCACAATAAGTAACAGAAATTCTGGCGCGTGAAAGTTATTCATGTTATAACTAACAAAACAAGTGGATGTAGGTACACGTCTGCTAGCCTTTTGCAGAGCCAAGAGAGGAAGAGTCAAGGTTGTCCGGTAGTATCTTAATGTACTCTGGGGCAGAAGTTAGAAAAGTGTGCTAGAATCAGGTTTCGGAGTCATGGGTGGGGACGGAAAACTTTTGGTTAACGTGTGCAGGCACACTGGTTAGATTGGTTAGATTCGTCTGTTCATGAAGCCAGTTTTTCACATTCATTTTTAACCTCTTGTGTTGTATTTTGCTGGTCGGGATTTTAGGTGCATAGTAGTGTAATGCAAATTAGCAGAATATCAAGACTAGTTGCTTATTTTAAGATAAAGAACATTTCAGGTAAGTGCTGTGGCTTGTGCCTTATTAAATCTTTTTGTATAGGTGAGAATTGTCTGTGTGTGCTGCTAAAAATCTTCTGACGGCACCCAGCAGGAAGCTGGGCAAGCGCACGTGCGCACAGTTTAGAGGGAACATTGATAGTCATACCTATATTTCAAATAATAGGTAGACAATAAAAACTTGTGTGTGTAAACATATTAACACTTAGCAAAAACAACTCAAACAACTGTAAGAAACTTGAAGGTGTCTCACCCGCTAGTCCCTGAGATCTGTCATCCAGGTGGCCAGGACACGGCCATCGCCTTTGGATCCTGTTCCTGGGGATGGACCAGTGCAGGAGGATCGACCTGGATGAAGGGTCTTCGGGGAGTGGAAGTGGGACACCCAAAGGCGAGACACAGTATCCCCTTCCCTGTAACACCTTTACCCCATCCTACCAGATAGGATACTTAGGAACTAAGCCCCCCACCCTTTTCCCAACGCAAACACTTTCTCATGGACAGCTCACTGTGAGAGAAAATGGACTAACACCCGGCCGTATACCTGACTTGTCCCAATACAATGTTCGGACAGGGTCAGGCAATTACTGATCATTATACACACCTGACTTCCATCACACCTCCCCACACAGAGAAAAGGCGGAGCACGAAAGCACACTCTGAGCAAGGCAGAGCACACAGGGAAGCAGCAGTTCCAAGATGGCAGTTTAATACAAGGCTGAAGATGGCAAGACTGAAGAGGATTGCAAGGAGGGAATCGCCCTAGACCTTTTTACTGAAAGACTGTATCTTTCATGAGTCTTCGAGAATAGGAAACGTAAGGCCTGGAATTAAAGCTGAAGAACCCTGCAATGTGTTGGAGGTACCCAGGGCTCTCACGCGTCGATAATCAAGGCGGGGAGAATCACCTGCCACCGTGGTACTGTACTTGGCTCCTACAACAAAGCAGTACCAGTGAATTCAGCAGAGCCGGTGAGTTGGGGAGACTGATACCAGACCGGTTTGTGTGGAAACCAAGGTTGCAAGCAGCAACATTGTATAAAGAAAATTGAAGAGAACAGTGGAGCGTATGTGGCCAGAGACGCAAATAATTAAAACAGCAGATGAGTGACTGAACTTTGAAGCTAAGATTCGATACTGTAGACAGAGAGGTCCGGGATCACATGGGTACTCATTCTTAAGTCTCTGTTAGGTATCCAACAAAAAGGTGACAAATGTTAGACAGAAGGAATTGTGAAATGGAAGTGGTCCTGCAACGGGTCAAGCCAAACCCTGTGCACATTTTAAAGCCTTCGATACTTGAAGTAAATTGAAATTGGTCCGAGCCTGGCTGATTGGGATCTGGGGTGAACCGTGGGTCACCCGAGAAAGAATACTTGATGAATATTGTGCAAGAAGGATCTAAGCCCGGCTGAGGGGGATCCAGGGAGAATGGTGAATCATCCAAAGTGAATACTTGATGTACATTGTGCTAGAAGGATTTAAGCCCTGCAGAGGGGGATCCAGGGTGAATGGTGAATCACCCGAAGTGAATACTTGACAAACATTGTGCTAGAAAGATCTGAGCTCGGCTGAGAGGGATCTGGGGTGAATAATGAATCACCCGAAGTGAATACTTGTGAAAATCTAAAGAGGAAAAAAATGTGTTTATCTTAGTTGCATCAGGCCCTCTGAGTGAAGAGACTTTGAGAAGCAAGGAGACTTGCGCACCGAAGGCCCTGATGCTAATGATTGAACTTTATGCTCGTGCTAAAGAAGCCAGAGCTTGTGCTACACTGCAGTGAACCGCCTTGTCCCGTGCTGAAAATGTGGGGAAGGGAGGCAACTGCCTGAACATCATGACATATCATTTTGAACACTTCTTTCTTTTTTCATAAACATTATTCCTACACTATTTGTATTTAGAGGTAAGGATTGGCAATCGTTTATTTTAGTATAGACCCTTTTACTTTGACAAAGACACCACTAGGACTGTGTTATTATTATTTGATGGTCGCAGCTTGCTCCCATCTGTAGATTTAGGATTAGATAGGCGTTTATCAACCCCTTTTTGAAGTTGAATAAACACCCTTGAACTGTGGTCACTTGTGTTTGTCTTACTGTTGATACCATGCCTTCCTTACGTAACCTAACAAATGTAATTTCATACTGGGTGTGTCCTTTGTTTGCCCACCTACACACATGAGAAGTTCAAAATGACTTTTCATAATGTACACATCATATTTAAAAATGTTAAAAAATATGAATTGATATTTAAACTTCTATTGGAAGTGATAGTTGTACGCAGTGTGGAATACTTTTTTTACTACATCAACATTTATTCTAAATTATAAAAGTGATATCTACATTGCCATTTTATAACTTCTTTCATAATTGGTGTGCGTCCTTTTTCTGTCCACCAACATATTTAAGAAGCTAATGACAATTTCCCTACACCTACTATATAAAATGAAAAAAACATGCATGGTTTAATGACTGAATAGATTGTACGACTTTCCTCAAAACCTCACACTGCACATAGAACAAATTTATACATTTAACAAACTAACCCTTTGAGGAAGGTAATTTCTTTTTTTATTTGAATTAGAATACTTTTTTTTAAAACGTTGTGTGCATACTTATTTTCACCACCTATACACATAATAAGTAAACACAGTATATCTAAATTCTTCCCTAAAACTCGTTTGTAGTAACATCTCATACATTTTCCAAACATTGTACTATATGTTTTTTTATCTACAACCTACTGTTTCCTTGTTTCATATGTAAACAGTCATGACCTTCTACACTCCCTCACACTCAAAATAATGTACATGGAACCGTTTATGTAACCTAGCACTTATAGAAAAGACTAGTACATATTAAAATATACAGGCCCTCATTACGACCCTGGCGGAAAGGGGTTTACGCCAGCGTAATGCATGGCGTACCTTTCCGCCAGACTACGAGTTCCCGTAGCGCCATGGTGATTTTTACGCCTGCTTTTTGCAGGCGGAAAAATCCATGGCGCTACGGGACTTGTTGTTAATTACGCCACCGTAATTTACGGTGGCGTAATTAACCCCTTCCCCACTCCTATTATGCCCTATGGGGCAAAAATGGGAATGGGGAAGGGTAAATGGGGATTGGGGACTTACCGCCCCGCCAAGGTCGGAATGGGGCGGTAAGTCCGCCAACCCCCATGGCGGAGTTGGCAGCTTAGCGCCATGGACCATGGTGCAAATTGCACCATGGTCCTCCGCCAGGGTCGTAATGAGGGCCACAGTGTTTTACATAAAACAGAAGTAGGAGATTCCAGAAGACTGTTTTCTCTTCTAATTTATATAATCTTCAGATTATTATCTCTACATTTATTTGGTACTATGTTTAAAGTACATCCTAGTAGCAATCCATCTCCTCCTTTACATAAAACACTTATTACCCTATTCTTCCTTTACAAACTTTTATTTTTACATGTTTATATTCACAAAGAATACTACACATATATTTAAAAACTTTGGTTCTAACAAAGTAAGCATTCTTTAAACCCTACGGCAATCTAGCTTGGTGTGTGACTATAGAGTCTTTAAAAACAAGCCAATCTACTTCTGTACACACCCATGTCACGAAATGTCCACATTCAATGGATGCCCCCTCATGAAAAATGATTACACATGTCTTAAAAGGTTTCTCACTAATAGAAACTTGACAACATTTTAAATTAATTATTGATGTGTTCATTTTCTGACAATCTACATTGTATCTTTGAAACATAATTAATACATACTTATCAAAAACTCGATTTTGCGGTGTAGATGGTAAATTGCAACCACAGTTACGGCATTGCATGTCTTGGAATGCTTTACTCACAAACCAGAAAAATGTACACTTTTCTGATCAGGGATATGCACATACACAAATCTTTCACAAAGATCCAGAGTAGAATAACCTTTCTTACATTGTGGACACGTATGATTCCACTCGTAAATAATTGTTACATACCTATCTACGCTAACAGTTTTGTTCACTAATAAATCGAAGACAGTCATTCAAAATTCTTGACTATCTTCCTGTGTATTTTGAGAAAATTGTTGATTTCCACTTGCAACAGCTACTACATTTCGGATTGAGATTGCCAAATGTATACTGTGTGGTTTTTCATTTACAGCTATTTTAAGAAATGAAAATCCACACATATATGCTTCTCTGCTTTGGAAGCTTTTCTTGAATCAATGGAGTCATTTGAAACAACATACACAACGCTGCATTATAATAGCATTCACCTCCTGTTTCATTACTAAATCTGCAATGAGAGTATGTTATAGTTGAACAACTCTCCAACTTCGTTACATTCCACTGTTTTTAGTCTTACAAGGACTGATTTCATTTGAATGTACTTTCACTGACTCCTTATGTTTCCTGGATAAGTGCTCCACAGGTACAGGTATAATGTTCAGGTGAGGAGCATACATTACACGCAACCTATTAATTTCTTCAATGCAAGAAATGTCAGCTGCCATTTTTCTTTCATCAAAGATTATTAAAAATAAAACTTCTATATTTTTCACACGTGACAAAATTAATATGACATTCCTTCTTTAAACAATGAATGACCAATGTCAATAAGTGCAGCTTCAAAAGTAAACCCTTGTGATTTATGAATAGTTATTGCATAAGCAGAGCACAATGCAAACTGTGCTCTTTTCACAAAGGTATAATTACAAAGCATGAAACGTGCAGAGGTCCAAGAACTCAGATGAGTTGCCTCTACACAATCAAACTTCAACATGTTCAATATTTGTAGAGTGAGGAAAAGTGTGAAATGCAATCTTTCTTCCCATCGCTCCATTCACTGGACCAATTCCTACATTCAAGTTGCTCTTTAACATCACTCGTGTATTGATGCACAGTTTTAAAACTCCTTCCAGACATGCTGTTTTAGAAATTAAATTCTCTAGTTGAACTAATCAAGCTTTTTCTCTCTTACGCAACTCTAATGGAATAACATGACCTCCTAAAACATCACACAATTTTATCTACACAATATTTTGCTTCTCTGACAGTAGCATTGTTACACTCAGCAAGTGTGCACATAAAAGCAACACAAGAAATGTTTCTTTCCTTAAGAGTCAACATGACATTAGACGACTGCAATCTGCATGAAACATTTTAGAAATCAGTCTTCCCTTTAAGACTGCTTTCACATTTTCCTCAAGAAAACCTATACGAATCTCATTAAGCATTTCTGCATACTCTCAGATTTCCTCATATTAATGGTAAGTTTCTGGAATTCAAAACAATTCCAAAGGTTTAAATGACCACTACTTTCTATACTTTTTTGAGTATCCTTAGACTGCAGCATTTTGAAAACAAACTGGTTGACCTTTCACAGGAGTTAAGTGTAACAACTCTCCAAAAACAAGTACATGTTTACCTCCAAGAATAACATTGTAGTGAGTCTTCAAAGCCTCTTGCATTTGCAAGTGAATGAATGCTAGCATCACAATAGACACCATACTTACTTCATCTACAATCAAGGTATTTCATTTTCTAAGAACTTTTACTACTTCTTATGCTGCACTTGATACAAGTTTAGATACTCTAGTTTGTTGTCATGCTCCACTGGTAGCATGAATAGGCGATGTAAAGTAAGACCTCCTACATTAAATACTGCTATACCTGTGGGAACAGGTACAATGCATGACAAAGAGGAATCTGTTACATTTTGGATCGTAGCTCTTATTGCATGAATTAAAAAAGATTGATCTGTTCCTGCTTGTCCACTAACATACAACAATACATGTTTGTGTTGCACACAGGAACATTCAAGCTTATCTTTACTTTCCTTTTATTGCTTTGTTTTGACAAATAGTCATAAAAGCAGTTCACAGAAAAGTTAAAAAACACAGTAGTTGCATCGTCACAATCACTTAGCTCATAATTACTCCACTAAAATTACACACTCAGTGCTTTACCTTAAAACCAAATAAAAACAGATCAGCATTATACAGACAATAGCAGCTCATACAGAAAGATGTCTTTACCCCATAGCACTATTCAGCAAATTAGCCTTCCTCATATACATTTTTCTTGCCCAGCTTAGATAACTTGTAGTGGCAAGCACAGCCTTCTTATCCGAGGCGTCCAGGCAAATTAACATAGCATGAGCTAGGGACCTACATCCACGTCTTAAGAACAGAGGCTTCTAGGAGTGCTTCCTCAGAGGCTTGGTGGCTGGACAGAGTAACAAATAGTGTTGTACCATCTCTTCAGACTCACCACAAAGAATACATGATGCGGAAACAGCAATATTCCATATATGCCGAAATGCATAAGTCTGCAAGATTCCTATATGACACTTTAAATATAATGCTCTTTCCCACCTGGGTGAGACATAGTCCAGGTATTCTTCACAGCCCGTCTGCGTCTTTATTGAAAGATATCCGGCCAGCTGCTCAGAAGCCCTGGATCTTCCCCGGATGTCCTCCCGCGCCTTTGCCCCTGCTACACTCTTGATTGTTTCCTTTGCAACCGGTGTGATGATTGAGGGATTTGACCAGTAATCCTCCAAATGGAGTAAACCCAGATATCCTTTCACATGGGCAGCCCACTTT
This sequence comes from Ambystoma mexicanum, assembly GCF_040938575.1. NCBI lineage: Eukaryota > Metazoa > Chordata > Amphibia > Caudata > Ambystomatidae > Ambystoma > Ambystoma mexicanum. Next base: position 1,058,927,686 of record NC_090935.1, on the reverse strand, counting down.
AAAGAGCTGCCCCCCTGCTGGGACAAAACATCTGTAACTGCCTCTTTGTATTTAGGAAGGTGAGGATTAGACCAGAGGCAAGCCCAGTAAAGGACCGGGTGTAACTTACAGATTTTACAGATCTTCTCAAACCCCTCCAATCCAGTTTCCAAAAGCACTGGGATGTTCGGGGCTGCAGTGGGCAACACAAGGATATTCTTCAGAAATGTTGTCTCAGTCACGGCAAGGCACTTGGTCTCCACATGCCCCCAGTGTTCTGCCCCAAACAATGCTACCTGACATGCTTGTGCTCTGTAGGCCTCCAGCAAGGCCCATACTGCTCCATTCCCATGCTCGTTTGTGAATCTAGTGACAGCCCTGCTATATCTAGCCAAGGTGAGGTTAGCCTTCATAACCTGCATTTTCCAACTGCATGATGCCATAACTCTCAGACCTAATAATAATCATAGGACTGAACCTGCTCAATTGCACCTCCCTCTACAAAGAGAGATAAGGGCTTGTGCTTTTTCTTGCAATTGACATTGAGGATCATAGCCTTGGTTTTTGTGATATTCAAGACAAGCCCATTCTTCTTTGCAAAAGACACAAAAATCTCCAGTTGTTTGTACACACCAGCCAGCGTGAGAGAGAGGAGCACAGCATCATCGGCAAACAACAAGCAGGAAACTTTTCACCTGCTAGCAAAGGGGCATCAGTCTGGGTGGCCAACAACCTCTTCAAAACTTCATTGATGAAAATGCAGAACAGCCTCAGCACCAACACACATCCCTGGTGGACTCCCTTCTGTATAGCAATACTACGGGAAGTGCTTCCCTCTTGGCTCCAGCGGACCACCACCGAGTTCTCTGTATAAAGACTCTGAATTGCTGTAAGCAGAGCCACAGGGATCCCAAGCTCCTCCAGGGCCTTCCACAAATGTTCCCGTGGGACTGTATCAAAAGCTGTGCGGAGATCCACAAACACAGCATAGACGCTGACCTTTCTCACAACAGAATACTTTTCACAGATCAAGGGGAGGCGAAGACTTTGGTCTATCATGCTCAGGCCCTCGCAAAATCCCACCTGGGGATGATCAATGACACCGGAGCTCAATACCCACTCATTCAAGTGGAACAAAAGTGCCCTATCATGCTGTAAACCATATAAGAACATATCTTTGATTTACAAATACACTTCTTTTTGCTCTACCTTAAGTTTACTCACAATTTCATCACACTTTTCATCTGCAACTGTACTTGGTTGCATTGCACTTTCTACCACCTCCATGGCAAACTCAACATCAGTTTGAATAATTTGCTCACCAAGCACATTTTGACTTCCTGCAACAGAATCTTGACTTCCCTCAGGACTCTCTTTTGCCAATACAGCTGCCAAAAGCTGTTCTTGACGTAGATCTTTCTCCAGTAACTCCAAGTACTGTTCAAGTTCTGGATATGCAATTAAGCTGTTTAAAGCAAAAAAGATTTTTTCAAAAGTTTCAAAACTTCCAAGCAAATCACTCTCTGCACACCATGTGAAGAACAACTGCAACAGACAAAAATAAAATAATTCCTTTTTCTCTGCAGTTTGGCAAGACAGTTTCATGTGGTTAATGAGACTTGCCTTCCCATGTCTGACTAGAGAACCACCACATCCATGTACTTTAAACCGTCCTCTGTCACTGTTTGCTTCAATATTTTGATATGAGTAGCGTTGTGCTGCTTGATATAAACAAAGATCCTGCAACATTTCAGATCGATTTGGATAATATGTATCAATCAAGTTGGTTTTCAAAAGGTCTGTACTGTCAGGTACTGCTTCAGCTAACTGCTCAATTTCACTCAAAGCCTTCAGTACCCGATTTCTGGTAGTAGCTGGTCCAAGACTTAACCAAACTACATCAATGCTACGCCCATACAGAGGCAAACTAGTTAGCTGATCTTCAGCTTCATAGCTACCACAATCTCTAATTGAAAGCATCTTCAGACCAAAGCTTAGAAGTTTCTGACTTGTATCTGCTGATAAATCTGCCCATACATCGGCTGGATTGCTCTTTTCAGCTTTTGTCATGTATGCTGTAATATAACGAGCAACAGTTGTATCATCAGCAATACACTCTACATCAGTATTAGCATTCCATAGCTGAGCAATGACAGGATTATAATAATTAATGAATTGGCATTCCTTACTTCTTTTTAAATTATATGTATTTCTTGGTGACTTACCCGTAACATGGTGTCGAACAGATGACATTAAACTATTCACTCGATCAACTGGTGTGACAGGCCTTGGAAAGCCAAATCTGCACTCAGTGTAGTACTTGTCTTTACTTTCAAATTTTCTCTGACAGTACTTTCCACATGACTGCCTTTGAAACCTTTCCACCTTGTTCTGTAGACCAGCATCCACGTGTTGAGCAGGAATGGAACAAGTAACATATTTTTCAATAAACTCCATCACACAGCCATCACTTTCCTTACCCAACTGAGGAGCATCTTTAATCCACAGCAGTATATGTATATGTGGAGCCCCACATGCCTGGTACTCTTTCTTCCAAAAGAAATGTTGCACAGTGCCTAATGGACCATTTCCTTTATTACATATAAAGTGTCGATGGTTAAAAATCTGTGAGGAAAGAACCGCAATACACTTACAGGGTCCATGGAACACAATTCTACTGGTGTCATGTGTTCTATGTTTTCTTTTTCTGCATTAGTTTCACAAATCCACTCAGCAAGATCATCCCAACCATACTCAGCCCAACTTAAAATCACAAACCAAGTTGGAGATCCCAATTTTCTGATCATGCACTAACCTTGGAGTGTCTCCTATACCAATATTATTTAGGTCCTCTCATTGTAGCAACAATATTCGTAAGTTTACCCTCTAAAAGTTGATTTTTTTCTTTCACTTGTTACAGCATCTCACATGAAGAAAGATTTTGAAATCTAGTTCTGGTCTGAAGTGTATACAGCATAACATAATGTTGAAATTTTCTTTCATACAGGAAGTGAAAAACATTCAAAATTGGTGCGGGATCAGGAATATTGAGAATACATTCTTGTATAACGATAATCCGAAGAAGAGATTCACCCCTTCTGATCATCCAATCTCTATGACTGACGTGAGTGTAGAGGATGAATAGTGTAATGTTCATACAAACTATTCCCTTCTGCAACAGATAGACGCTAAAACTTTCCTTCACTGCTTTTGTTTGTTGACTCAACTTCAAGCATAGACAAGTCTGGTACAGTCAGACTGCCTTTGTATAAATCATTGAGCTCCAATAGAAATGCCAACACGTTTTTTAGTTTTCCAATGTCTATAAGCTGTTGCCAAATCATCTTATCTTTAATGGCAACACCATTTAATGAAAAAAACAAAGAATTTTTCATGTCACGCTTCACTCCTAGTGTGTTCACATTTTCTTCCAAATTGAGAGGTAAATACACAACATTACCTGTCACACCTTTGTGATATTTGTGCGCTGAAGGTTTTGATGTTTAACCAATGCACAATAAAATATTTTTTGTTCAAAATACTGACTTCTTAGGCAGATTTGACATCTTTGTTTGCAATCTAACAATAACCTGGAAAGGATGAACAGTTTGCAATGCAATCACTTCAAACATGTTCAATTTTTGAAGCACAGAAATGATTTCAGGCGCTAAAGTGTCATTCAAAAGACTTCTTGGAGAAATAAATCTTTGATTGTAAAACCCAACACAGTGTCTAACAAACATTAAGTTCCTCTCTTGTGTCAAATCGTTCTTATACAAACAAATACAGATAAAGTTCTTTCCAAGTATCTTCTATACTGTGTTTAATTTTTTCCTCAATGTACACTAGTTGCACTTGAGACTTATAAAAACTGCGTCAACAAGATACACAAACAATATTAGGTCTTTCAGTAGAAGACAATTCAAACATTGCAATACTCCTTTTATACTGTTGAAAAATCTGATCCTTTGAAAGCATACGATCATCATTTCCACTTCCAGTAAGTGTTTCATCTACATACACATATACATACACATACTCTTTTAAATGCATGATATCATTTCCACAGTAGAAACTAAACTTTCTAAAGTTGCAGTCAAAAGTGTTTGATTTAAAATTGCAAGAGCATACTTGGTGTTTTGCACTCATACAGTTTAACTAGAAGGTATCTCATTTTAGAATAATGTGCATCCAGCATCCGTATAAGATGAAATGTACTCTTATATCTGCTTTTATCAAGACAAGCTACAGAGTGACCCAGAAGTCCAGTTTCTTTCACAAACTTCACAGTCATCTATTCTTTATAGAATCTTGTTCTGTCTTTGAACATTATACACAACTTGCAAAAATCTCTTTAAGACTTTACAGGAAAATGTATCACTATTGCACAAAGAATTGCTTCTTTGGTTTTATTCTAGGCTGACCTAAACTTTCAATTTCTGTATAATCACACCTTATGATTTCTTCTTTTTTTAGAAATCACACCATTAAGGGCTCATAGCTACATCCACCCTCATCAATAGCTAGAGGAACATTCTTCCCTTGAATGTAACTCTCCTCATTAAAAATCTTTCTGTATGATAAGTGTGTTTCCACTCTCCATCAAACATGTCACAAACTTTGTTATGTGTAAGCACATGACCTTTTTCTATATTTGTATAGAATGGTGTTGTCATGCCCGCGCCGCTGGCGCACGCATTGGCAACCGTCATGGACTGCTTGGTACTCATTTATCCTCCTAATACTCCTTGAACAACTCCTTTTCACGCCTTGGTCTTTTATTTCCATTTGCTCAACTTTGGTTCTTTCTTATTTTATTCAATTAACTAAATTTACCATAATGCACCTGGCTGCAGTCCTCAATTCCTGGCTATTCTCATTCATCGTTATTGGGACCACAATCCCCAGAAGCCCTAGCGGCCTGTGCTGCTTCCACCTGCTCAGGACCAGAGAGGGAGGAGGCAGATTGTCTTCAGGTGCGCTGCTACATGTGCTGTCAATTAGCCTGCCTCAGAACAGGGCAGGGCTGTATATAAGCAGCTGCCTGCAGGAGCACAGTGTCTTGCATCTTGAGTTCTCCCCGCTCCTGTTTGCCTTGACCCTTTACTTTGTATGCTGTTCCTGTTGCTGCATTATCCTGTTTTGATCCACTGCCCTTTCCGGGCTCCTTACTTTGCAGCCTGCCTCACTCCGGCTGCCTACAGTCCTTGTCCTCTGGGCTCCCTGCCCTGCAGCCTGCCTCACTCCGGCTGCCTACAGTCCTTGTCCTCTGGGCTCCCTGTCCTGCAGCCTGCCTCACTCCGGCTGCCCACAGCCCTTGTCCTCTGGGCTCCCTACCTTGCAGCCTGCACCTCTTCGCTGCCTACAGCCCTTGTCCTCTGGGCTCCTTCCTTGCAGCCTGTCTCCTTCCGCTGCCTACAGCCCTTGTCCTCTGGGCTCCCTGCCTTGCGGCTTGCTACACTCCTTTGCCTTACAGCCTGTTTTACACTTAGCTGCCTACAGCCCTGCTCTTCTGGGCTCCCTACCTCACGGCCCTATTCTTTTGGGCTCTCTGTCTGTCGCCTACTACTAATCTCTCTCTGTCCTGTTCTTCTGGACTCCATGCCTTGCAGCCTACTACAGTCCTCCGCAGTCCACTACAGTTTGCCTGCACCTAGTGCCACTCTTGACTGCAGACCTGCTTCCTACTTTGCAACCCTTCTGTTTTCCTGACTGCTGCTCCCTTGTTCTCTTCCTTGAGTCCTCTGTACTCCACCTTAGGTTATCTACTTCAGTCTAACTGCCTTTCCTTCATTTCCTTCTGCTAGATTGCTCATTGACTTCCTTTTCACTGGATATATCTGTTCTTGTCTTCTCATGTGTCTTATGTAATCCCTTTGTACAGAGTTTGTCTGTTGGTTTCCGGCAGGCAACCTATGCCCCTTCCCTTGTCGCGTTTTCAGTGTACAGACACCCACTGCTGTTGTTCACAGCCATGAGCATACAGCGTGGGCCTCTGTTATAGCAATCTGTGCAGAAGGCTGGAGTTTCCTAAGGTTCGTGGAACACTCTTTCCCATTTCAGCATACACCCCAAGAGGGAATCCAGTTTGTTTGTACCTTTGTATCTTTTGCCCCTTTTGGCTCTCAGCTACAGTTTCCTACTCTTCTTTCTTGTTGAACTTCCTGCTGTGTGTGCTTATCTGCTACCTTACTTCAGCACAGCCACCCAAAACCTACCTGGGTACCCTGTGCCACTCTTGACAGAGTGCCATTCCTGACAGGTGTGCTCACCTTATTCAATACGAAAATGAACAATTTTCTTTTTATATCAAAAGCTTTTTTAATTACTACTTCTACTTTTTTCCTTTGCAAAAAAAGCTTTACCACATGTATAGATTTTGGTTTCACACCATAGAATTGTAAAATCTTGAGAGTGATACATGTTCCGATACATATGTTTCTTTCTCTGTTTCAAATTGATTCCACATTGGCTACCTTTTCTTCTAAAAGTCTTTCTTTTTTTTACTAGCTACAAACACATTGGATACATTTTTTCTTTTATTACTTTCAAGAAAAACAGTCTCGGTTCCATGACTTTTTTCAGTTGGCACAGTTCCTATTTGAAATTTCAGATTTTCAAAAGTATTATCGATAACAAGTATTGTTGTATTATCTACAGGATCTGTATTTAAAATATTACATTCTACAACTGTACTTCACTGGAGATGATCCTTTCTTATGGCACATTGTTGCTGCTTTCTTGGTGGCATCTTACAAAAAAGCTGTATACAAAAAATTAAGATGGTTACGGTTACGCATTGTTTTTTTTTATATTTTCAATATATAATATAACTTTCACCCACAGGCTGATAGGCAGAGACAGGGTTTAACAGCCTGCCAGCCCAGGCTCTGTAGGGCCAGGCGAAGCAAGGGCCTAAATCAAGACTGCGGGATGTAAAACTCTGTATCCGCCCAACAGCTCAAGCGTGAAAGTTATCCCCCCCCCCTACCCCCCGGAGTTTCCTGGGATGCAGATAATTTTCTTTTTTTAAATTCCTGACGGGAGATTTGCTCAAGTGGAGCACATCTCCCATCAGCAAAATAAATAAATTGCCACCCCCATTGAAATCAAAAAGGGACTAGGTACCTTTTCACCTTTTCGGATGATGCAACCATGGAAAACCTACTCCAAATTGGCCGCCGTAATCCGAAAAAGGGACCTTCAAACTAATCACTACTACTGCTACTGAATGAAACATATCAGCCTGTATATCCTCCCTCCACTACCACTGAATAGCCAGGTCCCCTGGACCGCCCCACAAAGCTACCCTACCAAACGTAATCAATAATACTGTTACCCCTCTACTACTATTCATTTCTTAAATAATACCTCACATACTCTACATACTCTACACATAACTTCAGAGTACAATTCCAAAATAACTTCTAAATAGAATAAATGTTCACTGGAAACAACATGACAAAAAATACCATGAATTCTTCTTTCACATTTGTAAAATAATATGTAACACATCTCTGCTTTCATATACCAACCATCTATTTATTCATCTCTGGTGTGTCCTCAATTCAAAAGTAATGTGATAAGAGATCATAGCTCCAAGATAACCCACCTAGATGTTCCACCCAGCTCCAGTTTTCACACCTTAGAAGACTCTACTTAACAACTATAGGCCAACTCCAGGCACACACAATTGAGTATACTGCTTGTCACATTACTGGGCCCTGCCCCACCCTTGCTTCTCCCACCACCCATTTAATTAGTCCTCCTTAGCAATCCTCATATAAAATATGCACAATGAACCACCTCACCTGTTTCCACCTATTTCAGCATAATAAGACAATGGCCTGACCCACTATCCTGCCTTTCAGCTACAAACTAATCACTACTACTGATTCTCAACAAAACATATCAGCATGTATATCATCCCTCCACTGCCCATCCCCACTCTCACTAGGGTTTTAATGTCCAAGTGCCCTGGGCAGCCCCCAAAGCTACCCTAGTGGACCTCATCAATAATACCGTTCCCCCACATCCCACTATACATTTCTTCAGTTATACCTCACACACTGACACACTCTAATCATAACTTTAGACTCCAATTCCCAAACAACTTCTAAACAGAAGAAGAGTTAACTTGAAACATGACATAAACGTGCATCATTTCTTCATTGACATTCATAAAGGGTTTTGCAAGATAATTTTTAACACATCTTTGCTTTGATGTAGCAACCAATCATTGATGCTTCTCTGGTGTGTCCTTAATTCACGAGAAAGGTAATAAGATAAAAGAGCTGCAAGATAATGTACTGCCACTTAGTTGCTCCACCCTTACAAGCCTCTCCTTAAGAACTGTAGGCCAACTCCAAACAGACAGCATTCAGTCTACTGCTAGTTACATAATTGTGCCCTGTCACAACCTTCCTCCTCCTACCACCCATTTAATCAGTCCTTCTTAGTCGTTCTCAACAAATAACATGTAAAGTCAGGCACCTCACCTGTTTCCCTATTCAACCATCAACTGCCTGACCCACTATCCTACATTTCACCTAGAAACTAATCACCACTACTACTACTCAACGAAATATATCAGCATGTATGTCCCCCTTCACTGCCCATTCCCACTCCACTGTGGTTTGAATGGCCAAGTGCCCTGGCCAGCCCAAGAAAGCTATTTTACCAAATCTCATCAATAATAATGTTTCTCCCCTCCCACTATGCACCCGCATTAATTTTACATCTCTGTATGTGGGTGCATTGCATAACAACATATTGCATTACATAGCATAAAACCCAAATAGATTCCTGCCCTTCCAAAGTACACCATTTCCAAGCAAATTGTGAAACTGCCACATACAGTTGTTGATTATTATTTCTAAATTACTACCAAGTTCGCATTCAGGTGCACTGCCTCATAAAACTTCTCAATTTTAAAGCCACATTCAAGCACTTCCACAATTCTAAGACAGTACAAAATCAACAATATAGGGTCACAGAAAAACAGCTTAGTATCCAAATTCGAAGCACACACAGCCAGAATATTTATCAAGGGTAGAGTTATACTACTTGGTTCACACTAGTGTTTCTTATGCACTCTCATTCATATCACATCTTCCACTGTCAATGAGAAACATCCTTTATTTGAAAATATATTTTTGTCACACATAAGCATAGCATAACATGTCATACTGCTTCATCACTCTCCTAAAAACACTGAAGTAAAATATGTAAAACCCTACTTACCAAACAATACTTACAAACTTGACTAAATCAGACACCTAAACATATTTCATTTATCTTAGAAATAAAACAATTCAAAATGTACATGAAATATATAAAAACACACTACCACTCACCTTCAGATGCTGCAATTAATGAATAGATCTTCACAATAGCCAAACACAGAACATTTGCACACTCTGAGTTCTGGAACCAGAATCTAAAAAGTTCCCCAAAATGTCACTTTCATAGCTTTCATAAATCAATAGCACAAAACGAGGACTGTAGAATGCAAACAAGTTTAAATACCCAACACATTTTTATTGCAACGTATATCAATCAACAAACCCCAACACAATCCTTCCAAAGAATACTGTATACAACATTTACACACTAGATATGCAAACAAAATGGTTTCCTAATTTGCCAAATTACATAACCGCAGCTATAACCCGGTTACACAATGAAAACCTACCTACAGACGCGGTTAAATATATTACAAAGGCTTCAAAATCAATTCACACTAGCCTCCAGGTAAGAACATCCAAACAGAAACAGATTTACAAATCTGTGCTGAAACATCCATAATATAATATGATCTGCACCAAAATACAGACAGATATAACTTCGGTAAAACCAATGGGTTCATACACGCGGCTACCAAGCCTGGAGCGTTCATAGCCAGGGATCGAGTCAACCACCAGCAGTCGCGGCTACCCATAACATTTTTACAGATTCAAAAAGACATATTGACAAGCGGCCATAGAATCAGAAACACATGTGGAATTGACTAGTGTAAAATCAATGCAACAACGTGATCAATTAACAGAAATTGGCATCGCCATACCCGTGACAGTCGTAGACGCAGCTACTCCCGCCCAAAAAATACACAAAGTCCCATTGACTTCGTGGTGCCCACTGATATAACCCATCTAGTGATTGGTACCCGTGGCTAAAATACATCTGACAGAACAAAACGTTTCATTGGCTGCTACCATAACTGTGGCTATATTTCTTTTAAAAGGCACCAGAGGTAATTTCTTTCTCCAGTATACTTAAAAAGTTATTTGGGTGTATCTTAAAAGAGCCTTTGGGTTCTTTTACCAATAAATAACTGATAAATATGGACATGAAACACTGACACCCCAAAATACATAGCTGCAGGCATGGAACTACTCTTACCCCTGGTTATCTGTCGTCCTACCGTAGCCTCGAATATAGCCGTAAATATCAGCAAAATGGCTGAGGAAAAAATGTTTTGCTGCCCCCAAGCCTTCACCAAGTGCCCCCCTCATCTGTGCCAGCTCCTCCCACCCCCCAGATGGCCTCCTCACCTCACCTCCCCTGCCCAGTGACGCAGTTTGTTTTCAGATGTCGGCTATTTGCCACTATAGCAGAGGCTACAGACAGCTTTGTGTTGCAAACTCATCACTAGACCCCCACCAGATCCCAAATTCCACTTGGTGCCCTCTAGCCACCCCCACTCCACCTCTAGCCTGATGGCGTTTACATGTTTTTTTGGGCTGCAAATCACTTTTTTCTTGTGTTTCATTTTCCCAGATCCTCTGCAAAAGCCTTAGGTATGGCTCACATCGAGGGAAAAATAAGATGGCGGTCGTTTCCTTTCTAAAAAACCTGGTTTAGGGTAAATCCCCTAAATATCTCTATCTATTTTTTGGAAGGGGGCACCCCCTTCTCCAACAAATATTTAAAAAACGACTGCATGGAATAGCCCCTAACCATGCGTGGATTGCGATGCCAACGCTTCATGCCCAAGTTGTTTTGGACCTGGTCCAAATCCATCCAGCGGTTCGGGCTGTACGCTTTGCCAAAACTTGACCTTGTTTGTCTATGGAAAAATTAATGGGAAGTAGGCTGCACTTTTGAAAACCTTTTTTTTATGCTTATAACTTTTTTATTTTTTAACAAATCTCTACAAAACTCTGTAGTCTTGGGGTGGGGAGCTGCACTGCAGGTTTTAAATCCCTTCCGAAATTTTGCCCAACCCCGTTACTCGCATCAAAATAGATATTAACGATAGAATTTTGAGGGGTTCCTATGGAAGTTTGACTCACCTTAACTATAGGGTGGCGACCGCCGCCCTATAATTAATGTGCGATTGCAATTGCAGGTGTTTTTTACACGTTGTGTCTGTTCCAGTTATATAATGATTATGGTATAGTTTCGAAAATTATGTTTGAAAACAACAAAATGTTGGATTCTTCAAGAAGATAAACAATATATCTGTTGTATTTTTAATTTGTATTTCTAATTTTTGATTGTATCAGGGCGACGCATTTTACATTGTAACAGTTGTTGGGAACAAGAAATGTTTTTATCGGGTGCGACAGAATCCATTAATACAAACCATTTTCAGGTTCAAATGATATGATATTTTATTTGTATCGCGCCCATACACAAGTGTTTCAGAGCACGATGAGGCAAGGGAGGGAAAACAAGGGAGGACAAAAACAACAATCTTACTAGGCCCAGTTACATTGAGAATGTGCAAGTGCAGGGGAGAGGGAAAGGGGGAAAGTGCGACGGGCAGGGGGGAGTGGGAAGTGCTGAACACGTGATAGAACAACAACAGGTAGTAGAAAGGTCCCTGTGAGCTTCCAAAGGTAGGAGGATAGTTACTTTAAACCCTAAGTGCTCTTCAAAACGTGTGTTTAAAAACTGTCAGGGGCTATGATAAATAGTTCAATTGTAAAGCATTTCAATGAACATTTGCTGTTCCTAAAAAGACACCCTGCCTTTAACTCCAAGCTCAAACTTGTGCTAAAACCTCATAGTATTTCACATGTGAGTATTAGCATGCTGTATAGGCCTAGAAAAACAATAGTCTGAGGAAGGTTGACGACGTGCGCAGCTCATATCTCTGTGAATAACACCAGCAACATTTTCACAGATTTCATCTATCGCACTTTGAACATTTTAGCTATTAGTTAAAAACATAGGATTATCTGACTGCAGGAAAGGATTTCTTCAATTGTGCAGTAACTGTAAAGGCATAAGGTATTAGGAAATATTTGTTTTACCGCGTCGACAAATTCCGAGTTTCAAACGTGAAATTCTTCACTTCTGCATGTGTTTCAGTGCAACCAATTACACCCATCCAAAAGCATTAATGGATGCAACATTTCCCTATGCTGTACTACGGTATTTCCTGATGGATTCCCATGGGACACCAAATGAAGAATAGCTGAAGGGTAGGAATGACTCAGAATAACGTGGACCTGTAAAGTTACCCCATGCCTAGCGCATGCTTTAACGGTTATACCAAACCCGCACTAAAGCCCTAAGAACGATAAGCACACCTAACAATCACTTCCTAGAGAGGGCATGTGTTCATGTGCACGATTGTGTAACTAAGTTATGTAGCTGCACCCTTTTTCGGCTTGCACACATTAATGATAGTTTTCTGTTTCTCTGATAGCTTTTTATCTTTGGTGGAGCCAACGAGGAGGATGAGTTTAATGACATCATGGCAATGAAGCTTATTAACCCTTCGGATAGGCAACCAAGTAAGTGACGATTATTATTGCTTTTCTTTTAAATGAAGTGAACTTCATCAGTAAGTAGCTATATGTTGATAGTATTAGATCTATGTCTCGTGACTATATTTACTATGACATTTCATAGCTCACAATGTATAACATTTGTTATACATTTGAACGATGAGAGTTTTTGGTCTTGTATATGGACTTTTGTATTTGTGTACAGTATAGTGCATATATTTATTTGCAGTGGATTATGTCATATTGTGAGACATTCACATATTTACATCTATTGGGATAGGATTCGCTCCAAAAAATGAAGAGTTAAAAAGGTTGGTGGGAACTTTGAAAACCCTCTTATACGATAACCCTCATCATTAGGGAAGTTACATTTTGATCTTTTAAGTCATGTTCAAAATATTGCAATAATAAACAGGATACACTAAGGAGTCAGAAACCTCAGCTATCATCATACTGAAGACGAACAGAACACTTGGAACAGACGTGCTACCAAAGGAATTCTATCCCTTGCTGCCAGTCTCAGCCATCTTGTAACTCCTCCTGATGTTTCCCAAATCCTTTGAGGGGGGGAGGCTGACTAAAGAACTCTCTAAGACATTCACTGATTACTGTGTTGCTAAAAATGGATGTTGACTATGTGCTGCAGTAAGTACAGGCCAATTAGCCTGATGAACACGAACTACAAAATAATTGCCAGGATGCACACTAAGCACCACAGATGTACTTCTTTATGCCGGTCCATAAAAACCAGCTTGAGTTCATTGGAGGGAGGCACATTGCAGACAACATGAAAAAACTGCTGACAGTGGAGAGTGGACAACATGCCACAATTCCTGTGTCTGTGGTGTTCTTAGATACCGAGAAGACGTACAACAGGATTGAGTGGGACTGCGGGGAATATTGAAGTGGATGAGGATTGAACCAACAATTCTGCACTGGATTGGTCTTCTCTGCTCTGACCTGTCTGCCAGTGTCCTCACTAATGGCTTATTTGCATCCAAGGAGAGCATACAGCCAATCTGGTGGCTCAAAACGTGGGCGAGATCTTCCAGTGTTCCACCTGCATTTCATCAGCCATCTGACCCCCTTCCGGGGCGCCGCCATGTTTTTTTCTTTGCCTGCACACAACCCATCCCTAGTTCCCTCCGCCCACCCCTACCCTTCTCTCGTCTTTATTCCCCCAAGACATCCCGCACACCTTTAAAATGTACATGTGTTCAATTACATGTGCTCATTAATCTCTCATGAGACCCACCCACGACACTTGAGGCTATTTCACTGTGCAACAAATGTTGATGCTCGAAGATATATAATCATATGCTCTTAGCAATTAGCCATGGTTGCCCAAACTCAATCGATCACCAAAAAGATGGACATAAATGGAAAAATTCAAAAAGTTAAAAAGAGGGAAAATAAACATCGAGATAAACACATATATATCTTCCAAATCACCCTCACTTAATATTCGCGTACACATTTAACATTGCAAAACATATGTTGAATATGATCTCCATAATGCAATGGATACAACTGATATGTGGGCAATAACATAGAGAATGTAAACACCATCACATGACTGTTAAATATCTTATTAGAAGATGATAGCTCGGCTTGGATAGTGCTATGAGATAATGGACTGTGCACCTAAATCTAAACACATTACATTCACCTTACAACGAAGATTGTGGTCAATACAATATAAAAATCATCACATGCATATTAAATGTCCTACTAGAAGAAGATACCTCGGCTTGGATTTTACTATGAGATAATGGACTGTGTACAGCAGTGTAAACGCAAAGGATATACTACATCTCATTTATATACAGCGACACTAGTCCCTGCACATTGATATACCCATTCTCATATTCAGTTAAATGCAATCCCAACAGTTTTGCAGATGTATCCCCAAATGATAGGTGGCATAAGACCACCCCACTTAGTTGACCGTACACCACTGTGGTAAACTACTTTATTTAAATGAAACAATTAAGACAAAAATCTTTATTGAGACCTCGGTGTTGAACTTTGTCCAGTTTATGGATCCAATACATCTCCATCTGTAGTAAGACAGAGTTGCAATTGCCTCCACTTGCTGGGCGTTTCACTACCTCCTATTCAATTAATTTCATCTGGGCTACTGTATGATTATGCAGATTAAAATGCCTAGCCACTGGTGACTTTTGTTGTTTACATCTCACATTAGATTTAAGTTTGTTCCATCGATCTTTGACAGGTCTAGATATCTCACCCACATACAACATCCCGCAAGGGCATTTAATCGCATATATCACACCTGCTGAGAGGCAGATTACAAAATCTCTCAGGATGATCTTTTGGCCAGTGTGTGGGTGTGAAATCGTCTTCCCCTTAATGATTATATTACGATTGTTACATGCCAAGCAGGGAAATATAACTTTCTTCTGAGTGCTGAGGAGCATTTGTTGATCCTTCCCTGCTCTCTCAGCATGCACCAGCTTATCTCAAAAGTTTTGTCCCCTCTTGAATGCCATCGGTTTGGGGAAAGGTTCATGTGATGTGGGGTCGTGCTGTAGTATTGCCCAATTATTTCTAATGATTTTGCTTATCCGGAAACTCTGTTTAGAGAATTTAGACACAAATAGCAGTTGAGTCTCCCTCTTCTGCTGCTGTGTGAGTATCAATGATGCTTTTGTTACTGTATCTGCTCTCTCCTTTGCCTTCAAGAGTACTTCCTCTGGGTATCCTCAATCTTGAAACTCCTTTTCCTTTAGTTGCCTCCTTTTACAAAAATGCATAATATATGCCTGATTTCCGGCCAACTGTTGGCCTCCTTCCATTTCTACTTTATCTAGATCATGATGGACTTCCTTAGGAAGTCACTTATTTAGCATGTGGTGAAAAATCACCACATTCCTATCCCATGCATCTCCCGTCTTTGCCCTCCACATCTCCTGAATTTACTGGATGTGCATATTGTTTTTGCTAAAATAGAATTTATATCAGGCGTGTCGGGATGCATAAGCCACTGGGCCTCCATACCTGCGCCCAGTAATTATTAAATGATGCCCCATCGTGGATATTTGTATCCAACTGAACTCCTCCATACCTCACTCTCCTCCAAGGCTCGTCTGACCATTCCCCATTAGAGCCGTGAATAAGCTTTTCATATCCCCTAACATGACAATAGCAGTGTTTCTCTAATGCATAAATTCACTTCCCTGCCCCTGCATTGTGTGAAGGGAGTGTCTTCATAAACTTATTCTGGTCCATGTGTGACTACAGGACATACTATGCACTTCCCTGACCCTTTCGGAGCAACGGAAATTGAGTTACACCCACTTTTACTGGAGCTTACCCATTTCTCTCCTACTACTTACTACGGCAATGCGAGTACAATGGTGTGTCCTAAGACTCCATGGTGTACTCACTGTCACTTCTACTGGAGTAGGAGGTGGAGCTGCTACACCCTACTCTACCTGCTCAGTATCTGACTCCCATTCAGCTTTGTCTCCTACTCCTGTTATCACTTCCCCTGATATTTCTAAAGGCACTGAAGTATACTAAGCATTACCGTAGGGTGTCAGCTCCCGTTCTCCCTGCTCGAATCCTGTATCCATGGCAATACTTCAGTCCTCCAGGTCCACATTGACCTCTTTGATAACTGATTTATCCAACCTAACAAGAACCTGTCGAAGCCTTCACCTTCTTTCCTCTACATCCTTTGACTGGCTATTCACTTCTTCCCGCTATTCACTTCTCTGCTGTCGTAACAGCACTACCGCCTGTTCAGCTAGCATCATCCCTTCTTCCAATTTCTTCCACTGCTGTTTCTCTACTACCATTTGCAGCCTATCCTCTATCTTAGCGGTAAAAGGTACAATCTCTGCTTTCTGACTAATTCTCAGCCCTTCATCTGCTCTTCCAGCTGCTGTCCTCACTCTCTCTCTTTTCCACTTTCCGTTCTAAACCTTTCTACTGCCTTAAGCATTGAAGGTGTTTTCCTTTTACTTTCCTCAATATCCTATTTTCTTGGAATTGTAGCTGATGGAGTCTTTACCTGTAACCATCTCGCAACCACTGGCGGGGCCACTGGTGAAAAATGAGGTTCATACCCAGCATCTGTATACCTTTCTGCGGGCGATAAAGGATAGCATCCACACGGGGGCAGTGCAGAAGGAATTCCTGCACCATCCTTTTTTGGCCCTTATGCTGAGTCTTTAACATTATGGGCCCCACCCCCCCCCCTTTCTCATACATCCTCTATAGCTCTAAGATGTTTAACCGCTTCTCTTACTTTGAACCCTTGTGCCTTACAATTAATAAGGTATGCAGGTCCCCTCAGTAGACCAAGAATTAAGCATTTTACCCTTCATTTCCTGCAGCCATTCCCAAAGGTACTTTAAAATCTTCACCTTATAGCCAGGAAGTACCTAACACAAACAATTCAGCGGAGTCTCCATACTCCAACTGAATTCACCCAAAATGATTTCCCAAAAAATAACACTGAAGTTTTATATGAAGGGAAGCTTTTGACGTTGGGATCTGTATATAGGCCTTGTACAAATGGGTATGGTTTTTTAACACGTTAACAGATTGTTTAAAAACCATGAACGGGGACAAGATTGTTTTGGGTGGTGATTTTAATTGTGTTTTAGATGCTTCTTTGGACAGATTATCAGAATGTAGATTTTCAGGTTTGAAATTGAGTGGTGTTTTTAACAGTTTTCTAGATACATTTGATTTAGTGGATAGTTGGAGATTATTACATCACAAGGATAAAGAATTCACGTTCTACTCTCCAGCTCACGATTCTTACTCAAGATTGGACTATTTGTTGGTGATTGACACATTGACACATTGATTGATGATGTTGTGGGTGTTGATATAGGTGAGAGATGTCTTTCGGACCATGCATTGGTAAAACTAAATGTTGATAGGAAAATGGGTACTTTGAACACAGATAAATGGAGATTAAAGACGTTTATTCTGAAGGATGAGAAGGTTTGTGAGGAGCTGAATGTTTTTATTGACAACTTCTATGGGTATAATTTGAACTCTGCAGATGATCTGGTGGTATGGGATGCTTTCAAAGCTGCCATTCGGAGAAAATTGATTAATTGGACTTCCAGAAAGAGAAAAGAGGGGGAGAAACAGATTAAAGGTCTTGAATTGAAATTAAGAAATATGCACTATCTGGTAAGAGAGGGGATAGGTTGGGAGTTGATGAGACTAAGAATAAGTTGAAGGTAGTTTTAGATGAACAGGTTGAAATAGGTTTGTATTTTATAAAGCAAACGTTTTGGGAGGAAGGGGATAAGAGTGATTGTTTATTGGCTAATAGATTGAAGGGTCTGACTGAACGGTCGTTTGTTCATAAGATTTCAGATAATGCTGGGAACATTATGGTTAAAAGTAGAGATATTTGTGATTTCTTTAAAACATGTTATGCTACCCTATACTCAGAGAATTCTCAGTCTGACGAAATGATGCTGATTAATTTCTTTGCAAAAATAGAATTGCCGGTTTTGTCTGAGGAAGGGAGAGAGGCCCTTGATGCCCCGATTTGTGAAAGTGAGGTGAGTGAAGTAATTTGTCTCCTTAAGGTTGGTAAATCTCTGGGTTTTGACGGGTTGCCGGTTGAATTTTATAAATCCTTTAGTATGGCGTTAGTCCGAAGATTGTGCAGGCTCTATAGTCAGCTTCTTTCAGAAGGGAAATTATCTCCTTCAATGCGGGGGCAGTTATCACTCTAATTACTAAACAAGGAAAGGACTCAAACAAATGTGGTAGTTATAGACCTATCTCTCTACTAAATGCTGATATGAAAATGTTTACAAAGATTATGGCTACTAGATTACAGAAATACATTGGGGAGTTGGTAGATTACTCACAAGTTGGTTTTATGAACAATAGATATGGATACAATAATATTAGAACCTTACTGAATAAAATTGGCCTGTCAAAAATGGAAGTGGATGAAGTTATGATTGTGTTTTTTGATGCCGAAAAGGCATTTGACTGTGTCAATTGGTCTTTTCTAAATTACACATTGATTCGGATGGGTTTTGGTCCGCAATTTCTGAATATGGTAGGTGCTCTGCAATATGATATCTCAGCTAGAATATGGGTTAATGGGATAATGTCTAATTCTTTCAAACTGTTTAGGGGAACTAGATAGGGTTGTCCACTTTCCCCCTTCCTGTTTTAACTATTAGGCAGGCGAGAAATATTCGTGGATGGAAATTGAAATATGGTGAGGTAAAGGTGTTAGCATATGCTGATGATTTAACGGTAGTGTTGTCAAATCCGGTTGAAGGGGGAACTTTACTTCGGAGTATTTTACAGGAGGTGGAATGGTTATCGGGCTGTAAGGTTAACTGGGGAAAAACTGTTGTTTTTCCTTTGAAAATGAATCCAATGAGTAGAAGTTTGTTAGATTGGGATTGTCAATGGGCAGAGGTTTTGGTAAAGTATTTGGGTGTGTATTTGGTGCAAGATATAAGAAGGACAGTGATTTTAATGTGGATAAATTGAAAGAATCTTTATTGAAGGATATACATAGATGGGATAGATTAACTTTGACTATATGGGCAAAAATGAATGCAGTTAAAATGGTGTTGCTTCCGAAAGTTTTATATTATATACTATCTCTTCCCCTAAAATTCACTAAAAAAGTATTGAAATGCATTGATAAGATTTTTATGGAATTTTTGTGGGGAGTGGGAAGAAAACCGAAGATTCCAAGATTCATTTTGGCACGCAGTGTTAGGGATGGGGGTTTTGGCTATCCATTATTGGAAAACTACTACAAGGGGTTCCTTTTAAAAAAAGCTTATTATTATTTTAGGGAAGATGGATATTCGGATCCGTTTTGGCTTCGGATGGAAAAGGAAAAGTTTAACCCGTTACCCATTGACTGTTTATATTCGTATGGAAATCTACCAAAACCCAGGTTAAGTATTGAGGCGTTAGAAGTTACAAAGTCGAATTTGGTCTCATTGATTAAAGGGTGTGATGAGAATGTATTCCTTTATAGCACTGCTTCCATTTGGTTGAATCCGGGTTTGCAGATTGAGAATAAAATGTTGTATTGGAAAGGATGGGCTAACAAAGGAATTTTGAGAATAGGAGATGTGTGGGGAAATGATCGAATGGTTGCGTTTGAGGATCTTGTACTCCGATTTGGATTGAGTAATAGGGAAATTGAAAGGTATAGATGTTTGAAACAGTTAATGTTGGAAAGGCAGCAAATGCTCAGTGAACCGTTGAGTGACAAACCACAAATGTGTATACTGTATGGTGCTAGTCCAAATGTAATCTCCACATTTACTAAATTGATACCCGTACAGGAATGTATGCAGGCTTCATGGGAATGAAGTGGGTGACTGAATTGGGGAGTGATTTATCGGAAAAGGATTGGGTTAATGCTTGGAAGGTGACAGTGAGAGATAAAATCGATTTGAATGTAAGATTTATTCATCAACGAATTTTAGGGCGCATTTATTGGACTCCCGTGAGGATGAAGGCGAGGGGCTTGATAGATTCGGATTTGTGTTGGGGGTGTAATCATTTTAGAGGATCTTATTTTCATATGTTGTGGGAGTGTGAAAGAGTACTTGCCTTTTGGAAGGATGTTCTGTATCCAGTGGATCTAGTGCTGGTGATTCATTCCCTCGAACTTTTGAATCTGTGATTTTCCTCTCAAACGAAAGTAGAAGTCTGAGAATTTATGGTGCTTATGATTCGATTAATAGGGCATTGATGATAGCTATAAAACATATTATGAAGGTATGGAAATCGTGAAAAAAAACACATGTTGATTGTTGGTTGGTAGATATGCGCATATTATAAGGACACGAGAAGTCTTGTGCTTATCGGCTTCGTCGAGAGACTGAATATTGTGAAAGTTGGGAATCCTTTATTGCTTTATTTGGGTAAAGTATAAGTTAGTTGGTTTGGTAAATGATAGGGTTAGGGTGGGAGTTGGTGTTGTGGTGTTATGTTTGTGTGTATATGTTGTGTGTATTTTTAATATATGTTTTGGGTATGGGGTTGGAAATTTGGATGAGGTTTCATTGCTATATGGTTGATGTTTTTGTATTTAAAAGAATTGTTGAAATATTGTTACTTTGGTGATTCTCACGAATGTAGTTAAGGTTATTTATGAGTTAAAATTAAATAAAGATGATAAAAAATGCATTACCTACGCCATCCAGATCTGTTCAGCCTTGAGCCACAAGATGATCAAGGACAGCGTTGGCAGGAGTGGGTAGATGAATTTGAGGAATTTCTGAGGGCAGTGGGAAATCAAGATGCTCCAAACAAATTAGACTTCTTCATAAATTTAGTGGGGAAGGAGTTGAAAAGTGTCATCAAGTACCATACCAACTGAAGAAAAAACAACATATCAAC
Source organism: Ambystoma mexicanum (assembly GCF_040938575.1). Lineage (NCBI taxonomy): Eukaryota > Metazoa > Chordata > Amphibia > Caudata > Ambystomatidae > Ambystoma > Ambystoma mexicanum. Next base: position 1,058,906,573 of record NC_090935.1, on the reverse strand, counting down.
TTCTAGTTACTGCCATCAGTGGACGATTAGTAATCCCTCCCAATAGAGATTACGAAAGCTATATATTTAATCAATGCATGCAGGCCCTACATGAAACAATTGCACAATTTGTGCTACGACTACAAAGGAAAGCAACATATTGTGAATTTGCAAACTTTAGTGACAATGAGGCATTAAGATTGAGAGTAATTGAAGGATGCATATCATCACAATTTTCAAAAACATCTCTCCTCTAAAGGATGTCCTAGAACTGGCAAGAGTGTATGAGAGAGTTGATACCCAGAGAGCAAATATTGAAAACCCCAAAAAATTAGACACCATTGCCACCATTGCCGCTTTGCGAACGAACGTACAATGACAAACTCGATATTCAGGCATATCACCTCTCCAGGATTGGTGGAATAACAGCCGTAGAAACCCACCAGAGAGACAATTTTATCGATGCAGATTTGAATTCCCACATAAAGGCCAATGCCCGGCCCTTAGTCAAATATGTATGCAGTGTGGCCAAGAAATTTTTTTTCAAATCATGTGTAGAGAGATCCCCGCTGTTACCAACATACAGGCCCTATATACAGTAATTGCCGAATAGAAGATATGACGTGCAGAACACGTCCAACACAAAATTGTTCCAAGAGAGAGACAAAATAGAGCCTAACCTTAACAGGAGCGCAACAACGTATCAAACAAGGCGAGGATTTATCAGGGCAGTGGAAAAAATGCAGTTGGAGATAACTGAACATACTAGTCAAGAACTTGATCAGAATGTACATCCATACCAGAGGGTAAGTCAAGATCAAGAAAGAGAAATGCTGTTGGGGGATCCTTATGAAAATCCGCCAATTGAAGAGGAACATTTAAATGCGGATCAGTATCAAGAATATGATAGATATAGTAGAGAATATGTTAGACTCATCTATGATACCTCTGATGACAGGGTCGCTCTGAAAGTGACAGTAAACATAGGTGGACAACATATACCATTTCTTATTGGCACGGGAGCCACTGTAAACGTGATGAGCGATAAGATCTATGAAGACATAGCCAGCATATACCCCTTACAACCATCACAAGCCCACATTTTTCAATGGGGTACAACTCAACCCTTAACATCTAAAGGATAATTGTGCTGTGATCTAATTCATAAAGGACATTGTGTATCTGTTAGTATGCATGTTATAAGCAGCCCAGCAGTAGTAAGGTGTCTCCTCGGCTACAAGACTGCTACTGAATTACAACTTATTGGTATACACTATGATCAACCTGAAATAATACAAGGGTTTCGTCCACAAACTCAGGACTTGCAGGCCTTGTCAAAGAGAGAATTAGATATGGAGGGACTAAAAGACAATTTTACAAAACTGTTCCAAGGTGTGGGCAAACTGAAGGGGAGTGTCATACATCTACACATTGACCCTACTGTTTGTCCTGTCCCACAACATCCCCGACAAATAGCATTTCATCTCCAGGCAAGAGTTTCTCATGAATTACAACTACT